>NC_090939.1:330935972-331535972 GCF_040938575.1 Ambystoma mexicanum
AAGACACGGGGCAAGAGCGGGGGTGGGTGGGAAGGGGAAGACACAGGGCAAGAGCGGGGGTGGTCGGGAGGGGCAAAGAGACATGAGGCAAGAGCGGGGGTGGGCGGGAGGGGGAAAGAGACACAGGGCAAGAGCGGGGGTGGGTGGGAGGGGGAAAGAGACACGGGGCAAGAGCGGGGGTGGGCGGGAGGGGGAAAGAGACACGGGACAAGAGCGGGGGTGGGCGGGAGGGAGAAAGAGACACGGGACAAGAGCGGGGGTGGGGGAAGGGGAGAGAGACACATGGGGCATGAGCGGGGGGTTGAGGGAGGGAGAGAGACACATGGGGCATGAGCGGGGGCGGGGGGAAGGGGAGAGAGACACACGGGGCATGAGCGGGGGGCGGGGGGAAGGGGAGAGAGACACACGGGGCATGAGCGGGTGGTGGGCGGGAGGGGGAGATACACACGGGGCATGAGAGGGGGTGGGCGGGAGGGGGAAAGACACGGGGCAAGAGCGGGGGTGGGCAGGAGAGGGAAAGAGACATGGGGCAAGAGCGGGGTGGGCGGGAGGGGGAAAGAGACACGGGACAAGAGCTGGGGTGGGTGAGCGGGGGAAAGCGACACGGGGCAAGAGCGGGGTGGTCGGGAGGGGGAAAGATACACGGGGCAAGAGCGGGGGAGGGCGGGAGGGGGAAAGACATACGGGGAAAGAGCGGGGGTGTGGGGAGGGAGACAGACACACGGGGCAAGAGCGGGGGTGGTGGGGAGGGAGAGAGACACACAAGGCATGAGCGGGGGTGGGGGGAAGGGGAGAGAGACACACGGGGCATGAGCGGGGGTGGGGGAAGGGGTGAGAGACACACGGGGCATGAGCGGGGGTTGGGGGGTAGAGAGACACACGGGGCATGAGTGGGGGTGGGGGAGGGAGAGAGACACACGGGGCATGAGCGGGGGTGGGGGAAGGAAAGAGAGACACGGGGGTGGGGAAGGGGAGAGAGACACGGGGCATGAGCGGGGGGTGGTTGTTTGGGGGAGAGACACACGGGACATGAGCGGGGGTGGGGGAGGGAGAGAGACACACGGGGCATGAGCGGGGGGTGGGGCGTAGGTCGTGAGACACACGGAGCATGAGCGGGGGGTGGGTGGGAGGGGGAGAGACACACGGGACATGAGCAGGGGTGGGGGAGGGAGAGAGACACACGGGGCATGAGTGTGGGGTGGGGCGTAGGTCGTGAGACACACGGAGCATGAGCGTGGGGTGGGGCGTAGGTCGTGAGACACACGGAGCATGAGCGGGGGGTGGGGGAAGGGGAGAGAGACACACAAGGCATGAGTGGGCGTGGGCGGGAGGGGGAGAGACACACAGGGCATGAGCGGGGGGTGGGCAGGATGGGGAGAGACAAACAGGGCATGAGTGGGGGGTGGGCGGGAGGGGGGAAAGACACACGGTGCATGAGTGGGGGTGGGGGGAGGTCGAGAGAAACACGGGGCATGAGCGGGGTGGGCGGGAGGGGTAGAGACACACAGGGCATGAGCGGGGGTTGGGGGGCAACAGGAGAGACACGGGGCATGAGTGGGGGGTGGGGGAACAGGAGACAGACATGGGGCATGAGCGAGGGGTGGGGGGAACAGGAGACAGACACGGGGCATGAGCGGGGGGTAGGGGGAACAACAGACACGGGGCATGAGCGGGGGGTCTGGAGAACAGACATGGGTCATGAGCGGGGTGGTGGGTGGCAACAGGAGACAGACATGGGCCATGAGCGGGGGTTGGGGGAAGGGGAGAGAGACACGGGGCATGAGCAGGGGGTGGGGAGAACAGGAGACAGACACAGGGCATGAGCTGGGGGTGGGGGGCTACAAGAGAGAGACACGGGGCATGAGTGGGTGAGGGGAACAGGAGACAGACACGGGCATGAGCGGGTGGGGGAACAGGAGACAGACACGGGGCATGAGCGGGGGTTTGGGGGGCAACAGGAGATAGACACGGGGCTTGAGCGTGGGGTGGGAGGAACAGGACACAGACACGGGGCATGAGCGGGGGGTGGGGAGAACAGGAGACAGACACAGTGCATGAGCGGGGGCCGTGGGGGGCAACATGAGACAGACACGGCACATGAGGGGAACAGGAGACAGATATGGGGCAAGAGCGGGGTGTGGGGAGAACAGGAGACAGACACGGGGCATGAGCGGGGGGTGGGGGGAAGGGGAGAGAGACACACGGGGCATGAGAGGGGGTGGGGGGAGGTCGAGAGAGACACCTGGGCATGAGCGTGGGGTGGGGGGAGGGAGAGAGACACATGGGGCATGAGCAGGGGGTGGGTGGGAGGGAGAGAGACTCACAGGGCATGAGCAGGGGGTGGGGGAAGGGGAGAGAGACACACGGGGCATGAGCAGGGGGTGGGGGAGGGAGAGAGACACACGGGGCATGAGCAGGGGGTGGGGGAAGGGGAGAGAGACACACGAGGCATGAGCGGGGGGTGGGGAGAACAGACACGGGGCATGAGCGGGGGTGGGGCGCAACAGGAGACAGACATGGGGCATGAGTGGGGGTGGGAGGAACAGGAGACAGACACAGGGCATGAGCGGGGGGTGGGGAGAACAGGAGATAGACACGGGACATGAGCAGGGGGGTGGGGGGCAACAAGAGAGAGACACGGGGCATGATCGGGGGAGTGGGGGCCAACAGGAGAGAGACACAGGGCATGAGCGGGGGGTGGATGGGTACAGGAGACAGACACGGGGCATGAGCAGGGGGTGGGGGCAACAGGAGAGAGACACAGGGCATGAGCAGGGGGTGGGGGGGTACAGGAGACAGACACGGGGCATGAGCAGGGGGTGGGGGGCAACAGGAGAGAGACACGGGGCATGAGCGGGTGGGGGAACAGGAGACAGACACGGGGCATGATCGGGGGGGCAACAGGAGACAGACACAGGGCATGAGTGGGGGGTGGGGGGTACAGGAGACAGACACGGGGCATGAGCGGGCAGTGGGGGGCAACAGGAGAGAGACATGGGGCATGAGTGGGGGGTGGGGGAACAGGAGACATACACGGGGCATGAGCGGGTGGTGGGGGGAGCAACAGAGACAGACACGTGGCATGAGCGGGGGGCAACAGGAGACATACACGGGGCATGAGCGGGGGGTGGGGGGCAACAGGAGACAGACACAGGGCATGAGCGGGGGTGGGGGCAACAGGAGACAGAAACAGGGCATGAGCGGGGGTGGGTGGCAACAGGAGACAGACACGGGGCATGAGCGGGGGTTGGCGGGGCAACAGGAGACAGACACGTGGCATGAGAGGGGGTTGGGGGGCAACAGGGGACAGACACGGGGAATGAGCGGGGGGTGGGGGGAACAACAGACACGAGGCATGAGCGGGGGTGGGGAGAACAGACACGGGGCATGAGCGGGGGTTGTGGCGCAACAGGAGACAGACACGGGGCATGAGTGGGGGTGGGAGGAACAGGAGACAGACACAGGGCATGAGCGGGGGTGGGGAGAACAGGAGATAGACACGGAACATGAGCAGGGGGTGGGGGGCAACAAGAGAGAGACACGGGGCATGAGCGGGGGAGTGGGGGCCAACAGGAGAGAGACACAGGGCGTGAGCAGGGGGTGAAGGGGTACAGGAGACAGACACGGGGCATGAGCAGGGGGTGGGGGCAACAGGAGAGAGACACAGGGCATGAGCGGGTGGCGGGGGGTACAGGAGACAGACACGGGGCATGAGCAGGGGGTGGGGGGCAACAGGAGAGAGACACGGGGCATGAGCGGGTGGGGGAACAGGAGACAGACACGAGGCATGATCGGGGGGTGGGGGCAACAGGAGATAGACACAGGGCTTGAGCGTGGGGTGGGAGGAACATGACACAGACACAGGGCATGAGCGGGGGGTGGGGGGCAACAGGAGACAGACACGGGGCATGAGCAGGGGTTGGCGGGCAACAGGAGACAGACACGGGGCATGAGCGGGGGTTGGGGGGCAACAGGAGAGACACGGGGCATGAGCGGGGGGTGGGTGGCAAACAGGAGACAGACACTGGGCATGAGCGGGGGTTTGGCGGGGGCAACAGGAGACAGACACGGGGCATGAGCGGGGGTTGGGGGGCAACAGGAGAGACACGGGGCATGAGTGGGGGGTGGGGGGAACAGGAGACAGACATGGGGCATGAGCGAGGGGTGGGGGGAACAGGAGACAGACACGGGGCATGAGCGGGGGTGGGGGAACAGACATGGGTCATGAGCGGGGTGGTGGGTGGCAACAGGAGACAGACATGGGGCATGAGCGGGGGTTGGGGGAAGGGGAGAGAGACACGGGGCATGAGCAGGGGGTGGGGAGAACAGGAGACAGACACAGGGCATGAGCTGGGGGTGGGGGGCTACAAGAGAGAGACACGGGGCATGAGCGGGTGAGGGGAACAGGAGACAGACACGGGGCATGAGCGGGTGGGGGAACAGGAGACAGACACGGGGCATGAGCGGGGGGTTGGGGGGCAACAGGAGATAGACACGGGGCTTGAGCATGGGGTGGGGAGGAACAGGACACAGACACGGGGCATGAGCGGGGGGTGGGGAGAATAGGAGACAGACACAGTGCATGAGCGGGGGCGTGGGGGGCAACAGGAGACAGACACGGCACATGAGGGGAACAGGAGACAGATATGGGGCATGAGCGGGGGGTGGGGAGAACAGGAGACAGACACGGGGCATGAGCGGGGGGTGGGGGGAAGGGGAGAGAGACACACGGGGCATGAGCGGGGGTGGGGGGAGGTCGAGAGAGACACCTGGGCATGAGCGTGGGGTGGGGGGAGGGAGAGAGACACATGGGGCATGAGCGGGGGGTGGGTGGGAGGGAGAGAGACACACGGGGCATGAGCGGGGGTCGGTGGGAGGGAGAGAGACACACGGGGCATGAGCAGGGGGTGGGGGAAGGGGAGAGAGACACACGGGGCATGAGCAGGGGGTGGGGGAGGGAGAGAGACACACGGGGCATGAGCGGGAGGGGGGAGAGACACACATGGCATGACCGGAGGTGGGTGGGAAGGGGAAAGACACAGGGCAAGAGCGGGGGTGGGCGGTAGGGGAAAGACACGGGGCAAGAGCGGGGGTGGGTGGGAAGGGGAAGACACAGGGCAAGAGCGGGTGGTCAGGAGGGGCAAAGAGACATGAGGCAAGAGCGGGGGTGGGCGGGAGGGGGAAAGAGACACAGGGCAAGAGCGGGGGTGGGTGGGAGGGGGAAAGAGACACGGGGCAAGAGCGGGGGTGGGCGGGAGGGGGAAAGAGACACGGGACAAGAGCGGGGGTGGGCGGGAGGGGAAAGAGACACGGGACAAGAGCGGGGGTGGGGGAAGGGGAGAGAGACACATGGGGCATGAGCGGGGGGTTGAGGGAGGGAGAGAGACACATGGGGCATGAGCGGGGGGCGGGGGGAAGGGGAGAGAGACACACGGGGCATGAGCGGGGGGCGGGGGGAAGGGGAGAGAGACACACGGGGCATGAGCGGGTGGTGGGCGGGAGGGGGAGATACACACGGGGCATGAGAGGGGGTGGGCGGGAGGGGGAAAGACACGGGGCAAGAGCGGGGGTGGGCAGGAGAGGGAAAGAGACATGGGGCAAGAGCGGGGTGGGCGGGAGGGGGAAAGAGACACGGGACAAGAGCTGGGGTGGGTGAGCGGGGGAAAGCGACACGGGGCAAGAGCGGGGGTGGTCGGGAGGGGGAAAGATACACGGGGCAAGAGCGGGGGAGGGCGGGAGGGGGAAAGACATACGGGGAAAGAGCGGGGGTGTGGGGAGGGAGACAGACACACGGGGCAAGAGCGGGGGTGGTGGGAGGGAGAGAGACACACAAGGCATGAGCGGGGGTGGGGGGAAGGGGAGAGAGACACACGGGGCATGAGCGGGGGGTGGGGGAAGGGGTGAGAGACACACGGGGCATGAGCGGGGGTTGGGGGGTAGAGAGACACACGGGGCATGAGTGGGGGTGGGGGGGAGGGAGAGAGACACACGGGGCATGAGCGGGGGTGGGGGAAGGAAAGAGAGACACGGGGGGTGGGGAAGGGGAGAGAGACACGGGGCATGAGCGGGGGGTGGTTGTTTGGGGGAGAGACACACGGGACATGAGCGGGGGTGGGGGAGGGAGAGAGACACACGGGGCATGAGCGGGGGTGGGGCATAGGTCGTGAGACACACGGAGCATGAGCGGGGGGTGGGTGGGAGGGGGAGAGACACACGGGACATGAGCAGGGGTGGGGGAGGGAGAGAGACACACGGGGCATGAGTGTGGGGTGGGGCGTAGGTCGTGAGACACACGGAGCATGAGCGTGGGGTGGGGCGTAGGTCGTGAGACACACGGAGCATGAGCGGGGGGTGGGGGAAGGGGAGAGAGACACACAAGGCATGAGTGGGGGTGGGCGGGAGGGGGAGAGACACACAGGGCATGAGCGGGGGGTGGGCAGGATGGGGAGAGACAAACAGGGCATGAGTGGGGGGTGGGCGGGAGGGGGAAAGACACACGGTGCATGAGTGGGGGTGGGGGGAGGTCGAGAGAAACACGGGGCATGAGCGGGGGTGGGCGGGAGGGGTAGAGACACACAGGGCATGAGCGGGGGTTGGGGGGCAACAGGAGAGACACGGGGCATGAGTGGGGGGTGGGGGAACAGGAGACAGACATGGGGCATGAGCGAGGGGTGGGGGGAACAGGAGACAGACACGGGGCATGAGCGGGGGGTAGGGGGAACAACAGACACGGGGCATGAGCGGGGGGTCTGGAGAACAGACATGGGTCATGAGCGGGGTGGTGGGTGGCAACAGGAGACAGACATGGGCCATGAGCGGGGGTTGGGGGAAGGGGAGAGAGACACGGGGCATGAGCAGGGGGTGGGGAGAACAGGAGACAGACACAGGGCATGAGCTGGGGGTGGGGGGCTACAAGAGAGAGACACGGGGCATGAGTGGGTGAGGGGAACAGGAGACAGACACGGGCATGAGCGGGTGGGGGAACAGGAGACAGACACGGGGCATGAGCGGGGGTTTGGGGGGCAACAGGAGATAGACACGGGGCTTGAGCGTGGGGTGGGAGGAACAGGACACAGACACGGGGCATGAGCGGGGGGTGGGGAGAACAGGAGACAGACACAGTGCATGAGCGGGGGCCGTGGGGGGCAACATGAGACAGACACGGCACATGAGGGGAACAGGAGACAGATATGGGGCAAGAGCGGGGTGTGGGGAGAACAGGAGAACAGACACGGGGCATGAGCGGGGGGTGGGGGGAAGGGGAGAGAGACACACGGGGCATGAGAGGGGGTGGGGGGAGGTCGAGAGAGACACCTGGGCATGAGCGTGGGGTGGGGGGAGGGAGAGAGACACATGGGGCATGAGCAGGGGGTGGGTGGGAGGGAGAGAGACTCACAGGGCATGAGCAGGGGGTGGGGGAAGGGGAGAGAGACACACGGGGCATGAGCAGGGGGTGGGGGAGGGAGAGAGACACACGGGGCATGAGCAGGGGGTGGGGAAGGGGAGAGAGACACACGAGGCATGAGCGGGGGGTGGGGAGAACAGACACGGGGCATGAGCGGGGGTGGGGCGCAACAGGAGACAGACATGGGGCATGAGTGGGGGTGGGAGGAACAGGAGACAGACACAGGGCATGAGCGGGGGGTGGGGAGAACAGGAGATAGACACGGGACATGAGCAGGGGGGTGGGGGGCAACAAGAGAGAGACACGGGGCATGAGCGGGGGAGTGGGGGCCAACAGGAGAGAGACACAGGGCATGAGCGGGGGGTGGATGGGTACAGGAGACAGACACGGGGCATGAGCAGGGGGTGGGGGCAACAGGAGAGAGACACAGGGCATGAGCAGGGGGTGGGGGGGTACAGGAGACAGACACGGGGCATGAGCAGGGGGTGGGGGGCAACAGGAGAGAGACACGGGGCATGAGCGGGTGGGGGAACAGGAGACAGACACGGGGCATGATCGGGGGGGCAACAGGAGACAGACACAGGGCATGAGTGGGGGGTGGGGGGTACAGGAGACAGACACGGGGCATGAGCGGGCAGTGGGGGGCAACAGGAGAGAGACATGGGGCATGAGTGGGGGGTGGGGGAACAGGAGACATACACGGGGCATGAGCGGGTGGTGGGGGAGCAACAGAGACAGACACGTGGCATGAGCGGGGGGCAACAGGAGACATACACGGGGCATGAGCGGGGGGTGGGGGGCAACAGGAGACAGACACAGGGCATGAGCGGGGGTGGGGGCAACAGGAGACAGAAACAGGGCATGAGCGGGGGTGGGTGGCAACAGGAGACAGACACGGGGCATGAGCGGGGGTTGGCGGGGCAACAGGAGACAGACACGTGGCATGAGAGGGGGTTGGGGGGCAACAGGGGACAGACACGGGGAATGAGCGGGGGGTGGGGGGAACAACAGACACGAGGCATGAGCGGGGGTGGGGGAGAACAGACACGGGGCATGAGCGGGGGTTGTGGCGCAACAGGAGACAGACACGGGGCATGAGTGGGGGTGGGAGGAACAGGAGACAGACACAGGGCATGAGCGGGGGTGGGGAGAACAGGAGATAGACACGGAACATGAGCAGGGGGTGGGGGGCAACAAGAGAGAGACAATGGGCATGAGCGGGGAGTGGGGGCCAACAGGAGAGAGACACAGGGCGTGAGCAGGGGGTGAAGGGGTACAGGAGACAGACACGGGGCATGAGCAGGGGGTGGGGGCAACAGGAGAGAGACACAGGGCATGAGCGGGTGGCGGGGGGTACAGGAGACAGACACGGGGCATGAGCAGGGGGTGGGGGGCAACAGGAGAGAGACACGGGGCATGAGCGGGTGGGGGAACAGGAGACAGACACGAGGCATGATCGGGGGGTGGGGGCAACAGGAGATAGACACAGGGCTTGAGCGTGGGGTGGGAGGAACATGACACAGACACAGGGCATGAGCGGGGGGTGGGGGGCAACAGGAGACAGACACGGGGCATGAGCAGGGGTTGGCGGGCAACAGGAGACAGACACGGGGCATGAGCGGGGGTTGGGGGGCAACAGGAGAGACACGGGGCATGAGCGGGGGGTGGGTGGCAACAGGAGACAGACACTGGGCATGAGCGGGGGTTGGCGGGGCAACAGGAGACAGACACGGGGCATGAGCGGGGGTTGGGGGGCAACAGGAGAGACACGGGGCATGAGTGGGGGGTGGGGGGAACAGGAGACAGACATGGGGCATGAGCGAGGGGTGGGGGGAACAGGAGACAGACACGGGGCATGAGCGGGGGGTGGGGGGAACAGACATGGGTCATGAGCGGGGTGGTGGGTGGCAACAGGAGACAGACATGGGGCATGAGCGGGGGTTGGGGGAAGGGGAGAGAGACACGGGGCATGAGCAGGGGGTGGGGAGAACAGGAGACAGACACAGGGCATGAGCTGGGGGTGGGGGGCTACAAGAGAGAGACACGGGGCATGAGCGGGTGAGGGGAACAGGAGACAGACACGGGGCATGAGCGGGTGGGGGAACAGGAGACAGACACGGGGCATGAGCGGGGGGTTGGGGGGCAACAGGAGATAGACACGGGGCTTGAGCATGGGGTGGGAGGAACAGGACACAGACACGGGGCATGAGCGGGGGGTGGGGAGAATAGGAGACAGACACAGTGCATGAGCGGGGGCGTGGGGGGCAACAGGAGACAGACACGGCACATGAGGGGAACAGGAGACAGATATGGGGCATGAGCGGGGGGTGGGGAGAACAGGAGACAGACACGGGGCATGAGCGGGGGGTGGGGGGAAGGGGAGAGAGACACACGGGGCATGAGCGGGGGTGGGGGGAGGTCGAGAGAGACACCTGGGCATGAGCGTGGGGTGGGGGGAGGAGAGAGACACATGGGGCATGAGCGGGGGGTGGGTGGGAGGGAGAGAGACACACGGGGCATGAGCGGGGGTCGGTGGGAGGGAGAGAGACACACGGGGCATGAGCAGGGGGTGGGGGAAGGGGAGAGAGACACACGGGCATGAGCAGGGGGTGGGGGAGGGAGAGAGACACACGGGGCATGAGCGGGAGGGGGAGAGACACACATGGCATGACCGGAGGTGGGTGGGAAGGGGAAAGACACAGGGCAAGAGCGGGGGTGGGCGGTAGGGGAAAGACACGGGGCAAGAGCGGGGGTGGGTGGGAAGGGGAAGACACAGGGCAAGAGCGGGGGTGGTCAGGAGGGCAAAGAGACATGAGGCAAGAGCGGGGGTGGGCGGGAGGGGGAAAGAGACACAGGGCAAGAGCGGGGGTGGGTGGGAGGGGGGAAAGAGACACGGGGCAAGAGCGGGGGTGGGCGGGAGGGGGAAAGAGACACGGGACAAGAGCGGGGGTGGGCGGGAGGGGGAAAGAGACACGGGACAAGAGCGGGGGTGGGGGAAGGGGAGAGAGACACATGGGGCATGAGCGGGGGGTTGAGGGAGGGAGAGAGACACATGGGGCATGAGCGGGGGGCGGGGGGAAGGGGAGAGAGACACACGGGGCATGAGCGGGGGGCGGGGGGAAGGGGAGAGAGACACACGGGGCATGAGCGGGTGGTGGGCGGGAGGGGGAGATACACACGGGGCATGAGAGGGGGTGGGCGGGAGGGGGAAAGACACGGGGCAAGAGCGGGGGTGGGCAGGAGAGGGAAAGAGACATGGGGCAAGAGCGGGGTGGGCGGGAGGGGGAAAGAGACACGGGACAAGAGCTGGGGTGGGTGAGCGGGGGAAAGCGACACGGGGCAAGAGCGGGGGTGGTCGGGGAGGGGGAAAGATACACGGGGCAAGAGCGGGGGAGGGCGGGAGGGGAAAGACATACGGGGAAAGAGCGGGGGTGTGGGGAGGGAGACAGACACACGGGGCAAGAGCGGGGGTGGTGGGGAGGGAGAGAGACACACAAGGCATGAGCGGGGGTGGGGGGAAGGGGAGAGAGACACACGGGGCATGAGCGGGGGTGGGGGAAGGGGTGAGAGACACACGGGGCATGAGCGGGGGTTGGGGGGTAGAGAGACACACGGGGCATGAGTGGGGGTGGGGGAGGGAGAGAGACACACGGGGCATGAGCGGGGGTGGGGGAAGGAAAGAGAGACACGGGGGGTGGGGAAGGGGAGAGAGACACGGGGCATGAGCGGGGGGTGGTTGTTTGGGGGAGAGACACACGGGACATGAGCGGGGGTGGGGGAGGGAGAGAGACACACGGGGCATGAGCGGGGGGTGGGGCGTAGGTCGTGAGACACACGGAGCATGAGCGGGGGGTGGGTGGGAGGGGGAGAGACACACGGGACATGAGCAGGGGTGGGGGAGGGAGAGAGACACACGGGGCATGAGTGTGGGGTGGGGCGTAGGTCGTGAGACACACGGAGCATGAGCGTGGGGTGGGGCGTAGGTCGTGAGACACACGGAGCATGAGCGGGGGGTGGGGGAAGGGGAGAGAGACACACAAGGCATGAGTGGGGGTGGGCGGGAGGGGGAGAGACACACAGGGCATGAGCGGGGGGTGGGCAGGATGGGGAGAGACAAACAGGGCATGAGTGGGGGGTGGGCGGGAGGGGGAAAGACACACGGTGCATGAGTGGGGGTGGGGGGAGGTTGAGAGAAACACGGGGCATGAGCGGGGGTGGGCGGGAGGGGTAGAGACACACAGGGCATGAGCGGGGGTTGGGGGGCAACAGGAGAGACACGGGGCATGAGTGGGGGGTGGGGGAACAGGAGACAGACATGGGGCATGAGCGAGGGGTGGGGGGAACAGGAGACAGACACGGGGCATGAGCGGGGGGTAGGGGGAACAACAGACACGGGGCATGAGCGGGGGGTCTGGAGAACAGACATGGGTCATGAGCGGGGTGGTGGGTGGCAACAGGAGACAGACATGGGCCATGAGCGGGGGTTGGGGGAAGGGGAGAGAGACACGGGGCATGAGCAGGGGGTGGGGAGAACAGGAGACAGACACAGGGCATGAGCTGGGGGTGGGGGGCTACAAGAGAGAGACACGGGGCATGAGTGGGTGAGGGGAACAGGAGACAGACACGGGCATGAGCGGGTGGGGGAACAGGAGACAGACACGGGGCATGAGCGGGGGTTTGGGGGGCAACAGGAGATAGACACGGGGCTTGAGCGTGGGGTGGGAGGAACAGGACACAGACACGGGGCATGAGCGGGGGGTGGGGAGAACAGGAGACAGACACAGTGCATGAGCGGGGGCCGTGGGGGGCAACATGAGACAGACACGGCACATGAGGGGAACAGGAGACAGATATGGGGCAAGAGCGGGGTGTGGGGAGAACAGGAGACAGACACGGGGCATGAGCGGGGGGTGGGGGGAAGGGGAGAGAGACACACGGGGCATGAGAGGGGGTGGGGGGAGGTCGAGAGAGACACCTGGGCATGAGCGTGGGGTGGGGGGAGGGAGAGAGACACATGGGGCATGAGCAGGGGGTGGGTGGGAGGGAGAGAGACTCACAGGGCATGAGCAGGGGGTGGGGGAAGGGGAGAGAGACACACGGGGCATGAGCAGGGGGTGGGGGAGGGAGAGAGACACACGGGGCATGAGCAGGGGGTGGGGGAAGGGGAGAGAGACACACGAGGCATGAGCGGGGGGTGGGGAGAACAGACACGGGGCATGAGCGGGGGTGGGGCGCAACAGGAGACAGACATGGGGCATGAGTGGGGGTGGGAGGAACAGGAGACAGACACAGGGCATGAGCGGGGGGTGGGGAGAACAGGAGATAGACACGGGACATGAGCAGGGGGGTGGGGGGCAACAAGAGAGAGACACGGGGCATGAGCGGGGGAGTGGGGGCCAACAGGAGAGAGACACAGGGCATGAGCGGGGGGTGGATGGGTACAGGAGACAGACACGGGGCATGAGCAGGGGGTGGGGGCAACAGGAGAGAGACACAGGGCATGAGCAGGGGGTGGGGGGGTACAGGAGACAGACACGGGGCATGAGCAGGGGGTGGGGGGCAACAGGAGAGAGACACGGGGCATGAGCGGGTGGGGGAACAGGAGACAGACACGGGGCATGATCGGGGGGCAACAGGAGACAGACACAGGGCATGAGTGGGGGGTGGGGGGTACAGGAGACAGACACGGGGCATGAGCGGGCAGTGGGGGGCAACAGGAGAGAGACATGGGGCATGAGAGGGGGGTGGGGGAACAGGAGACATACACGGGGCATGAGCGGGTGGTGGGGGGAACAACAGAGACAGACACGTGGCATGAGTGGGGGGCAACAGGAGACATACACGGGGCATGAGCGGGGGGTGGGGGGCAACAGGAGACAGACACGGGGCATGAGCGGGGGGTGGGGGCAACAGGAGACAGACACAGGGCATGAGCGGGGGGCGTGGGGGGCAACATGAGACAGACACGGCACATGAGGGGAACAGGAGACAGATATGGGGCAAGAGCGGGGTGTGGGGAGAACAGGAGACAGACACGGGGCATGAGCGGGGGGTGGGGGGAAGGGGAGAGAGACAAACGGGGCATGAGAGGGGGTGGGGGGAGGTCGAGAGAGACACCTGGGCATGAGCGTGGGGTGGGGGGAGGGAGAGAGACACATGGGGCATGAGCGGGGGGTGGGTGGGAGGGAGAGAGACACACGGGGCATGAGCAGGGGGTGGGGGAAGGGGAGAGAGACACACGGGGCATGAGCAGGGGGTGGGGGAGGGAGAGAGACACACGGGGTATGAGCAGGGGGTGGGGGAAGGGGAGAGTGACACACGAGGCATGAGCGGGGGGTGGGGAGAACAGACACGGGGTATGAACGGGGGTGGGGCGCAACAGGAGACAGACATGGGGCATGAGTGGGGGTGGGAGGAACAGGAGACAGACATGGGGCATGAGTGGGGGTGGGGAGAACAGGAGATAGACACGGGACATGAGCAGGGGTGTGGGGGACAACAAGAGAGAGACACGGGGCATGAGCGGGGGAGTGGGGGCCAACAGGAGAGAGACACAGGGCATGAACGGGGGGTGGATGGGTACAGGAGACAGACACGGGGCATGAGCAGGGGGTGGGAGGCAACAGGAGAGAGACACGGGGCATGAGCGGGTGGGGGAACAGGAGACAGACACGGGGCATGATCGGGGGGCAACAGGAGACAGACACAGGGCATGAGTGGGGGGTGGGGGGTACAGGAGACAGACACGGGGCATGAGCGGGCAGTGGGGGGCAACAGGAGAGAGACATGGGGCATGAGAGGGGGGTGGGGGAACAGGAGACATACACGGGGCACGAGCGGGTGGTGGGGGGAACAACAGAGACCGACACGTGGCATGAGCGGGGGGCAACAGGAGACATACACGGGGCATGAGCGGGGTGTGGGTGGCAACAGGAGACAGACACGGGGCATGAGCGGGGGGTGGGGGCAACAGGAGACAGACACAGGGCATGAGCGGGGGGTGGGTGGCAACAGGAGACAGACATGGGGCATGAGCGGGGGTTGGCGGGGCAACAGGAGACAGACACGTGGCATGAGAGGGGGTTGGGGGGCAACAGGGGACAGACACGGGGAATGAGCGGGGGGTGGGGGGAACAACAGACACGAGGCATGAGCGGGGGGTGGGGAGAACAGACACGGGGCATGAGCGGAGGTTGGGGCGCAACAGGAGACAGACACGGGGCATGAGTGGGGGTGGGAGGAACAGGAGACAGACACAGGGCATGAGCAGGGGTGGGGAGAACAGGAGATAGACACGGAACATGAGCAGGGGGTGGGGGGCAACAAGAGAGAGACACGGGGCATGAGCGGGGGAGTGGGGGCCAACAGGAGAGAGACACAGGGCATGAGCGGGGGGTGAAGGGGTACAGGAGACAGACACGGGGCATGAGCAGGGGGTGGGGGCAACAGGAGAGAGACACAGGGCATGAGCGGGTGGCGGGGGGTACAGGAGACAGACACGGGGCATGAGCAGGGGGTGGGGGGCAACAGGAGAGAGACACGGGGCATGAGCGGGTGGGGGAACAGGAGACAGACACGAGGCATGATCGGGAGGTGGGGGCAACAGGAGATAGACACGGGGCTTGAGCGTGGGGTGGGAGGAACAGGACACAGACACAGGGCATGAGCGGGGGGCAACAGGAGACAGACACAGGGCATGAGCGGGGGGTGGGTGGCAACAGGAGACAGACACGGGGCATGAGCGGGGGTTGGCGGGGCAACAGGAGACAGACACGGGGCATGAGCGGGGGTTGGGGGCAACAGGAGAGACACGGGGCAAGAGCGGGGGGTGGGTGGCAACAGGAGACAGACACTGGGCATGAGCGGGGGTTGGCGGGGCAACAGGAGACAGACACGGGGCATGAGCGGGGGTTGGGGGGCAACAGGAGAGACACGGGGCATGAGTGGGGGGTGGGGGGAACAGGAGACAGACATGGGGCATGAGCGAGGGGTGGGGGGAACAGGAGACAGACACGGGGCATGAGCGGGGGGTGGGGGGAACAGACATGGGTCATGAGCGGGGTGGTGGGTGGCAACAGGAGACAGACATGGGGCATGAGCGGTGGTTGGGGGAAGGGGAGAGAGACACGGGGCATTAGCAGGGGGCGGGGAGAACAGGAGACAGACACAGGGCATGAGCTGGGGGTGGGGGGCTACAAGAGAGAGACACGGGACATGAGTGGGTGAGGGGAACAGGAGACAGACACGGGGCATGAGCAGGTGGGGGAACAGGAGACAGACACGGGGTATGAGCGGGGGGTTGGGGGGCAACAGGAGATAGACATGGGGCTCGAGCGTGGGGTGGGAGGAACAGGACACAGACACGGGGCATGAGCGGGGGGTGGGGAGAACAGGAGACAGACACGGGGCATGAGCGGGGGTGGGGGGAAGGGGAGAGAGACACACGGGGCATGAGCGGGGGTGGGGGGAGGTCGAGAGAGACACCTGGGCATGAGCGTGGGGTGGGGGGAGGGACAGAGAGACACATGGGGCATGAGCGGGGGGTGGGTGGGAGGGAGAGAGACACACGGGGCATGAGCGGGGGTCGGTGGGAGGGAGAGAGACACACGGGGCATGAGCAGGGGGTGGGGGAAGGGGAGAGAGACACACGGGGCATGAGCAGGGGGTGGGGGAGGGAGAGAGACACACGGTGCATGAGCGGGAGGGGGAGAGACACACATGGCATGACCGGAGGTGGGTGGGAAGGGGAAAGACACAGGGCAAGAGCGGGGGTGGGCGGTAGGGGAAAGACACAGGGCAAGAGCGGGGTGGGCGGGAGGGGGAAAGACACGGGGCAAGAGCGGGGGTGGGTGGGAAGGGGAAGACACAGGGCAAGAGCGGGAGTGGTCGGGAGGGGCAAAGAGACATGAGGCAAGAGCGGGGGTGGGCGGGAGGCGGAAAGAGACACAGGGCAAGAGCGGGGGTGGGTGGGAGGGGGAAAGAGACACGGGGCAAGAGCGGGGGTGGGCGGGAGGGGGAAAGAGACACGGGACAAGAGCGGGGGTGGGCGGGAGGGGGAAAGAGACACGGGACAAGAGCGGGGGTGGGGGAAGGGGAGAGAGACACATGGGGCATGAGCGGGGGGTTGAGGGAGGGAGAGAGACACATGGGGCATGAGCGGGGGGCGGGGGGAAGGGGAGAGAGACACACGGGGCATGAGCGGGTGGTGGGCGGGAGGGGGAGATACACACGGGGCATGAGAGGGGGTGGGCGGGAGGGGGAAAGACACGGGGCAAGAGCGGGGGTGGGCGGGAGGGGGAAAGAGACATGGGGCAAGAGCGGGGGTGGGCGGGAGGGGGAAAGAGACACGGGACAAGAGCTGGCGTGGGTGAGAGGGGGAAAGCGACACGGGGCAAGAGCGGGGGTGGGCGGGAGGGGGAAAGATACACGGGGCAAGAGCGGGGGAGGGCGGGAGGGGGAAAGACATACGGGGAAAGAGCAGGGGTGTGGAGAGGGAGACAGACACACGGGGCAAGAGCGGGGGTGGTGGGGAGGGAGAGAGACACACAAGGCATGAGCGGGGGTGGGGGGAAGGGGAGAGAGACACACGGGGCATGAGCGGGGGGTGGGGGAAAGGGAGAGAGACACACGGGGCATGAGCGGGGGTTGGGGGGTAGAGAGACACACGGGGCATGAGTGGGGGTGGGGGAGGGAGAGAGACACACGGGGCATGAGCGGGGGTGGGGGAAGGGAAGAGAGACACGGGGGTGGGGAAGGGGAGAGAGACACGGGGCATGAGCGGGGGGTGGGTGGGAGGGGGAGAGACACAAGGGACATGAGCGGGGGTGGGTGAGGGAGAGAGACACACGGGGCATGAGCGGGGGGTGGGGCGTAGGTCGTGAGACACACGGAGCATGAGCGGGGGGTGGGTGGGAGGGGGAGAGACACACGGGACATGAGCGGGGGTGGGGGAGGGAGAGAGACACACGGGGCATGAGCGTGGGGTGGGGCGTAGGTCGTGAGACACAGGGAGCATGAGCGTGGGGTGGGGCGTAGGTCGTGAGACACACGGAGCATGAGCGGGGGGTGGGGGAAGGGGAGAGAGACACACAAGACATGAGTGGGGGTGGGCGGGAGGGGGAGAGACACACAGGGCATGAGCGGGGGTGGGCAGGAGGGGGAGAGACAAACAGGGCATGAGTGGGGGGTGGGCGGGAGGGGGAAAGACATACGGTGCATGAGTGGGGGTAGGGGGAGGTCGAGAGAAACACGGGGCATGAGCGGGGGGTGGGGGGAAGGGGAGAGAGACACATGGGGCATGAGCGGGTGTGGGGTGAGGGAGAGAGACACATGGGGCATGAGCGGGGGGTGGGGTGAATGGGAGAGAGACACACGGGGCATGAGCGGGGGGTGGGCGGGAAGGGGAGAGAGACAAACGGGGCATGAGCGGGGGCGGGCGGAGGGAGAGAGACACACGGGCATGAGCGGAAGGTGGGGGGAAGGGGAGAGAGACACGGGGCATGAGCGGGGGTGGAGCGGAGGGAGAGTGACACACCGGACATGAGCGGGGAAGGGGAGAGAGACACACAGGGCATGAGCGGGGGGTGGGGGAATCAGAGAGACACACAAGGCATGGGCTGGGGGAGAGACACACGGGGCATGAGCGGTAGTGGTGGGAGGCGGAGAGACACACGTGGCATGAGCAGGGGTGGGGGGAGGGTCGAGAGACACACGGGGCATGAGCAGGGGGTGGTGGAAGGGGAGAGAGACTGATGGGGCATGAGCGGGGGGTGGGGGGAGGGAGAGAGACACACAGGGCATGAGCGGTGGTGGGGGGAGGGAGAGAGACACACGGGGCATGAGCGGGGGTGGGCGGGAGGGGGAGAGACACACAGGGCATGAGCGGAAGTCGGGGGAGGGAGAGAGACACACGGGGCATGAGCGGGGGTGGGGGGAAGGGGAGAGAGACAAATGGGGCATGAGCGGGGGGTGGGGGGGAATGGAGAGAGACACACAGGGCATGAGCGGTGGTGGGGGGAGGGAGAGAGACACACGGGGCATGAGCGGGGATGGGGGGAGGGAGAGAGACACACGGGGCATGAGCGGGGGTGGGGGGGAGGGAGAGAGACACATGGGGCATGAGCAGGGGTGGGGGGGAGATAGAGAGACACACGGGGCATGATTGCGGGTGGGGGGAGGGAGAGAGACACACAGGGCATGAGGGGGGTGGAGGGGAGGGACAGAGACACACGGGGCATGAGCGGGGGTGGGCGGGAGGGGGAGAGACACACGGGGCATGAGCGGGGGTGGAGGTGAGGGAGAGAGACACACGGGACATGAGCGGGGGTGGAGGTAGGGAGAGAGACACACGGGGCATGAGCGGGGGTTGGGCGGGAGGGGGAGAGACACACGGGGCATGAGCGGGGGTGGGGGGAGGGAGAGAGACACACGGGGCGTGAGCGGTGGGTGAGGTGGAGGGAGAGAGACACACGGGGCGTGAGCAGGGGTTGGAGGGAAGGGGAGAGAGACACAGGGCATGAGCGGGGGAAGGGGGGAGGGAGAGAGACACACGGGGCATGAGCGGGGGGTGGGGGAAGGGGAGAGAGAAACACGGGGCATGAGCGGGGGCTGGGGGGAGGGAGAGAGACACACGGGGCATGAGCGGGGGTGGGGGGGATTGAGAGAGACACACGGGGCATGAGCGGGGGGTAGGGGGCAGGGAGAGAGACACACGGGGCATGAGCGGGGGGTGGGGGGAAGGGGAGAGAGACACAAGGGGCATGAGCGGGGGTGGGTGGGAGGGGAAGAGACACACGGGGCATGAGCAGGGGGTGGGCGGGAGGGGGAGAGACACACGGGCATGAGCGGAAGGTGGGGGGAAGGGGAGAGAGACACGGGGCATGAGCGGGGGTGGAGCAGAGGGAGAGTGACACACCGGACATGAGCGGGGGAAGGGGAGAGAGACACACAGGGCATGAGCGGGGGGTGGGGGAATCAGAGAGACACACAAGGCATGGGCTGGGGGAGAGACACACAGGGCATGAGCGGTAGTGGTGGGAGGCGGAGAGACACACGTGGCATGAGCAGGGGTGGGGGGAGGGTCGAGAGACACACGGGGCATGAGCAGGGGGTGGTGGAAGGGGAGAGAGACTGATGGGGCATGAGCGGGGGGTGGGGGGAGGGAGAGAGACACACAGGGCATGAGCGGTGGTGGGGGGAGGGAGAGAGACACACGGGGCATGAGCGGGGGTGGGCGGGAGGGGGAGAGACACACAGGGCATGAGCGGAAGTCGGGGGAGGGAGAGAGACACACGGGGCATGAGCGGGGGTGGGGGGAAGGGGAGAGAGACAAATGGGGCATGAGCGGGGGGTGGGGGGGAATGGAGAGAGACACACAGGGCATGAGCGGTGGTGGGGGGAGGGAGAGAGACACACGGGGCATGAGCGGGGATGGGGGGAGGGAGAGAGACACACGGGGCATGAGCGGGGGTGGGGGGGAGGGAGAGAGACACATGGGGCATGAGCAGGGGTGGGGGGGAGATAGAGAGACACACGGGGCATGATTGCGGGTGGGGGGAGGGAGAGAGACACACAGGGCATGAGGGGGGTGGAGGGGAGGGACAGAGACACACAGGGCATGAGCGGGGGTGGGCGGGAGGGGGAGAGACACACGGGGCATGAGCGGGGGTGGGGGTGAGGGAGAGAGACACACGGGACATGAGCGGGGGTGGAGGTAGGGAGAGAGACACACGGGGCATGAGCGGGGGTTGGGCGGGAGGGGGAGAGACACACGGGGCATGAGCGGGGGTGGGGGGAGGGAGAGACACACACGGGGCGTGAGCGGTGGGTGAGGTGGAGGGAGAGAGACACACGGGGCGTGAGCAGGGGTTGGAGGGAAGGGGAGAGAGACACAGGGCATGAGCGGGGGAAGGGGGGAGGGAGAGAGACACACGGGGCATGAGCGGGGGGTGGGGGAAGGGGAGAGAGAAACACGGGGCATGAGCGGGGGCTGGGGGGAGGGAGAGAGACACACGGGGCATGAGCGGGGGTGGGGGGGATTGAGAGAGACACACGGGGCATGAGCGGGGGGTAGGGGGCAGGGAGAGAGACACACGGGGCATGAGCGGGGGGTGGGGGGAAGGGGAGAGAGACACAAGGGGCATGAGCGGGGGTGGGTGGGAGGGGAAGAGACACACGGGGCATGAGCAGGGGGTGGGCGGGAGGGGGAGAGACACACGGGGCATGAGCGGGGGTGGTCAGGAGGGGGAGAGACACACGGGGCATGAGCGGGGGGTAGGGGGAAGGGGAGAGAGACACACGGGGCATGAGCGGGGGTGGGGGGAGGGAGAGTGACACACAGGGCATGAGCGGAGGGTGGGGGGAAGGGGAGAGAGACACACGGGGCATGAGTGGGGGGTGGGCGGGAAGGGGAGAGAGACACACGGGGTATAGCGTGGGTGGGCGGGAGGGAGAGAGACACACGGGCATGAGCGTGGGGTGGGGGGAAGGGGAGAGAGACACGGGGCATGAGCGGGGGTGGAGGGGATGGAGAGTGACACACGGGACATGAGCCGGGGGGAAGGGGAGAGAGACACACGGGGCATGAGAGGGGGGTGGGGGAGGGAGAGAAACACACGGGGCATGAGCGGGGGGTGGGGGGAAGGGGAGAGAGACACAAGGGGCATGAGCGGGGGTGGGTGGGAGGGGAAGAGACACACGGGGCATGAGCAGGGGGTGGGCGGGAGGGGGAGAGACACACGGGGCATGAGCGGGGGTGGTCAGGAGGGGGAGAGACACACGGGGCATGAGCGGGGGGTAGGGGGAAGGGGAGAGAGACACACGGGGCATGAGCGGGGGTGGGGGGAGGGAGAGTGACACACAGGGCATGAGCGGAGGGTGGGGGGAAGGGGAGAGAGACACACGGGGCATGAGTGGGGGGTGGGCGGGAAGGGGAGAGAGACACACGGGGTATAGCGTGGGTGGGCGGGAGGGAGAGAGACACACGGGCATGAGCGTGGGGGGAAGGGGAGAGAGACACGGGGCATGAGCGGGGGTGGAGGGGATGGAGAGTGACACACGGGACATGAGCCGGGGGGAAGGGGAGAGAGACACACGGGGCATGAGAGGGGGGTGGGGGAGGGAGAGAAACACACAGGGCATGAGCGGGGGTGGGGGGGAGTTAGAGAGACACACGGGGCATGAGTGGGGGTGGGGGGAAGGGGAGAGAGACACGGGGCATGAGCAGGGGGTGGGCGGGAGGGGGGAGACACACAGGGCATGAGCGGTGGTGGGCGGGAGGGGGAGAGACACAAGGGGCGTGAGCGGGGGTGGGAGTAGGGAGAGAGACACACGGGACATGAGCGGGTGTGGGGGGAGAGAGAGCGAGACATGGGGAATGAGCGGGGGTGGGGGGAGGGAGAGAGACACACAGGGCATGAGCGGGGGTGGGGGTGAGGGAGAGAGACACACAGGGCATGAGCAGGGGTGGGGGGAGGGAGAGAGACACACGGGGCATGAGCGGGGGTGGGGGGGAGGGAGAGAGTCACACGGGGCTTGAGCAGGGTTGGGGAGAGGGAGAGAGACACACAGGGTATGAGCGGGGGGGCGGAGGGACAGAGACACACGGGACATGAGCGGGGGTGGAGGGGAGGCAGAGAGACACATGGGGCATTAGCGGGGGTGGGGGTGAGGAAGAGAGACACACGGGACATGAGCGGGGGTGGGGGGAGGGAGAGATACACACAGGGCATGAGCGGGGATGGGGGAGAGAGAGAGAGAGAGACACGGGCAATGAGCGGGGGTGGGCGGGAGGGGGAGAGACACACAGGGCATGAGCGGGAGTGGGGGGAGGGAGAGAGACACACGGGGCATGAGCGTCGGTGGGGGGAAGGGGAGAGAGACAAATGGGGCATGAGCGGGGAGTGGGGGGAATGGAGAGAGACACACAGGGCATGAGCGGTGGTGGGGGGAGGGAAAAAGACACACGGGGCATGAGCGGGGATGGGGGGAGGGAGAGAGACACACGGGGCATGAGCTGGGGTGGGGGGGAGGGAGAGAGACACATGGGGCATGAGCAGGGGTGGCGGGGAGATAGAGAGACACACAGGGCATGATTGCGGGTGGGGGGAGGGAGAGAGACACACAGGGCATGAGGGGGGGTGGAGGGGAGGGACAGAGACACACGGGGCATGAGCGGGGGTGGGCGGGAGGGGGAGAGACACACGGGGCATGAGCGGGGGTGGGGGTGAGGGAGAGAGACACACGGGACATGAGCGGGGGTGGAGGTAGGGAGAGAGACACACGGGGCATGAGTGCGGGTTGGGCGGGAGGGGGAGAGACACACGGGGCATGAGCGGGGGTGGGGGGAAGGAGAGAGACACACGGGGTGTGAGCGGGGGGTGAGGGGGAGGGAGAGAGACACACGGGGCGTGAGCGGGGGTTGGAGGGAAGGGGAGAGAGACACACGGGGCATGAGCGGGGGGTAGGGGGCAGGGAGAGAGACACACGGGGCATGAGCGGGGGGTGGGGGGAAGGGGAGAGAGACACACGGGGCATGAGCGGGGGTGGGTAGGAGGGGGAAAGACACATGGTGCATGAGTGGGGGTGGGGGGAGGTCGAGAGAAACACGGGGCATGAGCGGGGGTGGGCGGGAGGGGTAGAGACACACGGGGCATGAGCGGGGGGTGGGGGGAAGGGGAGAGAGACACACGGGGCATGAGCGGGTGTGGGGGGAGGGAGAGAGACACATGGGGCATGAGCGGGGGTGGGGTGAAGGGGAGAGAGACACACGGGGCATGAACGGGGGGTGGGCGGGAAGGGGAGAGAGACAAACGGGGCATGAGTGGGGGCGGGGGGAGGGAGAGAGACACACGGGCATGAGCGGAAGGTGGGGGGAAGGGGAGAGAGACACGGGGCATGAGCGGGGGTGGAGCGGAGGGAGAGTGACACACGGGACATGAGCGGGGGGAAGGGGAGAGAGACAAACGGCATGAGCGGGGGGTGGGGGAATCAGAGAGACACACAAGGCATGGGCGGGGGGTGGGCGGGAGGGGGAGAGACACACGGGGCATGAGCGGTAGTGGGGGGAGGCGGAGAGACACACGTGGCATGAGCAGGGGTGGGGGGGAGGGTCGAGAGACACACGGGGCATGAGCAGGGGGTGGGGGAAGGGGAGAGAGACACATGGGGCATGAGAGGGGGGTGGGGGGAGGGAGAGAGACACACAGGGCATGAGCGGTGGTGGGGGGAGGGAGAGAGACACACAGGGCATGAGCGGGGGTGGGCGGGAGGGGGAGAGACACACAGGGCATGAGCGGGAGTGGGGGGAGGGAGAGAGACACACGGGGCATGAGCGGCGGTGGGGGGAAGGGGAGAGAGACAAATGGGGCATGAGCGGGGAGTGGGGGGAATGGAGAGAGACACACAGGGCATGAGCGGTGGTGGGGGGAGGTAAAAAGACACACGGGGCATGAGCGGGGATGGGGGGAGGGAGAGAGACACACGGGGCATGAGCTGGGGTGGGGGGAGGGAGAGAGACACATGGGGCATGAGCAGGGGTGGGGGGGAGATAGAGAGACACACAGGGCATGATTGCGGGTGGGGGAGGGAGAGAGACACACAGGGCATGAGGGGGGGTGGAGGGGAGAGACAGAGACACACGGGGCATGAGCGGGGGTGGGCGGGAGGGGGAGAGACACACGGGGCATGAGCGGGGGTGGGGGTGAGGGAGAGAGACACACGGGACATGAGCGGGGGTGGAGGTAGGGAGAGAGACACACGGGGCATGAGTGGGGGTTGGGCGGGAGGGGGAGAGACACACGGGGCATGAGCGGGGGTGGGGGGAGGGAGAGAGACACACGGGGTGTGAGCGGGGGGTGAGGGGGAGGGAGAGAGACACACGGGGCGTGAGCCGGGGTTGGAGGGAAGGGGAGAGAGACACAGGGCATGAGCGGGGGAAGGGGGAGGGAGAGAGACACGCGGGGCATGAGCGGGGGGTGGGGGAAGGGGAGAGAGAAACACGGGGCATGAGCGGGGGTTGGGGGAATGGAGAGAGACACACGGGGCATGAGCGGGGGTGGGGGGAGGGAGAGAGACACACGGGGCATGAGCGGGGGTTAGGGGGCAGGGAGAGAGACACACGGGGCATGAGCGGGGGGTGGGGGGAAGGGGAGAGAGACACACGGGGCATGAGCGGGGGTGGGCGGGAGGGGAAGAGACACACAGGGCATGAGCGGGGGGTGGGCGGGAGCGGGAAAGACACACGGGGCAAGAGCTGGGGTAGGGGGTAGGGAGAGAGAAACACGCGGCATGAGCGGGGGTGGTCAGGAGGGGGAGAGACACACGGGGCATGAGCGGGGGGTAGGGGAAGGGGAGAGAGACACACGGGGCATGAGCGGGGGTGGGGGGAGGGAGAGTGACACACAGGGCATGAGCTGAGGGTGGGGGGAAGGGGAGAGAGACACACGGGGCATGAGCGGGGGGTGGGCGGGAAGGGGAGAGAGACACACGGGGCTATAGCGGGGGGAAGGGGAGAGAGACACACGGGGCGTGAGCGGGGGTGGGGGGGAGTTAGAGAGACACACGCTGCATGAGTGGGGGTGGGGGGAAGGGGAGAGAGACACGGGGCATGAGCGGGGGGTGGGCGGGAGGGGGGAGACACACAGGGCATGAGCGGTGGTGGGCGGGAGGGGGAGAGACACAAGGGACGTGAGCAGGGGTGGGAGGAGGGAGAGAGACACACGGGGCATGAGCGGGTGTGGGGGGAGAGAGAGCGAGACATGGGGAATGAGCGGGGGTGGGGGGAGGGAGAGAGACACACGGGGCATGAGCAGGGGTGGGGGTGAGGGAGAGAGACACACAGGGCATGAGCAGGGGTGGGGGGAGGGAGAGAGACACACGGGGCATGAGCGGGGGTGGGGGGGAGGGAGAGAGTCACACGGGGCTTGAGCAGGGGTGGGGAGAGGGAGAGAGACACACAGGGCATGAGCGGGGGGGGCGGAGGGACAGAGACACACGGGGCATGAGCGGGGGTGGAGGGGAGGCAGAGAGACACAAGGGGCATGAGCGGGGGTGGGGGTGAGGGAGAGAGACACACGGGGCATGAGCGGGGGTGGGGGGGAGGGAGAGAGACACACGGGGCATGAGCGGGGGTGGGGGTGAGGGAGAGAGACACACGGGGCATGAGCGAGGGTGGGGGGAGGGAGAGAGACACACGGGGCATGAGCGGGGGTGGGGGGGAGGGAGAGAGACACATGGGGCATGAGCAGGGGTGGGGGGAGGGAGAGAGACACATGGGGCATGAGCGGGGGGGAGGGAGAGAGACACACGGGGCATGAGCGGGGGTGGGCAGGAGGGGGAGAGACACACGGGGCATGAGCGGGGGGTGAGGGGGAGGGAGAGAGACACACGGGGCATGAGAGGGGGTTGTGGGGAAGGGGAGAGAGACACGGGGCATGAACAGGGGTAGGGGGGAGGGAGAGAGACATACGGGGCATGAGAGGGGGGTGAGGGAAGGGGAGAGAGACACACGGGGCATGAGCGGGGGTGGGCGGGAGGGGGAGAGACACACGGGGCATGAGCGGGGGTGGGGGTGAGGGAGGGAGACACACGGGACATGAGCAGGGGTGGGGGGAGGGAGAGAGACACACGGGGCATGAGCGGGGGTGGGGGTGAGGGAGAGAGACACATGGGACATGAGCGGGGGTGGGGGGAGGGAGAGAGACACACAGGGCATGAGCGGGGGGTGAGGGGGAGGGAGAGAGACACACGGGGCATGAGAGGGGGTTGTGGAGAAGGGGAGAGAGACACGGGGCATGAACGGGGGTAGGGGGGAGGGAGAGAGACATACGGGGCATGAGCGGGGGGTGAGGGAAGGGGAGAGAGACACACGGGGCATGAGCGGGGGTTGGGGGGAGGGAGAGAGACACACAGGGCATGAGCGGGGGTGGGGGGAGGGAGAGAGACACACGGGGCATGAGCGGGGGGTAGGGGGCAGGGAGAGAGACACGGGGCATGAGCGGGGGGTGGGCGGGAGGGGGAGAGACACACGGGGCGTGAGCGGGAGTGGGGGGAGGGAGAGAGACACACGGGGCATGAGCGGGGGTGGGGGGAAGGGGAGAGAGACAAATGGGGCATGAGCGGGGGGTGGGGGGAGGGAGAGAGACACACAGGGCATGAGCGGTGGTGGGGGGAGGGAGAGAGACACACGGGGCATGAGCGGGGATGGGGGAGGGAGAGAGACACACGGGGCATGAGCGGGGGTGGGGGTGAGGGTGAGAGTCACATGGGGCATGAGCGGGGGTGGGGGGAGGGAGAGAGACACACGGGGCATGAGCGGGGGTGGGGGGAGGGAGTGAGACACATGGGGCATGAGCAGGGGTGGTGAGGAGGGTAGAGAGACACACAGGGCATGAGCGGGGGTGGGGGGGAGGAAGAGAGACACATGGGGCATGAGCGGGGGTGGAGGGGAGGGAGAGAGACACACGGGGCATGAGCGGGGGTGGGCAGGAGGGGGAGAGACACATGGGGCATTAGCGGGGGTGGGGGTGAGGAAGAGAGACACACGGGACATGAGCGGTGGTGGGGGGAGGGAGAGATACACACGGGGCATGAGCGGGGATGGGGGGAGAGAGAGAGAGAGACACGGGCCATGAGCGGGGGTGGGGGGAGGGAGAGAGACACACGGGGCATGAGCGGGGGTGGGGGTGAGTCAGAGAGACACACAGGGCATGAGCGGGGGTGGGGGGAGAGAGACACACGGGGCATGAGCGGGGTTGGGGGGGAGGGAGAGAGATACATGGGGCATGAGCAGGGGTGGGGGGAGGGAGAGAGACACACGGGGCATGATCGGGGGTGGGTGGGAGGGAGAGAGACACACGGGGCATGAGTGGGGGTGGAGGGGAGGGAGAGAGACACACGGGGCATGAGCGGGGGTGGGTGGGAGGGGGAGAGACACACCGGGCATGAGCGGGGGTTGGGGTGAGGGAGAGAGACACACGGGACATGAGCGGGGGTGGGGGGAGGGAGAGAGACACACGGGGCATGAGCGGGGGTTGGGCGGGAGGGGGAGAGACACTCGGGGCATGAGCGGGGTGGGGGAGGGAGAGAGACACACGGGGCATGAGCGGGGGTTGAGGGGGAGGGAGTGAGACACACGGGGCATGAGGGGAGGTGGGGGGAGGGAGAGAGACACACAGGGCATGAGCGGGGGGTCAGGGGCAGGGAGAGAGACACACTGGGCATGAGCGGGGGGTGGGGGGAAGGGGAGAGAGACACACGGGGCATGAGCGGGGGTGGGCGGGAGGGGAAGAGACACACGGGGCATGAGTGGGTGGTGGGCGGGTTGGAGAGACATACGGGGCATGAGCGGGGGGTGGGCGGGAGGGGGAAAGACACACGGGGCAAGAGCTGGGGTGGGGGGAGGGAGAGAGAAACACGGGGCATGAGCGGGGGTGGGCAGGAGGGGGAGAGACACACGGGGCATGAGCGGGGGGCAGGGGGAAGGGGAGAGAGACACACGGGGCATGAGCGGGGGTGGGGGGAGGGAGAGTGACACACCGGGCATGAGCGGGGGTGGGGGGAAGGGGAGAGAGACACACGGGGCGTGAGCAGGGGGTTGGCGGGAAGGGGAGAGAGACACTCGGGGCAATAGCGTGGGTGGGCGGGAGGGAGAGAGACACACGGGCATGAGCGTGGGGTGGGGGGAAGGGGAGAGAGACACGGGGCATGAGCGGGGGTGGAGGGGATGGAGAGTGACACACGGGACATGAGCAGGGGGGAAGGCGAGAGAGACACACGGGGCATGAGCGGGGGTGGGGGGAAGGGGAGAGAGACAAATGGGGCATGAGCGGGGGGTGGGGGGAGGGAGAGAGACACACAGGGCATGAGCGGTGGTGGGGGGAGGGAGAGAGACACACGGGGCATGAGCGGGGATGGGGGGAGGGAGAGAGACACACGGGGCATGAGCGGGGGTGGGGGTGAGGGTGAGAGTCACATGGGGCATGAGCGGGGGTGGGGGGAGGGAGAGAGACACACGGGGCATGAGCGGGGGTGGGGGGGAGGGAGTGAGACACATGGGGCATGAGCAGGGGTGGTGGGGAGGGTAGAGAGACACACAGGGCATGAGCGGGGTTGGGGGGGAGGGAGAGAGACACATGGGGCATGAGCGGGGGTGGAGGGGAGGCAGAGAGACACACGGGGCATGAACGGGGGTGGGCGGGAGGGGGAGAGACACATGGGGCATTAGCGGGGGTGGGGGTGAGGAAGAGAGACACACGGGACATGAGCGGGGGTGGGGGGAGGGAGAGATACACACGGGGCATGAGCGGGGATGGGGGAGAGAGAGAGAGACACGGGCCATGAGCGGGGGTGGGGAGAGGGAGAGAGACACACGGGGCATGAGCGGGGGTGGGGGTGAGGGAGAGAGACACACGGGGCATGTGCGGGGGTGGGGGGAGAGAGACACACGGGGCATGAGCGGGGTTGGGGGGAGGGAGAGAGATACATGGGGCATGAGCAGGGGTGGGGGGAGGGAGAGAGACACACGGGGCATGAGCGGGGGTGGGTGGGAGGGAGAGAGACACACGGGGCATGAGCGGGGGTGGAGGGGAAAGAGAGAGACACACGGGGCATGAGCGGGGGTGGGTGGGAGGGGGAGAGACACACCGGGCATGAGCGGGGGTTGGGGTGAGGGAGAGAGACACACGGGACATGAGCAGGGGTGGGGGGAGGGAGAGAGACACACAGGGCATGAGCGGGGGTTGGGCGGGAGGGGGAGAGACACTCGGGGCATGAGCGGGGTGGGGGAGGGAGAGAGACACACGGGGCATGAGCGGAGGTTGAGGGGGAGGGAGAGAGACACACGGGGCATGAGCAGGGGTTGGGGGGAAGGGGCGAGAGACACGGGTCATGAGCGGCGGTATGGGGGAGGGAGGGAGACACAGGGCATGAGCGGGGGGTGGAGGAAGGGGAGAGAGACACACGGGGCATGAGCGGGGGTTAGGGGGAGGGAGAGAGACTCACGGGGCATGAGGGGAGGTGGGGGGAGGGAGAGAGACACACAGGGCATGAGCGGGGGGTGGGGGGAAGGGGAGAGAGACACACGGGGCATGAGCGGGGGTGGGCGGGAGGGGAAGAGACACACGGGGCATGAGCGGGTGGTGGGCGGGAGGGGGAGAGACACACGGGGCATGAGCGGGGGGTGGGCGGGAGGGGGAAAGACACACGGGGCAAGAGCTGGGGTGGGGGGGAGGGAGAGAGAAACACGGGGCATGAGCGGGGGTGGGCAGGAGGGGGAGAGACACACGGGGCATGAGCGGGGGGCAGGGGAAAGGGGAGAGAGACACACGGGGCATGAGCGGGGGTGGGGGAGGGAGAGTGACACACCGGGCATGAGCGGGGGTGGGGGGAAGGGGAGAGAGACACACGGGGCGTGAGCAGGGGGTTGGCGGGAAGGGGAGAGAGACACTCGGGGCAATAGCGTGGGTGGGCGGGAGGGAGAGAGACACACGGGCATGAGCGTGGGGTGGGGGGAAGGGGAGAGAGACACGGGGCATGAGCGGTGGTGGAGGGGATGGAGAGTGACACACGGGACATGAGCAGGGGGGAAGGGGAGAGAGACACACGGGGCATGAGCGGGGGGTGGGGGAGGGAGAGAGACACACGGGGCATGAGCGGGGGTGGGGGGAGTTAGAGAGACACACCGGGCATGAGCGGGGGGTGGGGGGAAGTGGAGAGAGACACGGGGCATGAGCGGGGGGTGGGCGGGAGGGGGGAGACACACAGGGCATGAGCGGGGGGTGGGCGGGAGGGGGAGAGACACACGAGGCATGAGCGGGGGTGGGAGGAGGGAGAGAGACACACGGGGCATGAGCGGGGGTGGGGGGAGAGAGAGAGACACGGGGCATGAGCGGGGGGGAGGGAGAGAGACACACGGGGCATGAGCGGGGGTGGGGGTGAGGGAGAGAGACACACAGGGCATGAGCGGAGGTGGGGGAGGGAGAGAGACACACGGGGCATGAACGGGGGTGCGGGGGAAGGAGAGAGCCACACGGCGCATGAGCAGGGGTGGGGGAGGGAGAGAGACACACAGGGAATGAGCGGGGGTGGGGGGGGAGAGAGGGAGAGAGAAAGAGACACGGGGCATGAGTGGGGGTGCTGGGAGAGAGAGAGACACACGAGGCATGAGCGGGGGTGGGGGGAGAGAGAGAGAGAGACACGGGGCATGAGCGGGGGTGGGGGGAGGGAGAGAGACACACGGGGCATGAGCGGGGGTTGGGGTGAGGGAGAGAGACACACGGGGCATGAGCGGGGGTGGGGGAGAGAGACACACGGGGCATGAGCGGGGTTGGGGGGAGGGGAAGAGACACACAGGGCATGAGCGGGGTGGCTGACACACAGGGCATGAGTGGGGGGTGGGCGGGAGGGGGAGAGACACACAAGGCATGAGCGGGGGTGGGAGGAGGGAGAGAGACACACGGGGCATGAGCGGGGGTGGAGGGAGAGAGAGAGACATGGGGCATGAGCGGGGGTGGGGGAAGGGGAGAGAGGCACACGGGGCATGAGCAGGGGTTGGGGGGAGGGAGAGAGACACACGGGGCATGAGCGGGGGTGGGGGGGAGGGAGAGAGACACACGGGGCATGAGCGGGGGGTAGGGGGCAGGGAGAGAGACACACGGGGCATGAGCGGGGGGTGGGGGGAAGGGGAGAGAGACACACGGGGCATGAGCGGGGGTGGGCGGGAGGGGAAGAGACACACAGGGCATGAGCGGGGGGGCTGACACACAGGGCATGAGTGGGGGGTGGGCGGGAGGGGGAGAGACACACAAGGCATGAGCGGGGGTGGGAGGAGGGAGAGAGACACACGGGGCATGAGCGGGGGTGGGGGGAGAGAGAGAGACATGGGGCATGAGCGGGGGTGGGGGGAGGGAGAGAGACACACAGGGCATGAGCGGGGGTGGGGGGAGGGAGAGAGACACACGGGGCATGAGCGGGGGTGGGCGGAGGGAGAGAGACACACAGGGCATGAGCGGGGGTGGGGGGGAGAGAGACACGAGGCATGAGCGGGGGTGGGGGGAGGGAGAGAGACACACAGGGCATGAGCAGGGGTGGGGGTGAGGGAGAGAGACACACAGGGCATGAGCGGGGTGGCGAGAGAGAGACACACGGGGCATGAGCGGGGTTGGGGGGAGGGAGAGAGACACATGGGGCATGAGCAGGGGTGGGGGGAGAGAGACACACGGGGCATGAGTGGGGGTGGACGGGAGGGGATAGAGACACACGGGCATGAGCGGGGGTGGGGGAGAGGGATATAGACACACAGGGCAAGAGCGGGGGGTGGGCGGGAGGGATAGAGACACACGGGGCATGAGCGGGGGGTGGGTGGGAGGGATAGAGACACACGGGGCATGAGCTTGGATAGAGACACAGGGCGCATGGGTGGGGCATGAGCGGGGGTGGGTGGGATTTATAGAGACACAGGGGGCATGAGCTGGGGGTGAGTGGGAGGGATAGAGACACACGGGGGATGAGCGGGTGGTGGGTGGGAGGGATAGAGACACACGGGGCATGAGCAGGGGATGGGGGAGGGCTAGAGACACACGGGGCATGAGCGGGGGCTGGGTGGGAGGGCTGGCTAGAGACACACGTGGCATGAGTAGGGAGTGGGGGGAGAGACACACAGGGCATGAGCCGGGGGTGGGTGGGAGGATTAGGGGCATGAGCGGGGGGTGGGTGAGAGATCTAGGGGCATGAGCGGGGGGTGGGTAGTAAGGCTAGTGACACACGGGGCATGAACGGGGGGGAGGGGGAGAGAGACACGAGGCATGAGCGGGGGTGGGAGGAGGGAGAGAGACACACGGGGCATGAGCGGGGGTGGGGGGAGAGAGAGAGACATGGGGCATGAGCGGGGGTGGGGGAAGGGGAGAGAGGCACACGGGGCATGAGCAGGGGTTGGGGGGAGGGAGAGAGACACACGGGGCATGAGCGGGGGTGGGGGGGAGGTAGAGAGACACACGGGGCATGAGCGGGGGGTAGGGGTCAGGGAGAGAGACACACGGGGCATGAGCGGGGGGTGGGGGGAAGGGGAGAGAGACACACGGGGCATGAGCGGGGGTGGGCGGGAGGGGAAGAGACACACAGGGCATGAGCGGGGGGGCTGACACACAGGGCATGAGTGGGGGTGGGCGGGAGGGGGAGAGACACACAAGGCATGAGCGGGGGTGGGAGGAGGGAGAGAGACACACGGGGCATGAGCGGGGGTGGGGGGGAGAGAGAGAGACATGGGGCATGAGCGGGGGTGGGGGGGAGGGAGAGAGACACACAGGGCATGAGCGGGGGTGGGGGGAGGGAGAGAGACACACGGGGCATGAGCGGGGGTGGGAGGGAGGGAGAGCGCCACACGGCACATGAGCAAGGGTGGGGGGAGGGAGAGAGACACACGGGGAATGAGCGGGGGTGGGGGGAGGGAGAGAGACACACGGGGCATGAGCGGGGGTGGGCGGAGGGAGAGAGACACACAGGGCATGAGCGGGGGTGGGGGGGAGAGAGAGAGAGACACGAGGCATGAGTGGGGGTGGGGGGAGGGAGAGAGACACACAGGGCATGAGCAGGGGTGGGGGTGAGGGAGAGAGACACACGGGGCATGAGCGGGGGTGGCGAGAGAGAGACACACGGGGCATGAGCGGGGTTGGGGGGAGGGAGAGAGACACATGGGGCATGAGCAGAGGTGGGGGGAGAGAGACACACGGGGCATGAGTGGGGGTGGACGGGAGGGGATAGAGACACACGGGGCATGAGCGGGGTGGGGGAGAGGGATAGAGACACACAGGGCAAGAGCGGGGGGTGGGAGGGAGGGATAGAGACACACGGGGCATGAGCAGGGGATGGGTGGGAGGGATAGAGACACACGGGGCATGAGCTTGGATAGAGACACAAGGCGCATGGGTGGGGCATGAGCGGGGGTGGGTGGGATTTATAGAGACACAGGGGGCATGAGCTGGGGGTGAGTGGGAGGGATAGAGACACACGGGGGATGAGCGGGTGGTGGGTGGGAGGGATAGAGACACACGGGGCATGAGCAGGGGATGGGGGGAGGGCTAGAGACACACGGGGCATGAGCGGGGGCTGGGTGGGAGGGCTGGCTAGAGACACACGTGGCATGAGTGGGGAGTGGGGGGAGAGACACACAGGGCATGAGCGGGGGGTGGGTGGGAGGATTAGGGGCATGAGCGGGGGGTGGGTGAGAGATCTAGGGGCATGAGCGGGGGGTGGGTAGTAAGGCTAGTGACACACGGGGCATGAACGGGGGGGAGGGGGAGAGAGACACGAGGCATGAGCGGGGGTGGGAGGAGGGAGAGAGACACACGGGGCATGAGCGGGGGTGGGGGGAGAGAGAGAGACATGGGGCATGAGCGGGGGTGGGGGGGAGGGAGAGAGACACACAGGGCATGAGCGGGGGTGGGGGTGAGGGAGAGAGACACACAGGGCATGAGCGGGGGTGGGGGGAGGGAGAGAGACACACGGGGCATGAGCGGGGGTGGGAGGGAGGGAGAGAGCCACACGGCGCATGAGCAAGGGGGGGGGGAGGGAGAGAGACACACCGGGAATGAGCAGGGGTGGGGGGAGGGAGAGAGATACACGGGGCATGAGCGGGGGTGGGCAGAGGGAGAGAGACACACAGGGCATGAGCGGGGGTGGGGGGGAGAGAGAGAGAGACACGAGGCATGAGCGGGGGTGGGGGGAGGGAGAGAGACACACGGGGCATGAGCAGGGGTGGGGGTGGGGGTGAGGGAGAGAGACACACGGGGCATGAGCGGGGGGTGGCGAGAGAGAGACACACGGGGCATGAGCGGGGTTGGGGGGAGGGAGAGAGACACATGGGGCATGAGCAGGGGTGGGGGGAGAGAGACACACGGGGCATGAGTGGGGGATGGACGGGAGGGGATAGAGACACACGGGGCATGAGCGGGGGTGGGGGAGAGGGATAGAGACACACAGGGCAAGAGCGGGGGGTGGGAGGGAGGGATAGAGACACACGGGGCATGAGCGGGCGGTGGGTGGGAGGGATAGAGACACATGGGGCATGAGCTTGGATAGAGACACAGGGCGCATGGGTGGGGAATGAGCGGGGGTGGGTGGGAGGGATAGAGACACAGGGGGCATGAGCTGGGGGTGAGTGGGAGGGATAGAGACACACGGGGGATGAGCGGGTGGTGGGTGGGAGGGATAGAGACACACGGGCATGAGCAGGGGATGGGGGGAGGGCTACAGACACACGGGGCATGAGCGGGGGCTGGGTGGGAGGGCTGGCTAGAGACACACGTGGCATGAGTGGGGAGTGGGGGAAGAGACATACAGGGCATGAGCGGGGGGTGGGTGGGAGGATTAGGGGCATGAGCGGGGGGTGGGTGAGAGATCTAGGGGCATGAGCGGGGGGTGGGTGGTAAGGCTAGTGACACACGGGGCATGAACGGGGGGTGGGGGGTGAGGGAGAGACACACTCGGGGCATGAGCGGGGGGTGGGTGGGAGGGCTAGAGACAAACGGGGCATGAGCGGGGGGTGGGAGGGCTAAAGACACACAGGGCATGAGCGGAGGGTGGGTGGGAGCGCTAGAGACACACCGGGCATGAGCGGGGGGTGGGTGGGAGGGCTAGAGACACACGGGGGGTGGGTGTTAGGGCTAGAGACACACAGTGCATGAGCGGGGGTGGATGGGAGGGCTAGAGACACACGGGGCATGAGCGGGGGTGGGGGGAGGGAGAGAGACACACGAGGCATGAGCGGGGGGTGAGCGGGAGGGAGAGAGACACACGGGGCATGAGCGGGGGTGGGGCGGTGGGCGAGATACACACAGGGCATGAGCCGGGGTGGGGGTGAGGGAGAGAGACACACGGGGCATGAGCGGGGGTGGGGAGGAGGGAGAGAGACACACACGGCATGAGCGGGGGTTGGGCGTGAGGGACAGAGACACACGGGGCATGAGTGGCGGTGGGGGGCAGGGAGAGAGACACATGGGGCATGAGCGGGGGGTGAGTGGGAGGGATAGAGACACACGGGGCATGAGCGGGGGGTGGTTCGGAGGGATAGAGACACACGGGGCATGAGCGGGGGGTCGGTGGGAGGGATGAAGACACACGGGGCATGAGCGGGGGGTGGGTGGGAGGGATAGAGACACACGGGGCATGAGCGGGGGTGGGTGGGAGGCATAGAGACACACGGGGCATGAGCAGGGGTGGGTGGGAGGGAGGGATAGAGACAAACGGGGCATGAGCGGGGGGTGGGTGGGAGGGATAGAGACACACGGTGCATGAGTCGGGGGGGTGTGTGTAAGTAGAGACAAACGGGGCATGAGCGGGGGGTGGGTGGGAGCTGTTAGGGGCATGAGCGGGTGGTGAGTCGGAGGTCTAGAGCTACACGGGGCATGAGTAGGGGGTGAGGGGAGAGACACACGGGGCATGAGCAGGGGATGAGGCGAGAGACACACGGGGCATGAGCAGGGGGTGGGGGGCAGGGAGAGACACAGGGCATGAGCGGGGGTGGGTGGGAGTTCTAGAGACACACGTGGCATTAGTAGGGGGTGAGGGGAGAGACACACGGGGCATGAGCAGGGGGTGAGGGGAGAGACACACGTGGCATGAGCAGGGGGTAGGGGGCAGGGATATAGACACACGGGGCATGAGCTGGGGGGTGGGTGGGATGGATAGGGACACACGGGGCTTGAGCGGGGCGGTGGGTGGGAGGGATAGAGACACACAGGGCTTGAGTAGGGGGGTGGGTGTGAGTGGGGGTGGGTGGGAGGGATAGAGACACACAGGGCATGAGTGGGGGGTGGGTGGGAGGGATAGAGACACACGGGAATTAGTAGGGGGTGAGGGTAGAGACACAATGTGTATGAGCAGGGGGTGGGGGGGAGGGAGAGACACACACGGGGCATGAGCAGGGGGTGGGCGGGAGGGATAGACACACATGGGGCATGAGCGGGGTGGGGGGAGAGACACACGGGGCATGAGCGGGGGGTGGGTGGGACGGGTTTAGAGACACACGGGGCATGAGCGGGGGGTGGGTGGGAGTGATAGAGACACACGGGGCATGAGCGGGGGGTGGGTGGGAGGAATAGAGACAAACGGGGCATGAGCGGGGGATGGGTGGGAGGGCTAGGGGCATTCGCGGGGGTGGGTGGGAGTTCTAGAGACACACGGGGCATGAGCGGGGGTGGGGGGGAGGGAGAGACACACACGGGGCATGAGGGGGAGGGATAGAGACACACGGGGCATGAGCGGGGGGTGGGAGGGATGGATAGACACAGATCCCGCTCCTCGGCCCTCCGCTGGCCACCGTGTGCGATGGCGTGAGCGGGGGGCTGGAGGAACAGGGGACACACGAGCATGAGTGGGGGGACAGGAAGGACACACGGGGCATGAGCGGGGGTGGGGGGGACAGAAAGGAAACACGGGGCATGAGCGGGTGTGGGGCAGACACAGGCATGAGCGGGGGTGGGAGGAACAAGAGACAGACACGCTCCTGCTGACCTGACAAAGCCTATCATGCGGCACAGAAAGATGGCGGGCATCTCTGAAGCCAGACGCACTGCACGCTTTCACCGCATCCAATGAGAGAGCACGTCAGATGTTCGCGGACATCACGCAAGCTGCTGGCCCAATCACCGTCCTGTCCGCGGAGCGAACAGGGAAGTCCGTCCGCGGACCGAACACAGATATCACTAATTTTTTTTTACCTACTTTTTGGTCATTTTAAAAAAAACTACTGGACGGACACACAGGGCATGAGCAGGGGTGGGGGTGAGGGAGAGAGACACACGGGGCATGAGCGGGGGTGGCGAGAGAGAGACACACGGGGCATGAGCGGGGTTGGGGGGAGGGAGAGAGACACATGGGGCATGAGCAGAGGTGGGGGGAGAGAGACACACGGGGCATGAGTGGGGGTGGACGGGAGGGGATAGAGACACACGGGGCATGAGCGGGGTGGGGGAGAGGGATAGAGACACACAGGGCAAGAGCGGGGGGTGGGAGGGAGGGATAGAGACACACGGGGCATGAGCGGGGGATGGGTGGGAGGGATAGAGACACACGGGGCATGAGCTTGGATAGAGACACAGGGCGCATGGGTGGGGAATGAGCGGGGGTGGGTGGGAGGGATAGAGACACAGGGGGCATGAGCTGGGGGTGAGTGGGAGGGATAGAGACACACGGGGGATGAGCGGGTGGTGGGTGGGAGGGATAGAGACACACGGGGCATGAGCAGGGGAGGGGGGAGGGCTACAGACACACGGGGCATGAGCGGGGGCTGGGTGGGAGGGCTGGCTAGAGACACACGTGGCATGAGTGGGGAGTGGGGGAAGAGACATACAGGGCATGAGCGGGGGGTGGGTGGGAGGATTAGGGGCATGAGCGGGGGGTGGGTGAGAGATCTAGGGGCATGAGCGGGGGGTGGGTGGTAAGGCTAGTGACACACGGGGCATGAACGGGGGGTGGGGGGTGAGGGAGAGACACACTCGGGGCATGAGCGGGGGGTGGGTGGGAGGGCTAGAGACAAACGGGGCATGAGCGGGGGGTGGGAGGGCTAAAGACACACAGGGCATGAGTGGAGGGTGGGTGGGAGCGCTAGAGACACACCGGGCATGAGCGGGGGGTGGGTGGGAGGGCTAGAGACACACGGGGGGTGGGTGTTAGGGCTAGAGACACACAGTGCATGAGCGGGGGAGGATGGGAGGGCTAGAGACACACGGGGCATGAGCGGGGGTGGGGGGAGGGAGAGAGACACACGAGGCATGAGCGGGGGGTGAGCGGGAGGGAGAGAGACACACGGGGCATGAGCGGGGGTGGGGCGGTGGGCGAGATACACACAGGGCATGAGCCGGGGTGGGGGTGAGGGAGAGAGACACACGGGGCATGAGCGGGGGTGGGGAGGAGGGAGAGAGACACACACGGCATGAGCGGGGGTTGGGCGTGAGGGACAGAGACACACGGGGCATGAGTGGCGGTGGGGGGCAGGGAGAGAGACACATGTGGCATGAGCGGGGGGTGAGTGGGAGGGATAGAGACACACGGGGCATGAGCGGGGGGTGGTTCGGAGGGATAGAGACACACGGGGCATGAGCGGGGGGTCGGTGGGAGGGATGAAGACACACGGGGCATGAGCGGGGGGTGGGTGGGAGGGATAGAGACACACGGGGCATGAGCGGGGGTGGGTGGGAGGCATAGAGACACACGGGGCATGAGCAGGGGTGGGTGGGAGGGAGGGATAGAGACAAACGGGGCATGAGCGGGGGGTGGGTGGGAGGGATAGAGACACACGGTGCATGAGTCGGGGGGGTGTGTGTAAGTAGAGACAAACGGGGCATGAGCGGGGGGTGGGTGGGAGCTGTTAGGGGCATGAGCGGGTGGTGAGTCGGAGGTCTAGAGCTACACGGGGCATGAGTAGGGGGTGAGGGGAGAGACACACGGGGCATGAGCAGGGGATGAGGCGAGAGACACACGGGGCATGAGCAGGGGGTGGGGGGCAGGGAGAGACACAGGGCATGAGCGGGGGTGGGTGGGAGGGATAGAGACACACGGGGCATGAGCGGGGGGTGGGTGGGAGATATAGAGACACACTCGGCATGAGCGGGGGGTGGGTGGGAGGGATAGAGACACGCGGGGCATGAGCGGGGGGTGGGTGGGACGGAGGGATAGAGACACACGGGGCATGAGCGGGGGTGGGTGGGAGGGATAGAGACACACAGTGCATGAGTGGGGGGTTGGTGGGTGGGGAGAGACAAACGGGGCATGAGCGGGGGGTGGGTGGGAGCTGTTAGGGGCATGAGCGGGTGGTGAGTCGGAGGTCTAGAGCTACACGGTGCATGAGTAGGGGGTGAGGGGAGAGACACACGGGGCATGAGCAGGGGATGAGGCGAGAGACACACGGGGCATGAGCAGGGGGTGGGGGGCAGGGAGAGACACAGGGCATGAGCGGGGGTGGGTGGGAGGGATAGAGACACACGGGGCATGAGCGGGGGGTGGGTGGGAGATATAGAGACACACTCGGCATGAGCGGGGGGTGGGTGGGAGGGATAGAGACACGCGGGGCATGAGCGGGGGGTGGGTGGGACGGAGGGATAGAGACACACGGGGCATGAGCGGGGGGTGGGTGGGAGGGATAGAGACACACGGTGCATGAGTGGGGGTGGGTGGGTGGGGAGAGACAAACGGGGCATGAGCGGGGGTGGGTGGGAGTTCTAGAGACACACGTGGCATTAGTAGGGGGTGAGGGGAGAGACACACGGGGCATGAGCAGGGGGTGAGGGGAGAGACACACGTGGCATGAGCAGGGGGTAGGGGGCAGGGATATAGACACACGGGGCATGAGCTGGGGGGTGGGTGGGAGGGATAGGGACACACGGGGCTTGAGCGGGGCGGTGGGTGGGAGGGATAGAGACACACAGGGCTTGAGTAGGGGGGTGGGTGTGAGTGGGGGTGGGTGGGAGGGATAGAGACACACAGGGCATGAGTGGGGGGTGGGTGGGAGGGATAGAGACACACGGGAATTAGTAGGGGGTGAGGGTAGAGACACAATGGGTATGAGCAGGGGGTGGGGGGGAGGGAGAGACACACACGGGGCATGAGCAGGGGGTGGGCGGGAGGGATAGACACACATGGGGCATGAGCGGGGTGGGGGGAGAGACACACGGGGCATGAGCGGGGGGTGGGTGGGACGGGTTTAGAGACACACGGGGCATGAGCGGGGGGTGGGTGGGAGTGATAGAGACACACGGGGCATGAGCGGGGGGTGGGTGGGAGGAATAGAGACAAACGGGGCATGAGCGGGGGATGGGTGGGAGGGCTAGGGGCATTCGCGGGGGTGGGTGGGAGTTCTAGAGACACACGGGGCATGAGCGGGGGTGGGGGGGAGGGAGAGACACACACGGGGCATGAGGGGGAGGGATAGAGACACACGGGGCATGAGCGGGGGGTGGGAGGGATGGATAGACACAGATCCCGCTCCTCGGCCCTCCGCTGGCCACCGTGTGCGATGGCGTGAGCGGGGGGCTGGAGGAACAGGGGACACACGAGCATGAGTGGGGGGACAGGAAGGACACACGGGGCATGAGCGGGGGTGGGGGGGACAGAAAGGAAACACGGGGCATGAGCGGGTGTGGGGCAGACACAGGCATGAGCGGGGGTGGGAGGAACAAGAGACAGACACGCTCCTGCTGACCTGACAAAGCCTATCATGCGGCACAGAAAGATGGCGGGCATCTCTGAAGCCAGACGCACTGCACGCTTTCACCGCATCCAATGAGAGAGCACGTCAGATGTTCGCGGACATCACGCAAGCTGCTGGCCCAATCACCGTCCTGTCCGCGGAGCGAACAGGGAAGTCCGTCCGCGGACCGAACACAGATATCACTAATTTTTTTTTACCTACTTTTTGGTCATTTTAAAAAAAACTACTGGACGGATTTTCACCAACTTTGCGAAAGCACGCTTTCGGGACCAAGCCGCTGCTCCTGGTCCAAATTTGGTGGAAATCCGTCCAGCGGTTTTGGGCTGTAGACGCGAGCAAAAATGTTTTCCCATTCAGTCTATGGGAAAAAAAAACGTTTTGGGACCCCCCCTATAACTTTGCCCCCCTGGACGAATCCTCACCAAATTCAGAGTGACCCAAATACTTTTTTTGCAAAGTTTGGTGAGGATTCGTCCAGGCAGAGCAGTTATAAGCCGCCCAAACAGTGCTCTTCCTATGGAAACAGCAACTTAACCATAACTACATGGCCACTACCGTGGCCATTTAATATATATATGTATATATATATATATATATATATATATATATATATATATATATATTCAGTAAAAAAACTTTGTTAAAGGGACGTTATGGTTAAATTGCGCTACTAAAAACCTATGAAATTCAGTGAAAAAATGTTGTTAAATGGACGTTATGGTTCAAAGTAAAACCGAAAAACCCCTGAAATTCGGCAGTTATGGTAAGATAAGCAACCATAACTCGCGCTGCCACCGTGCACTGCTAACACTAACACCCAGGACATCAAAGATGACATCAGTGATGTCATTGATGACATCACTGATGACATCTCGTGGCTGGCTCTCCCTTTTTTTCCTTTCCTGACATATCTAGGCCACATGATTTTCTTCAGTAACAGTCAGGAACTAAAAATTGTAAATTACTATATCCGTAGACTTATCCTTCAAGAATGTGCTTAGAATAATTCCCTTATGGTCCAGTCATATCATATGAAACATATACATAGGAGAAGTCACAACCATGAAAGAGAGCAATCCTTTTTGTGCATTAAAATTATCAGTAGATTTATCAGCACTTTCTGATACTTTTGATGTTTTTTTATTACTGTACTTTCCCTGTATATGCTCATATTTTTATATGTTGTACTCACATTATTTTCCTTAGGGTCCAGACACATCATGTGATATATATAGATAGGGTAAGTAACAGCTTTGAAACAGAGCAATCATTTCTCTGCATAAAGGTAATCAGTTAGGTTATGAACACTTTCTGCTATTATTGCTGTGTCTTTTTCCTACTTCAATTCCCTTGTATATATTCATATTTGTATGTGGTGTTGTCTCTTTGTGATTTGTGTATAATAATGCAATTATGTAGTAAGTGGGTTTTATTACCTACTTATCACAAGTTTCACTGTATGCAAAACTCTAATATGAAAACAGTTATCATTTAAATATTCAACATGGCAAGCTTATGAATATTGCACCTCCATCATGTATGCTGCACACAATGCCTATGTTTCTACATGAGTAAGGTACTCCTTAGTATACTGGATTGAAGTTAAAAATGCTATTTATATCAATGCATAGCTTAATGCACTGATTAGCACTTGATATTTATTCCAATAATCTTTGACACTTTTTTTATTAACATTACACTAAGAATCCCTTGTACAGACTTTTCATGAAAGGTAAATGCACATGTGATGTCATCAGTGATGTCATCAATGACATTTGTGATGTCATCTTTGATGTCCTGGGTGTTAGTGTTAGCAGTGCACGGTGGCGGTGCGAGTTATGGTTGCTTATCTTACCATAACTGCCGAATTTCAGGGGTTTTTCGGTTTTACTTTGAACCATAACGTCCCTTTAACAACGTTTTTTCACTGAATTTCATAGGTTTTTAGTAGCGCAACTTAACCATAACGTCCCTTTAACAAAGTTTTTTTACTGAATTTCATAGGTTTTTAGTAGCGCAACTTAACCATAACGTCCCTTTAACAAAGTTTTTTTTACTGAATTTCATAGTTTTTTAGTAGCACAACTTAACAATAATAACTTTGACTTTATGTACATATAATATGGAACATACTGAACCCTTTCGACTGAATGAGTGTCCGCAGACATGTTTGGACAACAGTACCACCACCTAAAAACTCTGGGGAGGTATGTGTAATAGTTATATCATAACATAGGAACATTTAACAAATTCACAAAGCAGCACACATACAAAGTATATGTAGTAATACTTAAAAAATGTTACCCATATATGTAACACACTAACCATTCATGTAAATACAATATGTTTTAAAATGGAATATACCAAAAGAAGATAAAGTGGCTTCCACCATAATTACCTAACAGACGCTCCACAACCAACAGCAAGACCAGACGTATGCACTACTGATTACATAACTCACCAGACATAGTAAGTGCACTTCTTTTTACTCATATATTTATAAACTTTCTATATTAGAAAACAAAAAACATATTACTTTTTTGTTTTCTCACAGAAATGTGTAGTACTCTCGACTGGCTAGAGGAGCATTTCCCACGAGAGGAAATGTTAGAAAATAGTCCACCTAATGGTACACACTTTACTATATAAACCAATTAATACATATTATTTTGTATACATTTAACATATAGTTTTTTTTATTACAGACCATACAAAAATTGGAAGCATCTCACAACAACAATCAGAGGATATCACTCTACAGCAGATTAATCAAAAAATGGACGACCCTACGCAAAATTTTATGGATTTGAAAAACTTTGTGGAAAATTATGTGAAACCCCCAATAGCACACCATTGTCCAACCTGCACTTGTCCCTCCTCACCCTATCCCATGCAGTTAACCCCAAACTCTGTCTATGGACCAAAGCGTTTCGATGAGATTTCCTTCCCTTCTTCACCTGATCCCATTTATCTAGAAATCCCTAATTCTCCTGTTTTTGTTTCCATTTCTGCCCCACCTTCCCAGTCACATTTGTATATATATATGAAATACAGTTACTTTTCTTATATTGTGTTGTAATTACTTTCAGTTCCTTGTGATAAAACCAATTTAGGTGTCCACGGACACCGCGGTTGTTCGGAAATGTTCATAAAGAAACGAAAATGTAACTGTCCTGAGGACACTACATCTGTCCGTAATGTTCTCATGCAAGTTGAAAATGTTCTAAGAACACTCGTAGTGTCCTGAAATGTTCGTAAATAAACGAAAATGGAGGTGTCCTTAAGAACACTATGCCTATTCGTAGTGTTGGATAGCAAGCAGAAACTGTTCTAAGAACACTCATGGTGTCCTGAATTGTTCGTAAATAAACGAAAAGGGAGGTGTGCTTGAAACGCTGTCTGTCCGTATTGTTAGCAAATAAATTAAACTGTGCTAAGAACAAACGGCTGTCCGTAACTGTTCGTTTTACATGTGACGCACTTTTAATTAGTTCAGGACCCGAACACTGTCCGCAGAACATCAACACGCATGCGCAAAACAATGTCCGTACATTGGGTGTCCTGCGGACGAAAGCTACCTTAGCGAACATACTCACAAAGCAATCACGTGACCGCGCCCACGCTTATTTCATGCTCTAAATGCGGACACTGTTCGTGTCCCTGACCAGTTTAAAAGTAAATTTCCAAGTAATCCACAATATTTCTCATTAAAAAATCACCATACCACAAATCCCACTAATCCTAACTTTCCACATAGTTTTTGTGACTTTTTGAACCTTTTTTGATGTTCGATCTGTCTTGCGGACAGCGCGCATGTCCGCGACCCGCGCACAAGCACCCCGATATAAGACCACGCCCTAGAGCGCATTCTCATTGTGTTTCTGACTATTCCACAGAGCACACTGCATTTTGCTGCACACTTTGCAGATTTTGAGATTTCCATCTCCAAGCCTATGGTATCCATGGCTCGACTTTTACCACATGGTGCTACATCTGCCTCAGCACCACCCCCACCCCCTCCACCACCACCATTTCCCCAAGGGCCTGAAGAGGGGAACAGGAGTGAGGATACAGAGGAGGAAGAAGAGGATGATGAGAATGAGGTAGAGGAAATCCCTACTACCCGCCGTCGGCGTGAATCTTGGGTGTGGCGGTTGTTTACCGTTCATGGAAACGGTCCTAAGTCTCATGCGAACCGTGTCACCTGTAATGAGTGCAAAATGGTACTCAGTCGCGGGAAGCATGGTTCGTATAGCTTTGGGACCACTACCATGAAGCGACACCTGCGCTCATTCCACACTGGGGCCATTCGCAAGGTTGTACCTTGCGAGAAGCGTAGTAGGTTGATTGCCTCTACTTCATCCTCCGTTCCTGATCCTGTCACCGCAAGGAACACCTCTGTGGGACAGCATCTTCCTCAAGCTGCCTCACAGGCCATACAGAATTCTGATGACCCTTACCTTTCGAGGGTCACAGTTGTATGTGTGTACTGTGACACACAGTACTCTGCAGGGGGGAGTGACTTCGGAGTGCTTTTGAGACGATCGTCTCAGAGCACCAGAAGACCTGCTCACTACCCAAATAAAACCCACTCTACATCTTCCTGTCTCAGCTCGCCCTTTCTTATCCCTTTGGTTGGTGTCCCCCTCCCTTTACCCTCCTTTCCCTCCTCTCTGAGTGTGTCATGTATAAAAAAGAACAAAAAAATACGAAATAACAAAAATCAAAAAAAGAAAAAAGGCTCTTTTCAGAGCCGCCTTTCACAGTTAAAAAATAGAAGTGAAGATACATAAAGCATAGCCATTTCCATTTCGTGAAAGTCCGCGGATGGTCCGCGAACAGAAAAACAATTGCATTGCTACCCTATTGAAACCAATGCATTTTTCTCTAACAGGAAGTGGTGGCTCTGAAAAGAGCCTTTGGGAGATGTTTGAATGTAAAACATTTTAACTACGTAAGACGTACTTCAAAACGAATGCTGTATTTCTAAAAAAGGTCGCAATGCATTTTGTACATTTCTCAGAAAAATCTGATTGCCAGCATAAGTAAGATGGACTCCATCTTTGCGAAAAATGTATGTACTACGAAACAAAATATTTTCATTGTTAAAAGAGGACATGCCAAAATCTCTTAGGAAGGCACAAACAACCGTATTAACATTACGCCTTGCTTTCTCCATTTGTGGACCACATGAGAAAGAACGAAGCCACACTTGTCTCTGCACAATCAGTGAAAAAATTATTTTAGAGTTTGGAAACATGTCCATTATCTTCTGAAGTCCTTCTTTCATTGCAAATTGCAAAGAAATTCCAGACACATGTCCTAAACTGTTCCCTCCACAATGAATTACAATTATGTCTGGATGTTCCTCTATCTTCAAAGTTGCACAGAGAGGTAGCAAGTCCAACCACTTCATTCCACGCACTCCATGCCAGTGCACTTCCACATGTGGGAATGCAAGATCTATAGGTACTCCACAGCTTTCTGCATGCACCTTCAACCAATGAATCCACGAGTCTCCCAAAATCCATACAATCTGTTTTTTGAAACACTCAGCCATAGCTATCTGTTCTTCTCTCTGCAAAAACAATATCTGAGAAAACCTCTCCTAGTACAACATACTCACTAAACTTTACTGACCAATCCCTTGCTTCATCCAATCTCATTTCCTTACCTCCCCTCCCCAAATTCCCCGGATGTAATACGCGGTGTCCTAGAACTACTGCCATGTCCGCGAATGTATCGTAACATGTACAGCCCTTCTACCATTTCGATTTCACTCTCTGTGCCATTCCCTCATTGGATGTAGCTAAGCAATCACATGACCATCCACCAATCAAATCCAATAACTCTACATGTAACTGCATCATCATAGAGCAGCACTACAAATGTACGGTGTATCTCTCGGAGTACAAGTCTCATACCATTGACAACCACGATCTACGAGAAATACTATACAAATCTCCACTATTTCTATTTGCAGCTTGGTCCATATCCATATACATGAACAGAAAGTACAGGTATGCATATTTTCTACACAGTACATGAACACATTTTCTAATCGACTTTTACCTTCTATAATCTGAAAAATGAATGGACGATCATTGTTTCATTGTCTTAAAATGACCTGTCACTTACAAACCTTTATATTGTTTAATTTCTTCATACACACACACACATGCAAATACTATTAAACTAACATTTTTGAAATAAAATATATACATGACATATAATCACACAAAATAACATACACACTCTATGATCAAATCTCAAACAATAATATTTGTACAAACACATAATTGGTTTTAATTTTTTTCGTTTATATAAGTATTTACATACATTTATATAGGACAAGCAGACTATGACATTCACTCACTGTTACGTGCCAAAGCAGGCTATGACACATAGCTCTCAACTCACATGCTTTTGGCAGGTGTCACCCACCTTGTAAAGGACTGACTAACCCGCCAAACCTCCTGCACGCCCATTCATTCCAATGGGCGTCTCACCCGCCAAAAACAAAATCAGGTGATTTCACCCGCCTTTGCGACACACATGGTTGAGAGCTATGATGGCAATGACTCACTATTACGTGGAAAACTTAGATCCTGCTACAATAGCAAACACTTTAGACCATTATACAATTCACCCATTGCACTCTAATGACACCATAGAAGATGCACTGGAAACGTACGAAATGTGTCAAACAAAAGGATCACCAATCAGCATATGGGAAAAAAGTATAGAAGCACGTGCTTTTCCTCTAGTCTTTCCTACTGGCAAAAGAGGAAGATACGATGATAGACCTGTTCAAATATCAGCATCAGAATATCGCTCATTACAAATGTATTCTGAAGATCCCAGATTTCGACAAAATGTGGAATACATATTCCACCTACTGTTTGAAAGTGAACTAGCAACTTTATGTTACAGAGTTGCACACATATTAAAATCAGGATCACACTTTCAAAATATGACAGCCACACAATTATTACAAAAAATTCAACAAAAAGATGAGGTTTTACAGGCAAATCTTACAAATCTATTAGCAAATATGCGAGGTACTAAAGAGTACTGGTTTCAACGCCATGGAGATGTACGTTGTATGATCAGAAACCTTGGCCCACCCACTTGGTTTGTTACATTAAGTTGCGCAGAATATGCATGGGAAGATTTACATGCTTTCCTACGCATATCAAACGAAAACAAAACAAACATAGATATCCTAACACCTGGAGAACTTTGTTCTCAGGATCCTGTTAATGTTTCTAGACATTTTCACTATCGCTTCATTGCTATGCTACATTTTATTTGTAATAAAACTGTTCCTCCCCTTGGAGAAGTGCAACACTTCTTTTGGAGAAAAGAATACCAAGCCAGAGGAGCGCCACATATCCACATGCTTTTATGGATTAAAGATGCTCCTAAATTTGGTCAAGACAGTGATGCCACTGTTTTACAGTTTATTGAAAAATATGTCACTTGTGAAATTCCATCAGAAGCCACAAATAGTGATCTTCATGCAAACATCTTACAATTCCAAAGACACAAATGTGGTAAATATTGTCGTCGCAAATACAAAAACAAAGGGAAATACTACACCAAATGCTGATTTGGTTTCCCTAGACCAGTTACAAATACAGGTCAAGTAAACAACCTCATGTCTTCAGTTAGACATAGTTTCAAAGGTAAGTCACCTAAAAATACATATTGCATAAAAAGAAAAGAAGAAGAAAAATATATCAATGATTACAATGCAATCATTGCCCACTTGTGGAATGCAAACATAGATGTGCAGTACATTGCAGACAATTCTACTGCAGTTGCACGATATGTCACAGCATACTTAACCAAATCAGAAAAGACAGAGCTCCAAGACCTCTGGAATGACCTGTCATCAGATAAAACAGTGTCTCAGAAATTATACAGCTTGGGCATAAAAATGCTGTCCCATAGAGAATGTGGATCCTATGAAGCAGCTGACCGATTAACTAGTACTGCATTGTATGGTAAATCTGCAAATATACTATGGCTAAGTCTTGGTCCAGCTAAATCTAGAAAAAGAGTTCTAAAATCATACGAAGATATAGAAACAATAGCCAAACATGATCCCAACAGCCAAGAAATTTTAAAAAACAATTTATTGGACACATACTACCCAAACAGGAGTACCACTTTGGAAACCATGTGTCTATATCCCGTAGCCCAAAACTACACATACAAAAATAATATAAAACCTGATGAGCAAAACCATAAATACAAAGTGACAAACTGTGATGGCAGCTTAGTAAAACTCACCAAACCAAATTTAATTAATCATATCAAATTGTCATTAAAGACTCCTCAACATAAAGAAATATATTACATGTCCCTGCTACAACTCTTCAAACCATGGAGAAAAGAAGAAGAAATACTAGATACCTAAGACTCATATGAAGACGCTTTCAAAGCCAATGAAAGCAGTATAACTGATGTAAACTTTGCACAGTACAAAACAATGTTGCACAATGAACAGCAACATGAAGAGGAACTCCAGGCCCAACTAGATAAGGACACTCCTGACAGTAGTCAACCTTCTGTCACAGGAAGCCAAGAACCACTGGGAGAACCACTAATAACAAATGAGGCAGAATTAGCTATGATAGAAGTAGAAAACACCATGTGTCACTATGAAGATAAAGAAGACTTAACTACACTACAATCAAAACTAAACAAAGAGCAACGTAGCATTTTTTCAAGAAATAACAAAAGAAATTGCACGTGGTGTGCAACATGAAAACAAAGAATGCACCTGCCAAAATTACAAACCTATAGTATTGTATGTCATGGTGAAGCTGGTTCTGGCAAAACATTCCTAATCAAAATCATCAGTAAGTTCCTTCAACAATTGACAAACAACAAACTGTCAGCTGTTGTCACTGCCCTCACAGGTTTAGCTGCCTACAAAATAGGTGGTGTCACTTTGCACCGATTACTACTCCTGCCAGTAGAACACCAAAGCAAGTTAGATTATTACAAATTTTCTGCAGAAGCTGCAATGGAAGTATGCAGAGTAGTGAAACAAATGAAAATGCAACTAAGAGATGAAGTGAGCTTTGATTCACCTCAGATTACAAGAAGTACTCAAAACAAACTATGAAGAGCTCTTTGCAGGAAAACACATCATTGTTTTCGGAGATCTTCTTCAATTGACACCTGTAAAAGGTGAGCCTATTTTTAAAACATTAGGACACAAACTCTGCCGTAAAACTGTTGGCAGCATTGGAAATGTCAAACTTTGGCAACATTTCCAATACAGAGAATTAACAGAAAACATGTGCCAATCTGCAGATCTCACTTATGCCAACATCTTAAAAAGTATCAGAGTTGGTATACTTTCTAGAGAAGCAGACGCAATATTGAAAACCCGGCACATTCATGCACTTTATGGTGATAATGCATGTGCTACAGATGTTATGGAACAATTAGCCCATAAAAATGTCAATTGTATGGCCTTAATGCCAACTCTTGCAAGCTGTTTCAAATTCAATGAAATAATGTTTGCAAAGAAATGCAACCAATTATGGAAATTAGCGCCACAGACAAACTAGATGTACATGGAATGACACTACCCATGTGTGACCAAGCCACAGCAAGACTAAGGGGCCAATTCATAGAATTCGGCGCACAAGTGGCGCACGCTGCTGGCGCACAGTGTGCGCGTGCGTTAGTCTGCGCCAGCCGCGTGCGCCGAAACACATTAAGGCGCACAGCGTATTCATGGATTCCAACATCCACAACCAGCCGTGGCGCAGAGTGGCGCAGCGACCCTGCAGCAGCGTCAGTTACGCCCCCAAGAACACCCCTTGCGCAGGGAAAAGCCATCAAAAACACCAATCCAGCGCTAATGGCAGCAGCAAACGCAGAGCGGGGAGCGTGTATTTCAGGGGTGTGCGGGTGTCCCCACACGCGATAGGCCTGGGTACGTGTATTACAGGGGTGCGCGAGAAAATCTACATGCGATTGGGCTGGGTACGTGGATTTCAGGGGTGCGCGAGAAAATCTACACGCGATTGGCCTGGGTACGTGTATTACAGGGGTGCGCGAGAAAATCTACACGCGATTGGGCTGGGTACGTGGATTTCAGGGGTGCGTGAGAAAATCTACACGCGATTGGCCTGGGTACGTGGATTTCAGGGGTGCGCGAGAAATTCTACACGCGATTGGCCTGGGTACGTGGATTTCAGGGGTGCGCGAGAAATTCTACACGCGATTGGGCTGGGTACGTGGATTTCAGGGGTGCGCGAGAAATTCTACACGCGATTGGCCTGGGTACGTGGATTTCAGGGGTGCGCGAGAAAATCTACACGCGATTGGGCTGGGTACGTGGATTTCAGGGGTGCACGAGAAATTCTACACGCGATTGGCCTGGGTACGTGGATTTCAGGGGTACGCGAGAAAATCTACACGCGATTGGCCTGGGTACGTGTATTACAGGGGTGCACGAGAAATCCTACACGCGATTGGGCCTGTGCGAGTGGGGCAGTGTATTACGTGGGTGTGCGGGAAGTTAAAGAGGTGAATTGCCAGTGTGGGTCCTCCCAGGTCTCCCCTCTACCCCCTCCACGACCTCTGCAGCCAGCCCACACCACAGGGGACTATCCTGCACCCCTGGTCATGTCCCACAGGCAGCCCATCCACCATGGGCATGCCCCCCAGCCAAGCCACATGTCCCCTTGCACCCCCACCCCCCAGCACCGTGGGGCACCTGCCAGCAGGCCCCCAACCATGTCCCACTCATGTCCCCTTGCACCCCCACCCCCCAGTCACCAGGGGCACCTGCCAGCAGGCCCCCAACCATGTCCCACTCATGTCCCCTTGCACCCCCACCCCCCAGCACTGTGGGGCACCTGCCAGCAGGCCCCCGACCATGTCCCACTCATGTCCCCTTGCACTCCCACCCCCCAGCACTGTGGGGCACCTGCCAACAGGCCCCCAACCATATCCCCTGTCACCCCCACCCCCCAGCAGGCCCCCACTCATGTCCCCCAGCACTGTGGGGCACCTGCCAGCAGGCCCCCAACCATGTCCCCTTGCACCCCCACCCCCCAGCAGGCCCCCACTCATGTCCCCCTGCACCCCCACCCCCCAGCACTGTGGGGCACCTGCCAGCAGGCCCCCAACCATGTCCCCTTGCACCCCCACCCCCCAGCACTGTGGGGCACCTGCCAGCAGGCCCCCAACCATGTCCCACTCATGTCCCCTTGCACCCCCACCCCCCAGCACTGTGGGGCACCTGCCAGCAGGCCCCCAACCATGTCCCACTCATGTCCCCTTGCACCCCCACCCCCCAGCAGGCCCCCACTCATGTCCCCCTGCACCCCCACCCCCCAGCACTGTGGGGCACCTGCCAGCAGGCCCCCAACCATGTCCCACTCATGTCCCCTTGCACCCCCACCCCCCAGCACTGTGGGGCACCTGCCAGCAGGCCCCCAACCATGTCCCACTCATGTCCCCTTGCACCCCCACCCCCCAGCACTGTGGGGCACCTGCCAGCAGGCCCCCAACCATGTCCCACTCATGTCCCCTTGCACCCCCTGCCAGCAGGCCCCCAACCATGTCCCACTCATGTCCCCTTGCACCCCCACCCCCCAGCAGGCCCCCACTCATGTCCCCCTGCACCCCCACCCCCCAGCACTGTGGGGCACCTGCCAGCAGGCCCCCAACCATGTCCCCTTGCACCCCCACCCCCCAGCAGGCCCCCACTCATGTCCCCCTGCACCCCCACCCCCCAGCACTGTGGGGCACCTGCCAGCAGGCCCCCAACCATGTCCCCTTGCACCCCCACCCCCCAGCAGGCCCCCACTCATGTCCCCCTGCACCCCCACCCCCCAGCACTGTGGGGCACCTGCCAGCAGGCCCCCAACCATGTCCCACTCATGTCCCCTTGCACCCCCACCCCCCAGCACTGTGGGGCACCTGCCAGCAGGCCCCCAACCATGTCCCACTCATGTCCCCTTGCACCCCCACCCCCCAGCACTGTGGGGCACCTGCCAGCAGGCCCCCAACCATGTCCCACTCATGTCCCCTTGCACCCCCACCCCCCAGCAGGCCCCCACTCATGTCCCCCTGCACCCCCACCCCCCAGCACTGTGGGGCACCTGCCAGCAGGCCCCCAAACATGTCCCCTTGCACCCCCACCCCCGAGCAGGCCCCCACTCATGTCCCCCTGCACCCCTACCCCCCAGCACTGTGGGGCACCTGCCAGCAGGCCCCCAACCATGTCCCCTTGCACCCCCACCCCCCAGCAGGCCCCCACTCATGTTCCCCTGCACCCCCACCCCCCAGCACTGTGGGGCACCTGCCAGCAGGCCCCCAACCATGTCCCACTCATGTCCCCTTGCACCCCCACCCCCCAGCACTGTGGGGCACCTGCCAGCAGGCCCCCAACCATGTCCCACTCATGTCCCCTTGCACCCCCACCCCCCAGCACTGTGGGGCACCTGCCAGCAGGCCCCCAACCATGTCCCACTCATGTCCCCTTGCACCCCCACCCCCCAGCAGGCCCCCACTCATGTCCCCCTGCACCCCCACCCCCCAGCACTGTGGGGCACCTGCCAGCAGGCCCCCAACCATGTCCCACTCATGTCCCCTTGCACCCCCACCCCCCAGCACTCTGGGGCACCTGCCAGCAGGCCCCGAACCATATCCCACTCATGTCCCCTTGCACCCCCACCCCCCAGCACTGTGGGGCACCTGCCAGCAGGCCCCCAACCATGTCCCACTCATGTCCCCTTGCACCCCCACCCCCCAGCAGGCCCCCACTCATGTCCCCCTGCACCCCCACCCCCCAGCACTGTGGGGCACCTGCAAGCAGGCCCCCAACCATGTCCCCTTGCACCCCCACCCCCCAGCAGGCCCCCACTCATGTCCCCCTGCACCCCCACCCCCCAGCACTGTGGGGCACCTGCCAGCAGGCCCCCAACCACGTCCCCTTGCACTCCCACCCCCCAGCAGGCCCCCACTCATGTCCCCCTGCACCCCCACCCCCCAGCACTGTGGGGCACCTGCCAGCAGGCCCCCAACCATGTCCCACTCATGTCACCTTGCACCCCCACCCCCCAGCACTGTGGGACACCTGCCAGCAGGCCCCCAACCATGTCCCACTCATGTCCCCTTGCACCCCCACCCCCCAGCACTGTGGGGCACCTGCCAGCAGGCCCCCAACCATGTCCCACTCATGTCCCCTTGCACCCCCACCCCCCAGCAGGCCCCCAATCATGTCCCCCTGCACCTCCACCCCCCAGCACTGTGGGGCACCTGCCAGCAGGCCCCCAACCATGTCCCCTTGCACCCCCACCCCCCAGCAGGCCTCCACTCATGTCCCCCTGCACCCCCACCCCCCAGCACTGTGGGGCACCTGCCAGCAGGCCCCCAACCATGTCCCCTTGCACCCCCACCCCCCAGCAGGCCCCCACTCATGTCCCCCTGCACCCCCACCCCCCAGCACTGTGGGGCACCTGCCAGCAGGCCCCCAACCATGTCCCACTCATGTCCCCTTGCACCCCCACCCCCCAGCACTGTGGGGCACCTGCCAGCAGGCCCCCAACCATGTCCCACTCATGTCCCCTTGCACCCCCACCCCCCAGCACTGTGGGGCACCTGCCAGCAGGCCCCCAACCATGTCCCACTCATGTCCCCTTGCACCCCCACCCCCCAGCAGGCCCCCACTCATGTCCCCCTGCAACCCCACCCCCCAGCACTGTGGGGCACCTGCCAGCAGGCCCCCAACCATGTCCCCTTGCACCCCCACCCCCCAGCAGGCCCCCACTCATGTCCCCCTGCACCCCCACCCCCCAGCACTGTGGGGCACCTGCCAGCAGGCCCCCAACCATGTCCCCTTGCACCCCCACCCCCCAGCAGGCCCCCACTCATGTCCCCCTGCACCCCCACCCCCCAGCACTGTGGGGCACCTGCCAGCAGGCCCCCAACCATGTCCCACTCATGTCCCCTTGCACCCCCACCCCCCAGCACTGTGGGGCACCTGCCAGCAGGCCCCCAACCATGTCCCACTCATGTCCCCTTGCACCCCCACCCCCCAGCACTGTGGGGCACCTGCCAGCAGGCCCCCAACCATGTCCCACTCATGTCCCCTTGCACCCCACCCCCCAGCAGGCCCCAACTCATGTCCCCTTGCACCCCCACCCCCCAGCAGGCCCCCACTCATGTCCCCCTGCACCCCCACCCCCCAGCACTGTGGGGCACCTGCCAGCAGGCCCCCAACCATGTCCCACTCATGTCCCCTTGCACCCCCACCCCCCTGCAGGCCCCCACTCATGTCCCCCTGCACCCCCACCCCCCAGCACTGTGGGGCACCTGCCAGCAGGCCCCCAACCATGTCCCACTCATGTCCCCTTGCACCCCCACCCCCAGCACTGTGGGGCACCTGCCAGCAGGCCCCCAACCATGTCCCACGCATGTCCCCTTGCACCCCCACCCCCCAGCACTGTGGGGCACCTGCCAGCAGGCCCCCAACCATGTCCCACTCATGTCCCCTTGCACCCCCATCCCCCAGCACTGTGGGGCACCTGCCAGCAGGCCCCCAACCATGTCCCACTCATGTCCCCTTGCACCCCCACCCCCCAGCACTGTGGGGCACCTGCCAGCAGGCCCCCAACCATGTCCCACTCATGTCCCCTTGCACCCCCACCCCCCAGCACTGTGGGGCACCTGCCAGCAGGCCCCCAACCATGTCCCACTCATGTACCCTTGCACCCCCACCCCCCAGCAGGCCCCCACTCATGTCCCCCTGCACCCCCACCCCCCAGCACTGTGGGGCACCTGCCAGCAGGCCCCCAACCATGTCCCCTTGCACCCCCACCCCCCAGCAGGCCCCCACTCATGTCCCCCTGCACCCCCACCCCCCAGCACTGTGGGGCACCTGCCAGCAGGCCCCCAACCATGTCCCCTTGCACCCCCACCCCCCAGCAGGCCCCCACTCATGTCCCCCTGCACCCCCACCCCCCAGCACTGTGGGGCACCTGCCAGCAGGCCCCCAACCATGTCCCACTCATGTCCCCTTGCACCCCCACCCCCCAGCACTGTGGGGCACCTGCCAGCAGGCCCCCAACCATGTCCCACTCATGTCCCCTTGCACCCCCACCCCCCAGCAATGTGGGGCACCTGCCAGCAGGCCCCCAACCATGTCCCACTCATGTCCCCTTGCACCCCACCCCCCAGCAGGCCCCCACTCATGTCCCCTTGCACCCCCACCCCCCAGCAGGCCCCCACTCATGTCCCCCTGCACCCCCACCCCCCAGCACTGTGGGGCACCTGCCAGCAGGCCCCCAACCATGTCCCACTCATGTCCCCTTGCACCCCCACCCCCCTGCAGGCCCCCACTCATGTCCCCCTGCACCCCCACCCCCCAGCACTGTGGGGCACCTGCCAGCAGGCCCCCAACCATGTCCCACTCATGTCCCCTTGCACCCCCACCCCCAGCACTGTGGGGCACCTGCCAGCAGGCCCCCAACCATGTCCCACCCATGTCCCCTTGCACCCCCACCCCCCAGCACTGTGGGGCACCTGCCAGCAGGCCCCCAACCATGTCCCACTCATGTCCCCTTGCACCCCCATCCCCCAGCACTGTGGGGCACCTGCCAGCAGGCCCCCAACCATGTCCCACTCATGTCCCCTTGCACCCCCACCCCCCAGCACTGTGGGGCACCTGCCAGCAGGCCCCCAACCATGTCCCACTCATGTCCCCTTGCACCCCCACCCCCCAGCACTGTGGGGCACCTGCCAGCAGGCCCCCAACCATGTCCCACTCATGTCCCCTTGCACCCCCACTCCCCAGCAGGCCCCCACTCATGTCCCCCTGCACCCCCACCCCCCAGCACTGTGGGGCACCTGCCAGCAGGCCCCCAACCATGTCCCCTTGCACCCCCACCCCCCAGCAGGCCCCCACTCATGTCCCCCTGCACCCCCACCCCCCAGTCACCAGGGGCAGCCTCCACAAGGCCCCCACCCATGTCTCACACCACCCCACCCCTCCAGTCACCAGGGGCAGCCTCCACCAGGCCCCCACCCATGTCTCCCACCACCCCCACCCCTCCAGTCACCAGGGGCAGCCTCCACCAGGCCCCCACCCATGTCTCCCACCACCCCCACCCCTCCAGTCACCAGGGGCAGCCTCCACCAGGCCCCCACCCATGTCTCCCACCACCCCCACCCCCCAGCAGGCCCCCACTCATGTCCCCTTGCACCCCCACCCCCCTGCAGGCCCCCACTCATGTCCCCCTGCCCCCAGGTCCTGACGAAACGCAATCATGGCAGTAATGGGCAGCATACCCAGCACAAACACCCAGCCAAGGATTGCATCCACCCACATAGTAGATGCAATTACATGATACAACCCCAATGGCAAGTATGTAAATGAACACATGTCCCTCACACACACATACACAATGGGTGCAAGTGAATGTCAAAACCCATATCATGACATGCATGAAACCAATGAGAAAATACCACAAATGTAAGTAATAAATATATGTATTAAAGATGAAAATGAAGTAAAGAAATAAAACACACAACAATGGGGATGACAAAACAAATGGTCCATGTCCGAGAACTAATAGAAAAAATCAAAAAACAAAGGAATCCAAAAACTAATGTAGTCCAAAGCAAAATAATGGGGGGAAAAATAAGGAAAAACCATTGCCTCATGGTGAACACAAATATAAATCCAACAAATGTTTTCCAAACATCAAACTATGTACAAGAATAACCCAGGGTCCATGAGCCCAACACCATAAATGAAACCTACTACTACTAACTAATAAAAAATATATATACAGAAAAGTGGCCATTGTCCGAGCGGTCCAAAAAAAACTTTAAAAATAAAGGAAACCTAACACTAACTAAAGAACTATATACAATGGCAGCGGGCAAGTACTGCGGCTCACTCTGTGATGTTGCCGGCCAGGGCATCATCGAACTCCATGTCGATGTCCCGGAGGCGGGACTCTGTCCTGGCCCCGAGGTCTCGCAGGGACAACCCCGTGTCCACCTCAAACTCCCTGCGAGCTTCCTCGAGGCACTCAGCCCGCCTCAACGCCCGACGCATGGAGAACTCCGCCCTGACCATGGTGAGCCGCTCCTCTTCCACCCGCTGCCGCTCCGCACCTAACCGCTGGACCAACTGCTCCCACACGGAAGACACTGCCATCCCAGGGTTCTCCTGCCCTCCGGCCGATGCCTGCCCCTCTAATCTTGATGGCCCCGAGCCATGATGCCTCCCACGTCGAGCCTGCTGCTGCCTCCGACGCCACTGCCTCTGCCAGCACGACGGCATCCAGGCTGATGGAATCCACCGATGCCGTCGTGCACGTGCCCTGCCAGATGATGCCGGCACATCCTCCATCTGCAGGGGGACAGTTGCTGGTGTGTCCACCCCTGCTGGACCTTCGACTCCCGACTGTGGCAGGGATGGGGTCCCCACCGAGCTGGCTGCATTGGTCGGGGCAGGTCCACAGGGGGCCCTGGTGGCATCTGGGCCGGAAGACGGCATGGAGCACGACTGGCGCATAGCCTCGACAGAGGAGGAGAGGGTCGCCAGAAGGCCACACACATGTAGGAAACCCCCGACCATGGCGGCTCCCAAATGGTTCACGTACGCACGGTGCTCTTCGTGATGATGTACATGCTCCTCCCGGGAAGCATGCACCTCATCACGAATGCCAGCCGTGCGCAACGCGACACCAATCAGGACCCTCTCCACACGGCCAGGGGTCCCCTCGTCCGCAGGTAGAGGAGTGTCAGATGACATGGACATCTCCCCTACCTGCGGACGGGCCTGGGATGGGGCATCCCTGCTGGTGCATGGTGGTGCAGTCACAGTGTCAGGGACAGTGACATGCACAGGCACCTCCACGGCGACCTGTGCTGCCTCCTGCCCCTGGCCCTGGACTGCACCACTTGCACCAGCGGGGATGCCCCCACCAGGCCCCATGTGTGGCTCAGTAGCGGCCTCCTCCCCCTCTGTGGAAACCACCAACCTGGATGTCTCCACGCCGTCTTCCGCCGGTGCAAGCCCCTGTGGGGGCTCACCCACCCCTTCCGCTGCAGCCGTGGCGGCATCCCCGCCGCTCTGCTCCACAGCGCCTTCTCCGCCCTCTTCTTCACTTGCCACTGTGTAGAGGGAGACATAGAACACAAGCATCAGGGTACTGTACAATGGTCCCCTAGACAGGAAGCAACAGCAGATGAGTGGCACTGTCATACATCACTTCCATCATGTCCCTCCACAACACATGGGTCAGTGCAGGCAAAACACATACAGTAACAGGCACGGCGCATGCCATGGACATTGGCATACATGACCAAGGGACTCATGATTCATGCAATGTTGGTTTTAAACTCACATGCATCATGGGTCTTGCCATCACATGCACACACCTCACCGTAGTTCCATCCATCTGGCCTCGTACACCACAGACGCAGTGGATACAAGGATGACTAGGCTGCATCACTGAATCTGAATATTGTCACAGACATGTGTCATGCATCCATGGCAGTTACAAGTCACAGACACGCAGGTCAGACACACACACATGGACACCATACGTGTACATGGGACCAGCACCCATCCCTCACCCCCACCCATGTCCAGGAACAGAGACTGCCATGCTTCCATGTGTCCATTCCGCACAGAGCCCCCCATGTTGCAATAGAACACATGCACCAACCATGTGGTTCACACATCACTGTACTCACATGCCTGACCATGATGTCCCTGCACACACACATACGTACATGGCCTATGTCACACATACAGGCAGGTATCAGACAACCAGCACACTGCAACATGCCCTGTCTCACACAGTAATGCTTGGCCACTTACCGGCCAACTCCAGATGGGTCTGCCTCCGAAGGATCTGGGCGTGGAGCGCTGGGTCTACGCCTTCCAGGACCCTCATCTGGATGTCACTCAGGCGTGCCCGGCCCCCCTCCGCGAGGCGCCGGGCCTTATTGAGGGTCCTGGACCTCAAGTCCTCCCAGCGCTTCTTGATGTGCTTGATGTCGCGGGTTGCCACCCCCTCCGCGTTGATGGCAACCACTACATCTTCCCAGATCCTCTCTTGTCCTTCCTTGTTGGCGCGTGGTCTTCCGAAGAGGGCATCATAATGCCCCAGGACATGCTCCACCAGGACACCAACTTCCTTCTCACTGAAGCTGGTGGCCCTCTGCCTCTCTGGCTGGGGGTCGCCACTGGTCTCAGATGGTGCTTGCCCCGACATGGCGACCCCCGAGGCAGGCGTGGGTGGGCAACTGGGTCCTGGGGCTGGGCTGTGGAGCGATGGTATCCCAGTCGGGAGTCTACTGTTCCAGCAGGGGTGGACACAGCAACTGGACCCCTGCAGATGGCTGATGTGCAGGCACCAAATGGCAGGGCACGGTGGCAGCAGGCAGGCAGGCAGGCAGCAGCAGATGGCACGTGGGAGCGTGCTCGGGGCATTGGGGGGCAGTGATTCGGCCTGCTGGGCAGGAGCGTGGTCTTCCGTGTGTATTCGCGTGGCCAGCTTGATACGGAGTGATTTGGCACGTGAAAAATCTGCACGTCAGCGTGTAATTCGAGGAAAGGCCCTTAGCGCGTAAGCGCGTCTGCACGCATACGCATTTTCATTGGACCAAAGGCCCTCAGCGCGTGAGCGCGTCTGTGACGTGTCGTGCGAGGGTGTATCCCTCATTGCACGTGATGACAGAACACACGTGGATTTCAACCAATCGCGTGTGAAAGTTCACGGCACCCCGGAACACACGTACCCAGGCCAATCGCGTGTAGATTTTCTCGCGCACCCCTGAAATCCACGTACCCAGCCCAATCGCGTGTAGATTTTCTCGCGCACCCCTGTAATACACGTACCCAGTCCAATCGCGTGTAGATTTTCTCGCGCACCCCTGAAATCCACGTACCCAGCCCAATCGCGTGTAGATTTTCTTGCGCACCCTTGTAATACACGTACCCAGGCCAATCGCGTGTGGAAAACTGCACGTCCGCGTGTAATGCGCGTAATCGCGCGTGAAAAACTGCACGTCCGCGCGTAATCGCGCGTGAAAAACTGCACGTCCGCATGTGACGTGACGCGCGCGTGCGTTTCCCTCAGCACGGGTTAAAGGAGAGCGGGCCCAGCAGTTCGCTGTACGTGCCTTCCGTGGAGACCGACGTGTGTTGCTGCTTCCAGTTGTTTCGCGCGCCATCTACTTCACAGCTCTCAAGGACGTATCTCTTCTTTTGGCGGGGGTATTGGCTACGCGTGTTTTTCTGCATCGCGCTAGTCAGACGGTGAGTCGCAAACGCTCCTTTTCCCACTGCGGGTGCCCCTGTGTATTGCACCCATTTTCAGTTGTCATCGTAGCCTGCGTGTCCCATGCGTACGCGTTATTCGTGTTACTGGGTGCCATCGCGTACTGCGGGAGGTTAAATCCACGCACGTAGGCTGCAGGGTTGCGTGCACGGTTTTACTGCAGTTTTGGGGTGCCTGAGCGTTGCGTGACCCGTCACCACATCACCGGGGTCACATACAGCCTTGCAGGTGCAGGGGGGCTGTTCACATCTTGCTTCCCACCCCCTTCACCCCAATTGCCCAGGTCAATTGTGCTGTACACCTCCCATTGGCACCACTCCATCTGTGCCAGCACTATTACATCTGTGCCATGGTTGGGAGGCCACCAAAGGTGAGGGGTGCCTCAGCTGGGCGCACTCCTCGTGGCGGGCGTGGTCGGGGACATGGCCGTGGTGACCAGGGAGTAGGGGGACTCCAGGGTGTCCAGGGCAGCCACAGAGGGGGAAGAGGCAGGGGTGCGCCACTTGAGCACAATGTTGTGCCATGTGTTGGTGCAGCCATGCCACCACCCCCTGTGGTTCCGGGGGATGCAGCTCCTGCATCTGGCACTGGCACCCGTATGACCCGGCAGTCCGTTCCATCGACTGCCACGGGCCCAAGGGTAGCGGTAGCTGCAGGTGCAGCTGTGGACACCGCCACCCAGGCTCAGGGTCTGCCAGCGCAGGCTGCGTTGGCACTTGAAGAGCCCTTGGTAGATCTCCAACAGGCCAGGGGGAAACCATAGGGGCACGCCGGGCTGCTCAGACCAAGACACGTGTCCCTGGGGCAGTCATGTCATCTGCTGCCCCGAACAGCCGGGTGTTGGCAAGTGCAGGGGCAGATGCACCCAACAGCACCCCGGTTGTGAGTCTGCCAACCAGGACCGTTGCGGTCAATGACCCTGCCACAGCTGATGTTGCTGCGCAGGGTCCATTAGTGGGCACCCAGCTGCCACTGACACAAGTCAGGCCTTTGGTCATCCCTCCACCTGCCACTCCCTCGGCTCAATCCACCGAACCCACTGGCCATACTGGTCAGGGCGGCATTAGCCAGCCAGGGTCTGCGCCACAGTCCAAGAGGAGGAAGGTTGCACCTGCAGCACAGGCTGGGACCCCACACACAGCCACGACCTCCTGCACGTCGAGGAAGAAGCCTTTCTGTAAGCAGGAACTGGACTTCCTCGTGGACTACGTGCGGGGACACAGCCGTGACATGCTAGTGGGTGCCAATAGTCAGACTACGGCTGCCCAACGTGACACCCACTGGAAGCATGTTGCGGAACATGTCAGTTCATTCGGCCATGAGGTGCGCACGGCGCAGGAGTGCAAAAAGCGCTGGAATGACATCAAGCGCAGCACTAAGGCTAAGCGTGCCTCAAATTACAACTTGACTCTGGTGACTGGCGGTGGGCCTGCACCAGAGGAGGAAGAACTCACTCCGCATGAGGCTCTCGTTGCGGAGTTCATACCACCAGAATTGGTCGAAGGTGTGGGAGAGATGCTGGACTTTGATGCCCAGTCCAGTGAGTGTTGATGCGTAGTTGTTGAGGACGTGTGTGTTTCACTTGTGGGATGTGTTGTGCATGATTGCTGCTACATGTGACGTGTACATGGTTCTGATGTGTAAGTAATGCAATGCTACCGTCATGCATGTCTCCTCTGCCTGCATGCGGGACTCCATGTGGGCATGCTCCCTTGCCCCTCCTCTGCCACTCTGCACCCCAGTTCCACCTTTGCACTGGTCTGCTACATTCTTGCCAATGTGTAGTTTCTTGTTCATGTGTCCTGTGTAGATGCTAACTTCCAGCTTAGAAACTGCCAGACATATGCCGTGTGGTACAGCCTTAGTACTCGATGCAGGGTATCCCACTTGTACTGTGCATGGGTCAGATGTCGCGCAGGGACATGAGTGCCCATTCATGCTCCATGTGCATTGCACGCATGCCCCTATGTGTCCTTGACTGGATGATCACTGTAATATGAGTCCTTGGTTACATACATTGCCTGCCATATTATCGGCCTCCCCATGTCAACTGTGGCTCAGTCCTGCGTTGCACACATGTTTAGGCTCTGACAATCTGTGTGGCTCACAGGCCTCAGCCTGTTCAATGGCCAATGACTCTGTCCAACTCTTGTCGTGTCTTCTTCACACGTGGCTGGCCTCCGGATCTTCCATCATGTGTCCTGCCCACTGTCCCAGCATCATTTGCAGTGTTGCAATTTGAATCACATTAAGCTGTTGATGCCAGTCAACACTGCTTGTCAATACACAGGTGTATGGGCAGCCTTTTGATACCATGCTAGGCATCCCTGCTTTGGTACTGGGGTGGAGGGGTGCTTGGCTGCTAGACATGGTACACATTGAATACACAATGCACGTGATGTCTGAATTTGACATTGCACTGCCTTCACATTTCCTGGCACACACCATGGAGTGCTTGTATATGTAGGTAGTGAGTGGCGTACACATTTTCTGCACTGCATAGACCCACTTCCATGCAAACTGCCACCTTTCAACAGGTCTGATCACAGTAGCTATTCAAAGTAGACCCAGCATGCATGCCAGGTCATATGTTGTGTCTCACATGTCTGCCGGATGCCTTTGCTGTCGGTGTGTGTGTGTTGTGTGCTTCTGACATGTGTAGTGACCTTTTCCTCTCTATTTTTCAGGTGATGACGCAATGGATGCAGAGGATGGTGTTGTCATGCCAGACATAGGGTTGGTAAGACCACATCAACCCAGCACTAGTGGGGGTCGTGGGGTGGTAGGCCACGAAAACCCCCAAGTGCTGCAGTCCATCCTGTCTCTGGCTGCCTATGAGTCCAGCCTTGATGACGACTCTGACGTCCATGTTGAGTTGGATGAGCATCAAGTCCATGTGTCAGGGGTGAGTGATTCTGATGTGGACACTCCTCTGTCTGCGACACCTGCACTGAGGGATCAGACAGTCTTGGTTCCTCCGCCCGTGGTGGATCGGGACGCAGGGTCACCCTCCACACCAGTCACTGATGTGCCTGGGACATCACGTCCACGGGGGCATGTAGTCGTGCAGCCGCAGGCGGTGCCAACACAGCGAGGACCTCCGGTCCTTGGGTCCCGCAGGGGTCAAGCCCGGCAACGCGGTCGCCGCGTGCAACCGCTGTATACTGAGTGGGACCAAGACATGACTGCCAATTCTGAATGGCAGGGGGCAGCAATGGAGAACATCGCTGACAGCATGGAGCGTGTGGCCCGATCTGTGCTCCCCCCTGCTAGGCAGGTGCTTCTCCAGCAGCAGGCGGCACGGTCCACGGCCCGCTCGCTCAGGCTGGGCTTGGCGGCCTCAGACAGGGCACGCCAGGCTGAAATGTCGTCTCTGCGTCAAGCAATTGCTGCTCACGCAGAGGCGCACATGGATGCCCTGAGGGAGGAGTATGCCTCCCTCAGATCCACTCTGGGTGTCCTTATGATGTCCCAGAGGCAGCAGGCAGAGGAGAGGTTTGCACAGCTTGAGTGCACCATCTCGGCTGAGCTAAAGGCTTGCCGGGAGGTGCAGCGGTTGTCCAGCCAGGCCTTACAGGAGGAACTCCGTGTTACACGTGCTACCTTGCAAGAGGAAGCACGTGTATCACGTGAGGTTCTGCATGCAGACCTATGTAACATCGCCACACAGAACCAGGCTCACCTGTCCGGCAGACTTGCTGCTGACGAGGGGCAAGCTGCGGCTAGGCGTGGCCAGGCTACTGTGCCACGTCCTCCTTTCCGGGATGAGCCAGACTCGGACGACCATCTATCTCCCACATAGGTCGTGCTGTGCAGGCGTTGAGCCCATGGAGGTATTTTTTTTTGGCTCAGCATCATCGCATGTGGATGTTGAGCAGCACCCTGTACCTCCCCCCTCCTGGGTGCCTCCCCTCCCCCCCGGGTCGTATGTGGCCATTTTTGATTTTTCGTTTAGTTTAGTTAGTTAAGTTTCTGTTTGATAGTTAGTTTAAATAGGTAATGTAGGTTTTCCATAGTTAGTGTAATTAGTTAATAGTTGAGTTAGTTTAAAATTTGTAGTCTATTGTGCTTTCATGTGACAGTGCGGTGCCTTGTGGTTTTTGAAGGCATCCACTGTCTGTTCCAGCTGGGCCCTTCATGGTTGTCTTGTGTATGTGTTTGCTGCTTGGGTTCCTTGACTCACATATGCCACTCCTGCCTCCCTTATCCATGGGCTCGCAAGGATGGTTCGGTGTTACAGAATTTTACACAAGGGCTTTGGACTGTCATATCTGTGGCATGTCTGGTGCTTTGTGACTTGTGTTGACACCCCTAGTGGGGATGATTTAGGTGTAATTGTCCACTGTTCAGCTTTAGCTAGATGGGGTGTGTCATGATTAATGTGGACATTGATTGCTATGCATTGTGTATTATGTCTCATTTCTTTCCTGTACACGTGCCTGTTGCAATTCATGCTGTAGATAGTGTTCCACACTTTGGAAGTCAAAGGCGGACTGATGGTGTGATTTGTGATGTGACTCTCTGACATGGTCAAGTAATGAGATGCCTGATGAGACACACACAGATCACTTTGATGCATTAATCATTTGTTTCATGCACTTTCTGCAGGGGGATGAGGCACCAGAGCACCTTTGCCAGCAGACATGGCCCATTGGACGACGGAATTCCTGACCCGTTTGTTGGTGCCCACATGCACATGTGTGCACGAGCAGAGCCACAGTGATTGCAGACCCACATCCTAGAACTGCTGACATGTTTCAAGGAACTCCAGGCAAGGTGAGCATCACAGGGGGGCCACGACACAGCAAAGCTTGCACCAGGCGAGTTGCACATGCAGGCTTAGTCACAGCACTGAGGGTGAGCTTAGACGAATATTGGTGTTGAAGCACACAATGCAGCTCAGATGTGTTTGTGGACTGATGGCTGTTGATAGTAGGGTTGTCTGGGATACATGCAGGGGCAGTGGCACATACCCTGCGGTACACCAAGGTTCATTGAGGCACTTGTATCAACCATGTTGCCTTCCGAGACATGGAAAGGGGCAGCTCACAGGGACATACAGCAAGGGACATACTTGGGTGCAGTGCATGTCTATTCCACGTACCTCATGATAAATGCACTGCCAACTTTGTTTTGGTCATGGTGGTACGCAACTTGCTCTGTAGTCATGGCTTGCCATATGGGTCTGTCTGCTTACCCAGGGAACATTGCATGTTGTGTGAATTGTGACACATTGGTGTTCCATTTGCCACGCACCCACCAGCGCTTGACTTACTGCATTGACTGTGTATGACCCGTCACAGGGGTGATGTTATATATGGGTACGAAGCATCGAGCACTGATTGTCTGTTTGTAGAGTAGTTTGTTGCTATGGGGCATGTTTTGTGTTGTGTTTTTGTGTAATTGGCACATACAGGTTGTTGACTGTGTCTCTCTTTGCAGCATTGGAGTGCTCCTGTAACCGGCCCTGAGAGTGCGCAGGCAGGAGGCCAGCACTCAAAACCAGAGCTAAGTGTCTTGTTGTTTTCCTTACAAACTGCCCTGCATAGGCTTGCTGGGGAGTGTACTGATGCATGGATGTATGTGTGGTCCTATTTGGTATGTTTTTTTCCCTAATCACCCGTGATCCTATGCAATTATGAAACCTGTACCCTCTACCCGGTGTTCCTGCTTCCCGTGCCTATCCAAGCAACGTTCCCTGACCCTCTTTCCCCACTGGGGTTGCGGATGCCTGTGTAAGCCCCGAACTTGCAGGCGCCAAAACCCTAGAGGGGGTGGTTGGTTCGTACCACTCCTGATCCTGGACTACAGAAGGCCATGACAATGATGTCCAAGTTTGTTTGGATTGTGTATGTGTTCATGCAGGTTGTACATTTTCGTGCATTCCCTAGTTTCATGTGTCATTCCTCCTCCCCTCACCTGCCACTCATTCCAGTCATCCAGTGTGTCTACACCTGTCCCGACTGCATATCCCTGAACCTCATTCCCCACCATGATCTCAGGGGCCTGTGTGAGTTTGACCTTGCAGGCACCCGGGACATGGTGTGGGTGGTTGTTTCATGAGACTCCGGCGCCTGTACAGGGGACCTGTGACAGTACACATCCATTCATGGTGCATCATCCTATGTCATGTACCACACATGTCTCACATCCTGTCGTGACATTGTTCTGCTGTGCTACCTTGGTTGTTGCATCATTGTGGTAGTACTTGGCGTTTTTGAGGTACTGCTACGTCAAGTCATCTACTGGAGGGTGTTTGGGTTCGTTTTCATGCCTTGGATTTTGTGATTTTGGAAATGAGTGTGGATTCTGAGGGTTCAGGCATCTTTTTACACACAAGGTGGGAATGGACACGAAGGGTAAAGGTGATCCTGTGGCCAGGTGGAAATGAGGGTTGGAGGCTCCATGACCCAGGTGCAGTTGTTCAGTGGGTCATGGTCATTTGCGTGGGAGGGGGGGGTTGTTGTTGATAGTTGCATTGCCCTGCAGTGTGATGGGAACTCTGACATTGTAATGTTGTTGTCCTATGTACATGTTGTGTTCTGCTGATCAATGCCTGTTCATGTGTTGTGTTTTCCTTTCAGGTGCGAGGGGATAGTTGTGGTTTGACATGCTGGGGTGTACACATGGTGGATGTTCACATGTGATGTGTAGGGAACACTAATGGTCACTTGAGTGCACATGCATATGTGGAGTGCATGTCCCTGCAGAACCACACACTTGCACTCGGATGCACTCCATGTACTCCCACCCTTGCATATCCACGTGTACACTGTTTGCCTTCTGGTGCCCACTGTGTCCCGGCAGCACATGTTCTGTGACCGATTATGGTTCCAGTACATGCCAAATTTGATGTTTGATGTAGTCTGTCACTTAGATGTGATGCTCAGGGTGTGCATCACACGCAATGGCTGTTCACTGTGCTGTGCGCTGAGCAGTGTGATGCAGGAGTGGGACACTGCACACATGAGCAGCAGTGTTGATTTTGCAATGCATAATGTGCATATAGACAGGCATTCATTGTGATGTTACGTCTACGACTGTTGCAATGCATTTGGAAACGACTTATTTTGGGTGGGACATTTTGTTGGTCTGTCATTTCATCTGATTCCGGGTCAGGCATCATTGTCCGATGCCACTGTACATTTTGGACATGTCAATGTGTACCTTATTGTTACTGCGTCAGTGTATGGGTATTGCTTGCCATGTCATGTTGATGTTTGGGAGGGTTTGACTGACATGACAGTGATGGCCATGGCTTGTTTTGCAGGTGTGTGTGATGCACACCTTGCATGTCCAGGTCATCCGCTTCTCAGAGCAACTAGCTGGGGGTAGGTTTCTCTCCGCAGCAGGGCCCTCCCCGTGGAACAGACTTCCTGCCTGACTTGAACTTGAGGGGAACCATCTCCAGTTCTGGAAGCACCTCAAGACCTTCCTCTTTGCTTCTGCTTACTCTCAGCCTCTCCCTTGCAGAATTCTTCACTGGAACTGCACAGGAGCTGCTACTGGGACACTCTCACCAACCTCGGTCCCTGGCCCAGCCACTGTCCACTTGCACTGCCACCCTGGCAACCCCTGCACTGCAGTACTGTCTCTCTATCCCTACAGCCCTCCCTTCCCAGCACTTGTCTGCACTTACCTTTGCAGTTGCCACCAGGCGACCTATGTATTATTCTTTTGGCCTACTTCCCCTGTACTGGACTCCCCCCCACCCTTCCCCTTTTCCCTTCCCCCTACCCCTGCACTTGCACAATCTCAATGACACCTGGCCTAGTAGTACCGTTCTCTGTGTTCCCTTATTCCCCCCCCCTGCCTCATTGCGCCTTGGAATACTTGTGTATGGCCCATGTCATGTCACATGTCATATGTGTGCATTTTGGTTGCACAGGATAGCTTGTGTTTAAGTAGCTAGGGATGCAGACGATGTGGCACTTCCATGGCAACTATCTCAGGGTGGTAGGGTTGTGACAGTTGACTGTCACTTTGTCATCATCGATTGTCACCTGGTATGTGCCAGGCCTGTGTGCACTCCGCAGGGGTGGGAGTTTAGGTGAAAAATGTGGCCACAAGCTGGGTCCGGGCTTCCTCGCCACGTGCCCTGTCCCCTCCCATGGGCAGCGCCTGTGCCTGTGGTTGGGGATGTGGGGGCACCACCATGTCCACCGGGACGCCCTGCCGTGTTGCAACATTGTGCAGGACACATGCTGCCACAATGATCCTGCACACTACTGGTGGTGCATAGAGTAGTTGCCCACCAGAGCGGTCAAGGGAGCGGAAACGTGACTTGAGCACTCCGAATGTGCGCTCCACTATGCCCCTGGTTGCAATATGGGCGGCGTTGTATCTTACCTGGGGTGGTGTGGTGGGGTTCCGGATTGGCGTCATCATGTGGTTGCTCAGAGGGTAGGCACTGTCCCCTGGGGAGGCGATAATAATTGAGATTATTAGGGTTGGGATGTTTGTGTGTGTGTGACATGCATGCATGTGCAAGGGCATTTGTACTCACCTAGGAGCCATGTGTCGCCATGCTGCCCAGCTTCCAGGGCCCGGCTCAGGGCGGACATTCTGTATATGAAACTGTCATGGGTGGAGCCAGGGTAGTTTGCATAGAAAGAGGTGATGATTCCCTTTGCATCGCATACCACCTGTACATTGATGGAATGCCAGTGCTTGCGGTTTCGGTAGATGTGCTCAGTGGCCCTAGGTGGACGTAGGGCCACATGGGTGCAATCTATGGCACCAAGCACTTTGGGGAAGTGTGCCACCCTGAAAAAATCCAGGACAACGGCCTGCCTTTCTGCGGGTGTTCTGGGCATGTATATGTGCCTGCGGACTGAGGGGCGCGCTGTCATGATTGCCAGTACCTGGTGTAGGCAGCGTGACTGCGTGGCCTGTGAGACCCCCCCCCACTATGGCAGTGGTCCGCTGAAACGACCCAGTGGCCAAAAAATGCAAGACATTGAGCAGCTTCTCCAAGGGGCTCAATGCTTGGGAGCAAAGGGTGGGGGATGTGAGGTCATCTTCCCACTCCCTGACCAGGTCTAGGATGATATTGGGTGGAAACCTATACCTGCCGTAGACCTGGTCACCAGGCATCCCAAAAAGGCTTGTCCGTGGTGCAAAAATGCGTGCCCTGGCTATTCTCCTCCTCCTGTGGTGTCCCACAATCAGTGCAGCAACAAATGGGGCATTTATCATCGCTGTATATACGCGTTTGTTGTTTGCGCGCACTTTTATGCTGTGCGCGGGCGCGGGACGCCTCCGTGTGGGCGGACTCGTTGGTTTCCCGTATTCGGGTGTCATCGCGTGTGATCGGAGGGGAGCGAGCGTACAGGCGATTGGCCTGGGTACGTGTGTTTCGGGGTGCGTGGGTAGTTCCACAAGCCATTGGCCTGGGTACGTGTGTTTCGGGGTGCGCGGGTAGTTCCACACGCCATTGGCCTGGGTACGTGTGTTCCGGGGTGCCGTGAACTTTCACACGCGATTGGTTGAAATCCACGTGTGTTCTGTCATCACGTGCAATGAGGGATACTCCCTCGCACGTCACGTCACAGACGCGCTCACGCGCTGAGGGCCTTTGGTCCAATGAAAATGCGTATGCGTGCAGACGCGCTTACGCGCTAAGGGCCTTTCCTCGAATTACACGCTGACGTGCAGAATTTTCACGTGCCAAATCACTCCGTATCAAGCTGGCCACGCGTAAGCACACGGAAGACCACGCTCCTGCCCAGAAGGCCGAACTACTGCCCCCCAGAGCCCCGAGCACGCTCTCACCTGCCATCTGCTGCTGCCTGACTGCCTGCTGCCTGCACATCAGCCAGGGGTGCTGTTGGTGTGACCACCCCTGCTGGAACCAAAGACTCCCGACTGGGATTCCATCGCTCCACAGCCCAGCCCCAGGACCCAGTTGCCCACCCACTCCTGCCTCTGGGGTTGTCATGTCGGGGCAAACTCCATCTGTGACCACTGACAACCCCCGGCCAGAGAGGCAGAGGGGCACCAGCTTCAGTGCCACCGAAGTTGGTGTCCTGGTGGAGCAAGTCCTGGGGCAGTATGATGCCCTCTTCGGAAGTTCCCGCGCCGACAAGGAAGGACGGACTCGGATCTGGACTGACATCGTGACTGCCATCAACGCGGAGGGGGTGGCAGTCCGCGACTTCCAACATGTCAAGAAGCGCTGGGAGGACTTCAGGTCCAGGACCCTGAACAAGGCCCGGCGCCTCTTGAAGGCAGCGGATGCCAAGGGACGCCGGGGCCACTTGTCGGAGGAACAGATGAGGGTCCTGGAACACATATCCCCAGCGCTCCACGTCCAGGTCCTTGAGAGGCAGACCCGTCTGGAGTCGAGCGGTGAGTGTACATGCATCCTGATTGTGAGCAGTGCATGTGGTGATTGTTCAGTAGTGTGCAGGTTGCACATCTGTTTGTATGGGGTCGAGTATGGGTGCGGGTGTACAGGGCCGTGGGGCTGACACATGCGAGGGCTGTAATGTGTGAGACATGGATGGTGCCTGTGTGTGTGGGCTTGCATGCCAAATGCAGTTGTGTGGGCACACAAGTTTGTATGAATGTGTATGTGAGTAGACATGTCCGTGATGTCACGCATGTATGTTGTTTTCAGCTGCATGTATCAGCGCTGTGTACATGTACATGTGTGTGTATTTGACAAGGGTGCAACAGTGATGCAACATGGATGCATGTGACAGCGGTATGTGGAAGCCTGATGGGCAGATGTGACATGGATGCCCGTCTGAACACTGCGACACTTGCCAGAGGTGTACACATGCATGCAAGTGTGGTGGTGTGTGTACATGTGTGGTGCACTTCCTGTGTTGCATGTGATGTCTGGCTCACCTTTGGCTGCTCATGCTGTTGTATGTGTATGGATGGTGTTGGCAGTTGCGATATGGCTGTGGTATGGCTCGTGTGTGCGAGTTGTAATGACATGTGTGTTGGGGATCATGATGACATGTCTGAGGTTTGCCAATGCCACTCATGTACAACTGTCATGTGTGTATGTGTCCATTGTACATTGCCCTGATGCGTGTGTTTTGTTTCTCCCTGTCTGCAGCGTCAACTGATGAAGAGGGCGGAGAAGGTGCTGTGGAGCACAGCAGCGGGGATCCCACCGCCAGCCGGAGACGCAAGGCCCGGCTCCCCTCCCATGTTGTCATCTCGTCGGGGAGTGAGGAGTCTGGTGCCGCGTCCCAGGCCGCAGCTGCCGGGGGGAGGTCCAAGAGGCGGAGGTTGCAGTTGGACTCCTCGGCAGCAGAAGGGGCAGCTGGGACCCCACAGGGCCCAACGGGGGAAGATGGCACAGAGTCATCCAGGTTGGTGGGGGGTTTGGTGGAGGAGGAGGCCGTGCAAGCACCAGAGACGGGGTCTGGGGGTGGGGATCCCACTGGTGCTAGTGGTGCAGTGCAGGACCAGGGACAGGAGGCAGCACAGGCCGCCGCGGAGGTGCCTGTGTGCAATCCTGTCCCTGATCCTGTCCCTGCATCATCTTGCACCAGCAGGGATGCCTATGTCCAGACCAGTTTTCAGGCAGGGGATGAGCTGACGTCAACTGGCCTTCCTCTGCCTGCGGACGTGGCTATCCAGGCCCGGGTTGAGCCTGTCCTGGCTGGTGTGGCGTTGCGTCAACGGGCCATGCGAGGTGACCTGCAGTCTTTTCATGAAGAGACTGCACGTCATCTCGAATGGCTCGTTGACAACGTCAGCCTGCTGGGACAGGTCACCCAGGCCGGATTCCTCCGTCTGATGGGGCTTGCCACGACCCCCTCCTCAGCTGGACCCCCTACGCACCAGTCGTACTCTGTGCCATCTTCCCACCCATCAGTCACCTGGGTGCCCTGTGGAGCTACCTCTGACGGTGCTACCAGGCTGGTGGAGGAGGCATCCCTGCCACAGTCGGGAGTCGGACGTCCAGCAGGGGTGGCCACGTCAACGACTGCACCCCAGCCGGCGGAGGATGTGCAGGCAGCAGGAGGCAGTGCAGGGGCAGAGGCACAGCAGCAGCAGCACCATGGTGGGAGCCATGAAGGCTCGGGGCCTTCGACATCGGAGTGGCAGGCATCGCCCGGAGGGCAGGAGGACCCAGGACAAAAAGTGTCTTCCGTGTGGCAGCGGTTGGGCCACGCCATAGATGCGGAGCGGCAGCGGGCGGAAGAGGCACGGCTCTCAATGGTCAGGGCGGAGAACTCCATGCACAGGGCCCTGAGGCGGGCCGAGTGCCTCGAGGCAATCCGCAGGGGTTTGGAGGTGGACACGTCGACGGCCCTGCGGACCCTCGGGGCCATGGAGGAGGACCGCCTCCGGGACATTGAGGAGGAGTTTGATGATGCCCTGGCCCGGCACATCCAGAAGTGAGCCGTGGAACTAGCCCGCTGCCCTTGTACATAGTTATGTAGGTAGTGTTAGGTTTAATTTTTGTTTTTGTTTCATTTGGACCTTTTGGACATTGGCCACATTTTTGTATATATTTTTTTTATTAGTTAGTGTAGTTAGATAGGTTTCCTTTATTTTGTTGGGATAATGGACACTGGCTTCTTGCATTGTACATAGTTGTAGACTTGTACATACTTTCTTTTTTAACATTCTCCATGGATCAATGGCTTTTATTTTTATTTCCCATTGGATTTTGTTTTGTGGACATTGACTTTGTACAACATTACTTTGGATTTCAATATTCTTTTTTTTTTAAATTTTGAACGGACATGCTTCTTTTCATTTTTTTACATTCACATTTCTGTTTCTTCATTTTTGATTCTATTCATGTTTCCTTTAATACATTATTTTTTTGTTGAACTTCAATGTGTGGTATCTCATTGTTTTCATGCATTTCATGTTATGTGTTTTGAGATTCACTGACACCCATTGGGTGTATGTGAGGGACATGTGTTTGTTTCGGAACTTGCAATTGGTGTTCTGTGATGTAATTGCAAATTATGAGTGGGTGGATGCAATACTCGGGTGGGTGTTTTGCATTTGGGGGCTGACCATAGAGACCAGGGTTCTGGATTGTGATGACATGTTGGGTGGGGAACATGAGTTGGACATGGGTGGGGGCCTGGTGGAGGCTGCCCCTGCACTGCTGGGGGGTGGGGGTGCTGGGAGACATGGGTTGGACATGGGTGGGGGCCTGGTGGAGGCTGCCCCTGGTGACTGGGGGGTGGGGGTGGTGGGAGACATGGGTGGGGGCCTGGTGGAGGCTGCCCCTGCACTGCTGGGGGGTGGGGGTGCTGGGAGACATGGGTGGGGGCCTGGTGGAGACTGCCCCTGCACTGCTGGGGGGTGGGGGTGGTGGGAGACATGGGTGGGGGCCTGGTGGAGGCTGCCCCTGCACTGCTGGGGGGTGGGGGTGCTGGGAGACATGGGTGGGGGCCTGGTGGAGGCTGCCCCTGCACTTCTGGGGGGTGGGGGTGGTGGGAGACATGGGTGGGGGCCTGGTGGAGGCTGCCCCTGCACTGCTGGGGGGTGGGGGTGCTGGGAGACATGGGTTGGACATGGGTGGGGGCCTGGTGGAGGCTGCCCCTGGTGACTGGGGGGTGGGGGTGGTGGGAGACATGGGTGGGGGCCTGGTGGAGGCTGCCCCTGCACTGCTGGGGGGTGGGGGTGCTGGGAGACATGGGTGGGGGCCTGGTGGAGACTGCCCCTGCACTGCTGGGGGGTGGGGGTGGTGGGAGACATGGGTGGGGGCCTGGTGGAGGCTGCCCCTGCACTGCTGGGGGGTGGGGGTGGTGGGAGACATGGGTGGGGGCCTGGTGGAGGCTGCCCCTGCACTGCTGTGGGGTGGGGGTGCTGGGAGACATGGGTTGGACATGGGTGGGGGCCTGCTGGCAGGTGCCCCACAGTGCTGGGGGGTGGGGGTGGTGGGAGACATGGGTGGGGGCCTGGTGGAGGCTGCCCCTGCACTGCTGGGGGGTGGGGGTGCTGGGAGACATGGGTTGGACATGGGTGGGGGCCTGGTGGAGGCTGCCCCTGGTGACTGGGGGGTGGGGGTGGTGGGAGACATGGGTGGGGGCCTGGTGGAGGCTGCCCCTGCACTGCTGGGGGGCGGGGGTGCTGGGAGACATGGGTGGGGGCCTGGTGGAGACTGCCCCTGCACTACTGGGGGGTGGGGGTGGTGGGAGACATGGGTGGGGGCCTGGTGGAGGCTGCCCCTGGTGACTGGGGGGTGGGGGTGGTGGGAGACATGGGTGGGGGCCTGGTGGAGGCTGCCCCTGCACTGCTGGGGGGTGGGGGCGCTGGGAGACATGGGTGGGGGCCTGGTGGAGACTGCCCCTGCACTGCTGGGGGGTAGGGGTGGTGTGAGACATGGGTGGGGGCCTGGTGGAGGCTGCCCCTGGTGACTGGGGGGTGGGGGTGGTGGGAGACATGGGTGGGGGCCTGGTGGAGGCTGCCCCTGCACTGCTGTGGGGTGGGGTGCTGGGAGACATGGGTTGGACATGGGTGGGGGCCTGCTGGCAGGTGCCCCACAGTGCTGGGGGGTGGGGGTGGTGGGAGACATGGGTGGGGGCCTGGTGGAGGCTGCCCCTGCACTGCTGTGGGGTGGGGGTGCTGGGAGACATGGGTTGGACATGGGTGGGGGCCTGCTGGCAGGTGCCCCACAGTGCTGGGGGGTGGGGGTGGTGGGAGACATGGGTGGGGGCCTGGTGGAGGCTGCCCCTGCACTGCTGGGGGGTGGGGGTGCTGGGAGACATGGGTTGGACATGGGTGGGGGCCTGCTGGCAGGTGCCCCACAGTGCTGGGGGGTGGGGGTGGTGGGAGACATGGGTGGGGGCCTGGTGGAGGCTGCCCCTGCACTGCTGGGGGGTGGGGGTCCTGGGAGACATGGGTTGGACATGGGTGGGGGCCTGCTGGCAGGTGCCCCACAGTGCTGGGGGGTGGGGGTGGTGGGAGACATGGGTGGGGGCCTGGTGGAGGCTGCCCCTGCACTGCTGGGGGGCGGGGGTGCTGGGAGACATGGGTGGGGGCCTGGTGGAGACTGCCCCTGCACTGCTGGGGGGTGGGGGTGGTGGGAGACATGGGTGGGGGCCTGGTGGAGGCAGCCCCTGCACTGCTGGGGGGTGGGGGTGCTGGGAGACATGGGTGGGGGCCTGGTGGAGACTGCCCCTGCACTGCTGGGGGGTGGGGGTGGTGGGAGACATGGGTGGGGTCCTGGTGGAGGCTGCCCCTGGTGACTGGGGGGTGGGGGTGGTGGGAGACATGGGTGGGGGCCTGGTGGAGGCTGCCCCTGCACTGCTGGGGGGTGGGGGTGCTGGGAGACATGGGTGGGGGCCTGGTGGAGGCTGCCCCTGGTGACTGGGGGGTGGGGGTGGTGGGAGACATGGGTGGGGGCCTGGTGGAGGCTGCCCCTGCACTGCTGTGGGTTGGGGGTGCTGGGAGACATGGGTTGGACATGGGTGGGGGCCTGCTGGCAGGTGCCCCACAGTGCTGGGGGGTGGGGGTGGTGGGAGACATGGGTGGGGGCCTGGTGGAGGCTGCCCCTGGTGACTGGGGTTGGGGGTGGTGGGAGACATGGGTGGGGGCCTGGTGGAGGCTGCCCCTGCACTGCTGTGGGGTGGGGGTGCTGGGAGACATGGGTTGGACATGGGTGGGGGCCTGCTGGCAGGTGCCCCACAGTGTTGGGGGGTGGGGGTGGTGGGAGACATGGGTGGGGGCCTGGTGGAGGCTGCCCCTGCACTGCTGGGGGGTGGGGGTGCTGGGAGACATGGGTTGGACATGGGTGGGGGCCTGCTGGCAGGTGCCCCACAGTGCTGGGGGGTGGGGGTGGTGGGAGACATGGGTGGGGGCCTGGTGGAGGCTGCCCCTGCACTGCTGGGGGGTGGGGGTGCTGGGAGACATGGGTTGGACATGGGTGGGGGCCTGCTGGCAGGTGCCCCACAGTGCTGCGGGGTGGGGGTGGTGGGAGACATGGGTGGGGGCCTGGTGGAGGCTGCCCCTGCACTGCTGGGGGGTGGGGGTGCTGGGAGACATGGGTTGGACATGGGTGGGGGCCTGCTGGCAGGTGCCCCACAGTGCTGGGGGTGGGGGTGGTGGGAGACATGGGTGGGGGCCTGGTGGAGGCTGCCCCTGCACTGCTGGGGGGCGGGGGTGCTGGGAGACATGGGTGGGGGCCTGGTGGAGGCTGCCCCTGGTGACTGGGGGGGTGGGGGTGCTGGGAGACATGGGTGGGGGCCTGGTGGAGGCTGCCCCTGCACTGCTGGGGGGTGGGGGTGCTGGGAGACATGGGTTGGACATGGGTGGGGGCCTGCTGGCAGGTGCCCCACAGTGCTGGGGGGTGGGGGTGCTGGGAGACATGGGTGGGGGCCTGGTGGAGGCTGCCCCTGGTGGCTGGGGGTGCAAGGGGACATGCGTTGGTGGGCAGTAGTGCTAGTTGATATGTGGGTTGGCTGGTGGGCATGGCCAAGGTGGATGGGGTGCCTGCAGGACATGTGCTGGGTAGGCCCCTGTGGTGTGAGCCACCTGCAGGGGCCGTGGAGGGTGTAGAGGGTACACCTGGGAGGACCCACACGTGCAATTCACGTGTGCTGCTCCCCGCGCACCCCTGTAATACACATACCCTGATAATATCGCGTGTGTAACTTCCCGCGCACCCCCGAAATACACGTACCCCACTCAATCGCATATTTGACTTCCCGCGCACCCCCGAAATACACTTACCCCGCTCAATCGCGTGTGGAACTTCCCGCGCACCCCTGAAATCCACGTACCCGGCCAAATCGCGTGTGGAACTTCCCGCGCACCCCTGAAATCCACGTACCCGGCCAAATCGCGTGTGGAACTTCCCGCGCACCCCCGAAATACACGTACCCCGCTCATTCGCGTGTGTAACTTCCCGCGCACTCCCGGAATACACGTACCCCGCTCAATCGCGTGTGGAACTTCCCGCGCACCCCTGAAATCCACGTACCCGGCCAAATCGCGTGTGGAACTTCCCGCGCACCCCTGAAATCCACGTACCCGGCCAAATCGCGTGTGGAACTTCCCGCGCACCCCCGAAATAACACGTACCCCACTCATTCACGTGTGTAACTTCCCGCGCACTCCCGGAATACACGTACCCCGCTCAATCGCGTGTGGAACTTCCCGCGCACCCCTGAAATCCACGTACCCGGCCAAATCGCGTGTGGAACTTCCCGCGCACCCCTGAAATCCACGTACCCGGCCAAATCGTGTGTGGAACTTCCCGCGCACCCCCGAAATACACGTACCCCGCTCATTCGCGTGTGTAACTTCCCGCGCACCCCCGGAATACACGTACCTCGCTCAATCGCATATTTGACTTCCCGCGCACCCCCGAAATACACGTACCCCGCTCAATCGCGTGTGTAACTTCCTGCGCACCCCCGGGATACACGTACCTCGCTCAATCGCGTGTGTAACTTCCCGCGCACTCCCGGAATACACGTACCCCGCTCAATCGCGTGTGGAACTTCCCGCGCACCCCTGAAATCCACGTACCCGGCCAAATCGCGTGTGGAACTTCCCGCGCACCCCTGAAATCCACGTACCCGGCCAAATCGCGTGTGTAACTTCCCGCGCACCCCTGAAATACACGTACCCCGCTCAATCGCATATTTGACTTCCCGCGCACCCCCGAAATACACGTACCCCGCTCAATCGCGTGTGTAACTTCCCGCGCACCCCTGGAATACACATACCTCGCTCAATCGCGTGTGTAACTTCCCGCGCACCCCCGGAATACACGTACCCCGCTCAATCGCGTGTGTAACTTCCCGCGCACCCCCGGAATACACGTACCCCGCTCAATCGCGTATTTAACTTCCCGCGGCACCACTTTTTTGATGCGCTGGGACTCTACCGCCTGCCTTCGTGTGGCGGCCGTGTTTCAGCTTGTGCGTGGCTTTGGCTGTGCGTGGCTTTGCCCTATTCCATTCCATGAATATGTGTGGTTCGAGTGCGTGTGGGCGTTCCCTCTGCTTCCGTGCAGTACATCCCCAGTTACGCCCTTATTTTCGCGTGTTGTTCCCCATTCCGCGCGTTACGCCCCATGTCCCGCCCACTTTCTGGTGTGTGCGCTGAGGTTGTGCGCTTTCACTGTGCGCGTCGCGCACGCCTTTCGCGATGTTGCAGTGACTTGTGCGCCATGCACGGGTTTGGCGCACATCCCGCGGTGAACACGCGCAGGGACTTCCATGAATCGCACGCGTGCGTGTGCGCCTCTTTTTTTCCGCTTGCGCCGGCTTGCGCGTAGATTTTCGGCGCATGTTTGTTCCATGAATCGGCCCCTAAATAGTTTAGAAAAATCCATCTCAAACACAGCAGGTTTGGAAAAGATATTAAAATTATCCTTAAATTGCAGAGTAATGCTTAAACGTAACCTTGATGTGGACCAAGGACTAGTTAATGGAGCACTGGGTACAGTTGTTGGCTTTCAAACATACCCACATGACAACAAAATTCAGTTTGTCAATATTCTCTTTGACAAACTTTCAGAAGTAAAAAGAATAGGACGCTCAACAGCTCGATTCCTTCTCTTCAAAGACATGTATGTACGCAGAGAACAATTTACTCTAACTCGTGCATACGCAGTCACCATTCATAAATCACAAGGTCTTACTCTAGACAAAGCAATGATAGACATTGGTAACCCAGTCTTTAAAGAAGGCATGAGCTACGTAGCACTGTCACGCCTACGTACAATTGACGGTCTATTTCTAATAAACGTTGATGCAAGTAAAGTAAACGCTGATATTCCTTGCATTTTAGAATACAATACACTTCGTTCACTATACACCCCCTATCTACAAACATATCCTGTTCCACAAAAAGGAAAATGTTCTAAAAGAAAACTAAATCAGACAGAAATGCAACAGGATGTCACTGCAAATCCTCCAAAGAGACTAAAAGAAACTAAAACTTCATCAAGTACCACAAGCAAAAAAGAACCAATTAGAGAAAGTAAACCAAGTACTTCTTCAAAGAAGGAAGGCAAACTAAAATCACTCAAATACAGAACTACCTGGTCCATTTAAACTTATAAATGAAATAGGTGTAAATTGCTACGCAAATGTAGCGATCAATATTCTATTTCAAATACCAGCAATTGTTGACAACATTTACTTACACTTTAGAGACCCATTGTGTATGCAAATGTTAGTACTTCATAGAAATGCAAAAAACAATCCTGACACCCCGTATACTGTTCATGGAATAAGACAAGAATTGGACTAATGTGCTGCAATCATGAAATTCACTATAAACTCACAGGAAGATCCACAAGAATTTCTAATGTACTTACTATTAGTACTGGAAAACAAAAACATACCTATAAATGAAATCTTCCAGATTTCATACATGTGGAAACATACATGCTCTCTGCAACAATGTGACACAAGAACAAATCCCCAATGAGTGCTTTGTCTATATATCAATACCTAATTGTGAATCCGTTCCATTTCAGCAACTTGTACAAAATGCAAACCACGGTAGATTATGTTCTACCTGCAATTCGGATAATCGCTCCACATTACTAATACAAACACATAGTAAATACGTAATACTAATGATTCTACGTTACAATGCAGATGGTAAGAAAAACAACTGCAAGCTGACTGGATTCACACATGGTCAAATATCACTTGGTAGGAAAACCTTCACAACAATAGGTATAATCTACCACGCAGGAGCCACAACCAACTCAGGGCACTACACTGCATATATAAAAAAAATGTGAATGGTTTGAATGTAATGATAGTACCGTCTAAAGCAGAGATTACCAGCTTATTTTACAAACTTGTATTTAATGTTCTTAAAACCAAAATTTGATAACTGAACTGTACTTAAACCTTAAGTACACTTGTAGTAAAAAAAATATAAACTGTCACAATATTTCAAAACCTATCTAACTGCCCAAAGATTCTACAACAACTAATCAGATAAATTACTACCACTCAAATAGAGCAAAAAATAGACAGTTAGAATACACCAATTGGTATCTAACTGGGCCAAAATTTTACAATATCCAAACAAATACCTAATATCTTACTACTCACAAAAACTGAAACAATCCAATGCATAAAGCATTAGGCAGAAAGAACAAGTAAACGTGGAAAACAAACAAATAAATAAACTGTAGCATAACAGAAAAAGTTTTTTTTTTAATCCAACATGGATTTTTTTTCTCCCATAGACCCAATGATTTTAGCAACAAACACAGAAACTTTGCAAATTGCACAGTACTCTGGTTTGTAATCTACTAAATATGACGGTCAATAAAAAGAAGAAAATGTTGATTGTACAATGTAATAAGTCATTATAAAATACTAATACTAACATGCTATTTTCTTTTATTACAGAAATGAACAAAAAAAACATGGACTCCCGTTACTAAACCAAATAGTACGTATAACAAGATAAATACAACCATCACATCATATCACACCCATACAAGCTTATAACATTGTTCCTTATAAATTAGTTTTTGACCCAAAGTTAAAAGCCACAATGGGTGTGATATGCTGCTGTGGTTGTGGCCAGGGCATACACTCTTGGGTGCATGGCCAAATGGCCATGCACCCAACATTCTATACCCTGGCCACAACCACCGCAGCATATCACACCCATAGATGCAAGCATTGCAACCATTTTTATGTCCGCTGACAGGGGGAAGGTCCTAGGACACATTCAACTTGCCAGAGGACAATACAAACAGCGTCCTCAGGACACCCCCATTTTCTTTATGTACGAACATTTCAGGACACCGCGATTGTTCTTAAAACATTTTCACCTTGCCAACGAACAATACAGACAACGTCTCCAGGACACCCCCTGCAAACATTCCAAGACCCCACGAGTGTTCTTAGAACACTTTCAAGTTGACACCGAATCCATTCTGTTTATTTACGAACATTCCAGAACAGCTGTGTTGTCCGCAGACAAATCGAACACAACAAAAGCGTCTAGCACATAAATAAAATACAACTTTTAACCTATCTCATACTCCCCCATCCTCCCCAAAGACTTCTACACACCAACACACTCTACTAAATTCACATTTTGAATAAACTTTCACTGCGCTGTCTGCGGACGTCCGCAAATGCAAGATGGTGGGCGCGACAGAAAATCTGACGCGCATCACGCACCACGCCACCCAATCAGCGAACACGTCGCATGTCCGCGGACATGACGCAAGCCGCTAGGCCAATCGGGGTGCTGTCCGCGGAGTGAACAGGGAAGTCCGACGGGAAGCGAACACAGATATCACTAATTCTTTTGCCTTACATTTTGGTCATTTTTAAAAAAAACTACTGGACGGATTTACACCAAATTTGCAAAAGCACGCTTTCGGGACCAGGCCGCCGCTCCTGCCGCAAATTTGGTGTTAATCCGTCCAGCGGTTCGGGCTGTAGCCGTGTGCAAAGTTTTTTCCCATTCAGTCTATGGGTGAAAACAAAGTTTTGGGACCCCGCTATAACTTTTCCCCCCCGGACGAATCCTTACCAAACTTTGCCAAAAAAATGCAGAGTGGGTCATATACTTTTTCTGCAAAGTTTGGTGAGGATTCGTCCAGGGGGAGCGAAGTTATAAGCCACCCAAAAAGTGCTCTTCCTATGGAAACACCAACTTAACCATAACTACATTGCCACTACTGTGGCCATGTAATATATTCAGTAAAAAAAACTTTGTTAAAGGGATGTTATGGTTAAGTTGCGCTACTAAAAACCTATGAAATTCAGTGAAAAAAACTTTGTTAAAGGGACATTATGGTTCAAAGTAAAAACCCTGAAATTCGGCAGTTATGGTAACATAAGCAACCATAACTTGCGCCACCGTGCACTGCTAACACTAACACCGAGGACATCAAAGATGACATCACAAATGTCATTGATGACATCACTGATGACATCACATGTGCATTTACTTTTCATAAAAACTATGTACAAGGGATTCTTATAATGCTGACCAAAAACTGTCAAGGATCATTGGAATAAATATCATGAGCTAATTATTGCATTAAGCAATGCATTGATATAAATAGCATTCTATTATGAAGTTCTATCCAGTATACTAAGCTACTCATGCAGAACATAGGCAGTGTGTGCAGCATACATGATGAAGGTGCCATATTCATAATCTTGCCATGTTGAATACTGAAATGATAACTGTGTTCTTATAAGAGTTCTGCGTACTGTGAAACACGCAATAAGTAGATAATAAAATCCACTTAATACATAATTATTACAGACAAAACACAAAGAGACAACCACACATACAAATATGAGTATATACAGGGACAGTGAAGTAAACAAAAAAGCAGAAGTAGTAGCACAAAGAGTTCGTAACCTAACTGATTGTCTTTATGCAGAGAAACTATTGCTCTGTTTCAAAGCTGCTACTTACCATATGTATGTGTATCACATGATGTGACTGCACCCAAAGGAAAGGAGAGTGAGTATAATTTATACAAATATGAGCATATACAGGGAAGGTAGAGTAATAAAAATAAAACTATGAGAAAGTGCTGATAACCCTAATGATTATCTTCATGCACAGAAAGGATTGCTCTCTTTCAAGCCTGTGTCTTCCGCTATGTATATGTTTCATATGATGTGACTTGACCCTAAGTCTACAAATATAGTACCTTTTCAATTTTTACTTCCTGGCTGTTACTGAAGAAAACTATGTGGCATCGATATGTCAGTAAAGGATAAAAAGGGAGAGCCAGCCATGTGATGTCATCAGTGATGTCATCAATGACATTTGTGATGTCATCTTTGATGTCCTGGGTGTTAGTGTTAGCAGTGCACGGTGGCGCGAGTTATGGTTGCTTATGTTATCATAACTGCCGAATTTCAGGGGTTTTTCGGTTTTACTTTGAATCATAACGTCCCTTTAACAAAGTTTTTTCACTGAATTTCATAGGTTTTTAGTAGCGCAACTTAACCATAACGTCCCTTTAACAAAGCTTTCTTACTGAATTTCATAGGTTTTTAGTAGCGCAACTTAACCATAATGTCCATTTAACAATGTTTTTTCACTGAATTTCATAGGTTTGTAGTAGCACAACTTAACCATAATATCCCTGACTTCATATACATGTAACATAGAACATACTAACCCCCTCGTAGTGATTTTCATGTCCGCAGACTACCGCCATGTCCGCGGACATATCGAAAATCTGAGCGTGGTGAATGTAAATTTAAATAGTGTGCCCCATTTCCCCTTTGAAGTTGGCTCTGAAAAGAGACGTTTTTTTTTGGTTTTTTTACAGATGCTTGACAGACACCTGTTATTTTGTATTTTTTTTCTTGGTTTTTTTTTCTTACTTTACTCCTAAAATTTTCACATAACCTTCTCCAAAGCAACCCTTACATTCCAAAATAGAAAGGCATTTCCCGTAAAAGGTAAAGAGATGCCATCTTCTTTAAAATTAACAGCATTACTGGCATCAATGTTCTCATTATTACAGAAGAACATACCAGCTCTAAGCATGAAGGCACACATGCCTCGGTTGATGTCACACCTAGCAATGCTTTGCTGAGGACAAAAAACTGAACTATTGTCCCATATTGCCCTAGGTAGTAATCCAAAAAAAATTACTTTCGCATTTGGAAGGATCTTCATTACGGCTTGAACCAAGCGTTCCAAATCAGCCAACAAAGTAGGGGCACTGACGTTGCCCAAATGGAAAGCACCATAGTGCAAAACTACCACATGCGGACTGTTCATCGTGGCCATATCCTCACAAACTTGTACAATTCCCTGTACATTGCAATCAGGCACAGTGCTCCACACCACCTCCACTCCTTTCACATCAAAGTTCTTTGCAACATGCCTGCATTGAGCGTACTGTTGTAAACCATACACAAACATATCTCCATGCACCAACACCCTGACTTTCTCTACTTCTGCCATCTTCACCACACACAGTCTCTTTCAATACAAATCCACAACCTCGACATCTGATTGGCTGATCCGTACAGTCTTCTTTCCATGTTGGATTTCCTGGAAATACCTGGATGTAGCACGCCCTGTCCACGAACAGCTGCGGTGTCCGCGGACGGCGTCCACTTTACTCTCTGTGCCATTCCCTCATTGCATACAGCTAAGCAATCACACAATACGAATAACGTCCTCAGAACACCCCCATTTTGTGAATTTTTGAACATTTCAGGACAATTATCATTTCATTATTCAACATATTAACATTACAAATATTATACTTTCATCTTGTACTCTGCACACAATGCTATGTTTCTCCATTAGTAGCTCAGTATACTAGATAGAATCCCATAACACAATGCTATTTATATCAATGCATCGTTCAAAGCACTAATAACGGTATATTTATTGCAATATCCTTGACACTTTTTTCGCAACATTATAATAAAAATCCCTTGTACACAAATTCCATGAAAAGTACATACACATGTGATGTCATCAGTGATTTCATCAATGACATTTGCGATGTCATCTTTGATGTCCTGGGTGTTAATCTTAGCAGTGCACGGTGGTGGCGCGAGTTATTTTTCATAGCTCACCATAACTTGCGATTTTCAGGGTCTTTCGGCTGTACTTAGAACCATAACGTCCCTTAAACAAACTTTTTTTAATATTACGCAAACAATATACAAACATGGCATGCAAAAACCAACTTCTCACAGATGGCTTTGCACAGAATGTTGCAAAGTAAGAATTTATGCTTGTTCACAGTGAAGGTCAGCTGCTTCCATTTCTTTCTCGGGACCCGGAGAGGCTCACGAAGCGGACTATAAGGTTGTATTGTGTTTTGACCTTGACAGACAGATATTGTGATGAAAGACTTCTCTTGAAGGAGTGTTGCTAAAACGTAAGAGAAGATAAGGATGAAATTTCTGAAACGAAACCACTTTTATATATTATATCACTATGCGAAAGATCGTTCGCACACGCGGAGTCGTATTTTGGGACTGCACTACTCATAGACAATGGAAATTGCAATTGTACTGTAAGTAACCCTTTAGATTATTTTATACCAAATATAATTACAATAGCGTAGCATTAAAGACCGCTCAAGTTGAACATGTTCGTTGAAAGTGGCATAATGTTTTCTTCCGCGCACTATCACAGCCGAATTGATCCCCTGTCATTTAGAGGGCTCTGAAAAAGGCAGACGACACAGGGTGGGTTAATAGAAATAATTTAACCGGTCTATAGGCGGTCAAGCGCTCTACTCGCTGTGCCATTTCACTGTAGCCTGTCAAGTGGCACAGCGAGTACAACGCTCGCTTTGACATCCGTGCACAGCTTGCTAACGCAAGTTTGAATCCCGGCAAGGCCAAACTCAGCCTTTCATCCTTCCGTGGTCGATAAATGAGCACCACACACTGTGGTTAATAATAAGCACCGCTTAGATACCTCATGGTTCTTAGCGCTATATGAATGGGAAAATATTATTATTTTATTATTAACATACTCCGTTGCACTATCTTTGATAGCAAATAGTTTCACGCCCTAATATATAAAAAGATGATTTTTAATGAAGATCGGCTCGTGAGACTAATTTATGTTTTTTAAAACAGGTATGTGGCTCCATTTTGCCTATGTCACGATTTACAGACTCCAGCGGATTGGGTCTTCAACTGCCAGGTGCAGGTCCAAATATGCAACTTCATGTCCCTCACCATTTTATGGGACAATCGGCAAGGACCAATATGCCCTTACGCAGTACTAGCGGCTACAAACAACATACCAACCAATAGGGTCGTCTAATGGCTCGTTGTTGGAGCAACCTTCCAATTATCAGAGCGACCATTTACTGCTTTTATCATAAACCAACAGCCTATCTACCGCAAAGGAACAACGCATGGCTCAAAATAAACTTTTGCTGATCGACAGCAGAGACAATAGCAAATCGCTGAATATTCACTAAACATTTCGTGTGAAATAAATGTACTTTACCAAATGTACAATCCTGCTGTTTACTTTTAAACCACAGTTTCATATTCCGAATTGTGGCGCACTGAGTTGTAAGCTGATCTAACACCCTCTGTACCGCAAAGGAACATCTCGTGCCTCAACATGAACTTTTGCGGATCGACAACAAAGACAAATGCAAATTGCTGAATATTCTCTAAACATTTGATGTCAAATAAATGTACTTTACAAAATTTACAATCTTGCTGTTTGCTTTTAAATCACTGTTTCATATTCCGAATTGTGGCGTGCTGTGTTGTGACATAATATGTGTTGTCTTCCGGGTTCTGTGTAAATTCACTTAGTACTGCAGAGGACTGGGCGCGTTTGATGACGCACCCTGTAACGTCACGGAGAGAGACGGGGAATATGAATGCTTTGATAATATCAGGCTTAAGGGCGGGAGATATGATTTAGTGTCGCAAAAGCAAGTCAGCCAGGTCAATAGCACCAGTCATAGGATTATCACATAATGTCGGCGCACACCAGCCGGATTTTTCGTTTCTTTAGTGGACAAAAAGTCAGTTGACGTCCATAGGAAATTGTACTATTAGCGGACAAAAGGAGTGGTCTTAAAACACTTTCACCCTGACAACGAACAATACAAACAACGTTCTCAGAACACCCCCATTTTGTGTAATTGCAACCATTTTGGGACACCGCGAGTGGTCTTAGAACACATTCAACTAGACAGATTACAATACGGACAGCGTCCTGAGGACACCCCCAGTTTGTGTATTTACGAACAATTAAGTACACCGCAAGTGTTCATAGCTCATTTTTACCTTCCTTGCGAACAAAAATGACACATACTCCGTCCTCTAAACACCCCACCATTTAGTTTATTTACAAAATGGCAGAACAGCTGTGTTCTCCGCGGACAAATCGAACGCAACAAAAACGTCTAGCACATAAAAAAACAAAACATTGAACCTATCTCATACTCCCCCACCCTCCCCAAACACTCTTACACACCAACACACGGCACTAAATACAATTTTTTATCCACGTTTCACCGCGCTGTACGCGGTCGACGTTGAATACAAGATGGCGGGCGCCACAGAAAATCTGACGTGCTCCATGCCCCTCGCCATCCAATCAGCAAACACGTTGCATGTCCGCCGACATGACGCAAGGCCATGGGCCAATCGGGGTGCTGTCCGCGGAGCGAACAGGTAAGTCCGTCCGCGAAGCGAACACAGATATCACTAATTTTTTTGCGTTACGTTTTGGTCATTTTATAAAAAACTACTGGACGGATTTACATCAAATTTGCAAAAGCATGCTTTCAGGACCAAGCCCCCGCTCCTGCCACAAATTTGGTGTAAATCCGTCCAGCGGTTTGGCCTGTGGCCGTGCGCAAAGTTTTTTCCCATTATGTCTATAGGAAAAAACACAAGTTTTGGGACTCCCCTATAACTTTTCCCCCCCTGGTCGAATCCTCACCACACTTTGCAAAACAAATCAGTGTGGGCCATATACTTTTTCTGCAAAGTTTGGTGAGGATTCGTCCAGAGGGAGCGAAGTTATAAACCACCCAAAAAATGCTCTTCCTATGGAAACACCAATTTAACCATAACTACATGGACGCTACCGCGTCCATGTAATATTTTTTTTTTTTTAAGATCATTCAAAAATAACCAAAATAATTTTTCTGGAAGACCTCCAAAAATAGCCCTCAATCCATAGGTGCCAAGGCGCCCTCCCATGCTATCAGGTCTGGGAGCCCCCTCTCTTTAATGATGTGCGGGCATCTGCAGTTTGCCCCCCCCATCTATCTCTCTCTCTCCCCCAGCCCTGTTAGCATTTACCTGTATTCCTGATTTATAGACCTGGACAAAATCATCTCGGGACTCCTGGCTTGGCTCGTCATGTGAAGAGAAGGTCCCAAAACCCTCTCTCTGGGCCTTGGCACCGCTATATAAGGAAAGGCAGGCTGAAGCACATCAGGACACTCAGGCTGGATTTCAAAAGACATCTGTTTATTATTTTCAGCAGACCAGGATACAGCATACAGCACACAGCAGAACATTCAGCAACTCTCAACTCCCTCATGATTTCAGTTCATTATATGTAGTTTTAAAAAGTGAGATAATCTAGTAATTAACATAAAACATCCTGCTTGGCCTTTGTACTTGAAGACAACCCCTTTTCCAATCCCTGGTTGGTTGCCTTAACTGCCACTCAGAACAAGATTAAACCGGTACTACCTAGCTCATTCTAAACCAGTGAATTTGTCATGAACTTCATTGAATAAAAAATGATTCACTGACATCATCATGAGTTTGTAAAAATTGACCATTTTGTATACCCAACATCCATCTTAGAGTTGCCTGACTTGTCTTAACAAAAATGGCCGACCAAATTACAAAATGCCTGACCAACCTTTTTTTACTTATAGCTTAGTCCCAGCTCAGTTTTGAATCTAGATTGTTAAATAATTTATAATAAACATTAACTGCTTGACATATTATCTACATTACAAGGCATTCTCACCCCACAAAATAGATCTCCCTTCAAAGTGCTTTTCTGAAAGGCACTACATCTCTGATTTTTGCAGTATTATAGTCATTGATCAACCCTGCACGTATGTTACATATCCCTTGCTTTCCCAGCCTATGTTATAGTTGCCAGTTTTTAATCTCAAATGTGCAGGCACCTCCTCCGCCAGTGAACGCCCAGCTTCACTACTCATTTTTGCATGTGCTTCTTTGATATTTGGTCCTGTCTTGCATTGTCACCTTGCTGTTGCATCCGTGTCCAATGTATTGGGTGTTTTCACTGAGCTTCTTCCCAAAACATCCCCTGAAACGAAGTTCCCTGTTGTTCCCCCTGACTTACGCCAACTTACTATTGATGTGTTGCACCTTATGATTAGTCTGCAACCGACTCTGTGCACCCCGCGACCAGCCCACTATTGAGGTGTTGCACCTTGTGATTAGTCTGCAACTGACTCTGTGCACCCTGCGAACAACTCACTATTGATGTGTTGCACATTGTGACTAGTCTGCCACTGACTCTGTGCAACCTGCAAATAGCCCACTATTGATTTGTTGCACCCTGCACTCCAGGTTCACTGCCTGAGTCACGCCACTCCGCCTAGAAACGCCCTCTCTGAAACATGGCACCTACACACCCATGCCCCTACAATGTACCCCCAACACCTTTCCTACCAGCTCTACTCATAGGCAGTCCCAACCTAAGTCTTAACTTGGCCCCCATAGCACCTTGCCTAGCCATACCAGCATCCTGCCCAAACCAACCCACAACAAACATACTCTCACGCACCCTATGCCTCTCCACCCTTGAAATCAGAGGCTAGGCTGCCACTCTCCCCATCTCTCAGCCCCCACTAGGACACACCCTGTAAAGCAGTCCCCTTAGAAAATGTCAAGAACTGCTGCCCCTAAGTCTAAAATGTCCAATAATACCAAGACTCTTAAGAGCATCAATGCAACAACCAAATCAGGGAACATCCAGAAAACACAGTTCCAATCATCTCATTATGGATCTAGACTTGGACATATTAGCCATCACCGAGACCTGGCTACATGAAGCTTCCGGTCCAGCCATCTGCCAAACTTTACCACCAAACTTTACCACCAGGGTACATTCACCCAACTAGTGAACGACCCGACCCACACAAAAGATCGTATATTAGACTGGATTGCGGACCACAACATTGCCGTCGACATCAGCTCTAACACCCCCCGCCCATGGACTGACCACCATCTATTACACTTCTTCATACCCTTAAAATCAGGAGGAAACCCAAACCAACCCGCGCCAGCAACGATGGCAAGATCCAAAAAACTGCTTACTGCATACACGACAGTCCCTCTCCTCAAAACCTCTACACTGGCCCATCGCACATCTAACAACCCAATCATACTAGTCGAGATCTACAACACCAAAAATGTACTGGATGCTGTAGCCCCACTAGAAAAGAAAAAAGCCAAACTTTCACTCCATGCTAACTCTTGGTTCACTCAAGAACTCCAAGATGCCCGAACCACAAAACGAGCAGCACTAACCTCCTGGCAAACTAATCCCTCCACCACCACAAGAGACACATACCTTACAGTCGCCAAACAATATAAAAAGGCCATTGCAATAGCCAAAGCTGCCACATACAACTCTAGAATTGAGAAAGCCAACACACAATCCAAAGAGCTATTCGCCATCTACAATGAGCTGACAATCCCTCCCACTTCAACACAACCTACTGAGAAAAACAGAGCATGGTGTAACAATATCCAACATGCTATGTTAGACAAAATTAAATCACTCCAGAACAAAATTAAAACTCAATTTGACAAACTGCCTAAAAACAACTCTCCACCATCTAGACCCTCAGACAACCAGCCAGCTGGAGACACTCCTCACAGCAAAAACACACACAAATCATTTGTTTTTGCGGATGTAACAATCCCTGAGGTCCTCCTTTTCAAGAACCAGACCAAGCCATCATTATGTAAAGGAGACATCTGCCCAGCCAACTTAGTCAAAGACTGTGCTACAGCCCTGGGCCCATTTGTCACTACCTTCATTAACGCCTCCTTCACCACTAGCACTGTCCCACTCACCCTTAAGGAAGCGTGGGTTTGGCCTCTTCTAAAAAAAACTACCCTTGACCCAGACTCCCCAAACAACTACCGGCCATCACCGCCATGCCATTCCTTCTGAAAATTCTGGACAAGGCTGCTGATCTTCAGATCCAGGCCTACCTAGAAGCGCACAACTTCCTGGGAAAAAGACAATCTGGCTTCCACCCTCGGCATGGCACAGAGTCATCCCTACTTGACCTCAAGAACCAACTACTCGTGGCCATGGACAAAGGCTAGTCCTCAATCCTGCAAATCTTAGATCGCTCAGCAGCCTTTGACTTGGTTGACCACAAGATCCTATGTAAACATCTTACTGATACAGCCCTTTTCTCCCAAGAAGCAACTGCTTGGATCACATCATTCCTGGATGGTCGAGCCATGAGAGACTTTTCTGATCAGGCATTTACCTCTCCATCACCCATCGGTTGTGGAGTCCCACAGGGTTCGTGCACCTCCCCTACCCTCTATAATCTATTCACGTTCCCGTTATTCAGAGACCTAGAATATTTCGGCATAGCCTTTACCAACTGTGCTGACGACACCAAATTCTTCTCCCACTAACAGGGAACTATGAGCAGGACCTCAACATCCTACATGACACATATGCATGCATCCAGGCCTGGGTGGCAGCCAATGGCCTATGTCTAAATGGGAAAAAACAGAAATACTACTGGTAGGGCCCAAAGAATCCCTAAAAAAACTGGACGACAAATACAGCTCCTTCAACATAGAGAACACTGTCATTACTACCTCTGCTGCATTGAAAACCCCTGGGGTCTACCTGGACTCCACCCTGTCAATGGATAGGCAAGTCAACGCCATATCATCATCAGCAGCTCTCACTTCTAAAATCATAAATGCTGTTAAACCCTACTTATCACCAGAAAACTGGCTCAACATCGCAGGAGCCACTATCGATGCAATATTGGATTACTGCAACATCCTACTCCTGGGCATGTCCCCAAATAACATTAACAAACTGAAAACTGCACAAAACAGCGCCCTTAGTGCTGCCTTCAGCATCCCCAGGAGAGAGCACATCTAACAGGCAAGGAAAGATGCCCACTGGCTCCTGGCCAAAGAGCGCATAACATTCAAAGCCCTCACAATCACACACAGATGCCTTGCCCAGACTGCCCCCGCCTATCTAGCGGAAAGAATACACCAGGCCCCTGCCCATAGGCTAATATGTGACCAATATTCACACTGACTCGCAGTCCCAAAATTCAACAGAGTTAAAGCTGACGGAACCAGCTTTGAAGTACTAGCCCCTAAAGCTTGGAACTTGCTTCCGCTCAGTTTTAGAATTGAAGAATCCCTCACAACTTTTAGAAAAGCACTAAAAACAAAGCTATTCAATTAAACCATGACTACAAGGCACTGCCTCAAAAATAAAGGGGTATACCTGCTTTAAATCCCTGGTTCAACAGGCATAATATAGAGGGTTTACAAAAACAAGGTTGGACCAATGGATAGCGATGACACAGAAGTATTTTTTAAAACATAGTATCACAAATTTTAATCAATAAACACATAGTTAAATGTTATATGCAATGTTTTAAAATCATAAATCACAATTCATCATCATATATTTCATCTATACTTCTCTCATTCCAAACTCACTCATTCGTACAAAATTCTCCCTAAAAAAACAAATTTGGCTCTTTCCACATAATATATTGTTCACTTAATACATATAATTCTGAAGACATAAATCAAGGTATTATCTGCCCAGTTTTTGCTTTCAGGTGTCGTATTTGTCTGGTCAAACAGTCAACCAGAATATCTTGTATAGTCGTCGACACGTGTTTCGGTCCACATTTAACAGAAATTGCTGTTTTTCATTCTTAAGACCTTCTTCAGGACGTAAGGCACAGACAATTGCGTCTGCCCTTGTGTTTTGGAACAATGTACGCCAATTGTCAAATCTAAAAAACAATATACATAAAATGCCATCAGTGTCCGTTGTCATCCCATATGACTATTATTGTCAAGTGTATAGCATCTCAACACCACTACCTACTCACGCCTACGTGTCAATTCACAGGTAGGCGACTAAGTATGCAGAATCAATCCTTCACGGTATCAATGATATAATCAAGACCCTGTGAAACAAACAGAGAAACACCTTAGTTCTCTGTATCAGTAAAACAATTATTTCATAATACATGATGATATAGTCAAAAGATATCTGACTTACAATTCTTCGCTGATAAGCATCCCCTCGGATAACTCAGATTTCTCAAAAATCAAGAATGTTAAGATTTTGGCTCCACAGACCTGTAAAAGCCAGAACATTCTATTATATAATGTATCGTGTATGCCATATAATGTTCTCTCATCATGGTCCGGGAGAAAGGTAGCAAAAAATTGTGTAAAGCGTTATTACATCACTAGACTGGCATTTTGATGCAGCCAATCTAGCTATAATATCTTGCTATGGCATTGCCTTGTTTGCCATTTGTTACTGATCATCTATGGTAGAACGAAAATGATAAATGTTCTTATGTGTCTGGACTGGCCCGCATTGGAGCAGCCAGTTGAAACTTGTTTTCCTATTGTATCATTACTGGCACTAAGCACAACATGAGTATGTTCTTATATGGGAATTCTTTCATATATAGGTGCAGTCAGCATTGAAATGTATCGACACATGCAGTGTGAAAATGTATTATGCTGGCATATAAAGTGGGGAAAAGCATCATAAACATGTGTTGGGAAATGCTCCTGTGCACTGTTGGTGACTTGCACCTATTGGATTTTTTCATGCATTACCCTAAAAAACCAATTGCAAATTGTGTGGCTTTTTAAGCAATTTTTCACTGACAGTGTACTGTACAATGCAGCATTTTAACCTATGATTAAAAATCTTTTCTTGGGGGAACCCCCCAGTACCATCCTTGGTTGGTTCAGGATCGCTCGCTATAATTGGTCACTCTAGCTGATATTTCTGCCCCAAACATAAGCAAATTCACCGGTCGCCACTGGCAGTATGAAAAAAAACATACAGTGGGTTCTTAGAACCCGTTTTATTTTTGGAAATCACACCATGAAGTTTGGCTTTCTCTAGAGTGCCATATTCACAAAGGCAAGACTGAAGAGTAGAATTTGTCTGAAAAAGCCTGACAGACTGGATGCTCCAGATGAAGAGCTACTTGTTTAGAATTTAGAGGAGCAGACAAATATGTCACAGTTAAGCTCTTCCACTCACCTGTGTCATGTTGGAATGACAGTGAAATAGTCGTATGTATGACACCAAGCATTGCCCCGATGCCGTATCGAGTGTATAAGAGGTGTTATGCACTCAGATAACCATATCCAATGTACCCTTGTACAGAGACAGTATATGGATGTCGACATACCGCAATGAACATTGGAGAACTGTAAAGAAAATCTAACAGCTGCATAGTGACATGTTGATGTAAAGACACAGGGTGCCTCATTAAAAGTCTGGCGGTAACCCTGCTAGTGCTACCGGTGGGTTGCCGCCAGATGTGCATATCAACCGGCGCCTGGCTTGCCGATAACACTGGGGTATTACAACCCCAGCGTTCTGGGAAGTCAGGTGCCAGTTAATTGTTAATCACCATTCCCATTGAGTCCTATAGGACTCAATGGGAATGGGGACCACAGCAGCACCAGCACCGTTAATAATGATGATGGTGCTTCCGTGATACTCTGCAGGCATCCGCCCGTAGAGTCATAATATGCCGGTCTGGTAACAATGGTGCCGGCACCATTGTTACCGGACCGGCACAGTTCTAATGAGGCCCATGGACGCACTGAAACAATGTATGAATATTCAAAAGAATAAAAGATGTAACTGAAGCTATAAGAGAAACATGCAATCAAGTCTGAAGAATTCATGAGAATCAAAGAAACATGTGAGAAGAGGGGAAGTAAATACTTATATATGCAAAAATACAAGGTAGAGGAGACATGTAGAAGCTTGCTGGGATATAACCTATAATGTGAGTAAAGCAGCCATGATGGAAAGATGGATGTCGGGCTCATATTGAATCTAACCGAGCTACCTCAGAAACAGACCAAGGCTATAGGGATGGAAGATGTTGGAAAAAAAGCTCTGTGTGAAAGATGGAGAGGAGCCTCTTTGCTTGGGATCAAGGATGCTGCTTCAAGAAATAATGTCAAGGCACAGGGAGAGTCAAAAAGATAAGTCTTGTAAGTAAGATATATTTCTCTTAGATTAAGTAAAGAAGAAAATATCTGCAAGGTCCAAGTATTGGAGAAAAAGTCTATGCAATGTGTAGTAAGCAAGTCTCTAAAAGCCGAGGGAATTAATATCACCTAGTACAATTAAATCGAAATTGACAAATTTGTGGTCTTGTCGCACCTGACTCAGAGGGTACAAACAAGGGCCATTCATTAAGCTCCGGATGAAGATAAGGGTGTACCCACACTACCTCAAAGATCCCAGAGCAAAGAACAGGCTGCAAGGTCAACTACAAAAGAGAAACCTTGGCTAAGGGCCTGACTGATTTGAGATGATGGACTAATTGGGGCAAGTGGGTAGTAGTCTGACGTTGTTCTCTGCACCTGTGTTTTGTTTCGCTTATGCCCTGCTAACAAGCTGGAAATTCCAAGGTTGGGAGAAAATGCCAACCAATCATATGGGTCCATGTAGCAACCTGCTATACAAAGTTGAACTGGCCAATCTGCTTCTGTATTCTGTTATAATCAGTATTAAAAGTATTTAGAGGTAGTTCAAGGTGTGCCTACTAGATAAGGGGCAGCCAATGAAGTTATTAACATTTGCAATAGTATAGGTAAATATGTTCCCTTAACCAAACCCTCCCTTCAAAAGGTTTTAAGTATGCCATGTAGGATGGCATCATAGCTGACGCATATTCAGGTACAAAGCCTTTGTGTAGTTAAAACCGTGTGTGAGTGTGCAAACAATTTCTTGTGGTTTGCCAGATTGCCCTAGTTTATTTTGAACTGAAAATAAAGTAATACTGTACCCTAGTCTTTGGGTCTGTCTGGTTATTTGAGTCTGGGTTCTTTTAGTATGGTTATTCCATTCTGCGCATAATAAATGCTTCAATGTACTATTACACAAGAGTCAACTTGTTTTTTTTATTTTTCTGAGGCCTATCATTTTGCGCAAACATATTCCACGTTTTGAAGTTACTGTGGCCTAGAATTTCGCATATCCAAGTAAAATAGTTAGAATTATGTTATATTTTTGCAAATAGCACTTCATGCCTGACTCCTGATACATCCTGCTTTTAGGCACTGTACAAATAGGTGTTATTAGTGCAATTTAATAGTACTTATATATGAACCTTAGACGGATGGAGGACGAATCAGTTCTGCTGAAATATGAAGGTGAAAAGCACAGACTGGCACGTGTCAGAGATGGGCTTTTAACTTGCTAAAATATCCAATTGTGACATATAATGCTGTTTAATCAATTGTGCAATTAAAAACAAAAACATTAATCAGACATGATCCTCTTCTGTTGCCTGCAGTCCTTAAAATAAAAAAGAAAAAGGCTCTATTATTATCAGATTTACTAATGGACCATGACAACATTACAGTACATAGGAGCAGTAGGAATATAAGTGTTATGTAAATAAGACACGTAACCACCAGAGCCAATGAATTGCGAAAGGCTGTGAAATTCACATTTACGAAGAAATAGATGGTAACATTGCTAACTGGATTAAGTGCTCACTGCTGGTATTTATCTGTGTTCTTCAGATTACAGATTTGAATCGTAGCAAGGTCTACTCAACCGTATATGTCACTCATCATAAAGCTCAGGAGTGCATGATCAACAGCATATGGTCAGTTCCATATAATGTTAATGTTAAATGTATTTGTACGATGCACCGCCACCACTGGAGTGGTTCCCAGGTGACCTGTCAGATTTATAAGGGAAGAGGGTAGTAAGGTTAGTAGGATTGAGCGGGAGAAAGGCAAGAGAGCAGTAATGTGCTATTGGCAGCCTCAGATCGGTTTGTACTGTTCGCTGAGCTTAGGTGTGCTTTTTGTTGGGGAGCCATTGTGTGCTGTTGCGTGAGACTATGTGTAGTATATTTTGTTGTTGTAATGTGGTGAAGTGTGTGCAGTTTGTTGTGCATTAGAGGTATGGTTGTGTTTAGTTAGAGTTTGAGATTTGTATGCAGAGGGTTGAGATTGTTTAGTGGGGTTTGTTAGTGGCATCGCTATTTAGAAGTGGCACATGCTAATCTTCACATTCCTGTTTAGATGTGGCGGAATGGTAATCTCTACAGTTCTAACTAGATGTGGTGCAAGCTGACTTCACAATTCTGTCTTGGTGTGAAGCAAACTCATCTTTATAATCCTGTCTAGGTATGGTGCAAGCTGACATTCACAATTCTCTCTAGATTTGATGCAAGCTAATCTTCACAATTCTGTCTAGTAATGACACAAGGTCCTGATAAAAAGCCATGTATAGATTGAAACACGCTGAAGTGACATGGGTGTGGATTAAAATTTGATTGATAGATATTGCCTCTATAAACTTGACATCATGATGAAAGTATTTCTTTGGTAAAAAGAAAAAAAAAAGGTTCTTTGTTACTTATTACAGTCTTTGGGGTGTTGTGTCTGTGTGGCTTTACTGGATATTTGAGGATGCACTTAGCATATTAATGAAGCAACTGAATATATAAAGCTGTAACTTACACATTGTGACCATATCTAGGCTGTAAGGGTATAACAAAAATGAGCCAGCTGTATCCTCAGAGGCTACATTATGGCAGAAACTGCTAATGAGGGACTTACTTGGCATATGATTACTAGACCTGACATTTGTAGCAATAATGTGTGAATTAATGCATACACGTGATGGAGTCTGTGCAGGTGGACCTAGATTCTATCTTAAGTAAAGAGCACGTGGAACAGCCGTGTAAACAGGGGACACCGAATATGATGAAAAACAAAGGAAACATATTTTTAAAAAATAATAATAAATCTGCCTTGAGAAGTAAGGCTGCTCAACAAAAACACGGTCACTAATTATTTGCCCTTTGCAGAGGCACACGACTTCCCAGAGCAAAAATCCATTACAAAAGATCACCTCCACTTCAACTTGACTGCAAGTGCAGAGATAGAAACTTCATCTTTCGCAGAGTGGATTCACAAATTGCCATTTTCCCTTTTGATTTAGATGATAGCTCCCTACACTCCCTTAATTAAAGTAGGACAAAACTAATGCTGGTAGAAACAATCCTCACAAAACAAGTAATGTATAAAATACTACTCCATCATTTCTTAACACCTTGAACTTGGGCTTAAAATCCCTATTGTCACTAGATGACAGAATCCTGTGAGAAATATATCAGCATTCAGTTATGTTGAATAAAAAACAAATGGAATTTCATTTCATTAGGGTTGGGGGGATAGCTCAGGTGCAACACATTTTTCTTGGAAGCAAGACAAAGCAGAGCAACACAAGTTCAAAATCATGCTCTTGCACTTAGAGACTGGCCTCTGGTATTGAGAGTGTTATAAGATAATTAAAAAATAATAATTAATTAGTGAATAGGAGAAAGAGCTGAGCAAGATAATAATCTCAGTCCCAAAGGAGATCCTTCCTTTTAGCCTCCAAGAACAATAGCATTTCATCATTGGTCATTGTGGAGGCCACTGAGTATTATCAAATGGAGCATATGGTGAACATGGGGCAACAACTGAGGATCAAAGGCACAACCCAGATGTGTTGCAAGAGGATGATGATCCTTCATAGAGTTTTTGCCCTTGGGATAGGAGGTTAAAGGGAAACAGTTGAATGGGGTAAAATGAAAAGCAGCAACTAGCCTAGATATGCAGGAGAAAATGACCAATTAATTATGCAGATCCATAAATACATAACATAAAATTCTGTCCCTCTGTACATCCTCTATCCCTCCTCTGGTTTCTCATGAATAATCCTAGAAACTCTAGTCACTCCTCAGGTACAGAAATTTAAAGAGGACCATTTTCAATCAGGCTTTTGCCCTTCTATGGGCACTGAATTTGTGCTTGTGTTGGTTATTGATGACCTTGCCATGATGTCAGATCAGGCAGAGGTTGGGTTTGTGATCTTGCTGGATTTATCCTCAGCCTTTTCATACCATCGACCACTCGAGCGTGTGTCTGCTTTTTGATGTGTACATTCGCCCATTGGCTAGTCTCATTCATTCTCACAGGTGCCACTTTTACTCTTATGCAGATGAAACACATTTCATTCTGTGAGTGGATCAGAACTTGAATGAACCTGCCATTCATTTGAGTTAGTGTTGTCTGGCAGATATCAGAGAATGGATGAATTATAACTGGCTGAAACTGAATGGCAAATAATATATAAAGGGCGCCTGGAAGAGTCCTGATATGCCCAGGAGAGTACCTGTATACAAAATGCTAGAAATCAGGATGAGAGGTCCAACAACAGCTATCTGGTTTGGGAAACCATTTTATTGGGTCTCCAACAAATTTTTTTCACAGATAAACAATTTAAATATTTACATAACTTTCGATAAGCACGAAAGTACTACGGACAGGTGTCATTTATAACATAGGAAATACAAGTGTGTATCAGCCTCTTGGGTATCGAGGTACAATTTCCAAAATGATGCACAAATACCGAATACAGATGGGTGAGGACAGAATTTACACAAGGTGCTGCCCAGGAATAGTTGCATTGTCATAGCTTCGACAGCAACCATTGCTACTAGGAGTACGGCTGCATTCACAGCACTCCGCTCCTAGATCTACAAGGCCAACTCTTCCAGCCTGAAGGACCTGAAATCACTCAAGTCGGTCCAAGCAAACCAGTGCTGCGGGCACTTTAGAATCCTGCTAAGTAACAAGGAATTTCAAGCACAGCTTTTCCGCTGCAACCACAGCAAACAATTTCTCACACGGACAGGACCACGCTCTGCATTTATCCTGATGAAGGCCTCCACCACCTCTGGCTCTCAAACAGCCCGACATGGTCGAAACACTTCAGTGTTGATATTCCATGACACAACTAGTGAAACCCCTTTATATATGTGTTTGTAGATAGTGTTGTGTACACCGTCTTGTTCAGTACTGTCAGGTGTATCGACCCACGTTCAAGTTATTATGCTGCAACAAACGGTGCTGTGGGCTTAGAAAATCCAAGATGGCCGAAAAGCCCACATTTGCGCCAGAATCCAGGAGAACCGCGCAGTTTTTGCGCACACTAAAATGGTCGCCTCACCCGCCACCCACCAGTGCGAGCGTGATGGGCCAGAACCGCCATGAGTGAAACGTGGTGCCAAAGGAAAAACAGCAGTGCCTGTTAGCTCAAAAAGTGCTTTGAACTCACCTTTTTTCTCTGAATGCAAGCTCAAAATGCCTATTTCAAACATTGCAAGGTATTCAAAAATCTTACTGAACACCAGCAGACGTCTGGTAGAATGAAGTCTTGTGTGCCTAACAAATCAACTGCACAATGGAGTAAGGAGACCCCAGATGCTGATTTGATTACGGCTCAGAAGAGGGATCCAATAATTGTTAAGTTTTACCAACGCATTGAGGACCCTGAGAACTTTCCCCTGACGGATACCGATTACATTGGGAAAGAGGACCTTAGAGTGTTGATGAAATGTCCAAAAATGTTACGAATCCAAGACGGTTTGTTGGTAAGGAAATCCCAAGCTGGCCATGATCAGTGGGTGGTTCCTACCTCATTCCGAAGCCTGATGTTAAGTCACAGCCATGATGCGGCCACCGCCGGTCATAGGGGGTTTCATACAACACTTGAGATCTTAAGAGAGGTTGCATACTGGCCACACATGGGGCAGGCCCTCGACCAATACTTGAAGGGGTGTCTTGTGTGTGCACAATTTCAGCCAACATCCCTCACACCGTGTGCCTCTCCAAAAGAGGGGGATGACACTGCCATGGTCAGATTTTCAAATCGACAACATAGGGCCCGTGATTCGCTCCTCTAGGGGGAATAAGTACATGTTGACTGTAACATGCTTATTTACTAAATGCGTGGAATGTCTCCCGGCCCCAAACTGCAAGGCAGAAACAGCAGCTGCCCTGATGATCAACCACATCTTTTCCCGTTTCGGTCTACCCCAAAGGATCGAGTCAGACAGAGTTAGCCATTTTACCAGCGAAGTAATGACTAAGATGTGGGAGATATTGGGGTTTAAAAGGAAGCTACACATTGCTTACCAGCCAGCCTCTTCTAGTGCAGAAGAACGTTACAACCAAACCATTGTGAGCATCTTAAAAAGTTTGTGGCAGATTCTGGGCCAAGTTGGGATATCCGATTACCTCTGATCCTAATGGCCATCAGATCTACCCCTTCATCTGCAACTAAAATGTCACGGTTTGAGCTGATGACTGGACGCAGGATGGTGCTTCCCCAGCATTTGCTCTACAGGACCCAAGAGCAAACCTTGATCAATGCCTCCACAACTCACGAGTATGTTGAAAATTTAAGGAAACACCTTCAACATGCTTTTGCCTATGCTCAGCGAAACCTAGAAAGATCAGCCGATAGCATGAAGACTCATTATGATTTAAAGACTACTAGGAAAGAATACAATGTTGGAGACTGGGTCTATCTATACAATTTCCAAAGGAACCAGGCCAAACAGCGGAAATGTCTGCCTACATGGAAGGGACCTTTTGAAATTGTAGACAAGATCTCCCCAGTCGCCTACAAGATCCGCATCCACAAGGGTAGTTTGGCAGAAGGGGAAGACAAGTGGGTCCATATAAATCAGCTAAAGTGTTGCCATCCCAGGCAAACTCTGCAGCAACTGGAGAAGTCCTCTGCAATCCCACAGGGGACCGCTCCAGATTAATACAAGTCCAACCCTAAAATATTCCACATATAGCCTATAAAATTGAATGCAAATGTCTCCTGATGTATAAAATATATATGTTCACCCCACCATTAATAGTGGTGGGAAAATGTCTACAAATATGTTTTTGCCGCTTTTGCTTTGTCATCCTCGGAGAGATAAACCATGGAGATTGACCAAGGAGGACGACCCGGGGACTGGGAGCAAAGAACCGAGGGGCCCGAGGTACCGCCCAATACTCCCATCAGGACTGGCGAGGAGAACCGATCGATCCACCCTGATGGAGGAAAAGATGCTGAACTGTGCCATCTGCGGAATCACAAGAAGATGATGCGGACATCCCAACGCGTGGATCAAAACATCCTTTGCACCCGACTCCCCCTCGACAAGAAATCAAAGTATAGTTGGGCGAGGGGCTTGTCAGGTGTATCGACCCACGTTCAAGTTATTATGCTGCAACATTTGATGCTGTGGGCTCAGAAAATCCAAGATGGCCGAAAAGCCCACATTTGCGCCAGAATCCAGGAAAACTGCACAGTTTTTGCGCACACCAAAATGGTCGCCTGACCCACCACCCACCAGTGCGAGCGTGATGGGCCAGAAGCGCCATGAGTGAAACGTGGTGCCAAAGGAAAAACAGAAGTGCTTGTTAGCTCAAAAAGCACTCTGAAATAACCTTTGTTTCTCTGAATGCAAGCTCAAAATGCCTATTTCAAACATTGCAAGATATTCAAAAATCTTACTGAACACCAGCAGACGTCTGTTAGAATGAATTCTTGTGTGCATACCAAATCTGGAAAGATGAAGAGCATAAAATAATGTTCATAACATAGCTGGCTGAGCTGTGGATGTCAGCAGCTTAAGTGAAATGGGATTTAAAGCCACTAAAATCGAAATGTTTAAAATAAATGAGTGACCTACTTTTGAGTGTCACATAGGTTGCAACTGTTTAAATGTCATAGTTTTGAACTTAGAATCAGCGTTCTAGCTGTATGTGTCAAATTTGTACATTTGATTTGAATGAAGAAAAATGGGAACAAAGGTGACCTTTGGCTGAAGCCTGGCTTAAAGGGACTGAATTCTGCCCGGCAACTACCCCCGACAGGAGTTATAACTTGCCCAGAAACTGCATTCCCAGGCCTGGCCTGCCTTCTGCTGCCTCCACCAAAAGGAGATCACACCTCTCTGATTGAATCAGGGGAGGGGCACCTGGGACTGCAAGAAAACAGAACAATGAACTCCCTTTGCTCCAAGCCATTGCTAAATCAGGGGGTCGTAAATGGCTTCCTCTTGGAAGGAAATTGGAGGGGCACTGCCTCTGTGAGCCAGCTGAGCTTGGAGGAAGTTTCCCCATGTGCTTTGGGAAACCACACCCCTGTGGGCCAGAGCATAATTTTAGAAAGATGGTTAATTCATGATACATAATTGTCAAAATTATATCAATAATATCATGATTCCTGCGATTTTTCTGTTCACATTTTAAGAGGTCTTAGGACTCTGTGGTATGTTCTGGGGGGTAGTAGCGGAAAATAAGGTATTACTCCAAATGTCTGTATGTTAAAAATCTGACACATCATCATCTGATGCCCATATTCCTTGCGCACATTTGTGTAAACTCTGGAAAAGTTTAGAGATTGTGGATGAAAAGGGCAGAATTCTGTCAGAAGTGAACACAACATCTTACAAAGACAGGGATCAGATGATTTGGCACTACAGAAAATATGTTAACTGGACATATAATATTAGAAACATTGTACATAGATAAATATGCATTTAAGTCAAAAATAGATTTGTGTGCAAAGTGACAAGGGGAGTGTTTTTTCTGTATGCCATAAAAATGATGTCTCATGAAACAGGATGACTCACAACTCAGTTTCCTCAGAGGGTTGGGCATAGAAAGTCAGCCTTCCCACCAATTTTCAAAAGACATAAAAAGAGCCACTGAGACCCAGGTAGGGACATTCACTTTCCACTTCAAACTGATTTCTTGCAAAGTGCTTTGCAGGAAGACTCCAGAACCAGAACTTAGAATCGAGACTTCAGAACTTGCAGCAGAGAGGCCTAGCCCAAAAGCTGAATCCTTCTCAGCAGGCCTCAGAATCCAGCCACCTAACTAAACTATTCAACAGCCGGGCTGTGCTGTTCGCTTCTGGCTAGAACTTTTGCCGGAACCAGAGACCCAGACTAGACTGCGGCGCCAGTACCAGACCCAGAAAGCAGAGCTGTATCCAAACCGCAGACCAGACCCAGACCGCTGTGCAGTGCCAAGAACGTTTGCCAGAACTAGAGATCCAGACCAGCAGAGCAGAGAGAACCACAGCTAAACCTGTTGACCAGATCTGTGACGAGGCCCATTCCTTCCAAAATTAGGAGTGAGTATCTAGCCAGAGCTGTGCAAAACTAACCTCTTAGTTTAAAATAATCTCATTCAAACCATTTCCACCTATTTAGAACTGCATAGAAATCGTGTGTCCATTCTGTGATTTCAAACCTATGAAAGTGTCATTTGTCGTTTGAATCTTACTTTATTTCTGAGAATCTACCTCCACTAAATTGTCTGTATCTTTTGAACCGCAGGAGCGAGATTTCACTTTCATTTTAAAGCTAAGAATCTAAGCTTTCCAACAAGCCCCAAACCGACTTTCTACTCCTTTTAGTTTTTCCGTAATCGCGCTCGACGTACTCGGTAAAAGTGTTCCAAGAATTGCAATTTGACTCAAACTTCTTCACCTGTCAAAAATAGCTGTCTTTTACTTGCAACTGCTGAATTTCATTTTCAACCTGATAATCACTCGTGTATCCTTGCTAGTGTTGACCTGAACTAATTCAAAGTAGCTGTCACCTACCCTGAATCTCCTATAGGGAATTAAAATCATTTTTACCATATTGTTCACTTCATTGCAATCACATTAAACGTATTTCTGCATGTTTTAAAAGCATACTGGTAGCTCTAAGCTTGCTAGGGGGGAACTAGAACTTGTATTGCATTTGATTGTATTCCTGAAAACTGTGTGCTCTCCTTCCATCTCCTTATGTTGCATATGGGGGAGTGAATTTTCAAAAGAAAAAGTGATCATAGTATCTCTTGTTGAAACCATATCAGCTTATTTCTGTGCTGCATTATTTTCCATCATTGCATTTCCTTGAAACCATAAATGATTCTCAGCTACCTTATCCTTTCTGTGCCAACTCCTAAGTGATTAAAAAAAGTGTGCTAGTGTAATATTATCCATGATGATCACTGTCATATTCATAAGTGTGCTATCAAATATTAATTTTTTTTATAAAAGTGTGATATATATCTTGTTTAATTTTTCAATAAATCTTTTAATTTGCAAAACAAACCTACTTCTTGGCTCAGTGGGATCAGAGGGATTCAAAGAGAGGGGTGTTATAAAAGGATTTATCATCCAGATCTATGAACTTGTCATACAAATATATCAATAAGGGCTTCCGTTGGGCATCCCAGACTAGGCATTGACTTAGTTGGAGTGCTGAATTGAAGTCACTTAACAGAGTGGGGGCTCGAGCCGGGACGTCGGGATTAGATCTACCACTTGTGCAGCTTAATACAATGTGCTAACTGACAGGATACATAAATCATGTTGGATCACCAAGCTGTGTTACACTGTAAAAGCACCCCTCAAAAGAAGGACGCTCTAAGGAGACGGTCTGTTTTGCAAAATAAAACACTAACTTCTGTAAGTCAAGAAGGAAATCAATTTCCAGAATGACGACCTTGGTAGATATCAAAATAGCCAGAGAGCACCTCTTACATAAGCTATTTGTGAGAGGCGAATGGACGGAACAGGACCAGACGGTGTGGTTGCAAGCAATCGCACCCCAGATCACTGTAACTGGGTCAGATATATGGAGAGATCAGGGTCCCTTACATGTGGCCCTGAGTGAACTATATATGGCTCCTAAGGCCAAGGATGAGCACAACAAGATTGCCAGGGTAGCGGCATATTTATATTTATATATGGGAGCCATACAGGACAAATGTGCTGAAGGCCAAGATCTGGCAAATAGGCAACAGATGGCATTAGAGAAGGCCCAATCTGACCTGGTCTCTTCTGAGCAGAGGCTGCACAGGAGCCAGGAGTCAGAAAATGAGTGTAGATGGTATCTCATTAAAATCAAAGAGGATATGGGTATCCTGCAACAGGAAAGGTTTGACCAGGATACCAGATTTCTGGCCTTGCAGAAGGAGTACCAAGAAGGTTTGGATGCCCTACTGCAGAGCCAGAAAAAGCTGGAGCAACAACTGGACTTCAATAGGGCATGCGCAGGGCAGGTAGTCACCCTGCAAAGCCACCTAGATAGGGAGAAGGCAGAGAGAAACAAACTGATTCTGAAAGAACTGGACACCCAGACAGAATTTGAGGAGGAGCGCCAGAAAGCTGGTGCCTTTCAAAGGCAGAGGGACGACCTGGCGCCACAGATGCAGGTTCTTAGTCAGGAAAGGGACACCTTAGGACAGGAAGTCTGCCACTTAAAAAGAAAAATGGAAGAAAATCACCTGGCCCTCCAGGGGCTGGGTGACCTCCAAAAAGAGCATCAAAACGTGTTGGAGCACACCAGGAGGGTGGAAGATGCTCTGGCAAGAAAGGAGCAGGCCAGTAGGGATGGGACTCAGGAGGTAACGCTCCTGCAGCAAAGACTGGCCCAGTACTCCAAGACTAACCAGGAAGCAAAGAGAGAGAATGAGGCTCTCTGCCTGGACAATGATAGGCTCCAGCAACAGGTAGCCATGCAGGAGAGACTGATAGAGTCTAGTACGGCCTTGGCTGAGGAACTGAAAGCACAGGCTTTTGCATGGCAACAGGGAGCAGGGGCTGATAGAGATGAAGTTCGCTGGGAAAGGGAAACAACTGGGCATAACCTCAGGAGCCCTAGTACCAGAGGCCTTCATCTCTCCCAGTCCCTGGACTCTTCCACCCCATGTCCCCTGGCGCACATGATCACAGGGCCACAGGGATGGCAGATTACTATCCAGCCAAAAGTATGGGGCTCATAGGCCAGCACCACCCAGGAATGGATGGTCGGGCATCCGGGTATGGGCACCTAAGTACAGTGCAATTTAGTGGGGAGCCCCAGGAGAGTAGTCCCACTAAGGGCATCCTGAAAACCTCTGCCCAGTTAGGTCAGTGGGGGGTTACCCATCAAATCCTGCCAGCAAGGAGGGATCTGAAGACTCCTCTGAGCGTCACAGGACACAGGAGACCAGGTCCCCACATTCTGTCAGCCATTCCCAGGCTCTCAGAATCCGGGAAAACCTGGAAGATCAGACGGGCAGCTCTGGGAGCAGTGCTTCTGAGTCAGAGGATGAATGGACCAGGGTTGCCGAACCAAAAAGGCCAATAAGGTAAAAAGGCCTTGCTTAAGGACCCCTTAAAACAGATTAAGGCAATAAGGAGTGTCATCACCCCTTATCACAAGAACGCCAAGTCTTCTGTTTGGGAACACTTGGAGCTTTACGAGCAAATGATGGAGATTTTCAATTTGAAAAACAGCAGTAGCTGCATGCAGTACGTCAAATGGACATTCTCCCCAGAATACTCCAGTTTCTTTGCAGGTCTGGAGGACCAAAATCATGCAAGATGGTCCACCTACAGGGCGGCCATCTTAAAGCACCTCTCTGTTCACCGGAATCCCCAAGAGGCTCGCAAGGCAGCCTACAATTTGCAATGTGGGGAGGATCAGGCCCCACAAGAATTTGTGCAGGAATTGAAGCGTGCCTTTGCGCAGACTACCAAAAGGGTGCGCACGGACAGTAAAGAATTTGTTAACACTTTTTTCCATGCCTTACCCAAATACATAATGACCCAGCTAGTGAGAGATTTTCACGAGAAAAGGTCACTAGACTGGGTCATTGAACAGGCTACCCGGATCTATGAGGTGCAGAAGCCCATAGAAAATAAAAGTAATGCGCAGAAAAGCCCCAAACCGACCAGCACCCCTGCTGCTGCCAAGGTGGCAGAGGTAAAGGTTGCCCCCATTTTGGATTTGGAGATGGGGGGCCTAAAAACTTGCCTGCACAAAATAATTCTAAGCCCAGAAGGCCCTCGGGCCAGTCACAGACAGGGAGTCAAGGAGGTAGTCCCACAAATGGGGTCCCTCACTCCCCGGACTATGTAAGTCCCTGTTACAAGGGAAACCGACCCATCCTGGGTTATGTGTGGACTCCTCCAGCCCAAGGGGGGGATCCAGCCAAGCACCTAACCCAGGGAACATCCCTCCTAACTTCCCACAGGAGGGCAGAAATTCCCCAAATACTGGGCAGAACTTTTTTCCCAGGTATCCACCCAACTTCCAACCCCAAAATCATCCGTCCTTCTTTCCCCGATTCCCTGAGTCCAGACCACCTGATCCGGGAGAGGGGAGGCCAAGGGTGGAGGGGTACCCAAATCTTCCCAACCAGGGCTACTAACAGAGAAGGGATAGCTACCCTTCCCGGGATCAGCCCAGGGGAGAAAATAGAACCCTGTATCAGCCTGAGCGGGTTTCACAGTTAGAACGCCAGGTCCAAAGTATGGCACGGGATCTGAGTCACAAGCTGAGGGCGCAACAGAACCCTCAGATGAGCATGCCAGCGCAGAATGCCTCAAACTCTGGACCTGGTGCTCCAGAACAATGACAGCGGCAGCACACCGATAACCCACCGGTTCCCAGGGAGGAGGCACAAGGGGAAGGGAGGTGTAAAGCCTTGGAGGAAGCTTCCTTCCCCACTTGTAAACAGCCCCTGGAAACCCAGGAACCGGAAACAAAATCTCCTACCCCTGAAAGTCTGCCATCCAAGGAGCAGAGAGGAGGTAGGAGAAACAAAGGACCCAAACAGACCCATTTTGTGGAGGAGGTACAGACCTTCCAATTTGAGGGAGAGGTATCATCAGAGGATCCTGGGGAAAGGATCTTCTCCTTCAGAGATGGGGAACTCCTCCCAAAGAAAGATGGGTCCCCAGGGATCCACGTCCAGACTGGGTAGATGTGGGGACTGAGCTAGCGCCCCCCATCATCTCATCCCAGAACCAACAGCATCAAAATTCCCTGGTTCAAACCCATTCTGGAGACTGCCTCCAAAAAGGGGGGTGCGGCCCAGAACCAGAACCAGGGGAACCCACGACGGCTCTGATTTCCAGTTGCCAACTTTTTCTTGCAGATTCTCCTGACTCTCCACAGAATTCTGCCCAGATCTCTTCTCTCGCAATGTCTAAAAGTAAATAATTAGCCCACCAGTTGTCCAAAAATGTGCATTATCTGTGCCCCCTTGAGGAGAAGGAGGGAAGATACTATGCCCCGGTACAAGTACAGGGGCAGGGTACAATTTTGTCACTGGTGGACACTGGATCCCAAGCTACCGTTTTGTCCAAAAGGGCCTTTGATGAACTAAATGTAGGAAGGGGGGAGAGTTATCGTATTCCTCTCACCTCTCTTCCTGGACAACTTCAGAACTTTGACAGGAAGGAAATTCCCATCGAGGGAACTGCAGATTTGGACATTAAAATTGGGCGACACAAGGTGAAACACCCGGTCATCGCAGTGACTCCAGAGGGCACCCCTTGTTTATTAGGGATTTACCTCCTGAGAAGGTTGTCACCCCTAATAGATCGCGTAAACAAGGTCCTCTGGACCCAGACTAGCCGACCAATAAAATTAAAACAGAGAGTCAACCATGTTAGTTTAAATGGCACATGCCACATGGTTGAACAAAAATCTAACCAAGTAGAATTTCACTTCCAGAACAACCAAATTCCAGACGTGACAGTAATAGCAGTAGGACAACAGACCGGTGATGGGGGGTCCTCTCTATTTCTGAAAATCAACCTTCTTTCCAGTTTAAGGTGTTATTCCACACTGGAAGGAAACACTCTGAAATTCTTTACTAATCCACAATCACACATTCCCACTCCAATAGTTCCGAAAGATGTGAAATCAGCTCAGAGCCTGGCTGATATTCAGCAAATTGGAGAGCAGTTGTTCATCCCTGTTCAGTTAAATGATGGGAAGGACTCTGTTCTCGCCCGAGTGTGTGTGAACAACGGTAAGAGCTTCATTAGCGAAGCCATGTTCCGCCAACTCCCAAAAGATCCAGCCATTCCCACATTCAAACTGATAGACAAATGGGAAATGGATCTGGAAACACCCAATTCCAAACATCTCCTGCTAAGCAGGTGTATGCTCAAAATCTCCATTGGCAACAAGAGCATAGTTCATAATTGTTGGGTCATGCGAGACGTCACTGCCACCTTTTACTTAGGCAGTGACATTCTCAATCGCTTTGCCATTTGTTTGGACCTAATAAACTTCAAAGCGTGGTCCCGATTACGGATAGACCCATGGGCTTTGATGATCCAGAAAAAGCATTTAGGTCAGTTCAATTGCTACCTTATGCAGTTGAAATTCAGATTAAAGAGGAAGTCACCATCCCAGAAAGGACTCGACAATTCTCCCTGGAAGTGAAAGATAAAAGAGGACAAAAATTGAAAAACCCTGATGCTTATATTAATCTAAATGCTTTTCTCCAACAGCAAGGGTTAGGGGGAAAACCCAACACCATTAGTGTACATAGAACATGACACCATTCCAATAGAGGTGGATAACAGTGACTTAAAGAGTATTACTCTAGCCGCAGGCACCATTATTGGAATGGCGGTTGATGACCGACATTTCTCCATTGATTTAGGAATTGAACTGTTAGGACCAATCCCCAAGGACTGTTTTGACAGTGACAGTGATGACAATACAACACCAGACAGGATCTTTACCCGGCATGGGGGGAACTTGCTGGTGTACACTTCCTGCCCTTATGGTAAGGAAGATGTGACTTGTGACTTCAGAAGGGATGAGGTGATTTTCCAGGTCCATGAGGGCTGCCTTTCCCACCTGAAGCCTCCAGTCCAAATCAGCACTCTGACCAGCGACCTCTCCACCCAGCTGGAGGAGGCCGCTGAGATAGCAAAACCAGAAGTCTTTCCAGGCTTCAGGCAGATGGTGGAAGAGAGAGTCAACCTAACTGATGCCTGTGTGACTCTGGAACAGAAGCAAAAGTTGAAACAAGTTTTCTTGGATTTCCAAGATCTCTTCGCGGTGGACTCATATGACTGTGGTAGCACCGACATCCACACAGCAACAATTCCCACGGACCCTGGCATGACTCCAGTGTTTGTGAAGCAATATCGCTTGCCTTTTGCATCCATGGAGTCCCTTACTGAAATAATTAAGAACCTTGAGTCCCGGGGAATAATCCGTCCAGTACACAGCACCTTCAATAATCCGGTGCTGGGAATATTGAAGCCAAACGGCCAGTGGAGACTCTGCGCCGACCTTAGGGAGCTCAACAAATGGGTCCATACTTCCCGATTGCCTCTTGCCTACATTGACCAAGGGCTGCCCCAGATCCAGGGGTCACAGGTGTTCACTGCAATAGACCTGACCAATGGATACTGGACCGTGCCTGTCAGTAGGGAGGACCAATACAAACGGGCTTTTACCTTTGGGGGCCAGCAATACACATGGACCCGGGCTCCCTTCGGATACCTCAACTCCGGCAATGAATTCAACATTTTCCTACATAAGGCCATGCCCGACCTGAGTGCGAGAGGTAACCTGGCTTATCTAGATGATGTCCTCATCAAAAGTTCATCTGTGGAGGACACATAGCGGAGATCCGTTATGTTCTGACACAGTTGAGGGCCGCCGGAGCAAAACTTTCCTTTCAGAAAGCACAGTGGTGTAGAACCCGTGTTAATTTATTGGGGCATGAGATTACTCCTCAGGGTCTCTGTCCCCAGGAAAAGAAAGTGGAAGCACTTCAGAAACTAAAAGACCCCACAACTCTGCGGGAACTAAGGAGCCTCCTTGAACTGACTAATTACAGCAGAAAGTTCATTGAGGGCTACGCAGAGATCACCAGACACCTGATTCATCTCTTGAAGGGGGGGGGGTCAAGTGAGAATGGGGTCCAGAACAATCCGAGGCAGTAAGACAGCTCAAAAGAAGCCTCTCACAAGCGCCCTGCCTAGCTTACCCTGTCAGAAACAAGGAGTTTTTCTTGGAGACAGGGTTCTCTAATACATGCTTGACTGCAGTATTATATAAAAAGCATGACAAGGTCAATAAAGTAATCTCCTACGCGAGCAAAACTTTATCCTCTGTGGAGGAAAAATTCAACGATTGTGAGAAGGCACTCCTGGCAACGGTGTGGGCATTGAAGAATTACCACCCGTTTATCCAGGGGGAACATATTATAGTGGAGACTCCACACCAGCCTCTGCAATATCTCCAAAGTGACAGAATCCGGGCCGGAAATGTGAGTAATTCCCAAATTACTTTCTGGATTCTGTCAATGCAAGGCTTTCCTGTGGAGGTCAGATATGGCCAAAACAAGAAGAGTCCCCTCGCGCAAGGTCTGGCTGACTTGCATGATTCTGCCAGAGAAAACTGTCTCGAGGACGAAAGTCTAAAAATCAAGGACAACATGGAGGCATACCTTAATTCCCCACACAAAGTTTTTGAAGATGACAAGTGTGAGTGAATGCCCTCTGTATATGTGGATGGATGCTCTTACCATGTTGACAACAACGGGGAAAAAGAAATGGTGGCCTGCATAGGGAATGCATGGGTGAATGAGTCCCCAGAACCCTCCTCTCGGTACAAAATTGGTCCCCGAAGTAGTCAGGTGGCAGAGTTGATGGCTGTGCATCAGGCCATCCTCACTGCTGTCCAACATCAACTCTGCAAACTGGTCATAATCACCGACTCGTATTATGTACGGAACGGGTTAGTGGAGCACCTGGTGAATTGGAAAACCAGAGGCATGTTATGTGCTAATAACAAACCCTTGAAACATGGGAAGTTCATCCAAAATATTGATGATCTGGTCACCTCGAATGGGATGACCGTCTACTGGAAAAAGATCAAGAGTCATTCCAAAGTAGAGGGACCAGAACAAACTGGAAATGACTTAGCTGATCAGCTGGCCAAAACCAGGGCCATCCAAGGGAATCTAATAGAGATTGAGTCCCTGTTGGGGGAAATCCAGGTCACTGCTATCACTAGGTCCCAGACAAATGCTCACAATGATCTTTCAACTGCACAATGCAGTAAGGAGACCCCAGATGCTGATTTGATTACGGCTCAGAAGGGGGATCCAATACTTGGTAAGTTTTACCAACACATTGAGGACCCTGAGAACTTTCCCCTGACGGATACCCATTACATTGGGAAAGAGGACCTTAGAGTGTTGATGAAATGTCCAAAAATGTTCTGAATCCAAGACGGTTTGTTGGTAAGGAAATCCCAAGCTGGCCATGATCAGTGGGTGGTTCCTACCTCATTCCGAAGCCTGATGTTAAGTCACGGCCATGATGCGGCCACCGCCGGTCATAGGGGGTTTCATACAACACTTGAGATCTTAAGAGAGGTTGCATACTGGCCACACATGGGGCAGGACCTCAACCAATACTTGAAGGGGTGTCTTGTGTGTGCAAAATTTCAGCCAACATCCCTCACACCATGTGCCTCTCCAAAAGAGGGGGATGACACTGCCATGGTCAGATTTGCAAATCGACTATATAGGGCCCGTGATTCGCTGTTCTAGGGGGAATAAGTACATGTTGACTGTAACATGCTTATTTACTAAATGCGTGGAATGTCTCCCGGCCCCAACTACAAGGCAGAAACAGCAGCTGCCCTGATGATCAACCACATCTTTTCCCGTTTCGGTCTACCCAAAAGGATCGAGTCAGACAGAGTTAGCCATTTTACCAGCGAAGTAATGACTAAGATGTGGGAGATACTGGGGGTTAAAAGGAAGCTACACATTGCTTGCCAGCCTCTTCTGGTGCAGAAGAATGTTACAACCAAACAATTGTGAGCATCTTAAAAAAGTTTGTGGCAGATTCTGGGCCAAGTTGGGATATCCGATTACCTCTGATCCTAATGGCCATCAGATCTACCCCTTCATCTGCGACTAAAATGTCACTGTTTGAGCTGATGACTGGACGCGGTGTCAGAATAGAAATAATATTATGCCTCCTATTGTAATAGTTGTATATATATTGGCCTACACCAAGTTGCCTAAACATCATGCGCGAACAAACTCCATGGCAAGGTCTTGACCTCAGAGAAATCAATGTAAGCCGCCATCTTGGATTAAGCCGCCATTTTAGGTTCTCTTGTTATGTAGAAGTCACCCTGAACATCAAAATGGAGGCCAAATGGCATTTCGAATAGATTCTGGCCGTTGTGAACTTCGAACAGCTGAATAATTAATATGCCTGCAGGCCACTTGTCGGGGTTGCGAACAGAGACCTTGTCCTACTGTTGACCTATATGTAAATGTTCTACTTATATCAGCGAAACTAATCAAAATGCATATATTAAAGGTTGACCTGGCAAGGAACCCTAACACCAGTATTGTATTTCGCAGAATGGTTAACCCGCAAGAGGGTTGGCCAAGGGCTGGACAAATTCAATATATGGCCCGGGTAATCCAATGTGCGGTCTCTCACTGAACACATCGAACCCTCGTTGAAGTTCGTTATGTTATACTGAGAGCCGAATAGCTATCCGTTTGTCAGTTGACTTGGTAACTGTTGTAGCTTGAAATAAAGACTTGTATGTTTCTTTGTAACCTGTGTTGGTATGTTTCTTTTTGGGCTTCCCGGCCTCATATTATTTTTCTGTTTTCACAGTTGGTGCCCGAATAGGGACCCTCAAGATTGATGCCGGATCATTGAAGGTTGACGCAGGCTATCGAACCGGGATCGGACAGTGTGATACTGCGGGCCCGACCGAACGAGACGCGATACCTCGGCAGTGCTGCACGATCCGATCCTTGGACGATAGTCGTGTGGTCTGACACGGCATCTTGACGAGGGTCCATTTTTTGAGGCGGACAGATTTGTCGAAACCACCAAACACAAGGTAAACTTCGTTAGGTAAGTTCTTTGGTAAACCGTACGGTCCTCCTTAGGTTTGGTCAGGTGTAGTCGTGACCCGACTCTTAATTTAACCCTGACAATTTAAATTTGGCGTATTCTATCTGCAGACTCAATTATTGACCAGGTAACACCAATTTTTTGTGAAATGCCTGGGAAATTGTCTAGCTGCTTTAGGGCACTGTTCCACAGCGATCGACAATCTTTGGAATTTAGCCGCCCGGCACCACAGGAGGGGTCTCCGGCGTGTACTATGTACTGTAAGCATGGCATTGGAAGTATAGTATTTAATGATATTTGGCACAGACAAACCAGACATGCCTCCGAATTTCAGTGGCCAATCAATGGTAGTTTCGAGATCCCCCGTATTGAATACCTAGAATCGGTCTTGTTAAAGAAGAAGGCCAGACCTGCAGCATTTGATGTTTTGCAGAATTGGAAAAAAGAAGCGTTGCAGCAGGTTAAAAGTAGGGATAAACATGCACGCCGTCATAAAACGAAGGCCGAAAAGGCGTTGTTATATGATAAGGAAAAACATTCAGAGTCAGTCAAGAGTATGGATAGGGCTTTCTCACTCGGTATCCTGAAAATCTATCCCTCTAGAGATTTTCATGTTTCCGAACTATTTATTGATAAATTGTTAAACGAACGCAGGCCTGGTGCCTCTGCGCCACCTCCATATGATCCTCTCCCTGGTGCTCTGCCCATTCCTGCTGTTATTCCTGTTCCCCCTGTACAACCTATTGTTCCTATTCCTCCAGTTGTTGTTCCTCCACCTACACTACCACCCCTTCCCCTTGCGCCGATAGTCGCACCTCCAGTGAATTTGCCTGCACCTACGCTCCCGAGTGGTTCTGTACTGACTGAAGTTGATCAGGGTGCGGGGTCAAAGATTGTCACTCGAAATACTGTCTCTGAAGAGAAGAAACAGGAATTATTTGCATGGGCTAAGCATTGTAGGGAGAGAGGTGATCAAGCTGATGTTTTCTCCACATTGTCAAATATGGGCAATTTTCCCGAGAAATATGTTTTTATTGAAGGTTTGGGGACTTATTTATGTGTAATGTGGGATAGATTACATAATAGAGATCTCCCACAAGGGTTGAGGGATCTGAATACTTTAGCGCTTTCGAGGGACACCGAGGAGAAAGTACATGGTCATGTTGAGAGGTTATTTGAGTATAGGAGGGACTTAGAAAAATTGCGGGATGAGGATGATGAAGATGACAGTATGAACAGAAACGGTTCCTTCCGTGTCGTAAATCGGCATCTGAGGAAGTACAAATCTGTACCAAAGATGCGATTCAATGGATCTCAGATTCATCGATACCGCCAGATGAAGTGTATGACACGTATAGTCAGTATACAGTAGAAATGCAGAGGAAGGTGATTCAGGTAATGGTGCAGTACCTGCAGGATGAATGTGTAAGGAAGAAGGTTAGTTGCCCTACACAGTTATTGGGTATTTGTAAGAGGGCTTTTTCGTCCCCAACACTTCTTCGACTGCCTTAGCGCTCGACCTGGTCTGTTGCTTAGTAAGCGATCGGAATTACCTATATCTCAGTTGCATTGAGAGAGGTTCCTCCGACATTTGTCCGAAAGGTTGAGATTCCTGCTAACGTTGGGACATGTGCACCCGCTGTGGACATTCCCGCACATTATGTACCACAATTTGTTCACGTCCCGTTTTCGGGACAGGAAGTGAACACTATTAGACAATCAATTCCTGATATTAGGAAAAATCCGACATGATTCTACAAAGAGATAGAGTCCGTTTTACAGTCCTCTGTGTTCACCCTAAGTGATATTGACTTGCTATTCTCTGTACTCCTGCCCGTAGATTTATGGAAGCAGGTTCGAACAATAGACGATGTGCCAGGGTTGGGAGATACGTGGGCTAACATAACTAGGCTTGATGGGGAAAGACCAGCTGGTGAGAAACCACCTCAGGTAATACTCACTTTGCCTGATAGAATTGTTGCAAAATTGAAAACCATATTTCCTGAGAAAATAATTATTTGGGACAAGCTTCCGGCCTGTGTTCAAGGAAAATCTGAAGGTGCCACCAAATTCTTTAATCGATTCGAACAGGTATTCCCTGACTTCAGTGGACAGGACTTGGGCACAGAGTCTGGGAAAAGGTTGTTTGTGGACAAATTTGTGCGTGGATTGCTGCCTGACATCCAGTCACAGATTATTTCCTCTGAGAGCGCCTGGCAGGCGAAATCCCAATCTGAAGTTTTGCACATGGCTCAGTATTACGAGAACCATGTCAATAATGAAAAAGATAGAGTCGAGAAGAGGAAAGGAGATTTGAAGACTAAAGTATTGTTACAGCAAATTGTTAGAAATCCCAGAGGAGGTAATTCACAGACCAGAGGTCAGTATGCTCCATAAGGGAACGTCCCCTTGGGTCCTGTGAACATTAATCAATGTGCCTATTGCCGCCAGGAAGGTCATTGGCGTGCACAGTGCCCCGTCCTTCGACAGAGGTCAAAAAACACATTTGGGAGTATGGGTAGACGACCTAGAAGTCGCCCTGGAGTGGGGGGCCCTGATAGAGGTCAGTTCTCACAAGATCCTCAGCAACCTTTTTCACGGGATAATCAGACTTTGAGTGTGGACACAAGAAACATATTTGATCACCCTTCTGCTGCCTACCTTTCTGAAGAGCTTCCTTTCGACGATATCTTGTTTCGTTAGGATTTCCCGAAGCAGGGTTTGGAAACTTCACCTATTCCCGTTAGTCAAAAAGGTCCCTACGTTGAACTGTTAGTGGGGAATAGGAAACATCAGTTCTTTATAGACACTGGAGCACAGAAGTGCTCCATTGATCATTCTCGGGTTCCAAACATTCCACTGTCAGGGCAAACTAATGTTTCTGTAGGGTTTCTGGCATACCAGCTTGTCCGGTTTCTTCACCGGTGCCTGTTTCTTTGGGTCCCTTTACGGACCACTGTCCATTCCTCTTGACTTCAAACTGTGGAGAGAATTTGCTGGGGTTAAATCTGTTGAAGAATGAGATGAGCATGCCAGCGCAGAATGCCTCAAACTCTGGACCTGGTGCTCCAGAACAATGACAGCGGCAGCACACCGATAACCCACCGGTTCCCAGGGAGGAGGCACAAGGGGAAGGGAGGTGTAAAGCCTTGGAGGAAGCTTCCTTCCCCACTTGTAAACAGACCCTGGAAACCCAGGAACCGGAAACAAAATCTCCTACCCCTGAAAGTCTGCCACCCAAGGAGCAGAGAGGAGGTAGGAGAAACAAAGGACCCAAACAGACCCATTTTGTGGAGGAGGTACAGACCTTCCAATTTGAGGGAGAGGTATCATCAGAGGATCCTGGGGAAAGGATCTTCTCCTTCAGAGATGAGGAACTCCTCCCAAAGAAAGATGGGTCCCCAGGGATCCACGTCCAGACTGGGTAGATGTGGGGACTGAGCTAGCGCCCCCCATCATCTCATCCCAGAACCAACAGCATCAAAATTCCCTGGTTCAAACCCATTCTGGTGACTGCCTCCTTAAAGGGGGGTGCGGCCCAGAACCAGAACCAGGGGAACCCACGACGGCTCTGATTTCCAGTTGCCAACTTTTTCTTGTAGATTCTCCTGACTCTCCACAGAATTCTGCCCAGATCTCTTCTCTCGCAATGTCTAAAACTAAATAATTAGCCCACCAGTTGTCCAAAAATGTGCATTATCTGTGCCCCCTTGAGGAGAAGGAGGGAAGATACTATGCCCCGGTACAAGTACAGGGGCAGGGTACAATTTTGTCACTGGTGGACACTGGATCCCAAGCTACCGTTTTGTCCAAAAGGGCCTTTGATGAACTAAATGTAGGAAGGGGGGAGAGTTATCGTATTCCTCTCACCTCTCTTCCTGGACAACTTCAGAACTTTGACAGGAAGGAAATTCCCATCGAGGGAACTGCAGATTTGGACATTAAAATTGGGCGACACAAGGTGAAACACCTGGTCATCGTAGTGACTCCAGAGGGCACCCCTTGTTTACTAGGGATTTACCTCCTGAGAAGGTTGTCACCCCTAATAGATCGCGTAAACAAGGTCCTCTGGACCCAGACTAGCCGACCAATAAAATTAAAACAGAGAGTCAACCATGTTAGTTTAAATGGCACATGCCACATGGTTGAACAAAAATCTAACCAAGTAGAATTTCACTTCCAGAACAACCAAATTCCAGACGTGACAGTAATAGCAGTAGGACAACAGACCGGTGATGGGGGGTCCTCTCTATTTCTGAAAATCAACCTTCCTTCCAGTTTAAGGTGTTATTCCACACTGGAAGGAAACACTCTGAAATTCTTTACTAATCCACAATCACACATTCCCACTCCAATAGTTCCGAAAGATGTGAAATCAGCTCAGAGCCTGGCTGATATTCAGCAAATTGGAGAGCAGTTGTTCATCCCTGTTCAGTTTAATGATGGGAAGGACTCTGTTCTCGCCCGAGTGTGTGTGAACAACGGTAAGAGCTTCATCAGCGAAGCCATGTTCCGCCAACTCCCAAAAGATCCAGCCATTCCCACATTCAAACTGATAGACAAATGGGAAATGGATCTGGAAACACCCAATTCCAAACATCTCCTGCTAAGCAGGTGTATGCTCAAAATCTCCATTGGCAACAAGAGCATAGTCCATAATTGTTGGGTCATGCGAGACGTCACTGCCACCTTTTACTTAGGCAGTGACATATTCAATCGCTTTGCCATTTGTTTGGACCTAATAAACTTCAAAGCGTGGTCCCGATTACGGATCGACCCATGGGCTTTGATGATCCAGAAAAAGCATTTAGGTCAGTTCAATTGCTACCTTATGCAGTTGAAATTCAGATTAAAGAGGAAGTCACCATCCCAGAAAGGACCCGACAGTTCTCCCTGGAAGTGAAAGATAAAAGAGGACAAAAATTGAAAAACCCTGATGCTTATATTAATCTAAATGCTTTTCTCCAACAGCAAGGGTTAGGGGGAAAACCCAACACCATTAGTGTACGAGAACATGACACCATTCCAATAGAGGTGGATAACAGTGACTTAAAGAGTATTACTCTAGCCGCAGGCACCATTATTGGAATGGCGGTTGATGACCGACATTTCTCCATTGATTTAGGAATTGAACTGTTAGGACCAATCCCCAAGGACTGTTTTGACAGTGACAGTGATGACAATACAACACCAGACAGGATCTTTACCCGGCATGGGGGGAACTTGCTGGTGTACACTTCCTGCCCTTATGGTAAGGAAGATGTGACTTGTGACTTCAGAAGGGATGAGGTGATTTTCCAGGTCCATGAGGGCTGCCTTTCCCACCTGAAGCCTCCAGTCCAAATAAGCACTCTGTCCAGGGACCTCTCCACCCAGCTGGAGGAGGCCGCTGAGATAGCAAAACCAGAAGTCTTTCCAGGCTTCAGGCAGATGGTGGAAGAGAGAGTCAACCTAGCTGATGCCTGTGTGACTCTGGAACAGAAGCAAAAGTTGAAACAAGTTTTCTTGGATTTCCAAGATCTCTTCGCGGTGGACTCATATGACTGTGGTCGCACCGACATCCACACAACAACAATTCCCACGGAGCCTGGCATGACTCCAGTGTTTGTGAAGCAATATTGCTTGCCTTTTGCATTCATGGAGTCCCTTACTGAAATAATTAAGAACCTTGAGTCCCGGGGAATAATCCGTCCAGTACACAGCACCTTCAATAATCCGGTGCTGGGAATATTGAAGCCAAACGGCCAGTGGAGACTCTGCGCCGACCTTAGGGAGCTCAACAAATGGGTCCATACTTCCCGATTGCCTCTTGCCTACATTGACCAAGGGCTGCCCCAGATCCAGGGGTCACAGGTGTTCACTGCAATAGACCTGACCAATGGATACTGGACCCTGCCTGTCAGTAGGGAGGACCAATACAAACAGGCTTTTACCTTTGGGGGCCAGCAATACACATGGACCCGGGCTCCCTTCGGATACCTCAACTCCGGCAATGAATTCAACATTTTCCTACATAAGGCCATGCCCGACCTGAGTGCGAGAGGTAACCTGGCTTATGTAGATGATGTCCTCATCAAAAGTTCATCTGTGGAGGACACATAGCGGAGATCCGTTATGTTCTGACACAGTTGAGGGCCGCCGGAGCAAAACTTTCCTTTCAGAAAGCACAGTGGTGTAGAACCCGTGTTAATTTATTGGGGCATGAGATTACTCCTCAGGGTCTCTGTCCCCAGGAAAAGAAAGTGGAAGCACTTCAGAAACTAAAAGACCCCACAACTCTGCGGGAACTAAGGAGCCTCCTTGAACTGACTAATTACAGCAGAAAGTTCATTGAGGGCTACGCAGAGATCACCAGACACCTGATTCATCTCTTGAAGGGGGGGTCAAGTGAGAATGGGGTCCAGAACAATCCGAGGCAGTAAGACAGCTCAAAAGAAGCCTCTCACAAGCACCCTGCCTAGCTTACCCTGTTAGAAACAAGGAGTTTTTCTTGGAGACAGGGTTCTCTAATACATGCTTGAATGCAGTATTATATAAAAAGCATGACAAGGTCAATAAAGTAATCTCCTACGCGAGCAAAACTTTATCCTCTGTGGAGGAAAAATTCAACGATTGTGAGAAGGCACTCCTGGCAACGGTGTGGGCATTGAAGAATTACCACCCGTTTATCCAGGGGGAACATATTATAGTGGAGACTCACCACCAGCCTCTGCAATATCTCCAAAGTGACAGAATCCGGGCCGGAAATGTGAGTAATTCCCAAATTACTTTCTGGATTCTGTCAATGCAAGGCTTTCCTGTGGAGGTCAGATATGGCCAAAACAAGAAGAGTCCCCTCGCGCAAGGTCTGGCTGACTTGCATGATTCTGCCAGAGAAAACTGTCTCGAGGACGAAAGTCTAAAAATCAAGGACAACATGGAGGCATACCTTAATTCCCCACACAAAGTTTTTGAAGATGACAAGTGTGAGTGAATGTCCACTGTATATGTGGATGGATGCTCTTACCATGTTGACAACAACGGGGAAAAAGAAATGGTGGCCTGCATAGGGAATGCATGGGTGAATGAGTCCCCAGAACCCTCCTCTCGGTACAAAATTGGTCCCCGAAGTAGTCAGGTGGCAGAGTTGATGGCTGTGCATCAGGCCATCCTCACTGCTGTCCAACATCAACTCTGCAAACTGGTCATAATCACTGACTCGTATTATGTACGGAACGGGTTAGTGGAGCACCTGGTGAATTGGAAAACCAGAGGCATGTTATGTGCTAATAACAAACCCTTGAAACATGGGAAGTTCATCCAAAATATTGATGATCTGGTCACCTCGAATGGGATGACCGTCTACTGGAAAAAGATCAAGAGTCATTCCAAAATAGAGGGACCAGAACAAACTGGAAATGACTTAGCTGATCAGCTGGCCAAAACCGGGTCATCCAAGGGAATCTAATAGAGATTGAGTCCCTGTTGGGGGAAATCCAGGTCACTGTTATCACTAGGTCCCAGACAAATTCTCACAATGATCTTTCAACTGCACAATGCAGTAAGGAGACCCCAGATGCTGATTTGATTACGGCTCAGAAGGGGGATCCAATACTTGGTAAGTTTTACCAACACATTGAGGACCCTAAGAACTTTCCCCTGACGGATACCCATTACATTGGGAAAGAGGACCTTAGAGTGTTGATGAAATGTCCAAAAATTTTCTGAATCCAAGACGGTTTGTTGGTAAGGAAATCCCAAGCTGGCCATGATCAGTGGGTGGTTCCTACCTCATTCCGAAGCCTGATGTTAAGTCACGGCCATGATGCGGCCACCGCTGGTCATAGGGGGTTTCATACAACACTTGAGATCTTAAGAGAGGTTGCATACTGGCCACACATGGGGCAGGACCTCAACCAATACTTGAAGGGGTGTCTTGTGTGTGCAAAATTTCAGCCAACATCTCTCACACCATGTGCCTCTCCAAAAGAGGGGGATGACACTGCCATGGTCAGATTTGCAAATAGACTATATAGGGCCCGTGATTCGCTCCTCTAGGGGGAATAAGTACATGTTGACTGTAACATGCTTATTTACTAAATGCGTGGAATGTCTCCCGGCCCCAAACTACAAGGCAGAAACAGCAGCTGCCCTGATGATCAACCACATCTTTTCCCATTTCGGTCTACCCAAAAGGATCGAGTCAGACAGAGTTAGCCATTTTACCAGCAAAGTAATGACTAAGATGTGGGAGATACTGGGGGTTAAAAGGAAGCTACACATTGCTTACCAGCCAGCCTCTTCTGGTGCAGAAGAACGTTACAACCAAACCATTGTGAGCATCTTAAAAAAGTTTGTGGCAGATTCTGGGCCAAGTTGGGATATCCGATTACCTCTGATCCTAATGGCCATCAGATCTACCCCTTCATCTGCGACTAAAATGTCACTGTTTGAGCTGATGACTGGACGCGGTGTCAGAATAGAAATAATATTATGCCTCCTATTGTAATAGTTGTATATATATTGGCCTACACCAAGTTGCCTAAACATCATGCGCGAACAAACTCCATGGCAAGGTCTTGACCTCAGAGAAATCAATGTAAGCCGCCATCTTGGATTAAGCCACCATTTTAGGTTCTCTTGTTATGTAGAAGTCACCCTGAACATCAAAATGGAGGCCAAATGGCATTTCGAATAGATTCTGGCCGTTGTGACCTTCGAACAGCTGAATAATTAATATGCCTGCAGGCCACTTGTCGGGGTTGCGAACAGAGACCTTGTCCTACTGTTGACCTATATGTAAATGTTCTACTTATATCAGCGAAACTAATCAAAATGCATATATTAAAGGTTGACCTGGCAAGGAACCCTAACACCAGTATTGTATTTCGCAGAATGGTTAACCCGCAAGAGGGTTGGCCAAGGGCTGGACAAATTCAATAAATGGCCCGGGTAATCCAATGTGCGGTCTCTCACTGAACACATCGAAACCTCGTTGAAGTTCGTTATGTTACACTGAGAGCCGAATAGCTATCCGTTTGTCAGTTGACTTGCCTCCGCCAAAGGTACCCATAAATCTACAGATAGGACACTGTTGGTTTTTTTTTAAAGATTTTTGTAGCTTGAAATAAAGACTTGTATGTTTCTTTGTAACCTGTGTTGGTATGTTTCTTTTTGGGCTTTCCGGCCTCATATTATTTTTCTGTTTTCACAGTTGGCGCCCGAATAGGGACCCTCAAGATTGATGCCGGATCATTGAAGGTTGACGCAGGCTATCGAACCGGGATCGGACAGTGTGATACTGCGGGCCCGACCGAACGAGACGCGATACCTCGGCAGTGCTGCACGATCCGATCCTTGGACGATAGTCGTGTGGTCTGACACGGCATCTTGACGAGGGTCCATTTTTTGAGGCGGACAGATTTGTCGAAACCACCAAACACAAGGTAAACTTCGTTAGGTAAGTTCTTTGGTAAACCGTACGGTCCTCCTTAGGTTTGGTCAGGTGTAGTCGTGACCCGACTCTTAATTTAACCCTGACAATTTGAATTTGGCGTATTGTATCTGCAGACTCAATTATTGACCAGGTAACACCAATTTTTTGTGAAATGCCTGGGAAATTGTCTAGCTGCTTTAGGGCACTGTTCCACAGCGATCGACAATCTTTGGAATTTAGCCGCCCGGCACCACAGGAGGGGTCTCCGGTGTGTACTATGTACTGTAAGCATGGCATTGGAAGTATAGTATTTAATGATATTTGGCACAGACAAACCAGACATGCCTCCGAATTTCAGTGGCCAATCAATGGTAGTTTCGGGATCCCCCGTATTGAATACCTAGAATCGGTCTTGTTAAAGAACAAGGCCAGACCTGCAGCATTTGATGTCTTGCAGAATTGGAAAAAAGAAGCGTTTCAGCAGCTTAAAAGTAGGGATAAACATGCACGCCGTCATAAAACGAATGCCGAAAAGGCGTTGTTATATGATATGGAAAAACATTCAGAGTCAGTCAAGGGTATGGATAGGGCTTTCTCACTCAGTATCCAGAAAATCTATCCCTCTAGAGATTTTCATGTTTCCGAAGTATTTATTGATAAATTGTTAAACAAACGCAGGCCTTTTGCCTCTGCGCCACCTCCGTATGATCCTCTCCCTGGTGCTCTGCCCATTCCTGCTGTTATTCCTGTTCCCCCTGTACAACCTATTGTTTCTATTCCTCCAGTTGTTGTTCCTCCACCTACTCTACCACCCCTTCCCCTTGCGCCGATAGTCGCACCTCCAGTGAATTTGCCCGCACCTACGCTCCCGAGTGGTTCTGTACTGACTGAAGTTGATCAGGGTGCGGGGTCAAAGATTGTCACTCGAAATACTGTCTCTGAAGAGAAGAAACGGGAATTATTTGCATGGGCTAAGCATTGTAGGGAGAGAGATGATCAAGCTGATGTTTTCTCCACATTGTCAAATATGGGCAATTTTCCCGAGAAATATGTTTTTATTGAAGGTTTGGGGACTTATTTATGTGTAATGTGGGATAGATTACATAATAGAGATCTCCCACAAGGGTTGAGGGATCTGAATACTTTAGCGCTTTCGAGGGACACCGAGGAGAAAGTACATGGTCATGTTGAGAGGTTATTTGAGTATAGGAGGGACTTAGAAAAATTGCGGGATGAGGATGATGAAGATGACAGTATGTATGAACAGAAACGGTTCCTTCCGTGTCGTAAATCGGCATCTGAGGAAGTACAAATCTGTACCAAAGATGTGATTCAATGGATCTCGGATTCATCGATACTGCCAGATGAAGTGTATGACACGTATAGTCAGTATAGAGTAGAAATGCAGAGGAAGGTGATTCAGGTAATGGTGCAGTACCTGCAGGATGAATGTGTAAGGAAGAAGGTTAGTTGCCCTACACAGTTATTGGGTATTTGTAAGAGGGCTTTTTCGTCCCCAACACTTCTTCGACTGCCTTAGCGCTCAACCTGGCTCTGTTGCTTAGTAAGCGATCGGAATTACCTATATCTCAGTTGCATTGAGAGAGGTTCCTCCGACATTTGTCCGAAAGGTTGAGATTCCTGCTAACGTTGGGACATGTGCACCCGCTGTGGACATTCCCGCACATTATGTACCACAATTTGTTCACGTCCCGTTTTCGCGACAGGAAGTGAACACTATTAGACAATCAATTCCTGATATTAGGAAAAATCCGACATGATTCTACAAAGAGATAGAGTCCGTTTTACAGTCCTCTGTGTTCACCCTAAGTGATATTGACTTGCTATTCTCTGTACTCCTGCCCGTAGATTTATGGAAGCAGGTTCGAACAATAGACGATGTGCCAGGGTTGGGAGATACGTGGGCTAACATAACTAGGCTTGATGGGGAAAGACCAGCTGGTGAGAAACCACCTCAGGTAATACTCAATTTGCCTGATAGAATTGTTGCAAAATTGAAAACCATATTTCCTGAGAAAATAATTATTTGGGACAAGCTTCCGGCCTGTGTTCAAGGAAAATCTGAAGGTGCCACCAAATTCTTTAATCGATTCGAACAGGTATTCTCTGACTTCAGTGGACAGGACTTGGGCACAGAGTCTGGGAAAAGGTTGTTTGTGGACAAATTTGTGCGTGGATTGCTGCCTGACATCCAGTCACAGATTATTTCCTCTGAGAGCGCTTGGCAGGCGAAATCCCAATCTGAAGTTTTGCACATGGCTCAGTATTACGAGAACCATGTCAATAATGAAAAAGATAGAGTCGAGAAGAGGAAAGGAGATTTGAAGACTAAAGTATTGTTACAGCAAATTGTTAGAAATCCCAGAGGAGGTAATTCACAGACCAGAGGTCAGTATGCTCCATAAGGGAACGTCCCCTTGGGTCCTGTGAACATTAATCAATGTGCCTATTGCCGCCAGGAAGGTCATTGGCGTGCACAGTGCCCCGTCCTTCGACAGAGGTCAAAAAACACATTTGGGAGTATGGGTAGACGACCTAGAAGTCGCCCTGGAGTGGGGGGCCCTGATAGAGGTCAGTTCTCACAAGATCCTCAGCAACCTTTTTCACGGGATAATCAGACTTTGAGTGTGGACACAAGAAACATATTTGATCACCCTTCTGCTGCCTACCTTTCTGAAGAGCTTCCTTTCGACGATATCTTGTTTCGTTAGGATTTCCCGAAGCAGGGTTTGGAAACTTCACCTATTCCCGTTAGTCAAAAAGGTCCCTACGTTGAACTGTTAGTGGGGAATAGGAAACATCAGTTCTTTATAGACACTGGAGCACAGAAGTGCTCCATTGATCATTCTCGGGTTCCAAACATTCCACTGTCAGGGCAAACTAATGTTTCTGTAGGGTTTCTGGCATACCAGCTTGTCCGGTTTCTTCACCGGTGCCTGTTTCTTTGGGTCCCTTTACGGACCACTGTCCATTCCTCTTGACTTCAAACTGTGGAGAGAATTTGCTGGGGTTAAATCTGTTGAAGAAACTAAATGCAGTAATTCATTGTTCCTCTGACAGAGTGCGACTGACGATTTCACCACAGCAACTTCCCAGTTCTCAGTTTCTGACTCGACCATTGCCTCCTGAGTTTAGCGTTGTCCCGGAATGTTTGTGAGCGGTTGACGACAATGATGTCGGGGTATTACAGGTTGAACCTGTTAAAATAGTTTTGAAACATGGAGTTAAACTACCACACATTCCGCAATATAAAATATCAGTTGAAGGCGAGCGTGCTTTGAAGTGCATTGTTTCCGATTTTATGCAGCGAGGAGTGATCGAAGAGATTGCAGGTAGTTTATGTAACAGTCCGATTTTACCCGTGTACAAGAGAGGTGACAATGCAATCGCATTCCATTTCATAATTGATCTACGCGCTATTAATAAAGTTATCGCCCCACAATTTCCAATTGTGCCTGATGTGACAACGATATTAACAATGATCCCTGCTACAGCTACTCACTTTAGTGTTGTGGATCTGAAGAATGCTTTCTTCATTATTCCTATACACAAGGATAGTAGATATTTGTTTGCGTTCACCTTGGGGGGTTGTTCGTTCACATTTACTCGTGCACCTCAAGGTTATACTGAAAGTCCAAACATTTATAGTAGGGCTTTAAAAGAGCAGCTTGACACCCTTGAATTGCCATCTACTTGTACACTGCTTCAGTATGTCGATGACTTGCTTTTAGCTGCAGATTCTGAAAGTGCTTGTAAAGAATGCACTGTATTGTTGCTTATTCATTTGGCTGAACATAGTCATAAAGCTTTGCTTAAGAAATTTCAATATTGTTGTCAGGAGGTTGCCTATTTAGGCTATCTCCTGTCAAAGGAGGGGAGAAGATTGACACCTGAAAGAATAAAACACATTTCTGGCATGTCTGTCCCAAATACACAGAAGGAAGTCAGAGCCTTAATAGGCATGGCTTCTTACTGTAGGCTGTGGATCCTGAACTTCTCACTAGTGATAAAACCGATGCTGGCCTTGATGAAGAAGGGCATTTCTTCGCCGCTGCCATGGAAGTCGGAACATCAACGATCATTTGAGCTTCTCAAAACCGCGTTATGCTCTGCACCGGTTCTGGGTACTCCAAATTACAATAAGGCCTTTGTGTTGTTTGTGCATGAATGTGATGGATGTGCTTTGGCTGTGTTAACACAGGAACACGGAGGGAAGAATAGACCGTGCGGCGACTACTCTTCCGCCCTTGATCCTGTCGCATGCGCTTTGCCAAGATGTTTGAGAGCCGTCGCTGCTGCTGCCGCGTCTGTAAAACAGAGTGAGGGAATGGTCCTAGGCCATGATTTAACCCTGATGGTACCTCACTCTGTAGATGTCCTATTGAATAAAACCCAAACACAGCACCTCACCTCTGCACGGCTGACGAGGTATGAATTGACTTTGTTTGCCCCTCACATTCAAATTAAGAGGTGTTGTGTTCTTAATCCGGCTGAACTCCTACCTTTCCCGCAAAATACTGTTTGCGGTAACGAAGAATCACATGACTGCCTGTATACTACTGAACAGGAAACAAAGGGCAGGATAGACCTTATAGATACTCCTTTGGATAATGCGGAAGGGGAGCTGTTTTGTGATGGCTCCTGCTTCAAACTTCCGGATGGTACATCTACAACTGCTTATGCAGTCACTACGTTGAGTACGGTTGTTGAAACTAAGAGAATTCCGCATAACTCCGCGCAGGCCGCAGAGATAATAGCGTTGACCCAAGCTTGCGAAGTCTCCAAAGGGCGTACAGTAATTATATATACTGATAGCCAGTATGCCTTTGGGGTGGCTCACAACTTTGGGGGGCTCTGGTCGGAAAGAGGGTTCCTAACCTCACATGGGACCAAGGTTCAGCATGGCCCCCTGATAGTGCAATATCTCTTGGCACTCGCGCTCCCTAGTCAGTTAGCGATCATGAAATGTGCAGCGCATCGTAAGGTCATAGATGATGTGGGGAAAGGGAACGCTTTTGCTGACCAGATAGCCAGGCAAACGGCCACAAACCTTAGCACAGACATGTATGCTCTAAGATAAACAAGAGATGCCTATGTAATGGATGAGGGTGTTGGGTCTGTACGAGAAGTCCAAGCTGATGCCACAATAGAAGAGTCTAAGAAGTGGGCCGAAGGAATGGGGAAATTGCCCATGGGTGTTGGGTGGACACATCTGAAGGGAAATGGTTGCTCCCTAATTCATATGTGCTGGCGATGGTTATGATGGCACACAGTCCTACGCATGTGTGTGCTCAGCAGATCACGAAAATGTTAGAAAAAGTCTGGGTAAATGATAACATTTTGAAAATCGCGCAGCGTTATGTCCAAGATTGCATGATTTGCTTGCAGCACAATGTGGGGAAGGGGACAGCAACTCCAAGGGGTAGTTTTGGGCCTCCTTCTGTCTCCTTCGAGGTCATCCACTTTGATTTTATTGAGATGGAACGGTGTAACAATCTAAAATACGTCCTTGTGATCATTTGTGCCTTTAGTAAATGGGTTGAGGCTTTCCCCGTTAAAGATGCTACTGCCATGACCACTGCGAAGAATATGGTAAAGGAATTCTTCCCACGATTTGGGTTGCCAAGAGTAATTTGGTCGGACAACGGTCCACATTTTGTTGCAGCAGTAATCTTGCAGATATGCACAGCATTACTCATCGAAAAGCGATTTCAGTCGGCTAGACATCCTCAAAGTGCTGGGTTGGTAGAGAGACATAACGGTATCCTAAAGAATAAGCTTGCTAAAACATGTGCCGGCAGCAAACTGAAATGGCCGGATGCCTTACCTATTGTGTTGTTAGCCATGCGTGCCACACCTCAAACTAAGACGGGGTTCTCTCCATTCGAGGTGGTGATGGGGAGGCCTGCTAATATTTGGGGTCTTCCGAAGCCTAAAGCGTTGAGAGATGTTGAAAATATATTACTTGCAGACTACTGTAACCAGTTGACTAAAAATCTGTATTTCATTTATCATCAGGTTCAATCAGATTTACCTGTACGGTTTACGGGCCCAGGACACAATATTCAGCCTGGAAGTTGGGTCCTGGTGAAGGCCTACGAAAGGTCTTCCTGCCTCGCGCGTCGCTGGCGGGGACCCTGCCAGGTGCTGTTGGTCACCCAGACAGCAGTGCGGGTGGCTGGAAAGAAGAATTGGATCTACGAAACTTCCTCACCCGACGCCACATGTTACAGAAGAAGCAGAACCCCTTGCTGATGCTACAATCTCAGATCCTGGGGTAGCAAATAGCGCTGTGAGTGTGTCGGAGAATCTCTCTGAGCCCGTGGGGCTTGGGGAACCGTCCATTTTGTCTCCGCACTCTTCGGAAAAGTCACTTCCGGAAAACGTTGTTTCAAGTTCTGCGACTTCCGTCGCCTCTGATACGTTGCTTCCCTCAGGAAGTGACGTTACCTTATTTCCGGATCAAACAGTACCGGGAACCACCAGGTACAAACTTCGATGAAGAAAATAGAACTACGGCACGGGTTTTGCCTGTGCATCTGGGAAAAAAAAGAGTCATTCAGAGTTTTTGCAAGGAAAATTTTGGGAAAAAAAAAAGGGATTCTGCTGGCTAGGGTTGGAGAAGGACTAAGAAGTCACGCAACCGTAGTGTCACCAGCAACGAACATTGGGGTCATCAATTGAAAAAACTACGATGCCTGCCACCTCCACCTCTACTGCTCGTATTGGACTTGTAAATAAGGGGGTGACCAACTCAGACAATGAACAATGTGCCTGGGCCCCGAAAACGTATTGCTGTGTTGTGATGATAGTAATTGGAATTTGTATAGTTACTGCCGTGGGACTTGGTACTTTGAAGAAATGTATCCTCTAGAGCCTCTTTTGCCAATTGAAATTGTACCTACTGCTCTGACTCCCTCTGTACACCTTCATACTTTGTCACCTAGGGACTCCCAGCATAGACAAAAGTATCATAATAACACTTTAATGATACTAATGAATTCAACGCATGCCATTTTTAATAAGAGTAACTGCTGGATCTGCACCCATTTACCGCAACATGGGAACAAGGGGCTAGGATGGTATATTCACCCTTTACCTTTAACGACTGCTTGCTATGCCTCTCTTGGAGCACTATTCTTTGGCCGTTGGAATGCTAGCATCTCAGGGAACTCTGATGGAACTAATTTAAATGATTTTGAGAAACGTGAATTGACTCCCCTGGGATGCTCGCTTTTTGCAAATAGTTGCTTCTATTAGGCCATCTAATGTTGCTTCTATTAGGCCATCTGATAAACTGTCTCTTCCTTTCCAAACTCTAATTTCCTTTAAAATGGCTCCGATAGGCAATAAGGACGCCGTGCCTTCTCCCTACTCCATTAACCATACACCGATGCAATTCCCTTCTGTGTACAAAGGAATGGCACCCGGTCAATGGGAGATTTTGAAGGTTGTGTGAACTTTGTAAATTTGACCTTGGAGAACAGGCCTCTGTATGTAGGGGGGCCTGTCTATTTCATTTGTGGTAGTACAGCATTTCCCTGGTTGCCCAAGGATTGGCAGGGAACCTGTTATTTAGGAATCCTGTTACCTGGGGTATTCATAGCTAGCACATTGGAAGTTTCTAAGGCTCGCTCACGGCGGGACGAGAATGGAGATACCCCTGGGCAAATATTGGGAGATATAACAAAATCAGTTGTGCCATTTTGGGGACAGATAGCAAATTCTGAAAATATTAGGGGGCTAGCAAGAGTACTGGAGAGAACCATCAACCCGACCATGGATATACTCTACAATATGACACTGGAACAGAAAGCAATAAGATTGGTAGCGCTCCAAAATCGGATGGCATTAGATGTCATTCTGGCAGAACGTGGTGGAGTATGTAAATTAGTGGGGTCCGCTTTTTGTGTTTTCGTACCAGATTCCTCACCGACAATTTTCAAAGCAATACAGAACTTGCATGTTCCTGTGGTAGATTGGAGTATTAGTGCTTGGTTCTGGGATTCCCTAAGATCCTGGGGTTGGAAGGTGCTTTCTGTCATACAGGTTATTTTGGGAATTCTGCTATTCCTTTGTTGCTGTATCCAATGTCTACCTAGTATATGTGCAATGCTAGGGGGATGTTGCGCTCAGGCGGTGAGCACGATAGGACATAAAGTGTATGCCCCAGATACAGCATCTAAAGAGTTTGTGTTGCAAGAGGTTCTGGTCAACGACCTAATGGCTATAGATATTACATATAATGATTCAGGATGTATGGACGACAATGCATGGAGTTATTTACAAAGACATTAGAAATGGTATTAACACTTGGCATAGGCCAAAAGGAGGGTTTGTCGGAATATAAATAATATGCCTCCTATTGTAATAGTTGTATGTATATTGGCCTACGCCAAGTTGTCTAAACATCATGCGCGAACAAACTCCATGGCAAGGTCTTGACCTCAGAGAAATCAATGTAAGCCGTCATCTTGGATTAAGCCGCCATTTTAGGTTCTCTTGTTATGTAGAAGTCACCCTGAACATCAAAATGGAGGCCAAATGGCATTTCAAATAGATTCTGGCCGTTGTGTCCTCCGGAAAGCTGAATAATTAATATGCCTGCAGGCCACTTGTCGGGGTCGCGAACAGAGACCTTGTCCTACTGTTGACCTATATGTAAATGTACTACTTATATCAGCGAAACTAATCAAAATGCATATATTAAAGGTTGACCTGACAAGGAACCCTAAGACCAGTATTGTATTTCGCAGAATGGTTAACCCGCAAGAGGGTTGGCCAAGGGCTGGACAAATTGTATAAATGGCCCGGGTATTCCAATGTGCGGTCTCTCACTGAACACATCGAACCCTCGTTGAAGTTCATTATGTTATACTGAGAGGCAAATAGCTATCCGTTTGTCAGTTGACTTGGTAACTTTTGTAGCTTGAAATAAAGCACTTGTATGTTTCTTTGTAACCTGTGTTGGTGTGTTTCCTTTTGGGCTTCCCGGCCTCATATTATTTTTCTGTTTTCACAGCGGGATGGTGCTTCCCCAGCATTTGCTCTACAGGACCCAAGAGTAAACCTTGATCAATGCCTCCACAACTCACGAGTATGTTGAAAATTTAAGGAAACACCTTCAACATGCTTTTGCCTATGCTCAGCGAAACCTAGAAAGATCAGCCGATAGCATGAAGACTCATTATGATTTAAAGACTACTAGGAAAGAATACAATGTGGGAGACTGGGTCTATCTATACAATTTCCAAAGGAACCAGGCCAAACAGGGGAAATGTCTGCCTACATGGAAGGGACCTTTTGAAATTGTAGACAAGATCTCCCCAGTCGCCTAAAAGATCCGCATCCCCAAGGGTAGTTTAGCAGAAGGGGAAGACAAGTGGGTCCATATAAATCAGCTAAAGTGTTGCCACCCCAGGCACACTCTGCAGCAACTGGAGGAGTCCTCTGCAATCCCAGAGGGGACCGCTCCAGATTAATACAAGTCCAACCATAAAATATTCCACATATAGCCTATAAAATTGAATGCAAATGTCTCCTGATGTATAAAATGTATATGTTCACCCCACCATTAATAGTGGTGGGGAAATGTTTACGAATATGTTTCTGCCGCTTTTGCTTTGTCATCCTAGGAGAGATAAACCATGGAGATTGACCAAGGAGGACGACCCGGGGACCGGGAGCAAAGATCTGAGGGGCCCGAGGTACCGCCCAATACCCCCATCAGGACCGGCGAGGAGAACCGATCGATCCACCCTGATGGAGGAAAAGATGCTAAACTGTGCCATCTGCGGAATCAGGAGAAGATGATGCGGACATCCCAACGCGTGGATCAAAACATCCTTTGCACCCGACTCCCCCTCGACAAGAAATCAAAGTATAGGCAGGCGGGGGTTTGTCAGGTTTATCGACCCACGTTCAAGTTATTATGCTGCAACATTTGATGCTGTGGGCTTAGAAATTCCAAGATGGCCGAAAAGCCCACATTTGCACCAGAATCCAGGAAAACCGCACAGTTTTTGCGCACACCAAAATGGTCACCTGACCCGCCACCCACCAGTGCGAGCGTGATCGGCCAGAAGCGCCATGAGTGAAATGTGGTGCCAAAGGAAAAACAGCAGTGCCTGTTAGCTCAAAAAGCACTTTGAAATCACCTTTGTTTCTCTGAATGCATGCTCAAAATGCCTATTTCAAACATTGCAAGATATTCAAAAATCTTACTGAACACCAGCAGACGTCTGTTAGAATGAAGTCTTGTGTGCATACCAAATCCGGAAAGATGAAGATCCTAAAATAATGTTCATAACAAAGCTGGCTGAGCTGTGGATGTCAGCAGCTTAAGTGAAATGGGATTTAAAGCCATTGCTAAATCAGGAGGTCGTAAATGGCTTCCTCTCGGAAGGAAATGGGAGGGGCACTGCCTCTGTGAGTCAGCTGAGCTTGGAGGAAGTGGACAAACCAGAAATTCCCCCATGTGCTTTGGGAAACCACACCCCTCTGGGCCAGAGCATAATTTTAGAAAGATGGATAATTCATAGTACATCATTGTAAAAATGATATCAATAATATCATGATTTCTGCGATTTTTCTGTGCACATTTTAGGAGGTCTTAGGACTATGTGATATGTTCTGGGGAGTAGTAGCGGAAATTAGGGTATTGCTCCAAATGTCTGTATGTTCAAAATCTGACACGTTTTCATCTGATGCCCATATTCCTTGCAAACATTTGTGTAAATTCTGGAAAAGTTTAGAGATTGTGTTCTGAATGAAAAGGGCAGAATTCTGTCAGAATTGAACACAACATCTTACAAAGACAGGGATCGGATGGTTTGGCGCTACAGAAAATATGTTAACTGGACATATAATTTTAGAAAAATTGTACATAAATAAATATGCATTTAAGTCAAAAATAGATTGTGTGCAAAGTGACAAGGCGAGTATTCTTTCTGTATGCCATAAAAATTATGTCTCATGACACGGGATGACTCACAACTCAGTTCCCCAGTCAGGCAACAGAGAATCTTCTAGCCTATCATTTTAAAGCTAAGAATCTAAGCTTTCCAACAAGCCCCAAACCGACTTTCTACTCCTTATAGTTTTTCCGTAATCGCGCTCGACTCACTCAGAAAAAGTGCCGCGAATTGCAATTTGACTCAAACTTCTTCACCTGTCAAAAATAACTGTCTTTTACTTGCAACTGCTGAATTTCATTTTCAACCAGATAATCACTTGTGTATCCTTGCTAGTATTGACCTGAACTAATTCAAAGTAGTTGTCACCTACCCTGAATCTCCTATAGGGAATTAAACTCATTCCTAGCATATTGTTCACTTCATTGCAATCACATTAAAAGTATTTCTGCATGTTTTAAAAGCATACCAGTTGCTCTAAGCTTGCTAGGGGGGAACTAGAATTTGTATTCCATTTGATTGTATTCCTGAAAACTGTGTGCTCTCCTTCCATCTCCTTATATTGCATAGGGGTGAATGAATTGTCAAAAGAAAAAGTGATCATATTATCGCTTGTTGAAACCATATCAGCTTATTTCTGTGCTGCATTCTTTTCCATCATTGCATTTCCTTGAAACCATAAAGGATTCTCAGCTACCTTATTCTTTCTATACCAACTCCTAAGTGATTAAAAAAAAGTGTGCTAGTGTAATATTATCCATTGTTGGTCACTGTCATATTCATAAGTGTGCTATCAAATATTAATTTATTTATAAAAGTGTGATATATATCTTGTTTAATTTTTCGATAAATCTTTTAATTTGCAAAACAAACCTACTTCTTGGCTCAGTGAGGTCAGGGGGATTCAAAGAGAGGGGCGTTATACAAGGGTTTATCATCCAGATCTATGAACTTGTCATAAAAATATATAAATAAGGGCTTCCCTTGGGCATCCCAGACTAGGCATTGACTTAGTTGGAGTGCTGAATTGAAGTCACTTAACAGTACCCCGGACCTACCGTAGTCCTGGGCAGCACCTTGTGTAAATTTTGTCCTCACCCATCTGTATTCGGTACTTGTGCATCATTTTGGAAATTGTATCTCAATAACAAAGAGGTTGATACACACTTGCATTTCCTATGTTATAAATTACACCTGTCCGTACTACTTTCGTGCTTATCGAAAGTAATGTAAATATTTAAATTGTTTATATGTGCAAAAAATTGGTTGGAGACCCAATACAATGGTTTCCCTAACCAGATAGCTGTCGTTGAAACTGAATGGCGAAAAGACAGAAATTCTGATGATTGGTCCACCGACAGCACGGTCACTTTGGTCTCTGAATTTTGGTGGTCCTCTCTGGGTAGACTCCCAAACCTGGTTGACTCTGTAAAAAATCTGGGGAAAAAAAGGATTGCTTCCCTCTCGCCCGTACCTCAAATCAGTACTAGGTGTACTGCTTGCTACCACAAACAAAATATTCTTAAAAAGGTCATACCCTATATTCCAGATGCTTTTTGTGGCCCAGTAGTCCCCTCCTCTGTTATGTGGATCATTGAGTGACACGATTAGACACTGTTATATCAGCCCAAGTACCATCTGTATAGTCTACAAGTCTTGCAACACTCAGCTGCCCGGCTGGTGGGAGGATTACCTAGGTGTGTCCAGTTTCACCTACACTACACAAACTTCACTGGTGTTTGGCAGAATCACATGCAGTACCCTTTGGTAGAAATTCACCATTGGTACAAGCCTGTACTACACAGTAAAGTGGTAGTGATGGCTGAGCAGCTAGACTTATCTCAAGAGTAAAGTGAGCAGTATCAGAAGTTACACAAAGGACAGCAATTGCTATGGTTCAAACAAACACAGACTCAAGGTTTCTGAGTAAAAGAATATAGATTTATTTACACCATCAGTTGTAAAACAATTCACTATTATCAAGCAGCAGAAAATCACAATTTTAATATTCTACACAACACCCAATCAATTCTGCACAATTTAAGCTCAAAATGAAGTGTGATCAAAATGGCACTCCAGCAATTTAAAAAGGAAGGTTATTCAAAATCAAGCAGCACCAACAAATAAGTAGGCAGGGCAATCTAAAAAAGGCTTACTAAAATGAGGATTCAAATCAATAGGCCTGGGCCGATATTAATGGTTCAGATTCTTTTCAGAGGATCACACAGTTCAGAGTAGTTTGCGGTTAAGTCTTTGCCAAGAGTTCGAAATGAAGTTGGTCGGAAGAAAAGTTACTTAAAGAGTAGAGAAGAACAAGCCCGCGAATTGACGAAAGATTTAAAACACTTTCACCATGGTCGGACGGAACAAACAACCGGGTTTGAACAGTACCTTAGAAGAAGAAGAATGCTGTAGCTGAGGCAGAAGTTCTTGGCAGATCCTGCAGGCTCACGGTTCCTGAAGTGATTGTCGGACTGACACGAAGGAGGAAGACTGGAGGGTACTGCACTTCCCAGGGAAGAAACCAGCAGCAGAGCAAAGCAATGACTAAAAGATATGTTCCTTAAAACCCAAACAGAGTCCGGGTCCTCCTGGCTATCCGGTTCACTGCAGCGGTCCACAGCAAATTTGACCAGGGGAGTGAGGCCTTGCTTGTGTTTGCTGAACTAGTTGGTCCCACCAGGTCAAGAGAAGAAGATTCCTTGCAGATCTTCTCTGTCGTCGAAGTTTAAGAGATTCGGACCTGCACCAGGGCTTCACCGGGAGGTTCAGTAGTTGCAGCAGTCCTCTTCCTTCAGCTTCTCTTCGGTTCTCTCAATCCAGTGGCGACTCTGCCTTCCAAGTCCCAGAGGCCTGCTTTTTATGCAGTTTTCTCCTATTCACACAGCCTGGCTGTCAATCACACAGCAGGGTGGCTGTCCTGGCAGGACAGTCACCTAGCCACTCAAAGACAGTCACCTAGCCACTCATACAAGAGTGCGACTTGGGTCTCCAAGGAGAGTCTGTGCAGGGGACCTAAAACCCCTCCCTCACATCCTGTCTACCTAGACACTCAGGCACTTTAGGAGGGCTTCTGTGCAGAAGCCTGCCAAAGGACGGGCAAAGGAACCAAACCTAGTTTGGTGCACAGAGTAAAACACGAGAAAGACCTTTACAAAAAGAATCGGTCCAGCGGATTAAAGTTCGTGGCTACTAACATAGCCTAAAACAGTACCAAGGCAATTTGCATAGACCGTGGTAGGAGAAATATGGCATATAGCACTACCACCAGCCAAATCTTAAAGAAAGGGGAACAAAATAATGTTCCATGAGAGACAGACAAAGAGGGATAACTATTAACCCTTTCCAGTACTCTATGTAAGATAGTTTGTATTGGGCTTGTGAATTTAAAAAGACTAATAAAGTCAATGGCAACTTTACATGTTCTCGGAGACAGTAGTCAGTCCCAGAAAATGGAGTTTACAGTGGGAAGCCTGAAAAAGACTACCCTGTGTCAATGCAGTAATGTTGATGTGTGACACACAGTAAAAAGATGATGCCTATGGAGTAGGTGGGGCTCCACAGTCTATGAACACAAAAATGTGAAACACACAGCAAAACACATGTAAGAGTGGGAAAAAGGCTCACACTCTTATCAGGTGAAAACATTAAATCCTAGAAATTCGGCAAAGCTGCTGAGGGACTCAGTAGGTAAGGGAAATTAGCCATTCTGAAGAATTCTCCCTAACACTCGCCCCTGCACACCCCAGACTAAGGGGCAGGAGGATTGAATCCACTCCTGGATGAATCTCTTCACTCTAGTCGGTTATAAACATCCTAGAGAGACCATCAGCATTTTGGTGGTGACATCCTGACCTGTGCACAATGGTGAAATCAAACCCTTGCAGGCAGATTGACCATGTTAGTAGTTGTGGGTTCTCCCCTTTCATTTGCATTAACCATCTCAAGGGTTGGAGGTCTGTCTGAATCACAAAAGTAGATCCATACAAGTATGGTCTAAACTTCTTCAGAGACCACACAATGGCAAAACACTCACGCTGTATGGTTGCCCACCTTGTTTCTGGTTCCTTCAGTTTCCTACTGATGAAGCAAATGGGGTGCGCCCTACCTTTCTCATCCAGTTGACTACGGACAGCACCGATACCTGTATCGGATGCATCTGTCTGCACAATTAAGGGTTGCTGATAATCAGGAACTCATAGGATTGGAGCTTTAGAAAGGGCTATCTTCAGGTTTTCAAAAGCTTGAGTGCACTCCTCATTCCATCTAACCTTTCTTTTTGGAGAGGAGACTACATTCGAAGGAGAATGTATGGACCCATAGTTCTCAATGAAATTACTGTAGTACCCAGTGAGACCTAGGAAGGCTCTCACTTAGGTTCGAGTAGTTGGGTCCAGTTTTGTAAAGCTTCTACTTTGCTAGGCAATGGCCTTATTTCACCTCCCCCAACCTCATGACCAAGGTAAACCAGTTTGCTCTGACCAATTTGACATGTACTTGCCTTTATGGTTAGATGGAACTGCTCAAGAGCCTGCAAAACATATCCTAAGTGATCAACAAGTTCTTTCAAAGTAGGGCTGAACACTGAAATGTCAACCAAGTATGCCATGCAGAAGTCCTCCATCCCATTCAGAACTTGATTGACCATCCTTTGGAATGTAGCAGGTGCATTCTTTAAGCCAAAAGGCATAACCTTAAACTGTTAGAGGCCTGCTGGGGTTGAAAATACAGTTTTCTCCTTGGCATGGTCTGTCAGGGCTATTTGCCAATTGCCTGACGTCAGATCAAATGTACTGAGGTACTTGGCTGCACCATGTTTATCCACCAGTTCATCTGTCCTTGGTAAAGGATGGGCATCAGTCTTAGTGACTGCATTTAGAGCTCTATAGTCCACACATAATTTCGACTAATTGGATCCTACTGTTGGCACTAGAACAACTGGACTAGACCATGGACTTGTAGATGGCTCTATAACCCTGAGATGAAGCATCTTGTTGACCACTTCCTTTATGTGGGATCTTACATGTTCTGACATTCTGTAACCTCTGCTTTTCACAGGTAAACAGTCACCAGTTAGAATTGCATGCTGGTGCCAAGGGGTCAAGCCTGGTGAAAGTGAAAACAGGGAGGCAAACTGATTTAACAAAAACTTTCACTCATCCTTTTGTTCAGATGTCAGGTTAGAAGAGAGATTAACTCATTCTCTCTTCTCATCTAAAGGTTGACTTCTGAGTAGGTCAGGTAGATGTTCACTCTCATCCTCCTCTTGAGCTGAAGCTAGAAGCAAAGCTCCCCCTTCTGGTCTCAAGACATATTCCTTCAAACGGTTGGTGTGAAAGACTCTTGGAGCCTCCTTAGGTATGCCTAAATCCACCAGATAGTTCACCTCTCCAAGTTTACCCACAACCTTGAAGAGTCCTATCCATCTGTCCTGCATGGTCCTCTGCCTTTTTGGTACCACAACTAGTACAAGCTGGTCTTGAGTAAACTCAAACATGCTGGTCTTCTGGACATGCCAATGTCTGACCGGAGCCTGACTTGCTTTCAAGTTATCAATTGCTTCGCCATCATGTGTGACATTCTCCTCTGGAGACCTATCACATAGTCAGTCACTCTGACTGGCTTGGGGGACGGAGCACTCTCCAACCTCTCCTTAATCAGGGCCAATGGACCTCTGACTGGATCGCCATAGAGAATTTCAAAGGGACTGTATCCAACTCCCTCCTGAGGGACTTCTCTATAAGCAAAGAGAAGGCATGGCAGTAGAAGGTCCCACTTTCTTTTAAGGGGTTCCTGTAAAGCACCTATCATGCTCTTCATTGTACAATTAAACCTCTCTAACAGTCCATTTGTCTGTGGATGGTAGGCTGTAGAGAACGTGTAAGTGACACCACAGTTTTTTCCACATAGCGTGCTTGTAGTGGGACATAAAATTGGATCCTCTGTCGTATATATCACTTCCTTAGGAAACCCTACCCTGGTAAAAATACCAAGTAGAGCCTTAGCCACAGCATAGGTATTGCTTCAGGATACCTAGTAGCATGCTCTAGTACAACCAGGATAAACCTGTTTCCTGAAGATGTGGGAGGGTCAAAGGGACCAAGAATGTCAATACCCACCCTCTCAAAAGGAACTCTCACCACTGGGAGAGGCACCAAGGGTGCCACATTCTTGACTCCACTCTTGCTAGAGGTTTGCCAAGGGTGACATCTCCTACAGAATTTGTCAACTTCTGAACTCACTTTAGGCCAGTGGAAGTATAAAGAGAGCCTTTTCTTGGTCTTTTTGAACCTCAAATGACCAGCCAAAGGTATCTCATGGGCCAACTGTAGGAATTGGAGTCTTTTGCAGTCCCCAGGGATAAACTCAGTCAGTTCACTGTAGAAGAGGCCATCTTCCCAGTGCAACCTATCCTTCCCATGCTCTTGTCCATCGAGATGAGAAGCTGCCTGTAGGCGAAGACCTTCAAGAGTAGGACACTCACTTTGTCCTCTGCTGAAGGCTGCCCTGTTGGGTCCACCTTCTGCCAGTAAAGACTGCAGCTCAGGATGGTCAACAGGATCCAGATCTCCAACTAGAGTTATGTATTCTTCCAGATCTGACTCTTCAGAAGCTGGCTCAACCACACACAGTTGTACCTCACACTCAGCCTCAGCTGGTGGAGGATTCACAGGTGTTACTTTGGACAATCTTGGGGATGTCCTTGTTGGGAGCACAGGGGTGATATCTGCTTTCTTCTTGGGGTCTTGGGTTTACCCCTTGCCTCTTTCTTTCCTGAAATAGCAGTGAGCAATTCCTGTGGACTGGGGGTGATAGCGTTCTCTATCAATTCCCCTGTGTAGCCTCTCAAGGTCCTCTCCCTTGCAGGCCTAGTGAGCTCCTGTTTCCTTTTACTGGGAGGCGTGGGGGTACTAGACCCAACTCCAAGAGTTTTCAGGTCATTACCAAACAGGACTCTCCCAGGAACTTCACTCTGCACACTAACAGGGGGGAATGACAGCCATGTCATTGCACTGGATGAGAGCTGGTAACTGGGGAAGAATTTTCACTGGGCCTCCAGCTAACTTGGTTAGGTGTTTGGGTGCCTTAGCAACATCCTCCACCTTGAAAAATGACTCATCAACCACAGTTATGCTGGCTCCAGTGTCTCTGATAGCAGGGGTCTCCTGGCCATTCACAAGAACACTATCCTTATAATACTCTTTAGAATTATCCGGATGGAATTATAGAGATCTAAATTATGTTGTTTCCACAAACCCAGGGACACTAAAGAAACACTAGCTGAGACTCTCATGGGTTCATCAGCCAGTACGTGAAAGTTTCCACTTGCCATAGGTACTTCTTCCTCTGGGGAGAAGGCTAAGGAGTCAGTGTGGACCCCTGAAGGTTTACCCTTACATCTGGGATCCCCTTTCACATGCTCAGTCAACCCACAAACATAACATTTCCCAAATATTTTGATGAATGGGGGCTTGTTCTGTTTGGGTCCAGATGGTACACTAGCCTGTTTCGGTTCCCCTTGTGGTTTACCCTTATGTTGCTGTTTGCGGCCCTCTTTTAAATTGGAGGTATTATAATTCTCCTGGTTAACTTCTTGGGCTGCTTTCCCTCATCCTTCTTCTGAGTTGCCCCAGAATCCTTGTGAGTAGCCCTGTTGGCAACCCACAAGTCAGCAGCCTTAGCTAACTTTTTTGAATCTATCTGCTTAGAATCAGCCAAGTGCTGTCTGAGCTCAGGAGAGCAGGCATCATAAATTGACTCCAACATAACAAGATTTCTCATAACTTAATAAGTGTTTACTCTGTAACCCTTAACCCAACCATCTAAGTTCTTCAAACATTCACATACCCAGGTAGCCCAAGGAGTAACATCATGCTTTTTGAGGGCCCTAAACCTCTTAAGGTACTGGGAAGCGGTCTTCCCAAATCTAGCAATTAAAACTAGCTTCACACACTCATAATCCATCCTATCCACCTCCCCCAACTCCATCACAACATCAGATGCAAGAGTGGGTAGCCTAGAGAAGAGCCAAGGAAGCAACTGATTCCCTGTAATGTCTTGAATCCCATGGTTATTTTCTAACATTGCCAATCAATCCAAAATATCAAGCTTAGCCTCATACATACCAACAATTTCTTTAGGCATACAGGGTCTCTTAGGACTGGAACACCTAGGAGACTCTGGGAGAGAAGCATTTTCAATAGACAACTTTTTCATTTCTAAGGCATGATTCAACTCAATTTCTCTGAGCTTAAATTCTTCATGCTTTGTTCAGTTTGAGCATTAATAATTTTGAATTCCAATACAAGCCTCATCTTTTCGAGAAAATTGAATTCAGGACTGAGTGTAGGACCTGATGCAGTTCCAGTGGACAAAGGTTGAGGTTGCTGAGCAGGTAGAGGAGCAGAGAGGCCTGTATTGTGAGACACATCTGCCTCATCTAACTCATCCACAATAACAGACATTATCATCCCCATCATTTTCCACATTTGCTGGAGGGTCAGGTATTTCAGACCCACTCTCCAGACTTTGTTTCTCTAACAACCTTTCAATTAATTCTGACATTTTGCCTTTAACAGAGAGATTGCTTTCTCTACACATATTTTTCATATAATCCACAGTGTAACTAAGGAGGGACTCCTGACTGTAGCTTTCCATATCAGACATGATTAAAATTAGCTTTTTAGTGATGTTTAGCCTTGTGGTTAGTTGATCCAATGTAATAGCAGCACTCTAAGTGTAATCACTATACTTGATCCTCACCGCTGTGCACCAGTGTTAGGCAGAATCATATGGGGTACCCTTTGGGAACACAACACACAATTAAGACTACAAGTGACAGTACAAATTCACCTTTGGTACAATCCTGCACCACAGAGTAAAGTGGTAGCGATGGCTGAGCAGCCAGACATATCTCAAGAGTAAAGTAAGCAGTATCAAGAGTTACACAAAGGACAGCAATTACTATGGTTCAAACAAACACTGACTCAATAGGCCTGGGCCAATGTTAATGGTTCAGAGTCTTTGTAGAGGATCACACATTTCAGAGTAGTTTGCGGTTAAGTCTTTGCCAAGAGTTCGAAATGAAGTTGATCGAAGGAAAAGTTATTTAAAAAAGTAGAGAAGGACAAGCCCTTGGATTGGCGAAAAATTTCAAACACTTTCATTGCGGTCAGACGGAACAAACAACCGGGTTAGAACAGTACCTTAAATGAAGAAGAAGGCTGTAGCTGAGGCAAAAGTTCCTGGTAGATCCTGCAGGCTCACGGTTCCTGAAGTGACTGTAGGACTGCCATGAAGTAGAAAGACTGGAGGGTCCTGCACTGCCCAGGGAAGAAATCAGCAGCAGAGCAAAGCAACAAATAAAAGGTGCGCTTCTTAAAACCAAAACAGGGTCTGGTCTTCCTGGCTGTCCGGTTCACTGCAGCTGTGCACAGCAAATTCGACCAGGGGAGGGAGACCTTGCTTTGTGTTTGGAGAACTGGTTGGTCCCACCAGCTCAAGGGAAGAAGATTCCTTGCAGATCTTCTCGGTCATTAAAGTTTGGAGATTTGGACCCACAGAAGGGCTTCACCGGGAGTTTCAGTCGTGGTAGTGGTCCTCTTCTTTCAGCCTCTCTTTGGTTCTCTCGATCCAGTGGCAACTCTGCCTTCCAAGCCCCAGAGACCTGCTCTTTATGCAGATTTCCCCCATTCACAAAGCCTGGGTGTCAATCACACAGCAGGGTGGCTGTCCTGGCGGGACAGTCACCACAGCCAATCATACATAGTGTGACACTGGTCTCCAAGGAGACCTTGTGCAGGGAGTCTCAAACCCCTCTCTCACATCCTGTCCCCCTCAGACATTCAGGCGCCTAAGGAGGGCTTCTGTGCAGAAGCCCGCCAAAGCATGGCAAACAAAGGCACCTAACCTGGTTTGGCGCGCAGAGTAAAACACGGGAAAGTCCTTTACGAAAAGAAATGGTGAATATACCCAGCCAGAACCAAATAAAAGTTAATGGCGTCCTGCTGATTTAACTTAGCCTAAAACAGTACCAAGTCTATTTACATAGACCGCATTATGAAAAATAGGGTGGATACCACTGCCACGAGCCAAATCTTAAAGAACGGTGAACAAATTAATATTCCATGAGAAACAGACAAAAAGGGATAACTATTAACCCTTACCATTACTCTATGTGAGATATGTTGTACTGGGTCTGTGCTTTTAAAAAGACTAATAAAGTCAATGGCAAATTTACATGTTCTGGGAGACAGTAGTCAGTCCCAGAAAATGGAGTTTAAAAGTGGGAAGCCTGAAAAAGACAACCCTGTGTCACTGTACTGAAGGTGCTGTGTAACACACACTAAAAAGATGATGCCTTTGGAGTAGGTTAAGCTCCACAGTCTATGAACACAAAAATGTTAAATACACAGCAAAACACATGTAAGAGTGGGAAAAAAGGCTCACACTCTTACCAGGTGAAAAATATAAATCCTAGAAATACTGCAAAGCTCCTTAGGGACTCAGTAGGTAGGGGAAATTAGCCATTCTAGAGAATTTTCCCTAACAGGCGTCACCTTAAAAGCATACCACCATGGGGCAATGAATGTGATGGCAACACACTCGGGTTTGCGGTAACTAGCCACCAGGCTCCTGCGTCACAAGTCTTCCACTTTCAGAGATTGAATGCATGGATGCATTGCTTGAAGAATCAGCTCTGCTCATTTCACAAGTAATCTCCATATTCTGTACATGATGTGAAATAGTGCATATCAGGTTGCCTCATTGGATATTTTTATGTATTTTGTGAATGTTTGCAGAATATGTGTGCACCATTTTTGCTGGTTTTGAGTATTTCAGAACATGATGCAAAACAATTGCACAGATGCTCATTTCAATAGGATGAATCATAGTCACCTTCAAAGCATACCACCAAAGTCTCTGGCAGCAGTGCAGCATTTAAAGCTCCATGTAGTTTAAGGATGAAGGGATGTTTTACTTCTTTAAGATGTTTCCAGCAGTGAAGAAAAGACACATTGACGAAGGACCTTCATTATCTGCCAGCTGCAGTGCAGATTTGCTTGTTTTTGTGTGTTCTAATCTGTATTTCAGGAAAGCTGTATTTATAATACGTGCAAAACAGAAGGGCAGATTAACTGCCTTGGAAACACAGTGGGCCTCATTACGACCCTGGCGGTAAGTTACCGCCAGGGCCGTGACTTTACCGCCATGGTGCTAACTACGTTAACGCCATGGCGGTAAGGGGATTTACCGCCCCATTCCGACCTTGGCGGGGCGGTAAATCCCCAATCCCCATTTACCCTTCCCCATTCCCATTTTTGCCCCATAGGGCATAATGGGAGTGGGGAAGGCGTTAATTACGCCACCGTAAATTACGGTGGCGTAATTAACACCAAGTTCCCTTACCGCCATGGTTTTTTACACCCGCTAAAAGCAGGTGTAAAAACCGCCATGGCGGAAAGGGAACTCGTAATTGGCGGTAAGGGGTCGGCGCAGCTAACGCTGGCGCTAACCCCTTACCGCCAGGGTCAGCTTGGCAATGTATTTCTAAACAACGGCTATTTTATTTGTTTGCTACACAGTGAACATAAAAATGTAATATGTTTGAGAAAATGGCTTCGAGCATTTATTATGAATGGCATTAAACTATTATTTATTTAATTAAACTTGCCCGAGCCTGCCAGCATGCTCATTATCTTTTATTGTTGCATTTTAGAGGGGTTATAAAATTACTCAGTTGTCTTTGTTGCAGGTTTGAAAAGAAATTGTGGTGTGTCAGTTTTCACAAAAGCAAATGATTGCAAAGAGACTTTCTGTGTTCCTTCTGTTTCCCAGCAACGCCTGTGTGGATGAATATGTGTGTCATTGTTTCTGATTTAAATTAATCACAAATGATGCAACTGAAGCGAGAATTCGGCAATTCCATTTCAGAAGAAAATGTTCGGATTATATTGTGCTGCAGGAGATGATGAGCAGAAGCATTTTAATTGCCAATGCCCCCATAAAATGCACAAATAAGTCCCCTAAATGTGTCCTACTGTTTAAATGTTTCCCTCATCCACGAGCAGGCCGTAATATGATGTGCTTCAAACCAAGTAAAGCTAATGATTAAGTGTGATGCAATTAACATCTAGTGTAAAAGACATGTTTTTTTTCAGGGGGCTACTTTCAAACCAAGAGTCTGAAATACTCAACGAAGTTCAAGTGACTTAGCACAGAACATAAAGGGCCTAATTCACAGAAGCCTTTTATAATGGCAAAACGCCATTGGAAAACGCTCTGTGTATCAGGGCCATACTGTTTAAGTATTCTATACAAAGGACTGGGGCTTACTTTCAAAATCCCTGTAAATTACATAAAGGGGACTTGTGACGTATTCACCAAGGTGCAAACAAGTCCGCTCCATGTTATTTGTATCAGTTGCACCTTGGCGTGCAAAAAGAAGGTGTAAAGTAGAGGTTGTTGCCGGCCAATCCCAGCAGCTGAACAAAATGACTTTGCAGCATTAATCAAAGCCCTCGACAATCTACTCATAATCGAACCAAATCACTATTATGAAAGATACATCTTCAAACCAGTGTTCTCAAAAACCACAAGAGACAGTGGATGAATTCATAACCTGCTTAAGGGTGAAAGGGGCACACTGCCAATTTGATGCATTGTCTCTTGATGAAGCAATACACCATAGAGTCATAGAAGGCTGCCTATTGCCTGCACTCAAAAAGCAGTTGTTGAAGAAACCACTCACCATCCCCGAAGTCAGCGAGCTCGCTCGCATCATCGAAAATGTCGATGCACAAGCCGTGTCCATGACTGGCACCAGCAACCCAAAACAAGATACGGCTGAACTCATAGCCGCTGTCCAACCACCTCGCCAGAGCGACAAAAGTCCATACCCATACAGACCACAAGTCCAGCCAATACCACATCAACAGAGGCAATGCTATTGTTGCGGCATGGCATTTCCACACTCAGGATCCTGCCCAGCATTGTCACAAAGGTTCACAAACTGCAGGAGAGAAGGACATTTTCAATCAGTATGTAGAGCAGGGAAGCTGTTCCCCACAATGCCACCCCAAGCACCGGTCAGAATGCCATTCCACCCAACGCCTCCCCAATACAGATTGCAAAGATACTACCAACAGAACCAACGGCGATATGTAAGAGCTGTTGACAAATATCAAGATCACGAATCCCCACACATGCCTGGATACACAGCCCGACCACAATATCTAACAGACGAATATGACAACTCACCAAAAGGAGATGGTGAGGACACGTACTACCAGGATTCCCCAGCAACTGCATACAACATGTATTACGACCCACACAACGAAGACAAGTATGTCAACCTCGTACTCGACAATGAAGAAACCAGAGAAGCCCTGAAAAGTCCAATCAAAATGGAAAACTGTCTATTTCACTTCATGGTAGACTCAGGTGCCAGCATGAACATTATGGGTGAACAAGATTACCTGAGAATCCTGAATCCACCAATGCTCGAGCCCTCACACTCCAGAATCTCCAGTGGGGTGCAGCTACTCCCCTACAGATAATTGGGCATTTCACACACTGTTTCCTCCTAAATGGACATCAAGTGGACACCACCATTCACGTTATTCGATCCCTCGCCAAAGGGAGATGCCTCCTCAGCCACCACACTGCCTCTCGCCTAGGTTTGATCAAGATCCACGTGAGAGCTGGGGACACCATCACCTCCACCATGATCCTCCAGGAGTCAAAGGAACAGGTCAGGATGATTCTCCATGCGCAACCTCAAAACCTAAACTCAAAAGCAGACATCATGCAAAAATGTCCAAACATATTCTCCGGCCTGGGCAAACTCAAGGGTCCACCAATCAAACTACACATAGACCCCAATGTGCGACCGTGTCACAACACCCAAGGAGAGTCCGATTACACCTCCAGGAAGCAGTGTCACGAGAACAGCTACTCTACAACAGCATTATCTAACCAGCGACAGGACCAACACCATGGGTTTCTCCCCTTGTCAACCAAAAGAAGGGGGCAGGCTACACCTGTGTGTCGACATGAGGGTAGCCAACACTGCCATCCAATGCGAGAGACATCCGGGGCCATCCATCGAGGACATGATAGGTCAATTAAACAATGCCCGCATGTTCTCCAAACTCGATCTAATTCAGGGCTACCACCGACTGGAATTACACCCTGACTCCAGAGCAATAACGACCTTTGTGACCCACAACAGTCTATTCGGATACCGCAGACTAATTTTTGGCATCTCCTCAGCCGCTGAAATCTTCCAGGAGGCGGTGCGACAAATCATCGGGCCAATACGAGTAGCCCTAAACTACAGCAACAACATCCTCATTTTTGGCTTGTCAAAGGAAGCCCATGACGCCGCCTTCTTTGCCACCTGTGAGGCAGTATAAGCCGCTGGCCTCACGCTCAACATCAAAAAATGCAGGTTCAGCAAGTCAAGGCTCACATTTTTTGACACATCTTTTCCAGTGACAGGATGATGCCCAACCCCGAAAAAGTGGACACCATCATGAAACTCAGAGAACCACGACAGACCGCCGATGTCCGCTCCTTCCTATAAATGGCTGGGTATTGCACCAGGTACATACCGCATTAAGTATTACTCATAGAACCACCCAGGAAACTCCTACAGAAGGAAGCCACATTCGACTGGACTCCAGAGTGCCAACGCGCATTCAACATCAAGCAAGCCCTCACGGAAGCCCATCACCTGGCCTACTTCAAACCGACCTGGCACCCGGAAGTGATAGTGGATGCAAGTCCAGTTGGCATAGGCGCAATTCTAGCACAGACGAGCGGTGCAGATGTCTACCCCAGACATGTGGTAGCATACGCAAGCATAGCACTGCCCACCCCAGAAACAGCCTACTCCCAGGCCGGAAAAGAAAGCCTAGCCGCAGTCTGGGCGTGTGAACACTTTCACAACTTTCTTATTGGAAAAAAAATGTAGCCTGATAACAGACCACCAGGCGTTGCTATCACTATTTGGCAATCCACACACCAAGATGCCCCCGAGAATAGAACTATGGGGCAACCGCCTTCAATAATATGTGTCATGATGCCCGCTCCCGGGGAGCCGGTTCAAGCCCTGCGTCCCCGAAAGCGGACATCCAGTCCCCAAGGAAGGACCCAGCAACCCCATATAGGGGCCCTTTGGACAGTGTCCTGGCGCTAATGGCGCCAGGTTCATAAAAGACATCAGTCCTGGCGCCATAGGCGCCAGGCTCATTATGGAAGTGCTTGGGTGCACTTACCTGATGCAGACCATGCTGCAGGATCCCGGCCTCCTTGAGGCCTGAAAGAAACTACTTTACCTGTGGGACTAATTTACCATCCGGGCGTGGTTGGGGAAGGATACATACCTGATTGGAGGAAGGATACATACATGGAACTTCTTCCAAGGCTATTTAAACCCCACCCGAACAGCCACACGTGCTTCGTGTTGTTCTGCATCTAGCAGCTGGCGGCTCACCGTGTCTGCTCCTGCATCCTGACTTCTGCCACGCCTGCCAGCATCCTGGATCACCTGCAAAGGAAGAGAAGAAGAGAACAGAAGAAGAAAAAGTCCTTACCTGCTAAACCGCATCCCGGAGGCATCTCGCCGACAATCCTGAAAAGGAAGACTTTTATTTAAAAGCTCATCACGTTGATCGCTGCAGCGCTGCATTCCACTCACCTTTACAGGGCGCCTCCATGTTCAGCAGCGATCATCTGGATTCGCAGTCACGCCCCAGCACCTAGGGAGAAAAAGACCAGAACAAAAGGTGAGAGAGAGAAGGGAATAAGGAAAGCTAAATCTCCATGTTAAGACTTACCTGTTGATTCATTCCCTCTTCATTTCGGGTCCGCGCCGCATCCAGGCATTTCCGAACCCCGGCCCCGAAGGGGAAAAAGAGACATCACCGTTAATGAGCGAATGAAAAGACATTACCAAAAAAAGCTCATTAAAGACTTACCTGATTTCTACAAAGATTTCACCTCTCATCTCGGGTCGGTGCCTGTTCCCTGGCATTCCGTACCCCGTCCCCTATGGGGAAAAAGACACTAACATTAGTACATTAATGCATGGACACAAGGGGAACCTCTTATCAAAAAACGTACCTGGAAGCCAAGCAAGTTTGGTTCTCACCAATCCGAAAATCCAGTGAAGTAACTGGATACCAACGCGCCCCTGCATCAGAAGCAGGATGGAGAGCTCGTCCTTCCAGACCCTAAGGTGAGACGCTAACAGGAATCACAGAAGGGTTTCGAGGAGGGTGAGAGGGGAAAGTGGGAGGCTGATTGCATTACCCCGCAGACAGTTAATCCCCTATTTTCGCCGACAGAAGGATACTTCTGCGAGCCAGACAAGCCAGATTTGGGGGCCCGGTCCAGTCTGTCTTCCGAACCCTGCGCATCACCTTAGAAGAGGTAACAGCAGCGCGAACCAGGCCAGCGCCTCCGTGGGAGTCAGGTGAGCGTTACAGAACACGAAGACTTCCTACAAATTCCCACCCAGGCGCTATGGAAAGTTCTGAAACTGATCAGTTGGCCCAATTACTGGGGGAATTACGGGCCGAAGTACATCCTGCTCATCAAGAGACTAATGCCCTCAGGAGGGAATTAATAATATCAAAGGAAAGAACTGATGACCTGGCCAGACAGCTTTTGCAAGGTCAAGCTGGGCAAACTCCTCTACCCGGTTCCGGAGGGAACCCCGTTCCTGTGGTTTCCAGTAACCCTGTGCAGATGAATCTACCTGGAAACATGCCACTGGCCCCACCCAAAGGATTTGCTGGGGACCCCAAACGATTCGCCGTATTCATGAATCAGTGTCGTTTGCACTTCCTATGCAGACCTGGGGCCTTCCCTAATGATCAGACCAAGGTAGCCTTTGTATTGTCATATCTCAACGGCTGCACTGCCGATTGGTCAGTTCCACTGGTTACTCAAGATGACCCGATTCTCTGTGATTTTCAAAGGTTTCAAGCAAGCATGGAAAGGTTATTTGCTCGACACTCTCAGGGGCAGGCTCTGGATGACGAACTTCTATCCCTGCGACAGGGCAATCAGGACCTCCTATCCTATATTGCAACCTTTAATAGACTAATTGTGGAAACGGGATGGCCAGAGGATAAAAGAGTCACATTGTTTTATCGAGGCTTACGCGGAGAACTTAAAGATGTCTTGGCCCAAGTTGTAAATCCGCCCCAAGAATGCACAGAGTATATAGACTTAGTGGTCCAATTGGATCACAGACTTCAAAACAGAAAAGCAGATCGGTCCAGGTTTGAGACCCGGGTGTTGGTCAAGACCCATGCTAATCCCAAGGGAGTTGATGTCTCTGAGCCTATGCAAATTGGAGGGGTTAAAGGACCCTTAACTCAAAAGGAACGTGAAAGGAGGCGGCAGTTAAAATTATGTCTTTATTGTGGGAATTCTGGAGACTTTCTACGAGATTGCCCGGCAAAACCGCCCCGAAAGGCGGTAGGAGCCGCTGATAAAAACCATGAAGACTCTGTTTCGGGAAACGACTCCGGCCGACAAGTGTAGGGGTCCGCTTGCCGAGCTTGAAAACTAACTCTCAGACCTCGCATTTCATTGTGCCAATGGTTCTCGTAGATCCAGAACAGCCTAAGCGGTTGCATGCAATAAAGGCATACATCGATAGTGGGGCTATTGGAAACTATGTGGATCGTGAATTGGTCTCTACGATTAACCTCCCTCTCCGTCCTAAAACCAGCAAAGATGTCAACACCACAGTCGATGGAATTGAAATTGCCTCTGGACCGGTAACACATTCCACTACTGAGGTGACTCTTATTGGTCCCGACGGCCAACGGGAGGGTGTTGTGTTTGATGTAATCAAGGCTCCACAGTTTCAGGTTATTCTTGGAATCCCTTGGTTAGAGACACATAATCCTCAAATTGATTGGCGAGCTAAGAGAATAACCTTCCCGGATTGTACACAAACCTGCTACCCAGAAAACCTGAAGATTAATCGAGCATCTGTAACCTCTGCCTCCATGCAACTACCTCCGGAATACCAAGACTTTCAGGACGTCTTCCAAAAGGAACAGGCCAACACGTTACCTCCTCACAGATCGTACGATTGCCAAATCGATCTGGTGCCCGGTGCACAACCCCCTTGTAGCAGGATTTATGCCCTTACCGAACCTGAGAATCTGCATTTGAGACAATATTTGGATCAATACCTAGCTAATGGTTTTATTCGCCCATCAAAGTCCCCGGCATCCTCGGCTTTGTTCTTCGTGCCTAAAAAAGAAGGCAACCTTAGAACTTGTATCGATTACCGCACATTGAACCAGATAACGGTTAAAAACCGTTATCCTCTGCCTCTGATCCCTGAACTCCTTGACCAGGTGAAGGACGCTTGCATATACATCAAGTTAGATCTCCGGGGGCTTATCATCTGCTACGAGTTAAAGAAGGCGACGAATGGAAAACTGCTGTCATGATGCCTACCTCCAAGGAGCCAGGTCCGACCCAGCAACCCCAGAGACAGGCATCATTCCCCCCAGGGAAGTGCCAGCGGGCCCAAGCTGGGGCCCTTTGGACACAGTCCTGGAGCCTTAGGCGCCAGGCTCATGTTGGACCCCTGTCCTGGCGCCTTAGGCGCCAGGCTCATAAAGCTAGACATGTGTTCAAGTGTTTTAATGTGCACTTACCTGATGCAGACCATGCTGCTACATCCAGGCCCTCTTGAGGCCTGAATGGAACTACTTTACCTGTGGGACTACTTTCCACCTGGGTGTGGTCGGGGAAGGACACGTACCTGATCGGTGGAAGGATACATGCCTGGAACTTCTTCCAAAGCTATTTAAACCACACCCGATCAGCAACTCACGCTTCGCGTTGTTCTGCTCCTCGCAGCTGGATGCTCACCGTGTCAGCTCCTGCATCTGGACTTCAGCCACGCCTGTCAGCATCCTGGGTCGCCTGCAAAGGGAGATAAGAGAGAATTGGAGAGAAAGAAGACCTTACCTGCTAAAGCTGCGTCACGGGGTCATCACACCGACGATCCTGAAAGGGAAGACATCATTTTAAAAGCATTTCGCTTTGATCGCTGCAGCGCTGCATTTCACTCACCTTTCCTGGACGCCTCCATCTTCAGCAGCTATCATCTGGATCCGCACCCACTTCCCAGAGCCTAGAGAGAAAAGACAAGAAAACAAGGTGAGAGAAGGAAGGGAAATAGGAAAAGCTCAGTTTCCTTCTAAGACTTACCTGTTGGGTCATTCCCTTTTCATTTCGGGTCCTGCCGCTTCCTGGCATTCAGGACCCCGGCCCCAATGGGGAAAAAAGACAAAGACATTGAATGAGCGAATGCAAAGACATTACCTGAACGCTCATCCAGAACTTTGGGTCGGCGCCATATCTCCGGCATTCCGAACCCCGTCCCCTAAGGGCAAAAGACATAAGCATTAGCGCTTGCTGCAATAAGACAATGAACATTATTATTAAGCTTGAACTTTTGAACTTGCAACACAACTCTTACAGCGCCTCACCTGAATAGTCAAGCTTATTTTGAACTCCCATCAAACCTCAGTCCAGTGAAGTAACTGGGTTTCAACGCGCCCCTGCATCAGAAGCAGGATGAAGAACTCATCCTTCCAGACCCTAAGGTGAGACTTCACGGGGAATCGTGGAAGGGTATCGAGGAGGGTTGGAAGGGAGTGGGAGGCTTGAGCATTATTCCATCAGTAGGTAATACTCCCTTTTCACGCACAGGGGAATATTCCTGCGAGCACGAAAAGCCAGAGTAGAGGGGCCCTTCCTGTCCATCATCAGAGTCCTGCGCTTCACCATTGAAGAAGCATCAGCACTCGAAGCCAGACCTGCGCCTCCGTGGGAATCAGGTGAGAGTGACAGAACGCGAAGCTTACCCACAATTTCCCACCCGGGCGCTATGGAGACTTCCGAGACAGATCAGCTGGCCCAGCTTTTGGGGGAATTACGGGCAGAAGTGCACTCAGCCTGCCAGGAGACTAACGCTCTCAAAAGAGAACTGATCCTATCCAAGGAAAGAACTGAAGACCTGGCCAAAAGGTTATTGCAGGCCCAGGCAGGGCACACTCCTTTACCTAATTCCGGAGGTACTTCCACATCAATGGGTTTGAATAACCCGGTACAAATCTACCTGGACACATGCCTTTGGCCCCACCTGAACGTTTTGCGGGGGATCCCAAGAAATATGCCATCTTTATGAACCAATGTCGTTTACACTTTCTATGCAGACCCGGGGCCTTCCCTAACGACCAGACCAAGGTAGCCTTTATACTATCTTACCTCAGTGGCAGTGCTGCCGATTGGTCTATTCCATTGGTAAATCAGGATGATCCCATTCTCCAGGATTTTCAGGGCTTCCAGCCAGCATGGAAAGATTGTTTGCTCAACACTCTCAAGGACAGGCCCTTGATAACGAACTGCTATCCTTACGACAAGGTAATCAGGATCTCCTGTCCTACGTTGCCACCTTTAAAAGACTGGTTGTGGAAACTGGATGGCCAGAAAACAAAAGGATCACATTGTTTCATCGAGGCCTGCGTGGAGAACTTAAGGATGTTCTAGCTCAGATAGTAGATCCACCCCAGGTCTGCGCAGACTACATAGACTTGGTGGTTCAACTTGATCACAGACTTCAAAATAGAAAAGCAGATCGGTTCAAGTACGAAACCCGAGTACCGATCAAAACCCACGCTAACTCCAAGAGTACCGACGTATCCAAACCTATGCAAATCGGCGGTGTTAAAGGACCATTAACGCAGAAGGAACAAGAGAGAAGGCGGCAAATGCAACTTTGTCTGTATTGCGGGACATCCGGTCACTTTCTTCGAAATTGTCCGGTTAAACCACCTAAGAAGGTGGTTGGAGCCACTGATAACGATTTATTGACACCTGATTCGGGAAACGACCTAGCCCGACAAGCTTAGGGGTCCGCTTGCCGAGCTTGAAAACAAACTCTTTGACCTCGCATTTTGTCATGCCAATGGTGCTCGTGGACCCAAAACAGCCTCAGCAGTTGCATGCTGTAAAAGCATATATCGACAGTGGAGCTATTGGAAACTACAAAGACCGTGAATTGGCTTCCAGGATTAAGCTCCCCCTCCGCCCGAAAGTAACCCAAGATGTCATTACTACAGTAGATGGAACCGAAATAGCCTCAGGGCCTGTAACGCATTCCACTGTTGAAATGACACTGGTGGGTCAGGATGGACATCGGGAAGCAATCGTGTTTGATGTGATCAGGGCCCCACAATAATAATAATAATAATAAAGTAATTCTTGGAATTCCTTGGTTAGAAACACATAATCCCAGAATCGACTGGCGAGCAAAGAAGATAAGTTTTCCTGATTGTGAACTAACTTGTTATCCAAGAAATCCAGTTATGGGTCTAGCCTCAGCAACTTCCACCCTTGTACAGCTACCGTCAGAATACCAAGAATTCCAAGACGTTTTTCAGAAGGAACAGGCTAACACGTTACCTCCCCATCGGTCTTATGATTGCCAAATCGATCTGGTACCCAATGCTCAACTACCTTGTAGTAGGATTTACGGTCTTACGGAACCTGAGAACCTGCATTTGCGTCAGTATTTAGATCAGTACCTAGCCAATGGTTTTATTCGCCCGACCAAGTCTCCTGTCTCCTCAGCTCTGTTCTTCGTGCCGAAAAAAGAGGGCGACCTTAGAACATGTATAGACTATCGCGCCCTAAATCAAATAACGATTAAGAATCGTTATCCTCTGCCCCTGATCCCTGAGCTTATCGACCAGGTGAAAGAAGCTTGTGTGTACACCAAGTTAGATCTCTGAGGAGCTTATCACCTGCTGCGTATAAAAGAAGGCGACGAATGGAAGACTGCATTCCGCACCAAATTTGGGCTCTTCGAATCTCAGGTGATGCCCTTCGGTTTGTGCAATGCACCTGCCACCTTTCAGTACTTTATGAATGATGTTCTTCGGGAACTTATCGATGTCTGTGTCATTGTTTATATTAACGACATCTTGGTGTACTCTTCTTCAGAATCCGATCCCAGAAAACATGTTAGGGCAGTTCTTGAGAAATTGCGCCAGCACAGACTATTTGCCAAGCTCGAAAAATGTGTTTTTCATACCATAGAAGTTGAGTTTCTCGGATTCATCCTGACACCTCAAGGAGTCCGAATGGACTCGCGAAAGGTGGACGCCATCCTCAAATGGCCCTCTCCTAGCTCGGTGAAGGGAGTTCAGAGCATGCTCGGCTTCGCCAATTTCTATCGAAGATTCATTCCGGAATTTTCCCAAACAGTCCAACCCATCACAGCTCTCCTAAAGAAAAACAAACGCTTTGAATGGACTCTTGAGGCCGAACAAGCCTTTCAGGACCTGAAAACCAAATTCACCTCTGCACCTGTATTGAAGCACCCGCACCCAGATCTCCCTTACATTGTGGAAACCGATGCATCCAGTTCGGCCATGGGAGCTGTCCTGTCGCAAAGAGACCAAGAAACTAACCAACTCCACCCTGTGGCCTTTTGGTCCAGGAAATTTTCTCCTCCTGAAATCAACTACGCAATTACCGACAAGGAGTTACTGGCTATAAAATCTGCTTTCGAGGCTTGGCGTCACTACCTTCTCGGGGCAAGACACACCATCACCGTAATTACGGACCACAGAAATTTACAATATTTAAAGACGGCCAAAGCTCAATCTTCACGACAACTCTGATGGGCTCTATTCTTTGCGGAATTTGATTCCGTAATTACCTATCGCCCTGGCTGCAAGAATGGTAAAGCGGACGCCTTATCCCGGATTGGCATGGAAGAACCCAATTCGAGTTTAGAACCTGTGCCAATCATACCTGAACAAAGAATCTTAGGCCTAACTTCATTGCAAACTATTGAGGACATCCAAACGCAAGTAAAACAACTTCTAGACTCTTCAGCCTTACTGGAATGGAGTCAAAAGGGTCCTCATTACACCGTTAAGGATGATTTACCCTACTTCCAGGAGCGGTTGTTTCTGCCAAGTAAAGAATTGCAAGAACTTGTTATTGCCCATCATCATGAATCATTAATGGAAGGACACCCTGGTATCGCTAAAACGGAGGAAAAAATCAAACGCCACTTCTGGTGGCTTTCTTGAAGAAAAGACATAAAGTCTTTTGTATTGTCTTGCGGAATTTGCGCCCAAAACAAGGGTCAAAAGAAAAGGCCAGCGGGCCTACTTCAACCCTTGGATATTCCACCGGCACCATGGCACACCTTGTCAATGGACTTTATAACTGACCTGCCTCCTTGTGCTGGTTACAACACTATCCTTGTAATTGTGGATCTATTCTCCAAAATGGCCCACTTTATCCCTTTAAAAGGTTTGCCTTCAGCTTCCACCTTGGCCAAGGAATTTCTGGAGAATATAGTTTGCATACATGGTTTTCCTTCCATATTAGTCTCGGATTGTGGAAGTCAATTTATCTCCCATTTTTGGAAGAAATGTTGCCAACTAGCACAAATAGATGTGCGGTTATCCACCAACCACCACCCCCAGACCGACGGACAAACCGAGAGAACCAATCAGACTCTCGAGCAATATCTTCGGTGCATGTTACACCAATCCGAGTTAAATTGGAAAGACATCCTTTGGATCGCAGAGTATGCATACAACAATTCAGTGCATTCTGGAACCGGACAAAATCCTTTTTATACTTTGTATGGTCACCATCCTCGGACCTCTGACCTAAATCCACCTCTGACCCTGGAAATGCCCGCAGTAAATCATCTGCATTCCACAATAACCTGAGCCTTCAAAGAAGCTGCAACTCATTTACAGCAAGCCAAAAAAAAAGTATAAAGAAAATGCTGATTTGCACCAAAGTAAAACTCCTCCTTACCAAGTAGGAGACCAGGTATGGCTAGCAACGAAACATTTACCCCACAAGGGCCCGCGAACCTTCAATCCCAGATTCATAGGACCTTATCCCATCAAGGCTATAAACAATCTTGTGGCCTTTAAACTGGATTTACCGTCTAACATGCGTATTCATCCAGTTTTTCATGCATCACTTTTGAAGCCAGTACAACCAGGGACCCGATTGTCCAAGCCTCCAGACCCAGTTCAAATTGAAGGGGAATTAGAATTCGAAGTTAAAGACATTTTAGACTCCAAGGTGTTAAAGTCAAAACTCTTCTATCTTGTTGACTGGAAGGGATATGGACCTCAGGAGAGATTGTGGGAGCCTAGTAACCATGTTCACGCACCTCGTTTTAATACAAAGGTTCCACCGGAGATTTCTGAACAAGCCAAAACCCCCGGAGGGAACAACCTTGGGAGGGGCCTTGAGGGGGGGTACTGTCATGATGCCTACCTCCAAGGAGCCAGGTCCGACCCAGCAACCCCAGAGGCAGGCATCATTCCCCCCAAGGAAGTGCCAGCGGGCCCAAGCTGGGGCCCTTTGGACACAGTCCTGGCGCCTTAGGCACCAGGCTCTTGTTGGACCCCTGTCCTGGCGCCTTAGGCGCCAGGCTCATAAAGCTAGACATGTGTTCAAGTGTTTTAATGTTCACTTACCTGATGCAGACCATGCTGCTACATCCAGGCCCTCTTGAGGCCTGAATGGAACTACTTTACCTGTGGGACTACTTTCCACCTGGGTGTGGTCGGGGCAGGATACATACCTGATCGGTGGAAGGATACATGCCTGGAACTTCTTCCAAAGCTATTTAAACCACACCCGATCAGCAACTCACGCTTCGCGTTGTTCTGCTCCTCGCAGCTGGACGCTCACCGTGTCAGCTCCTGCATCTGGACTTCAGCCACGCCTGTCAGCATCCTGGGTCACCTGCAAAGGGAGATAAGAGAGAATTGGAGAGAAAGAAGACCTTACCTGCTAAAGCTGCATCACGGGGACATCACACCGACGATCCTGAAAGGGAAGACATCATTTTAAAAGCATTTCGCTTCGATCGCTGCAGCGCTGCATTTCACTCACCTTTCCTGGGCGCCTCCATCTTCAGCAGCTATCATCCGGATCCGCACCCACTTCCCAGAGCAAGAAAACAAGGTGAGAGAAGGAAGGGAAATAGGAAAAGCTCAGTTTCCTTCTAAGACTTACCTGTTGGGTCATTCCCTTTTCATTTCGGGTCCTGCCGCTTCCTGGCATTCCGGACCTCGGCCCCAATGGGGAAAAAAGACAAAGGGCTTCATTACGACCCAGGCGGTAAGTTACCGCCTGGGCCGTGACTTTACCACCATGGCGTAAACTATGTTTACGCCATGGTGGTTGGGGGACTTACCGCCCCATTCCGAGTTTGGCGGGGCGGTAAGTCCCCAATCCCCATTTACCCTTCCCCATTCCCATTTTTGCCCCATAGGGCATAATGGGAGTGGGGAAGGCGTTAATTACGCCACCGTAAATTACGGTGGCGTAATTAACTCCATGGTCCCTTAGCGCCATGGATTTTAACACCTGCTAAAAGCAGGTGTTAAATCCGCCATGGCGCTAAGGGACCTCGTACTCAGGCGGTAAGGGTCGGCGCTGTTTACGGCGCCGTAAACCCCTTACCGCCTGAGTTGTAATGAGGCCCAAAGACATTGAATGCAAAGACATTACCTGAACTCTCATCCAGATCTTACACTTCGGGTCGGCGCCAAATCTCCGGCATTCCGAACCCCGGCCCCTAAGGGGAAAAAGACAATGAACATTATTATTAAGCTTGAACTTTTGAACTTGCAACAGAACTCTTACAGCGCCTCACCTGAATAGTCAAGCTTATTTTGAACTCTCATCAAACCTCAATCCAGTGAAGTAACTGGTTTTCAACGCGCCCCTGCATCAGAAGCAGGATGGAGAACTCATCCTTCCAGACCCTAAGGTGAGACTTCACGGGGAATCGTGGAAGGGTAGCGAGAAGGGTTGGAAGGGAGTGGGAGGCTTGAGCATTATTCCGTCAGTAGGTAATACTCCCTTTTCACGCACAGGGGAATATTCCTGCGAGCCAGAAAAGCCAGAGTAGAGGGGCCCTTCCTGTCCATCATCAGAGTCCTGCGCTTCACCATTGAAGAAGCCAGACCTGCGCCTCCGTGGGAATCAGGTGAGCGTGACAACTGCCTTCCGTACTAAATACGGATTATTCGAGTACCAGGTGATGCCTTTCGGATTGTGTAACGCGCCGGCTGCCTTCCAATACTTCATAAATGATGTCCTTCGGGAACTCATCGATGTTTGTGTTGTCGTATATATTGATGACATTCTGGTGTACTCCTCTTCGGAATTTGATCACAGAAAACACGTCAGGGCAGTACTTGAAAAACTGTGCCAACACAGCTATTTGCTAAATTGGAGAAATGTGTTTTCCATACCACGGAAGTCGAGTTTCTAGGTTTCATCCTGACACCCAAAGGAGTCCGAATGGACTCAAGAAAAGTGGATGCCATCCTCAAATGGCCATCACCTAGCTCTGTAAAAGGGGTTCAAAGCATGCTCGGCTTTGCCAATTTCTATCGCAGGTTTATCCCGGAATTTTCACGTGTGGTACAACCCATTACTGCACTCTTGAGGAAAAATAAACTTTTTGAATGGTCTGAAGAAGCCGAGCAGGCCTTTCGGGATTTAAAAGCTAAGTTTACCTCCGCACCTATATTGAAACACCCGCGTCCAGATCTCCCTTATGTCGTCGAGACTGACGCATCCAGCCTAGCCCGAGATCCCGAAACCAACCAACTGCATCCCGTAGCATTTTGGTCCAGAAAATTCTCGGCACCCGAGGTTAATTATGCAATCACGGACAAAGAACGGTTAGCCATTAAGTCCGCTTTTAAAGCCTGGCGGCATTATCTGCTTGGCGCTCGACATACCATCACAGTGATCACTGATTACCGGAATTTACAGTATTTCAAAACCGCCAAGGCTCAGTCATCACGGCAGCTCCGATGGGCTTTGTTTTTCGCTGAATTTGATTTTGTGATTACCTATCGACCTGCTGCAAGAATGGCAAAGCAGACGCCTTATCCCGAATTGGAATGGAAGAATCTGATACAAACTCAGAACCAGTACCAATAATTCCCGCACAGAGGATTCTAGGCATGACTTCGTTACAGACGCTTGAAGACATTCAAACCAGAGTGAAACAACTCCTGGACCCTACAACCTTACAGGATTGGATACAAAAGGGATCAGACTTTACCATAGATAATGGTTTATCTTATTTCCAAGGACGCTTATTCCTGCCACATAAGGAATTACACAAACTAGTTATTTCCGGTTATCATGATGCATTAATAGAGGGACATCCCAGTATTGCCAAGACAGAGGAAAAGGTGAAACAACAATTTTGGTGGCCCTCTTGGCGAAAAGATGTTAAATCTTTTGTGATGTCCTGTGGTGCCCAAAATAAAAGTCAACAGATAAGACCAGCCGGTCTCCTTCAACCTCTAGACATACCGCCAGCACCCTGGCACACCCTATCAATGGATTTTATTACAGACCTGCCTCCTTGTTCGGGGTACAATACTATTCTGGTATTTGTGTATTTGGTTTTCCAAAATGGCCCACTTTATTCCTTTGAAAGGTTTACCTTCAGCTTCTGTCCTAGCCAAAGAATTCCTCGAAAATATTGTTCGGCTACATGGATTCCCATCTATACTAATGTCTGACCGGGGAAGCCAATTCATTTGCCACTTCTGGCGCAAATGTTGTCAAATGGCGCAGATCGACGTAAGATTATCGACCAGTCATCACCCTCAGACCGATGGTCAGACCGAGAGGACAAATCAGACCCTTGAGCAATACTTACGGTGTATGTTACAGCAATCTGAAAGCTACTGGAAAGACATTCTTTGGATAGCCGTATACGCATAAAATAATTCAGTACACTCTGGAACTGGCCACAGTCCTTTTTATACTTTGTTTGGGCATCACCCTCGAACCTCAAACCTTGACTCACCTCAGAACCTCGGAATGCCTGCAGTAGAACATCTGCATTCTACAATTACCCAAGCCTTCAAAGAGGCAACTACGCATGTACAACAAGCCAAGAGAAAATACAAGGAGAATGCTGATCTACATTGGAGTGAAGCACCTCCGTATCAGATTGGGGATCAAGTGTGGTTAGCTACCAGACATTTACCACTCAAAGGGCCTCGAACTTTTAACCCAAAATATCTGGGACCTTATTCTATTACGGCAATAATTAACCCAGTGGCTGTTAAACTTGATTTACCAGCTAGTATGCGAATTCACCCTGTTTTTCATGTGTCACTTCTGAAACCAGTGGTACCCGGAACCCGACTACTCAAACCTCCAGAACCTATTCTAATAGATGGGGAGCCCGAATTCGAAGTGATGAACATTTTAGACTCAAAAATGTTTAGGTCAAAACTGTATAACCTAATTGATTGGAAGGGGTACGGACCTCAGGAGAGGTCTTGGGAACCCAGCGACCATGTGCATGCACCTCGATTAGTCAGGAAATTCCACCAACTCTTCCCAGACAAACCAAAACCCCCGGAGGGGACAACCTTGGGAGGGGCCTTGGGTGGGAGTGCTGTCATGATGCCCACTCCCGGGGAGCCGGTTCAAGCCCTGCGTCCCCGAAAGCGGACATCCAGTCCCCAAGGAAGGACCCAGCAACCCCATATAGGGGCCCTTTTGACAGTGTCCTGGCGCCTATGGCGCCAGGCTCATAAAAGACATCAGTCCTGGCGCCATAGGCGCCAGGCTCATTATGGAAGTGCTTGGGTGCACTTACCTGATGCAGACCATGCTGCAGGATCCCGGCCTCCTTGAGGCCTGAAAGGAACTACTTTACCTGTGGGACTAATTTACCATCCGGGCGTGGTAGGGGAAGGATACATTCCTGATTGGAGGAAGGATACATACATGGAACTTCTTCTAAGGCTATTTAAACCCCACCCGAACAGCCACACGTGCTTCGCGTTGTTCTGCATCTAGCAGCTGGAGGCTCACCGTGTCTGCTCCTGCATCCTGACTTCTGCCACGCCTGCCAGCATCCTGGATCACCTGCAAAGGAAGAGAAGAAGAGAACAGAAGAAGGAAAAGCCCTTACCTGCTAAACCGCATCCCGGAGGCATCTCGCCGACAATCCTGAAAAGGAAGACTTTTATTTAAAAGCTCATCGCGTCGATCGCTGCAGCGCCGCATTCCACTCACCTTTACAGGGCGCCTCCATGTTCAGCAGCGATCATCCGGATTCGCAGTCACGCCCCAGCGCCTAGGGAGAAAAAGACCAGAACAAAAGGTGAGAGAGAGAAGGGAATAAGGAAAGCTAAATCTCCATGTTAAGACTTACCTGTTGATTCATTCCCTCTTCATTTCGGGTCCGCGCCGCATCCAGGCATTTCCAGACCCCGGCCCCGAAGGGGAAAAAAAGACATCTCCGTTAATGAGCAAATGAAAGACTTACCTGATTTCTACAAGGATTTCACCTCTCATCTCGGGTCGGTGCCTGTTCCCCGGCATTCCGTACCCCGGCCCCTATGGGGAAAAAGACACTAGCATTAGTACATTAATGCATGGACACAATGGGAACCTCTTATCAAAAAATTACCTGGAAGCCAAGCAAGTTTGGTTCTCACCAATCCAAAAATCCAGTGAATTAACTGGATACCAACGCGCCCCTGCATCAGAAGCAGGATGGAGAGCTCGTCCTTCCAGACCCTAAGGTGAGACGCTACGAGGAATCACAGAAGGGTTTCGAGGAAGGTGAGAGGGGAAAGTGGGAGGCTGATTGCATTACCCCGCAGACAGTTAATCCCCTATTTTCGCCTACAGAAGGATACTTCTGCGAGCCAGACAAGCCAGATTTGGGGGCCCGGTCCAGTCCGTCTTCCGAACCCTGCGCATCACCTTAGAAGAGGTCACAGCAGCGCGAACCAGGCCAGCGCCTCCGTGGGAGTCAGGTGAGCGTTACAATATGATTATGATATCATCCATCGACCCAGAGGCAACTTAAATTCTGCGGACTACCTGTCACGACATCCACTGACACGAAAAGGGGATGTCGCATATGTCAACTATGTAGCGGTAAACTCACTACCACCTGCACTCTCAATTGACATGGTCGCTGCAGCATCTGCTGCGAACCCCACTACCTCACTTGCCATCAGCCCGATGTCGACCAATAAATGGAGAGACCACCGACGTGCAACGCTGGCCCACCTGGGGGCGTGCAGAGAAAAAATTGAGAGACTAGCGAGAATACACAATAAAATATCTGAAAAAGACATCATTCTACTCAGGGGCTGATTCATCGTCATACCAGCTGCCCTGAGAAAAGAGGTTGTCCGCAACACACATGAAGGACACCGAGGAGCTGAAAACACAAATAAACAACTGAGATGTCACGTCTGGTTCCCATTCCTGGACGCCGCAGTGGACGAATGGGCAAAGAACTGTCATGCCTGCCAGTGACATCGCCAGCAGAACCTCCTGCTCCCCTTCAACATATGCAAATACCAGACCACCCCTGGCAAAGAGTGGCCATAGACTTTTATGGACCAACAGAGTCAGGCGAATATTTCTTACTCCTGATCGATGAATACTCGCGATTCCCTATAGTGAAAAAGCTAGCCACTACACCTTTTCCCCAAGTGGCCGCAGTACTGGAGGAAGTGCTCAGTGAAAGGTGAATTCCCAGAGTGATCAAGTCGGAAATTGGGCCTCCTTTCCGCGGATATGAATTCGCAGTGCTGGCAAAACATCTAGACTTCAAACACATGAAAATTACACCTCAACACCCACAAGCAAACGGGATGGCGGAACAATTCATGGCATCAATAAAGAAAACAATCCAGAGAGCCCACATTGAAGCAATCAACCCACATCAAGCACTGTGCCGACTCCTCATAGACTACAGAAACACACCACACAAAGCCACGAACAAAGCACCCGCTGAACTTCTGGTCCGGTACGAAGTACACACAGGCATCCCACGAAACCCGTCAACTACAGAGACCCCAGACGTTGAAATACTACAGCGGGACACTGAAGGAAAAGAGAGGGCAAAGCAAGACACTGACACAGGCGTAAGGCAACGCCAAAGGACTTTCAGATTGGAGACGTGGTGTTGGTACAGCAACCCATGATACGAAAAACAGACCCTCGATTTGCTCCGAGCCCCATGAGAGTCAAAGCAGTAAAAGGAACGATGGTGACGGCACAAGACCATGACAAGGCCATCACGAGAAACTGCCAACAATTCAAACACTATCTCAAAAGAGAAGAGAGTGAGTCTCCCCCGAGACCCAGCACCTCAGAGCCAAGGGTCCCAAGAGACAATTTATGGATCCCGCCTAAGGAAGATGTCAGCAGAACGGATCACGGCGAGGATGCCCGAAATGAAGGCGAAGCAGAGATCCGTCACAAGAGACAACAGCGGGTCATTAAGAGACCAGCACGACTGGTAGAAGAATGTTAATAAGACGTTTGGACATTTGTCCGGTGGTGATGTTACCAGCCACCGTATTGCCAAGACATGCCCCGCCCACTACGGAGCTTTCATGATGACGTGAGAGTTGGGGGGAGGTTGTGGAAGAGAGGCGCGGATGGCACCAGTTACAGTTAGGACTTCAATAAAGGAAGTTGAGTGAATCAACCCTCCGAGCGTGTGTGTGTTTTCTTTCGTCCGATTCCGGGCAACAGAGGTGAAATAGCCTTCATGCCTTCAAGCTTTTGCAATCTCCTGGGCAAATTGAATAAACTTTGCTTGCCATGGACGCATGGCAGGCAGTGTTTACAATTCCAGTAGAATCTTCCTGATTTCAGCTGGTGTAACATGTATGCAGCGGCAATAGGAATCCACAGCATTTACAGCAGCATGAACATGTCAAACTGGCATAAATGACCTCACATATCTATGACTGAGAGAAAAGAGGAGATTGATAGGTTAGCAGATATTTTATTTGTGCTGTGATAAATAATGCATATTCTGAGATTGTATTTTATTGAACATTAACATTCAAACTGTACAACTCACAATGTTCCCCTTTCACGTGTCAGCATAAACACAGAAGCTCCTTTGCATTGTATGATTTTGTTTTCAAAAAAGGATTTGGTCTGGTTATGTTTAAAATCAGTTTCAGGATTTTTCAGAGTAAAACAATTCTGAATTTGCACTTTTAAATGGAAAGCATAACATTTAAAAAAGAAAGCATGCCAAGGCAGGGAAGGTGGGGCTATTCATTCTGTTTGAGTGGAATTTGGATTGGAATTTGGTGAAGATGCTTACAGAGAGAGAGAGACATAGAGAGAGAGAGAGGGAGAGAGAGACTGCACCATGCTATGCTATGCCATGTCATGTTTTAAGCTTTAAAAATGTGTTATGTAATGACTTGCTCTGCTGGGATCAATGTGTATTTTTCCTAACGCATGTTAACTAGAATCGTCTTGAGTGCTACTGTATGTAAACATTGGCTCCTTTGAGGGGGTGGTGTATGGTATTGGTTTCTCTGTTAGCCAGCTGGTTAGGTCATGTTAAATTATGTTCAGGTTTAATTATAATGTTTTGCTTTAATGCCTAATTTTCAAGCACATTTGAAATATCCATAAGTTAGGACATATCACCCCCCTAAGCCATGAACACACATACACAAAAACGAACAGTAGAAAAGTAGATTTGAAAATCGAATCTGTTAACTAGAGGACAAACCCCTGTTTTGATCTAACATTCACATAATGCTCTCTATTAACATAGCACAGTAACTGTAGCCATGGAGAAGAATGCTAGTCAAAGACTTGGCTATGTACATTAACTCCAAAAAGCACCCTGCCTAGGAGGATTCCTATCTCACTCACCAATATAATCATTACCTTAAATGCCTTTGCAGGCCTGACTTGGGCTTCTGCCCACAAGGAAGCCTCAATTGAAATCCACCCTCAGTATATGTGACCATATTATCTTAAAGCTTTCCCATCTATAGAACTTGGCTGTGTGTGTTGGATTGTGGCATAGGGATGATAGTAGAGGGGATTTGCATGCTGTCATTTCTTGGGCATGGTTTCTACATACTTTGTTTCACCATAACACTGTGGAAGGACCAAAAGCCTGCCACGGCTGAGCCATAGACTGTATGCACTTTCCACAAAAGGCAAGGATTTTGGTAACCCTGACATAAATGAGGAAACTTAAACAAATAGATTTTTTCTTCTTGCTTGCTTTTAATGGAGCTTTTGCAAACTTTGCAAATCAGGATTTCTGACAACCAAACCCCACCAAATATTGTTGGGGGCCTAGGGAAGTAGCCGTCAGTGTGTTTTCTTGGGCATGGCTTCCACCTACCCAGACCCCATGTCCAGCGAGCACCTCTTCTCCAGCTTTGGCACTGCGCCCCCATGCAATACAGTTGAGTCCCACGATACATTTGGTCCAATTGTACACATATCTCTTTCAACATTTCCTTCTCATGCCTTCCTGAGCATCCCATCTCTCCCTTGCCCTTACCCCAACTATGTACCCAACTCTGTTCCTCCCTATCACTACTGAATGGTCGGTAATTCTCCTCCTTTGGTTGTCTAACAGGAAAAATCACTTCAATACCATAAATGATGGAAGGAGGCGCTATACAAATGCAAGATAACATAACATAATGTGTTTACCCACTTACTTTACTCTAACAAAATATTTCCATTCTGGCTGCACTAATATGAAAGCATTGCCATGTGAGAACACACTCATTTTGGCTTTGACTACAATGCACTAAGTCTATGTGAGAGATTGTTATCCTGGCTTTAATACTAGGAATGGCATGGAAAGTCAACTCGGCCATGCTGGCTCCACCAGTACATGCAAATACAGTTGTGTTGTCTTTACCCATATTACCAGTAATGCCAGTGTAAGAAAATTTGCACATACTGGCTGCACCATTACATACCACTATCCCACTGTAAAAGAAATGTGTATGTTGGGCTTGTCTATAATGCACTAATCCCAGTTTAATAAAATATCACCATCCTGGCTGTTTCAATATATGGCTGTATCCCCACTGATTGGCACACACAGTGATTTTGGCTTTGTCGTAGTGCTACTGTAGAAGAAAAATGTCAATGCTGGATCCCACGTTTTCCTGACAATAACTGGTTGCCCCACTACAAAAATCAGCCCTCCATCCCATTGTTCACATCAACAACACATTGGGCCTCATTACAAGATTTGTGGTAAGCCAAAAATGACGGCAGAATGGTAATACCGGCATCGACTACCGGTCCGGGCCATTACGAGCCGACATCCTGGTATTACCACCACCACCTGTAGCGTGCCCCTCCTTACCGGCATGTGCGCATACACAAACCCTTCGTGGTGGCAAGACCGGGGCGCCGCTAACAGGAGGACATCACAAGGCGGTAAATAGGGTCAGCACGATGACAGTATTAGAGGCATCACAGATCACCCTTAAATAGCAACCTGCTGTGTACCCAACTGCCACAGGTGCATACAATCACCACAGGTGGAAGCAATGGAGTCTGTCCCAGCACAAAAGGAGCACACCCACACACCACACCCCTTCCCACACCATAATGATCCCACTTGCTGTTGCAATCTTGGGGCTGGAGGACATGCCTGTATTGCTACACCAGCAACAACAACAAAAGGCACCACAGAGGAGACGCAGGAGGAGAAGGAGGGTGAGACAGTCCAAGCAAGTTCCACCAGTGCAGGCAGCGGTACCACGTAGGCAGCCACCAATCCCTCGCATCAGAGCCAGTCCATACATCCTAACCCCTGTGCAGATCCACACCCTGTACCGCCTGGACCAGGACACCATCACCACCATTGTGGACATGATACACAATGACATTGCCAGCCTGATTGAAATCTGCACTGCCATCCCCCCTCTACTGAAGGTAGTGTCTGTGCTCCACTTCCTGGCCAAAGGCACCTATAAGCACACAGTGGAGCAGCTGCATGGCATATCACAACCTTTCTTTTCACGCATGCTGACCCAAGTGCTGGATGCCCTCCCGAAGCACACAAGCAACCACATATCCCTACCACGGACAGCCCACAAGCTCTCTGACACTAAAGTTGGCTTCCATGCACTGGCAGGCATGCCCAATTGCATCGGTGCCCTCGGCTGCACGCATATTGAATTGGTGGTCCCTCATGCCATGTAGGTGGTGTACCGCAATCGTAAGCTATACCACTCCATCAATGTGCAGATGGTATGTGACTCCAGCAAGATGATCACACATTGTTGTGCCCGATTTCCCGGATCCACTCATGATGCAATGGTGCTGCGGACCTCCTCGCTACCCCGCTACTTGGAGCGACATGCTGGATGACGTGCCTGGCTGCTTGGTAAGTCGCCTGACAGGCCCATGGCAGTGCAGTGGGGGGAATGCATACTCCACCTGGTTGAGATTGGGAGGGATGCATACTCCACCTGGGTGAGATTAGGGGGTGCATACTCCACCTGGGTGAGATTTGGGGGGGATGCATACTCCATCTTGGTGAGATTGGGGGGTGGATACTCCACCTGGGTGAGATTGGGGGGGATGCATACTCCATCTTGGTGAGATTGGGGAGGATGTATACTCCACCTGGGTGAGGTTGAGGGGGTGATGGATACTCCACCTAGGCAATTTTGGGTGGTGAGTGGACAATGCACATACAGCAAACACTGAGGCCCTAAACATCCCAACCTGAACATGACCCATCAATGTCATACATAAGACCAATGCTGCACACCAATGCCAATATGCCATATTTACAAGCATGCCACATCCCTCAACGCGCCGACTGCACATCATCTGAGCATACCCTCAGCAACACAATCCAGCAACATGCAGTGAGTATGCATAACAGACATTACTGCAGCAAAGCACAACACAGGACATGCACCCATGAGTGGCACAAATAAATCCCACCGAGGGAATACACTGATTGTCACTGGCCCACCATCACAGTCGTGCTGCATGCCACCATTGGAATGCCAACCGATGAATGACAAATCATGATGAAACTTGTGCCCATGCTGCTAGTAGGAATACATACAGAGTACTATACATCACCTGTATGAGTGCAAATACAGTGTAGGCATCCACCCTACCTCTGCAACAGCATGCAAGTGAACATCCTGCATCATCTGGATAACACAATCCACACCTGCAGACCATAGTATAGCACACATTGTGACAAATGAACCTCTGAGCATACATTCAGGGACATTTGCATGTCAACACCAAATAGTTGCAGGCATGACAGTGATTTGTACATGTGTCATGTCAGTAATTGACTCATACATACCTCATTGTGCTCCCATGCTGGTGATGCTGGCTATCCCTTGAAGCCTGGCTCCTTACCCCTGTTCGGAACCCACAGAACAGGCACGAAGAGGACTACAATCGGGCGCATACCCGTACCCGTGCTGTGATTAAGCAGACCTTTGGCATGTTGAAGGCATGGTTCTGCTGCCTCAGAAGGTCTGGTGGAGCACTCCTTTACAAGCCTGAGAAGGTGGGAAAGATCACCATGGTCTGTACCATGCTGCACAACATGTGCATCCGGAGAAACGTTCCACTGCCACCTGACATTGACCTGCATACACCAAGTGAGGATGAAGAAGATGATGGAGGAGAAGCATCACCCCTGCCAGGTCGCGATGCACAAGATGGCTGTCCTGTGCACCAATCAGTGATTGTCTATTTCTTCTAAGACATTGGGATGCTGATGGTCCTGTTTTAGTGCTACACTGGGCTCTGGGATTGTGTGCATATGGACACAGGGTGTATGGGGAGTTGGGCACTGTGCACTGTCGTGTATTGAAAATGAAACACATTTGTGGTTGAACCCTCCACCTCCCACACAACCTCTCACCACCCCCAAAACCCCAAACACCCCATACCCCCTCCCCCATTGACATCCCACACATGATGTGCTATTAAGGTTTTTTCCTCAAAATTCAGTCAGCACATGCAGGGTGGCCCTGCTAGTTGCGGCCTCTCTTTTGTTCTGGGGGTGCATGTCTGTGTGGCGTACGTTGTGCCTGGTCAAGCGCACAGGGCTGGTTTGTGCCAAACTGGCAGGTGTGCTGGATGGAGTAGAGGTGCCTGCCTGTGCATCTGTTGGTGCAGGACGTTGCTGCTGCAGTTGTTCGGCAATCCTGCCCAGGACCTGGGTCACTGCTTCTAGACTGTCACGTATCACCATTGTGTTATTGTTCATGGCAAGGATGTTTGCAGCATTGGCCTCACGAATTTCCCGGCGGTTCGATTCCCCCTCCGCAACGTACTGCCTGACCAGCTCCATCATTCGATCCTGGCGGGCCTCAATCCTCGTCATGTGGGCCTCCATGTCAAAGCGGGCTGTGGAGGTGGATGGGGCACTTGCAGGGCGGCCCAATACAGGACTGTCCTCTGATGGGGACAAAAGATGTGGACTCCCCAGTACTACGGACTGGTGTTGATTGGGGCTGACTGGGGTGCCCTGTGTGGTGTGCAAGGGGGTATGCTGGGGGGTGACTTGGGTGGTAGGCTGGGGACTCAGGATATATGCACCATCCCCATCGGGGTTTCCGTCCATGTCAGATTGTTATTCAACGTGGCCCTCTGCATCACTAAGGGGGGCTGAGGCATCTACCGCTCCGATTGAGCTGGTGGCAGCAGACTGTGTGCCATCTGCTTCAGCTTCGACCACAGTGGACAACTCTGGTGTGCCTGTGTCATCGGCAGGTGTCTCGGATGTTTTTTGCCTCTCCAGTGACCTGCCCTGTATTAGTGGTGCTGCTCTGTGTGGCAGTCTGGGCATTGATTTTGCCCTGGAAGTTGATGGCCTTGTACCTTCTTGGCTGGGCCTGGATCCTTTGGAGGGTGTTGTGGCCTGTGTAGCAGCCTCCTGGCCGTCTCTGTCAGCATATGTGCCTGTGGGGGACCAAGAGAGGCAGGGCATCAGTGATGTTGGTACATGCATGATGCATACATTGGTGTCGTTCAGTTGTTCACATTTGATGCATTGCATACTTGTAGGTGTGATGCACAGGGTTCGTGCAATGGGGGGGCATATTGGCATATGTCAGGGACTCTCATTTTTGCACTGATGTGTGCTATGTGCCCTACCGTTGTATTGCGGTTTGCGTGATGTGTGGCATGTGATGTTTTGCTGTGTGTTGGGTGTCTATTGGTTATGGGATTGGCATGCAGCATGCATATCAATTTGCCAGTGTTTGTGCCACCTTCTGGACATGGATCTGTTAATGTGTGTATGATGGGCCATGCATTGCCTTGGTTCACTATCACATTAGTTTTGCTACATCATACTTTGGTTATCTGTGGTTTGTGCGGACACTCACCTCCATCGGCCGCTGACGGCACCCCAACTCCACATTTCCAAATCTCTCGATCGACTCCATGCTAATGGTGCTGCTACAAGTCTCCTCCCACCTTGTCATTTTTGTGGGAGAGTGGTCCCCGCCACCTGTTTCCAGGCCCTCCCTGTGGTTGGCAGACATTATGTTTTGAACACGGAGACGTAGGTCATCCCACCTTTTCTTTACGTCCTTCACAGTGCGGGTGGTGGTGCCAACTGCAGTGACCTTCCTCGCCACCTCCTCCCAGATTTCTTTTTGCGCAGTTGGGCTGGGCGCCTTAGGTCTGTTGCAAACACTTCATCTGCATGGGCAACCAACGAGTCAGCTAACATATTTAGCTCATCATCAGAGAACCTCTTCTTGCGCAGGCGGGGGGTAGATTTCCTACTAGCTTTGGACATTTTCTGGTGATTTGGCCGGCTCTCGACTCGTACCAGTGCTGTGTTTGGAGGATTGCCATGGATTGTGTTTTTTAAGATGGCCATGGGCCCATTTCCCGTTCCGGCGCAATGACGCTACTACCACCATGCCGGTAATGACTGTGTTTTTACCACAAATCTCCTAATGATGCCCATTGTACAAGCACACCATGCTCAAGCACTCTTGTAAACACTCTCATGTGGACACATTCCCAAGTGAACACTTACAGACAAGACAACCTCTCAGAAGCATGCACACATGCATTTGTACACACAGATAAATACACACACACATTTTCTTAGACTACTTATAAGTTGACAAATTATCACCGCCCAATACGTGCTGACACATCTGGCCTATCCCACATCCCTGTTTGCAGGCCAATTTACCTGTCAATGAGTGTCACGTGTTAGTACACAGGCTAAGGTCCAGCTTTCTGATGCCCACCAGCCTATAACTCTAAATGTCTGTCACATTTCCATGCAGAATATGTAAAACATGTCTGCATACGGGTAGTCCCATTCACTGCCCTGATTGAAGCAGCACTTTACACTAGATGAAAGATGTAAGCTTACATTTTAATTAAAACTGACATCTTTTCATTTAGTAGAAAAACAAGAGGGACAGTTGCCTCTCATCCAAACATAGCAATCACCACTGTTTGGAATGGCATGCAAGCCTTATCACTCTCTTCATGGCCCAAATTAAATAGGATATGATAAACCACAGAACCAGGGAGGATGTGGTTTGTTGGTGCCGGTCTGATGGGCTTACATACCTAGTCGATCATACTCAGGGTACATGGTAGGATTAGACCCAGTAATAGTCAGCCATTGCTATTTGGGCATGTGACAATTGTTTGGATCGCAGAAATTATATATTTTCAAAGAATGTATTAATACATGTAGTATTCCGAATCTCCACTTAGATGTTGAAGTCTCTATGGAGAATCATTATTTTAACAGTGATTTCAATATGCTATGGGAACATGAGAAACTCCTACGGGCAGTGGCATTATCGCCAGATTTACAGTATAATAAGAAATGGCTAGGACTACTGATTCATTGCCATTTATCAGGCAAGAGATTCCCAACAGATAGTCTTTGATTCGAACATTAAAGATCTTTGGGTAGAATGAAGCTATTCCCTCCCACTGCCTGTCCCTACCACACAATGGTGTTGCTTAGTGGCACCAGCTTTTTAAAATGGTAGCAGTGCTATCAGAGAACCATGTCTCCCTAAGAGACACAGAGTGGAAGGCATCTCCTTGTTCCTGAGCTAGGTCAGGGATTCCAGAGAATCTATCACAGGGTCTATATCTATGACATAGGAAATTAACGCACCCCTGATGTATTTCACTACAAAGTATATCTGGTTTGTAAATGTAAATGTGACAACAAGAAGATCAGAGTTAATAGTAGTTTCAAAAAAGTTTAAAAATCTGCACAACATATAGTAAATAACCAAAACGGTGCTACTTGAAATATTTGAATTATTATTCTTTTATTTTTTGGTTTGTATAAACCTTTTACAATTTACATCATTTTCTAACAAAATTTCAAATATTTACTAAAAAAAAGAAATACACATATTTACAACCACTGATATTTACAGGTATAATTTACATTCTTCTAATCACTAAAATGTTTGCAAATCAAACAAAACAGACAAATCTTTACTAAAAAAATAAAGCTGTCAAGCTTGTTTCCATGCTTTTCATAGTACCAATCATTTTTCAATTCATACTAAAAATTCATCATTGGCATACTACTATTTTCATTCTATTAAAATCTATATAAGAACCAACTTAACAGTTGACCCATCCTAGAATTCATTCTAGTGAGCATATGGTAATTAAGTATGAAAGCACTTTCAATTTCAACGATGCTGAGTTACCATGTAACATATCGTACCATAATTTGCCTCTGTTAACATACGAAGATTCTTGTTACATTTAAGTTGGGACACACCAGTAACAAATGCGACAATGATTCTATCACCTCAGGGTCTTTACAAAACCTGCACCCAGTGAAGCCTATAGGATTAAGACCTCTAATTACTAGTATTTCATTACTGTTCAAAACATTAAATCGGAAATGCATCATCCTGTTTCTAAACAGCTTTGAGGGGTATTTTAACAGAGAATTCTCTGGCTTTGGACACAATTTCCACAAGGATACCACTTGTGCATATATTTTCGAATTCAGGAGTATGATATTGTTCTCTAGCCAGTCAAACGCTTTTACTGTTTCTTTTACTTTTACTGGTTTGCTTATCAAGGTCTGAAGCGACAATCCCACTCCTACCAGTGTCTTCAGACATGACTCATTTAAGAATAGCATAAATGTGCTCCTCTTATCTGCATACATATAGTAGTACAAGGAATCATTTTTTGCCATGAGACATTTTCTCATCAGTGAGAGATTTTTGATCTTCATGATACAGGCTAGTGAAGTTAAACCCAACTCATACGGAATCATCTCAAAAGGTACGCATGTTGATATAAAGAATAAGATTTTGCACCATATTGTGGCTTCCAACTGGTTCAAAAAAATGGACCATAGAGTCTGGTAGGAATCCTATCCCATAAGTTAGTATTGGGATAATTTTCAGCCTGTAGAATTGTATGCATGGTGCAAGGGTACATTTTCCAAACCTTCTTGCTATAGCTTTAATTTGGAACAAGGCCTTTTTTGCTTTCAATAACAGAGTATTTTTTACTATCATATTTGAATAGGATTTATATCCAACATAGCCCAAGAATCTTAATAGCGTTTGGCTTTTTATTTGAATGCCACCACATAGCCATGAGTAATTCTCCTTTTTACATCCTACATGACGATGACTGTTTTACTTGGGTTGATTTTTAATTTTCTTTCTGAAATATATTCGCCAAAGGCATTTATTAGTCTTTGTAACCCATCAATCAGCAGAAAATCATTGGCGTAAGTGATCCATCGTATCGTAATTCCACCTATCTTTAAACCAATTAACCCACTCATATTTAGTTTTTTCCCAGCTTCGCCCACATATAGGTTAAATGAGGTGGCTGCAAGTCTGCATCCTTGTTTTTGGCCATTTGATGTGTTTATGATGCCAGTTAGTAGTCCCTTGTTATTTAGCCTGACCCTCATAACTGTATCTGAGTATAGGTTGATGATAACATTTAATAATCCGTTGTCAATCCCCAATTAAACTAATGTTTTCCACAAAGTAGGTCTATCCACTAGGTCAAAGGGTGAAGTCAGGTCCATTGATGCTACATACAGATGGCCATGCATTTTGTCTTTTACCGATTTTAGCAAGTGATGTAGCAGGAGACCCCCCGCATCTGTGCCAATGCTTCGTCTAAACCCAATCTGTCTCACATCAAATACCGCCTTTTCATTAATCCAATTAGTACGTTTTTTGTAGCACAATGGCCGTAAATATTTTTGATTCGACATTCAGAAGGGTAATCGGCCTGTAATTGTGTGGGCACATCCTGTCCCCTTTTTTAAAAATCAGTAAGACATAATACATTTTCCACGCCTCTGGGTTTTTTGTTTTTTTTATAGCATATATCCTGAAACAGTACTGTCAAGAGTTTTGCCCATATAAGTGGGTCACTCTTCAGATTAGCAAATGACAGCAGGTTTGGTCCTGGTGTGGAGGTGGTTCTAGATTTTTTAATATGGTTCAGGATATTTAATTACGTAATGTCCAAGAACCAACAGTCCTCGGTACCCTTATCATTCTTCCAAGACACGGCAGAGTTGGTGTAGATTAAACTGAAATACCCTGCCATGTGCTAGAATCGATGGGATTCATTTGCAGCTGATGTTGAGCACTTTTATCCATATTAATGATAGCCCAATATTTATGTGGATTGAATGCATTAGTGGCTTTCAACATTAGTTCACCTTCATCTTGGCTAATAAGGGCCGTGATACTTTTATGCCAGTTTTTGTAATTCTGCTTGCATACCTGATCTTCGCTATTCCCTCAGGCGACATCCCTGACACCTTTTGTATGTCGCTAATACCATGCCTAAGAGCATTTTTCTTTATTTTGAATTAATAAACTAACTGAATAGAAATAATTTGGCAATGGGTCCCCTATTTCTGATTACGGCAAATGACTGTAAATTAAACCTTAGAAATGTGTTTTTATTCCCACCAATTGCTGGATTTTACGAATAGGAAGCCTAGTGTTTCTTTTAGATGAAATCAACTTTAAACGGCAGTAAACTGCGTTACATTCGTCACTATTGAGAATAAGGGGACCCAAGGAACACTTTGCGATGAGGACCCAGGCGTACTTGGAGCACGTGTTTACCGAGCACAGCTTCCTACTTTCCTTGAGGTGAAAATTAACAGAAACCTTGAACAAACTGCGCCACAACAACATCTTTCTAACTAACGTGATACTTATCATGTGCTGACTAACCTGCAGAAGTCAAAGGAAAGCTGGAATGTGCTAAGTTGTGCAAATGCACGTGTTAAATTCTGTTTAACCCTTAACTGTGAGGGTGCTTTTGCATTCATTTGCCCGATGTTTCATATCATTCTGTATAAATAGGGTTACCACCTCGTGCGTTAACGTGTGGCACGTGCAATACTATTTTAAACACAATCTCAATCCCTTACTGGTGTTGTCCTGCTTACTACCTGTTTGCACAGCCAAGCCAGTAAGAACAAACATTGACAAAGTGAATAACTTTGGTTTTGAATAAGTATCGTAGACAAGTTTGTCTGGTATTTCCATCACATATTTAGTTAGATAATCCACGGCTGGCGATTGCCATCAAGGATTCCCATCAAATGTCGAGGTACTCTGCTTATGCCATTGGCATTTAGTGCAATCAAAGGTCTACTTCTCACCCTAAAGGCAGGGACTGACATAAAATGTTCAGATATTCCACTTGCAAAACTCTGTCCATGTGCAGAAATCTTCTTCCATACACTGGTGATACATTGCAACAAGCTAATATAAGCTTTCCTTAAAATAGACACACAGGTCTGGTGGTAACCCTGCAAGTGATACCGGCGGGTTACTGCCAGACCCGTACATAATTACTGGTGCCTGACTTTCCGGTAACACTGGGGTATTAATTTTGTAAATCCCCATTTGCATGGAGTCCAATAAGGACCATGGAATCACTGGCACCGTTAATAACAGTGCCAGTGCCTCCATGAAACTCTGCCGTGCCATTCCGCCAGCCAGGTCTGACCCTGTCAGGCGAGACAGCACCATTGTTACCGGACCGGTACAGTCATAATTGATATTGAAATTGTATTTCTATCGCGCTCGTACACAAGTGTTTCAGAGCGCGACAAGGCAAGTGAGGGGAACAGGGGAGAACAAAACAACGATCTTAATAGGCCCAGTGACATTGAGAAGGCACAATGTCACTGGGCCTGGAGAGGGGTAGGGGAAAAGTGCAGGGAAGGAGGGAGAAGTGGAGAGTGCGGAGGAAAGGAGTGATAGATAAATAATAATAAATAAATAATAAAGGCAACAAACATTGGTAGTGCAGCCAGCAATTGGCAAGTGCTGGGTTTAAGGCAGCAGACACGATAGGTCTGATAAGTGCAGTAAGAAAAAAGGGGGTACTGTATGGGTACAGATACAGACCCCAGTGCAAGGGGTGTCCCGGAGGCAGTGCGGGAGGGTGGCAGGGTGAGCAGGTACCTGGGCCCAGAGGACAGAGGGTGGACAGGTGCATGGTGCCAAGAGAGCACAGATTAGCAGGGGAGAGGGGGAGCAAAGGCAGAAGCAAAGAGGAAGGTCTTGAGGTGCTTCGGGAACCGGAGATGGTTCTCCTCAAGTTTTACAGTGGCAGGGAGACTGTTCCAGAGGGAGGCCCCAGGCGAAAACAGGGATCTACCCCCAGGGAGTTAGAGGTAGAGGAGTGAAAAGCTTGAGACGGGAGGTATTTGCGGAGGGATAGCTGAAAGTATTTTGGACTCAGGCCCCAGAAAGCCTTGTGGACAATGCAGAGGGTTTTGAATGTAATCCTTGCATCCACTGGGAGCCAAAGGAGAGATTTCAGAGCTGGAGAGATACGATCCCAGGGCTTGAGGCCAAGGACAAGTCTTGCAGTCCTGTTCTGGATTAGTTGCAGAGGGCGGAGAGTAGAGGCAGGTAGATTTAGAAAGAGGATGTTACAACAGTCAAACCTAGAGAGAACCAGAGCTTGGGAGACCATGAGCTTTTGGGGGAAGGAGAGGAAAGGCAGAGTACCTCTGAGGAGGTGCAGTAGGAAGTTTGACTTTTTAGAGACATAAGACATGTGGGCTGAGAAGGAAAGTGTGGAGTCAAAGATGACCCCAAGGTTTTTAGTCTCCCAGGTGGAGGGCCAAGGGAGGCTGGTCAGAGAGTGAGGGGAAAGGGTCGTGAAGGTGTGCTGATGAGGAAGATCTCCATCTTGCTGGCATTCAGACAAAGATCATTGGTGGCACATCAATCTTGAATGGCAGTTTGGCAATCAGAAATGAGAGAGGGCGAGGAGGTGGCCGAGGGCAGCCTGAAAATGAGTTGATTGTTGTCAGTTTAGCACTGGAAATTTGAGCAGAAAATGGCAATGCAGTGGGCGAGAGTTGCTAGGTATGAGCTGAAAAGCCAGGGCGAGAGGTTAAACCCCTGGGGAGCACCACAGGTAGAGAGGAAGATAGATGATAGGAAGGACCCATGTTGGACCTGGGAGGGTCGATCAGAGAGGAAAGAGGTCAGACAGGCCAGAGCCTGATCAGTGATACCCAGGTTACCACAGATACAGTTGAGCAGGATGGCATGCTTGACTGTGTCAAAGGCAGAAGAGAGTTCAGGGAGGATGAGTACAGAGGGAATGTTAGAGTCAAGGTTGGAGAGCAGATCTTCACGGATGTTCAGGAGAGCATCTGTGAGGCCCATACTGCTTGAAGGCCACACAACATGAGTGACAAAATTAAAGAATCTGTATTAATGTAACAGCCATATCACTGCATTGTGTGGCTAAATGCACAGTGCATTGGCGTATGGGAAGGATGTGGACAAATGGATAGAGCCATGCATTTTAAGGAATTGTGTGTTTTGCTGCACACAAATATTTGGGCCACGACCCATAACCCGAGAAATGAAGGGGTCCAAGAGACTCTGTCGCGCATCTCCTTTCATTGTGACATCAACCCATAGGTTAATACTCTGCCCCATCAGCAACAGAGATCATCATGGGTACTCCCTTCACATTATTTTATCGCACTCACCCTTTCTTTAATCTGAATAATAAACAAGTGGAATTTCAAGGGCAACATTTGCATTCCATTTCAAGTGCAATTGTACAATGGGTACAGACACAACAAACAATGTGACTGTAAAATAGATGCTAGCTAGAAATCTGAGATGTATGACAATGGTACACATATCCCTGCAAAGACACAAAACAGACAATTAACCTCTCAGTAAGTACACACACTCAAACATGGATACGGGAGACACATTGGAAGCAACCGGGAGGTACAGATAGTAAAGATAGAGGCTAAGGCTTAGAAGTTACCAGAAGGTGCACTTAACTGAACATAAACTGAGGTTGAGGGGTTTTATGGTTTTCAATAGGTGTTGCCATGAGTTAGCAAAGAAACAAATAGCTTTGCGGTGTGCAATATATCAATGGTCACTATTATTATACTTGTAGCAATACTACACAAAGTTAAAAACTGAGCGAACTTTTTCAACACTAAACCACAATTAGGAGCTGACAATTGTGAAACGTTCATGGACAGGCATTTTTGACAGGTTAGTATAGGAGGATAAACGAAGTTTCCGGGATGACATATTTTGGTTAAATGGAAAATCACTTTAACACATTATTTCACAGTTGTTTTGTGTACAACAAGGTGCAATTACTTGAGAATTTTAGACATAGGTGAACTATAACAATGTTCTATTTTGTAAACGCGACTTGAAAGGTCCACACATTACATGGTAACCCAACATGCAATATATTTGTTTAAATCCTTACAGTAGCAAGCAATGTAAAAGCAGAATGATTCCACTGTAATCTCATATTCTACTTCATCAACCAAAGTAGAAAAGTACACGGAGTTGTAGATTCGTGTGCATGACATAAGAGGAATATTTGAAATTGTACAAAATATCAAACTTATTTTGTATCTCAAAAAAGCAGATCTGAAAGTCAACTTTCCAGATGTCTGTGCCGTTTGGCCGGATCCCTCCTGTCTAGGGACTTTTGCAATCAAATGACCTACTTTAAATTAAAGAGCAGGCAAAGAGCAAAGCAATGCCACTAGGATATGAGACGGCTAAACTTTTCAAAGGAGGCAGCACAGTACTACTCAGTGAGATACTATGATTTTTCCTGTGCAGCTAAACAATTGAGATGGCCTTATATTTCGGAGATAGTGAAGCAAAATAATGTATTTGTTTGTTTGCAAAACAAACGCACAGCATTCAAGCCACTAAACCATTTCCAACCGACTGACTCACCCCATCCAGATCCCCCACTTTGTATGCCTTATGGGCCTAGTGAAGGGCTCATTTTGCCAGCCGGTTTATACCAGGGGGATTCTTTTGTCTCTTGTCAACGGTTTTGTCCTATTGCCCTGTGCAGGGCGCAGAGCTCAGACTCAGCGAGATTGGCACACATGCCCGTTTCAGTTCATAATGGACAAGTTGCACCTGGCGCCAATGGGGGATAACCAAAGTCAACTAGGAGGAAAAAAGAAAATGATAAACAACCGGATAACAAAGACAGGGTGGGTATACTTTTTGACCTGAAAAAGAAAACTCTCACTCCCACCCCTCCTTTCATTGTTTGTTATACTCCATATCAATATTGTGGTTCCTTGTTTTATTGACTTGTGTCTGCGTTCTTCCACAGACCTGAAGCACAGTATTTTTAAGTACCAAAACTGGGATGTGAGCCTCAACACATTGCTTCTGAAGTCCAGAAATTGATTGCATAATCACTTCTCTTGAATAATGTTTTATGCTCGTTATGGGGGTAACTTCCCAGTATTTATTACCCTCATTTGATGGGCCTACACTTTAGACCTACTGATGCTACATTCATTTTTAAAAAAAACACCTTGTGGTTCAGGTATTTTTTAATTTTTTATAGATGGTGTTACTATCACCAAAGTATTATAAACCACAGACAGTGTAGGTTTATGTCCTCTTACCCAAACCCCCATATTTTGTGAAAAGTTTTTTCAGTCAAACATTTTCAGCCAAGAAATTAACAACAAAAAGCCTGGCAATGTAACAACGTTGTACCGGGTCTTTCACATCATCAATATATTCCCCAATATACTACAATGGAAGAATTAGAATGGTTAATTAACAAAAGTAGCAAGTCAAGAGCTCCAGGACCGAACAGCCTTTATAATTTAGTTTTTGGAGATAGCGTAAGTCATTAGACAGAATACTATTTGATTTATTTAATACCATACTGACCTCTACAAAGATCCAGGAGACTTGGAGACTTTCTCACGCCACACTAATATTTAAAACGTGTGATAGAGGTGACCCTGCAAAGTATAGGCCTATTGCTCTTTTAGATGCTGATTTGAGCGAGCTGAAAAGTTGAGGCAAAGAACATAATAGCCTACAACCTAACCAAGTAGGGTTTAGGGTGGGCTTTGGTGCCACATTGGCAGGTGTTGTGATAGATACAATTCAAAAACAAACTTGGGATGAGTCTCCACCTTCCATATATGTGCCAACCATTGACCTGTCACTTGCTTTTGATATTGTTAATTGGGGGAAGTTATGAGATAAAGGGCAGCATTGGGGGCGCCCCTCTATTTAGAGCGTTTTCCATATAGGAAATGTGGTAATGCTCTGCTGCGATTTAGACTACATTTGTTATATATCAAAGATGATTGTTTGTTATGGAAAAATGAAAACTGTATAGATGTGATTTGTCAGTACTTTCATGTTGATGAAGAAACTGTAAGTCATATCGTTCTTGGGTGTCCAGGTTTGGTTGATCTCTGCAAGGGATGTTTTGGAAAATACATTGTTTGCGGGAAATATCTTTATTGAATAATTTGTGGCTACATTTGCAGGGTTTAACATCATGGGCACTTCGCAATGGCTGTATTAGTTTTTGGAATAACTGAAACTAATTATTATATAGACTATACGCTCTAAATATGTATTTTCAGGTGATAAGATTTTAATCATGGTATAACAAGCATGATTTTAATTTTTGTCTTTTTGATATTTTATGTAATGGTTGTTTTAGGACCTTTTAGGATTAATACATTTGAATGAAATCATTTGAATGATGAAGCTGGATTTTACTGCTTGTGCAAGGATTTAAATTGAAACCAATTGCACAATTATGAATTAAAATGCAAATGAAATATGTTCCATAATTACCTTTGCATTCCCTTAACTATGTCTTTACATATGCATAGTGAGTTGACATATCCACTTTGTGTAGGCAGATGCACACTGCCAGGGTATACGTGTGCATCATATCAGTACATGTGTGGTATATGGGTTTATCTGCAGAGTGAGTAGAGATGTGCAGTGTGAGTGTGCATTGTAGTGTGTATTTTACACTGTGAATATGTATGTGCAATCTATATGTGCAATCTGAGCATGTATGTGCAGTCTTCATGTGCAATCTGTATATGTATGTGGAGTGTTTGTGTGTGTGTAGTTTGTGGCTATCTGTGCAGTTTCTGTGTGCAGTCTAAGGGTATATGAGCTTCCTGAGCATGATATGGTACGATAAGTCATTTATAACGCGCCTGTACACAAGTGTTTCTAGGTGTGACAATACAAGGATGAGAAGACAGAAGGAGGACAAAACAACCATCTTACTAGGCCTTGTGTCATTCAGATTGTGCAAGTGCGGGGTTGGGGGAGAAGAGCCAGGTAGGGAAAGGGGAGGGCAGAGTGCAATGGAACGCTTACGTGCTGCCAGGGAGTTGGCTCATAAGTGCAGGGAATCAGGGGACTGTAAGCTTGCAGATACAGTCCCTAAGTGGTTCGGAGGCCCGGAGGCAGGGCAACTGATTGTGCAGGAGCCTGGTCCTGTAAGTTCAGTGGGTGGCCAGGTAACCAGTTTGCGCAGCAGACAAGGGCATCAGCAAGGGAGAGAAAAAGCAGAGGGAGGGTCTTGAGTTGCTTCCGGAACCTTAGCTGATCCTGCTCATGTTTGAGAGAGGCAGAGAGTCTCTTCCAGAGAGAGGCATCAGCCGAAGACAGAGATCTACCCCCCACTCACTGCCTGGAGAAGCATCTGACCGTCAGAGATGGATGGATGTGCAGTGTGCGTGTGTATGTGTGTGTGTGATTGTGCTGTGTGAGGGTGGATATATAGTTTGTTCATGTGGAGTAGTGGTGTGTGTGCAGTCTGAGGATGCACATGCCACATGGAGAGCTCTCTGCAATGTGTTGGTATATGCACTGCATGTCGATGAATGCACAGTATATGGACACATTTGCAGTGTGATGGGGTTGTGATTGGGTTTGTGTGTCTGTTATTTGGGTGAACATGTGTATGGGAGGAAAGGTCTTTAAGACCCCCTCCCCTCCATTCTAACCCCCATGCAGGATATGATTTATCCACCAGCCACCCATGTGGTTGTGGCCAGGGATGCAGGATGGCTGCAGGACTACCCATATGGATGCAAAACTCAGCTAGAAGGCCGAGCCCAGACTCCATTTTGTAGCACACTCCGACTCCATTTTGTACATGATTAAACAGGCCACATGAGCAAAAAGAAGCCTGCAGGTCTGCAGCTCTCTCCTCGAGATCGCGCACAGCGGGTCAGTTATTTCCCTCACCCTCCTCCCTTCTGTGTCCCTGCAGCAGGCCTGTTCTCACTGGAGACCAGGCGCGAACAAGCTACAAGACAAACACTATGGGCCTCATTATGAGTTTGGAGGCAGCCGTGCCCTTAATAAGGTCCATGGTCTGGGTCCATGGTCCCCGAATGGGGAAATTCTGGGCCATTCCGACTTTGGAGGGCCCAGTATTTCCCCATTCAGGGAACCCAGACCCGGACCATCCCCATTCCCATTCAGCCCACATAGGGCTCAATGGGAATGGGGAACATGCTAACAACAGGCCCGTTAATGATGGGCCTGTTGTTAGCATGCTGGTCCCCTTGCGGGACCCGCAAAGGACGTCTGATCTGACCAGTCCTCCAGAGCGGGTCCCGCAAGGGGACCTCGTAATGAGGCGGTATGGGTTAACGGCTCCGGCACCTTTACCGGCGCCGTTAACCCCTTACCGCTTTACTTGTAATGAGGCCCTATATCTTTCACTTTCCGCAGTCCATCGCTGACCTGTGAATGACTGAGCATAGGCTTGGGTTTGAGAAAAACAATTTATCTCCACAAACATGTCGCCATCCCCTTGCAGAACCTACATTTATGACATATGTTGTGGATAACCCCACAACCTCGCTCCTCTTTTGAAGTAACATTCATACGTACCCCACGCCTGTGTGACACTCCGTTTAACCCACAGTGCTAATAATTCTGTAAAGGTTATACATATCCTTCTGTAGTAGTGTGTCAAGGGGCTGATTCTACAAAACAAAACAAGACAACTTCTGCCTATTTTCACTGCACACAAAGCTATGGTGTACATGTCTAGGCTCCATACTAAAATTATCCTTTGTCAAAAAACTTTCACTGATGTACGATATGTTAATTTACTCATTTGGTATGACACAAGGTATAAAGATCCAGATGCTTGATGGTTTTTCTGATATTATGAATGTTCACAAACATCCTCAACTAATGTACGTTTCTCATATGTATACTATAAAACTGCAAGGCAACAAGGCTAATGTAAATAGATTCATTTCATAGCATGATGATCATGGTACCATAACAGTATAACCTATATTGTAATTAGAACTCACTCATTGTTTAATGTACCTATATCTGCAATGGTCTAGCTCTACCTCATCCTAATGATTCACATATAACCCCACAAAGTGAACGAGACCCAGTTTGACAGGCCTCATCTCTCTCTCACTCCTGCCCTGCAGCGCCGTGCACTCAGCCCCCACCATCTTCCCCCCTCATGCTGGGCTGACGGCTAAGCGCCCTTTTTCTCACTGATGCCCTGATGATACAAATGTAACCACTTACCCCTTCCGCTGAGCCTGCACCAAGCATGCACCCTCCCCTCAGCCCCCTAACTCATTTTGTATTTGTTTTATTAATAATGCGCAAACAGTTAGGCCCGGGCACAACAGGGCGCAATTTGTACAGAGTTACAATAATGCATATATACAGACATAAAAATTACATTAACAAAATACTAACAGTGTTTCTATCTACATACATTAAAGTAATCACAATGCCACTATGCTTAACAGTAGATATACCCCTAGGGTGTGCAGAGAATAGTAACAGAGGTCAGCGGGCCAGAGTGTGTAAGTCAAGGGCGCAGAGCATGTCTTAGTGTTGGTCAAAAAGCCAAGATTTTGTTTTGGCCTTGAATGTGTTGAATGAGTCTCCAGCTCTGATTGTAGCAGGGAGGGAGTTCCATAGTTTAGAGGCTAGGACAGGGAAGCTGGTGCCCCCTGCTTTTTGAAGTTTAAACCTAGGGATCGATAGACAGTGGGTCTGGGCAGTTCTTAGAGGTCGGGAGGTCAAGTGGTGAGACAGCCGACTGCAGAGGTAGATAGGCGCCTTGTTAGCCAAGCATTTGTGCATGAGGGCAAGTGTTTTTAGTGAGATTCTCTGCTTGACAGGTAGCCACTTTAGGTTGGTTCTGGATTCTGAAATGTGGTGGTTGCGGGAGATGTTTAGGGAAGCTTGAATGGCATTATTCTGTGTTGTTTGGAGTTTATTCAGGTTCTCTTGGCTGGTACCTAAGTAAAGAGCACTACAATGGCCATAATGAGAGTTCTAGCAAGTGTGGCACTGTTAGGGGTGGTAAGGAACGGTCTGCAAGCTGCAATAAGTTTACACGTGTATGCCGAGGCAAATCTGACTGCATTTATTTATCGAGATAAGGATAGGGTGGCGTCAAGGTAAAAACCGAACGTTTTGGTATCTTTCGAGACTCATATGGTATTACCGTCCATGGTAAATGACTGATAGGACGGGTCTAGTTTGCTCAGGCGTTGTGAGGTGCCCAGGATGAGGGCTCCGTCTTGTCGTCATTTGGGCATAACTTGTGTTGTGCCATCCAGGCTTGGATGACCAGGTAGACATCGTTAAGGGACTTGGTCTCAGCTAGATAATCACCTGTGATGGGAGTGAGTATATGGGTGTCATCCGCATAGTTGGTGTATGAGACAACCAGATAGTCAAGCACATCAAAGAGTGGTTTCGTGAAAATGTTATAAAGTGTAGGTGACACGCAAGATCCCTGAGGTACGCCGCAGTGAATAGGGGAGGGTTCTGAGGCTGCGGATGGGGCAAAGACCCTCATGGATCTGTTGCTCAAAAAGGATTTGATCCAGGCCGCAGCAGAGGACGAGAAGTTGGCAGCAGAGTGGAGGTGCCTGCATAGGATCTGGTGGTTGACCAAAGTTCATGATGCCACCATGAACTTGCCTTACACCCCCAGGCTCTGGTTAAAGAGATATGGGCAATAAGCCCCTCACCTTAATGCCTTTTGAAGTAAGAGTGCATGCCCCTTATTAAGTGTACCACCTCAGCTCACCCCAGATCCCTGACCGCCCTGTGTGGCAATATATTCTTCTCACGATAACAAACAATAAATAATTGCCTCAGGAGATCTAACAAAATGGTTAATGAATGTGACAACATAATCTTATGAGTAATTTTGCCACCTGGACCCATGTATTCTAACTTTTTATTGTTCAGGTCAAAATGTTTACTAATATATCTCTCATGTGTTAAACTAGATAGGTGATGGTAAAGGTACGTGTGGCCACAAGGGCAACTGCTATGTAGCATAAATTGTAACAGCTCGGACATCAACTGACCCTGCGCTCCACCCCGAAGAGCCCAGCTGACCCGTGCAACCCACACTGGCACCACGTGGACCTCAGCCAATCCTGGAGCACCGGATGTAAAGATTACATAGTTTCTAGTCTTTGCCATCCAATCCCCACGTCTTATGTGCCCCCTATAGTTTACCTCATTGATGATGTGATTTTCTAAAACAATACAGGGGGTCCCAACAAGCTACCTTTCGATGTCTACACCAAAGGTGACAGAACAAGGTCTCAATCCACATACACTTGTTTTACAAATATATGATATATTTTTTGTAAAACCTTAGCCCTCCATCTTTTTATATTTGCTAAAAAAAGATGGCTCTACAAGTGTATGTGGATTGAGACCCTGTTCTTTCACCTTTGGTGTAGACATCGAAAGGTAGCTTGTTGGGACTCCCTTGTATTTCCTCTTGACATAGCCGACATCACAGAATGAGTGAGGAAAGGGATTGGAATGTTGGCTTCAAGATGCAAAGAAGACAACATAAAACAATGCACTATCTTGCATAACATGAGAGTGCATAGAAATAAACTTCTTTAAAATGGACAGAGATACTCATCTTTATAATATTGCATTGCAAAGCAGCTATAATCTGAATGTATGTAAAGGATTTGTAAAGCACAAACCAAGCTGGAGAGCAATGTGACACTGCACCTACGGGGCACATCCGCAGTTGGTACATGTAGAGAATATAGGGCAGGGGAGAATCTCTGGAAGATAGAAATTTTTGAGTGGGAGAATCAGCAATCGGCCAGTTGTTCTTTGAAGTGTGGGGTTTTCCGATCCTCCCTAAAGTGGAGGATGGTAGGGGTGAGCTAATCTGTTTTCTTTTTCCATCCTCAATTCTTTCTTCCAGTCTGTCGATTTTGTGACTTCTTGTTGGTGGCTGGCATCTGGAGATCGAGAGTGTATCATGCATGCGATGTACAATACTGCAGGAATAGCACAGTTGGAAGACTGCCATCTATTCTAAGGCAAACATTCTCAAGTGGGGAAAGGTGCTATATTGGAAAAGATAATCCCTGCTTTACTTCATCGAGGGAGATTGTTCCCCTGTATTTTTGAAACACCATGCATTTTGAAGTAAAGGACATAGAAAGTACTTAAGGGGTTACTTCACTTCACTCACAGAACAAGCTGTAATTGAAATATTTGAATCTGTCAATTTTGCCTGTCTAATTTTGAGTTATTGCCCAAGCAAATGTGTGACTGAGACAACTACTTACCTGGACTATCTGCTGGATCTTCTTTAGGACGGTCTGCTGCAGACCATGCCACCACTGATATAGAGGATTATTGATTCGGCCATTCTACATGTATGATGGCAGACTATTTATGGTAAAGGCGGCTCCAATTCGGTTTCCTCTGAAAATGAAGCAAAAGATCGCAATGGTCACTGTTAGGGCAGTGATGTTTGTTCAGGCTGGAGTTTCGGAAACAAATGCAATGACCACAGGCATGCAGTGGGGAGGATGCTGCCAAACAACACCAGTAGAATGTGTGTTCCACTTCCCATGCCAGCTTTCTTAGTATGTTCACTTCCTATAGTTCTGTCGAATGTGTATCTCCTAACAACCAACACTAAACACTGATCAGAATGCAGTTATCAGCAGGGTTTTCATGTAATGATTTGTTATAACCACAAATTACAACATAAAGAAGAGGAAGTGAAGAAGAAGAGTGTCCAGCCCAAGTAACATAATTAATTCCTTTGCAAAAGATAAAAGCAGAACCATTTAAGATTAGATCCTGAAATACCCAAAGTGGAAAGAGAGGAGATAAGAAGGGAGTGATCCACAGTGTCAAACACTTCAGATAGATTGATAAGAATAAGAATAGACGAAAGCTGAGAGTGGCGAGCAGTGAGTAGAGAATTAGAAAAATGAACAAGTTCAGTTTCGCTGGCGTGATATTGACAAAAACCAGACTGCAAGGGGGGAAGAAGAGAACAAAACTCAGATAACGGGTTACCTGGGAATAGGCAGCTTGTTCAGGAATTTTAGAGAGAAAAGTTATGGATGGATTTAGAATGAAAGTTAGTCGGGGAACAAGGATCAAGAGATGTTTTTTTGAGAATCGGGAGAATAAGCGCATGTTTGAAAGCAGCGGGAAGCAAGTGTGTAGAATGGAAGAGTCACTGAGACAATTAGGATACGGAAGAAGATGGGGATATACGTGGGGAATAAAAGAAGAACAAAGAGGGTCAGAGGGAGAAGCTGTGGTATGAGCATGTGTAAAGAGAGCAGACATGTCAAGACCCGTAGGAGCATAGAATGATGAATGAGAGTACAGTGATGGAACAGGAGAAGAAGAAAAGGAAGAAGGAGAAGGAGAAAAAGTTAGTCATAGATGAAAAGTAGTTAGCAAAATCAAAAGAAGAAAGGGAGGAGAAAGCAGAAGGATCAGGGGCTTCAGGGGAAATAATATTGTGCAAAAGCTAATAGAGACGAGAAGGGGGTGAGACAGAGAAAGTATACGTTCATAAAAGTACAATTTCTTTGCAATGAGTAGAGCAAAATCAAAGGAAGAATGTAGCATTGAAAGTGTTGTAAGGCGGGAAGAGAAGTGGGAGCTTTTTCAAAGCAGTTCGGCTTCAAGCAAGCTACAATGGAGAGAAATAAGACTGTGGGTAGGAGAGAATGGATGTAGAGGGAAAGCGGAGTCAAGAACAGATTGTAGAGAATAATGTTGAGTACTAGCAGCTAAGGCAGGAGAAAAGGAGGAAAAAGGCAAAAATCCGAGGGAGAAAAGAGATCAGTGACAAAAGAAAAGATGGAGAATCAAAAGAAGAGAGGTTACAGTGCAAAATGATAGTGGTAGGGGGAACAGAGGGAACATAAAAAGAGAGGGTAAATAGAAAGAAGTAGGGATCAGAGGCATAAAATGGAGAAGATGAAATGGGAGCGAGAGAAGAAGAGGAAGACAAGATTAAGTCAAGACAAGTGCCAGACTGATGAGAAGAAGGAGAAGGAAGAAAGTGCTGACAGTCAGCAAGAGAGAGCCGCAAAGGGAGTGAGGAATTATTAGCAGGAAAGTTAAAATCCCCAAGAAGAAAAAAGGGGAAGAAGACAGAAGAAGATAAGACAGAAGGAAATATTTTAGGCTACAATTCCAGATAGATATTTACAATTTCTCTTTCCTACCTGGCTGAGCCTATTAGAAGGATCTCTGTCCCTAAACCTGTTGCCTCCATAAATGGATCCCAAAACTGTTTTTCTAAAGAAAACTGATTCCTAAAACCACCCTGCTTCTCTCAAGTGTGGGGCAGATGGTTTACTAGAGAGAAAATGAGACACAGGGGCTTGTCTAAATTTCAAGTGAGAGAGGGGCATGGAAAATTATACAATATTTTTTACATTTGTATAGCGCACTACGATATGATATGGCATTTATAACATGCATGTACACAAGTGTTTCTAGGCATGACAAGACACAGAGGGGGAAAGAGAGGGAGGACAAAAAACAATCTTACTAGTCCTTGTGTCATTCAGATCGCGCAAGTGCAGGGAAGTGGAAGGACAGACATGCCATGGTGGGGGGAGAAGTGCAGTTAACTCAATAAGTGCAAAATCTCTTTATGCATGACGTCATGACTTTCTATGATGATATCTCCTTACTGACACCCTTATACTCCCCCTGGCACTATGTATCCTACTGGACCCTGCAGATGTGCTCCCTGTGCACGCTACTCTTTGACCCATGCCACTTCCCAACCCACTCCCGTGTGCACTTACATGACATGCCCTGCCACTGATCCACATGGATGACACATGTTGAGTGTCAGGTATGGCCATCCTCCTCAGCACCACTTCATGACGTAGCCTCTGGTGAGACAATTCTGGCCATTTGTGTATGTTGAATCCACAGCACAGGGTTGTCAGACTTGATGCATGTAGGGTTGGACAGATAGGCGCTTTTTGACCCTGACAGACTGCTTCTGTGTTACCCAATGAGGTCACATTTTGAGCAGTGTTTGTTTTTATTGTGTTACGCTCACCTGGTCTCTACGGGAATGTTGGGGCACGGTTGTAGCCCTCCCTGGATTCGGCTCCCCAGGCTTGATTCTCACCCCCAGCTGTTGCTCAGTACACTGTTTCAGATGCTGATACTGCCCCTGCGGGAACACGAGAGGTAATAAGAATGTGGTAGAGGTATCGTGACTCTCTTTGGATTGTTCATCCCAAAATGAGGTGAGTAAGCGTTTACCCATATAGGCTCAGCTGGTATTTAGTAAAGGCAAGCTCTCCGTCCTGCTTCTTATTAGCAGGGGCAATTCCGGATGGCCCAGTTGCTTCACTGGTCCGTAGATGTGGTGTCCCATACCGGCTGTGACTGAACAACTTTAAAGGTAAGAGTTTTTATGTTGATTATTGTTTATATGAGTATTAATGCCTTGTCACATGATTAAAGTTCGTTCTCTTTATAATGTCTCTTTCTCTCATACAGGCAACGTTATGCTGGTGCTGGACTTCGAAGTGTTCCCCAAGAAGGTAAGCGTGAGATGTGATGGCGCACAACCTTATCTAATGTCCCAATCAGGTTTCTAACCTCATTTCTTCTTCTCTCCTGCAGGGCTGATCTGGTGGCGTCCTGAGAAGAGTGGTGGCGACCGGGCCTGACGGCGGATGGAAGAAGCCTGTGACTGCGATGAAGCTAAGCAGTGAGTATGCTCCTGCCGAGAATCAGGTAAAATGTGCAGTCGGTGGTTGACCTCCGTGAACCAGGTAAGTGCGCTCTGGCCGGTCGAGGATGGAGTAACTGCTAGCAGGTATGAGGCCTTTCTGAGATGATTCAGCTGGTTCTGATGGAGATAATTGGGTAAGTGCACCTCCGCGATGGTTTGGCTGACTCTTGCAGGTAAATGCTTTTCTGCGATGGTTTTGCAGTCTCTGCAGGTAAGATGCTTCTCTGCAATGATTTTGCTGTCTCTGCAGGTAAGATGCTTCTCCACGATGGTTTTGCTGTCTCTGCAGGTAAGTGATTTTTCCGAGGTGGGTCGCTGGAGAACAGGCAAGATGCTTCTCCGAGGTGGTTGCACTGCAACATAGGTAAGGTGCTTCTCAGGCGACGGTGACCGTTACGCTGCTTGGGCAGAATAATACGAAGCCTAGACCTGTGGGCGGGGAAGGCTTAACTAGTCTGGTCTCGTCCACGCCCCCTTGCTCTGCTAGATGGTTCCACCCTGCCACTCCCGAATGCCCCTCTCTCACTTGAAATTTAGACAAGCCCCCGTGTCTCATTTTCTCTCAAGTAAACCATCTGCCCCACACTTGAGAGAAGCAGGGTGGTTTTAGGAATCAGTTTTCTTTAGGAAAACAGTTTTGGGTTCCATTTATGGAGGCAACAGGTTTAGGCACAGAGATCCTTCTAATAGGCCCATTTTTTCCTTCTGTCTTATCTTCTTCGGTCTTCTTCCCCTTTTTTCTTCTTGGGGATTTTAACTTTCCTGCTAATAATTCCTCACTCCCTTTGCGGCTCTCTCTTGCTGACTCTCAGCACTTTCTTCCTTCTCCTTCTTCTCATCAGTCTGGCACTTGTCTTGACTTAATCTTGTCTTCCTCTTCTACTCTCGCTCCCATTTCATCTTCTCCATTTTATGCCTCTGATCCCTACTTCTTTCTATTTACCCTCTCGTTTTATGTTCCCTCTGTTCCCTCTACCACTATCATTTTACACTGTAACCTCTCTTCTTTTGATTCTCCATCTTTTGTCACTGATCTCTTTTCTCCCTCCAATTTTTGCCTTTTTCCTCCTTTTCTCCTGCCTTAGCTGCTAGTACTCGACAGTATTCTCTACAATCTGTTCTTGACTCCACTTTCCCTCTACATCCATTCTCTCCTACCCACAGTCTTATGTCTCTTCATTGTAGCTTGCGTGAAGCCGAACTGCTTTGAAAAAGCTCCCACTTCTCTTCCCGCCTTGCAACACTTTCAATGCTACATTCTTCCTTTGATTTTGCTCTACTCATTGCAAAGAAATTGCACTTTTATGAACGTATACTTTCTCTGTCTCTCTCTCTCTCTCTCTCTTTCTCTTTCTCTCTCTCTCTCTCTCCCTCTCTCTCTCTCTTGTGCTGCACCCCACTGCTAGGCAATCATCAATCTGTCTCCTGTCTCACTCCTTCACTCTCTTAACCTTTGACTCTATGGTCCATGCCTGTTTTCAAGTTCCCTACATGAGCTGTTATGGATGTCAATTATTTTCATGTTGTTTTGATGCATGTCTTTGCAATTTTCAAATGTCTTTCCAGGTGTGATGCAGTGGATGCAAGCTATATGGTCACCCTGTGCAGGTAAGTGAAGGACACTCAGGGTGTGACTTGCATTTTTGTTTGTGGCAGGGAGTCTGTTACTAAGTGGTGTCGCTTTTCTTTTTCTTGTATTGAGGTGAACAAGTTCAGGTTTGTCGGTGCACGTGACACATGATGATGGTAGGCTGGTGTTTCTATGCATGTTATTTTCTCAAGACACTCAGGCTGGCACTGGATGCAGGTTCATAGTTGTGTGGGGGGCTGTCACTGTAGGTCATTTGTTGGTGGTTTGTCATGAGGGTGGCAGACCTGGATGTGTGTGTGCTGTGACACATGGTGATGGTTGCAGTGTTGTTTCCTTGCACTTTTTACATGTGTCTTGCCTGCCATATGCCACCCCATTCAATTATTTTTAAATAGTCATGTCTACCCACTCAGACAGTCCAATCGTGGTCCTTCTACCCTTCTGGGGCTGCTGTCCCAGGCAAATCCACATACATGACAGCATTGCTCATTTGTGGAGTGAGATGTTCTCCACAGACACCAGGCACACACCATTGTTCAGGAGTTGCTGTTTGCCATGGTGAACATGTACCGTGCATGGTACACAATTACATTTCCAGAGGCCTGTTGACAGCTGCTAAATGCATCTCATTGCTCCCTTCAATTCAAAGCACAGTTTCCCCAATTCATTCCTGTCCCAGTGAAGTCTGCCTTCGCTTCCACTTCCCTGTTGCTGCTCCCTTTTGTGCGTCTTTCTCCTTGATCTCTGTTTACTATTGATTTCTCATGTCTGCTTGTGTGTTTCATGCCAGTTGCCTTGGTGCCCTGCCTTCCAGTATGACAGCTACCTCAGTGAAGTGCTGCCTTCTGCATGATATGGTCTTTTGTGAAATTGGTCATATTTTACAATCACATCACCTTTGACTTTGCATAATCAGCTCCCCTACCAGTGTTTACTGCACTGTCCCAGTGCCACATTAATGAGGGGATGCCATATTGTGGCATTGGGAGCACTTCCAGCACGATCCTGGATTTCCATGACCTCAGTGGTCTCTTTTTGGGGGTCCTCTCAGTGGCATACTGACTTTGGCCAGATGCAAGCGTTCATAACGTCCCATCAGCATGAGAATGGATATGTGTTACAAGGTCCCCTGCATAGCACTCGGGGGTAAAGTAGTGTAGGTGTTGTGGTTTGGCAAGGTGTCACTGTGCAGGGTGTTCATATTGCATTTGTGGGAGGTGGGTGGATCTGGTTGCACGGGTGCCAGGACACAAGGTGATGGGTGGCTGGTGAGTTTTTGTTTGCATCTGTTGCATGTCACTCAGGGGGGCACATGGTGCTGTATATTTGGGTGAATTAATGTTTTGTTTTTTATTTCTCTACAGAGGCATTCGGCATGTGAATATGGTTGCTGCGATTGAGGGTGATGCTGCTGCTGTGTGCGTGTACAGGACACTGCATCATGGTTTTGTGGTTTCCAGGCAGACACAGGGGGACATACATGGATTGCATAGTCCAGCTGGTGCAGGCACACAATGGATAAGGTGAGATGTGCATATTTCATGGAGTACACTTGCATTTTTCAGGAGCTGACATGACAGCTTTGTTGTGACTATGTATTGTGGCAAAGTTTTGGTCAGGGAATGGGTTGGCCACTGAACCTGTTTATTGTTGTGCAACACACATAGTGGGTCCAGGTCTGTAATCTTGTGCCTTTGTTTTTTGCATCCATTTGGTACTATGCCTTCCTACTTGTGCTCCCATGTGAGTGTTTTGGCGTCTACATGCACAACAGTTGTGCTTGTGCCATGTGATTTTGGGTGTACTGCATGGACACTGTTGGTTCAAAAGAGGATAGCACAGGGGCAACATGCTGGTTTTGGAAGCAAGGCCATGCAGAGCAACAGAGGTTTGAATCCAGGATCCATGATTAGAAACCAAACTCACTTTAGGGCATTGTAAAGAAACTATTAAATATATAAATAAAGTTGCTATGACTGTTCTGGTGATTTTTGCACAGCCATACAGATTAGGGGCATGATTCACAGGGCATTTCACCATGGGATTGCGCCATTATTTGGCACCTCTGTGAATCAGGCCCTTTGGGGCGTATGTGATGCTGGAAATGCATTGGAGGGACAGGGCCTCCATGTCCCTTTCATGTACTCCTTTTATCATGTGTGTTCTGTGTTATTTTCTGCACAGAAGTCCATCTGGGACTCCTGGCAGTGCAGCTCTTCCTTGTTATGGTTTGGTGAACAGGCCCTAGGGATACCCTTATGGTACCCATGGGTGGGGGTACAACCCTGTACCCTTAGTGTATGTTGTTGGGCACCTGTGTCTGGCCTACAGAGCAGGGTATGGGTGGGTGGCAGCTCCATGCTGAATTTGACAGGTGCTGAGTATCCTCCATTTTGGGATACCCACGACCTACCATTAGAATCAGTTGATTCCTGATAAGAGACAAGATTGCCCCTGTGGCCTCTTGCTTTCTGTTGCCTGTTACCTTGTTTTCCCAAAGTCCTGGGAAGCCCTGACTCTGTCCCTTCTCCTGACTGGCTGGTGGGTGGAAGTTCCATATATGGTATTGTAAATGGTATTTCTTATATTATAGTGATTCAAATAGGTATCAACAGATAACCCCCATTATCACTATCTCTACTATCGGAGGATATGTAAATATATAATAATAAACGAAGAGATAGAAAACCAAACAAAAATGAAAAATTGTGGATATCAGACTGGGAAACACAAAAAAACTTTTCTTAAATGATGTACCGGTACTCTTATCTTAAAAAAATAGCTAAAGTACAACCTGATTATTCAAAAAATATATAATTTATTTCAAACACAGAAAGAAACCCTAAAGACATACACAACAGTAAATCGTATAAAATACAATTGTATTACTCAATTTTCATTAAAAAAACACATATTCAACAAATACCAGGACACAATATAGCAGCATATTACCACATCACAAAACAAATGTGTCACATAAAACATATATATTCCCAACATGTAACATGTTTCAGTTCTTAGTGCCTTTATATGGCTGAACTTTCTTCAGGGGAAAACACTTCTTCATATAAAATTCTTTCAATATTGTGCAGTAGGGGTCCAAAGCACATCCACCAACAGATGATGTGGTGTGTAAGCTGATCAATCTCCAAAAAGGATACAGGTCAGCTCTAAACCATATGTGTAGATGCACCGTTAGTATCACACGTATCTGAAAACGATGCCTCAAATATTCCGTAGTCCACTATAGTCAAGTAAACAAACGTCGTCACCAGAAGTGACCCACAATGACTATTTCTGACGTCCTGTTCATAGTACTCAAGCAGCAGCCGTAATCGCGCGTCCTCTTCTCAGGAATATTTGAGGTATCGTTTTCAGATACGTGTGATACTAACGGTGCAACTACATATACGGTTTAGAGCTGACCCGTATCCTTTTTGGAGATTGATCAGCTTACAGACCACATCTGTTGGTGGATGTGCTTTGGACCCCTACTGCACAATATTGAAAGAAACATACGTGCAGCAACTCTGCAATGGAGATTGACAGAATGGATTAAGGCCACTAATCAGTATGATCCTAGGCAAACGGGATTCACCAGAGGTTTTGGAACAAATATTAATGTATTTATCCTTAACCTGCTTAAACTAGAACCCTGAGAATAAAGACCCAGGCAATAGCATTATATATAGACTACCAAATGGCCTTTGATAATGTGCATCATCAAAAAGTGTGGCAAAAACGTACAACATGGAAATGCGCGACCAACATTTTAGAACCAGTAAAAGCTTTATATACATCAACTACTGTTCGAGTCAGATTATCAGAGTCAGATTATCACAAACAGGTGCAGTATCTGAAAAAATCCCCACCTGGCACGGTTTGAAGCAAGACTTATGCCCCTGATTTCACGCTCACATTAACATGGATAGGTTTGAGCCTGTACTGCACATAGTCCCACAGGTCTACAAATGGTATTTAGAGTGGCTGATTGGAATGTCCATGAATGACTAGGTGCTGAGAATTTAATGTTGCAAAGTTGATGCATTTTTCAGTTCCAACATGTTTATACTTGTTTATGTTTATTTTTATTTCAAATGTGTACATTTGTTCTGCCTCAAGAATCATTTTACTCTCTACTTTGAGAAGTGGGAGTGGTATACTGCAACTTACAAATCTTATCTGGGGCTCAGCTTGTGCGTGTTGTTTTATATCACGTGGCTACACATAATTTTGCCATCCCACAGGCACATTTTCAGGGTGTTGGTGTGGGCACGGAGAATAGGCCCCAATTCATCATTGATTGGCACCTGGGATGTGGTTTCAGTGTGTGTGCTCCACAGGGGTGGGTTTTTATGTGAAGTATGATTGCATCAGCTGGGTGCGTGCAGCCTCTCCATGTGCTCTTTGGCCAACCATCAATAAAGGTGGTGCCTGTGGGTGTGGGCAGTGTCCCACCTCCATTTCCACTACTACACCATGCTGTGTGTCAACATCATGCTTTACACATGTAGCTACTATAATTTGACATACTACCAGTAGTAAATTTAGCAAAACCCCACCAGAGTGGTAAAGGGAGCAGAACCGTGACGTCGGCCCTCCAAATGTGTGCTCAACTATAGCCGTAATAGCTACATGGGCTGTATTATATCTCATCTCAATTGGTGTTGTGGGATTCCGGATTGGTGTCATCTTGAATGTTAACACTGGGTATGCACTGTCCCCTGTAAATGTGTACATGGTTGTCATTGTCATTTATTGTCATGGTCTATTGTTCGGTGTTTTGAGCCATGTGTTGCCATGTTTTCCAGATGTCAGGGCCCGGTGCAGTGGTGACTGCAGGAAAATGTAGCTATCATGTGTGCTGCCTTGAAAATTGGCATACACTTCCATGATGATTTCATTGGCATCATACATTACCTGAAAATTAATGGAGTTGTTTATGATGCTAAGCCATCTTCCTACTCCCTGACGAGGTCTAGGATTATATGCGGGGGGGAGACCTGTACCTGGCATATCCCCGGTCATCCGAGTGCATGTTGTGAAGATAAGGGCCCTGAGAATACTCTTCCTGCTGCGGTGCCCGTGCATGATAGCTCCTACTATTGCTGCGTTCATCGTGGCTGTAGATGTTGCTTTGGTATGTATTGCATGCTCTATATGCATTGGCTCCTATGCGTATTGTAGTTTACGCCTGCTGTCATGTGGCAGTTGGTTCACAGGGTTTGTGTGTATTTTACACGACATGACCTGCTGCGTTGAAATCCATAATGGATTTGCGTTAAAATAAGCGTGTGATTGCTTGGCTGTGGCCCGTACCTCAACATACCCACATTTTCGCATGTGCTTCCTCATTCTGCATTTTCCGCCCCCTACTTAGGTTGCTGCGTAGGCCCAGCCCACACTCTGCTCCGAGTCTTGTGCAAGGTGCTCGTCCACTCGTAGAGACGTGCCGGGCCTGAGCAAACTCCATGCAAGTCTCGGAAAAGTCCAGAGCATTCTGTTCAGGGATCCTGATTTTCCGCACAGATTATTACATGAATCGGGCCCTTGGTATGCAAATTATTTACTAGCATGCATTTTTTCTGAGTATCAATGCCATTTTGATGCACAGTATACTGCACCATAGAAACAACTTACATGGTTTGCATCATGTTTCCAAACACTTGATACTTTGAGGAGGTCATCTCCTCTTGAACCTGTTTTCTTTCGATTGAGGAGAAGCTGTTTCGATAGTTGTTAAGAAAGCTTCCAAATGAATTTCAGGTTCTGAGAATACAGAAACGAAGCGAACATATTGGCAACTCCTTGGAGTAAAACATTTATTTTGTTATGGCACAGAAAGAAAGAAATGAAAACGTTGTATTCCATAGAACCCATTTCGAATATAGACATAACTTATTAAACTGTAATGCAAAAATCGTGTTTACAGAGATTCTTCCGACGGTTGCTCGTGTCTCAGTGCACATGGTATTCACATACAACATATCATTACCACCAATTTCATTACAGCTGTGTTCATGTTGCCGGTAAAAATGCTTTCTGTTGCAGTTAATAGGACCATTATAACACCTCTGGGAAATCTAGAATCCCCTTTACCCACAGTAAACGTGTATTCCTGTAAACCATTGACAGTATTTATGAAAACAATATTTCTGTCTATTATGAACCGGGAAAGTAGTTTGACTGTGTGTAGGCGCTAAACGTGAAATTCATTTTGGAACTACACTTGAAGTGATCGCAGGTTTCTTTATAACCTAGAAAAAAACGAACAGCATTTTGACCTTTCAAAGACTTGAGACACTTACATTTCGTCAAAATACATATTCCATGATTGATTTTCATTGTATAAATAATTCGGAACATGTTGGTTGCATCCTTCGGCTAACCTTCTCTTTACATTCAGGGGCCGATTCATGGAACAAACATGCGCCGAAAATCTACGCGCAAGCAGGCGCAAGCAGGCGCAAGCGGAAAAAAAGAGGCGATTCATGGAAGTCCCTGCGCGTGTCTTCCTCGGGATGTGCGCCAAACCCGTGCATGGCGCACACGTCACTGCAACATCCCGAAAGACGTGCGCGACGCGCACAGTGAAAGCGCACAACCTCTGCGCATACACTAGAAAGTGGGCAGAACACAGGGCGTAACGCGCGGAATGGGGAACAACTCACGAAAACAAGGGCGTAACTGGGGATGTACTGCAGGGAAGCAGACCGAACGCCCACACGCACCCGAACCACACGTATTCATGGAATCAAATAGGGCAAAGCCACGCACAGCGAAAGACACACACAAGCCCAGACACGTCCGCCACACAAAGGCAGGCGGTAGCGTCCCTGCGCATTACAAAAGTGGCAACATACAGCAATAGTGCCTGTGCGAGCGGGGCACGTGTAATTCGGGGTTGCGCGGGAAGTTACACACGCGATTGAGCAGGGTACGTGTATTTCAGGGGTTCACGTGAACTTTCTCACGCGATCGGGCCTGGGGGAGCTGGCTACGTGTATTTCAGGGGTTCGCGTGAAGTTTCTAACGCGATCAGGCCTGGGGGAGCGGGCTATGTGCATTACAGGGGTTCGCGTGAACTTTCTCACGCGATCGGGCCTGGGGGAGCGGGCTACGTGTATTTCAGGGGTTCGCGTGAAGTTTCTCACGCGATCGGGCCTGGGGGAGCGTGCTACGTGCATTTCAGGGGTTTGCGTGAACTTTCTCACGCGATCGGGCCTGGGGGAGCGTGCTACGTGCATTTCAGGGGTTCGCGTGAAGTTTCTCACGTGATCGAGCCTGGGGGAGCGGGCTACGTGCATTTCAGGGGTTCGCGTGAAGTTTCTCACGCGAACGGGCCTGGGGGAGCGGAGCGGGGTACCACTCACCGTCTGCCTTGCGTGTAGTAGAACACGTAGCCAACACCCGCTGTGAAGTAATAGCGTGTGAACCCCAACAGATGGAAAACACACGCACCGCACGAAAAGCACGTATAGAACATAAAGGCATGCGGGATCTCCAAGCCCTGCCAGGGCAACGCCCGTGCGCAAAACGTCGCAGACGCGCTTACGCTGTAAGGGCCTTTGGTCCAATGAAATCGCATACGCTTGCTGACGCGCTTACGCGCTAAGGCCCTTTCCTCGAATTACACGCTGATGTGCAGATTTTTCACGTGCCAAATCACTCCGTATCAAGTTGGCCACGCGAAAACACACGGAAGACCACGCTCCTGCCCAGAAGGCCGAATCACTGCCCCCCAGTGCCTGCCTGCCTGCCTGCTGCCACCGTGCCATGCCATTTGGTGCCTGCACATCAGCCATCTGCAGGGGTCCAGTTGCTGTGTCCACCCCTGCTGGTACAGAAGACTCCCGACTCGAATAACATCGTTCCACAGCCCAGCCCCAGGACCCAGTTGCCCACCCACTCCTGCCCCTGGGGTTGCCATGTCGGGCACATCCACATCTGACCCCAGTGGCAACCCCCGGCCAGAGGGGCAGAGGGGCACCAGCTTCACTGCCACCGAAGTTGGTGTCCTGGTGGAGCAAGTCCTGGGGCAGTATGATGCCCTCTTCAGATCGACCCGCGCCAACAGGGAAGGACGGGATAGGATCTGGGCCGACTGTGTGGTTGCCATCAACGCGGAGGGGGTGGCAGCCCGCACCATCCAGAAGGTCAAGAAGCACTGGGAGGACTTGAGGTCCAGGACCCTCATGAAGGCCCGGCGCCTCGTGGAGGGGGGCCGGGGCCGCATGAGTTCCATCCAGTTGAGGGTCCTGGAACGCGCACACCCAGCATTCCACGCCCAGGTCCTTGAGAGGGAGACCCGTCTGGAGTTGAGCGGTAAGTGGCCAAGCATTGCTGTGTGAGACAGGGCATGTTGCAGTGTGCTGGTTGTCTGATACTTGCCTGCATGTGTGACATAGGCCATGTACGCATGTATGTGTGCAGGGACATCATGGGAATGCATGTGCGACCTGTAATGTGTGAACCGCACGGTTGTTGCATGTGTTTGAATGCGACATGGGGAGCCCTGTGCAGATTGCACACATGAGAGCATGGCAGTCTCTGTTCCTGGACATGGGTGGGGGCGAGGGATGGGTGCTGATGCCAGATACATATGTGGTATCCATGTCTGTGTGCCTGTGACTTGTGAGTGTCAAGGATGCATGACACATGTCTGTGACAATGTACAGATTCACTGATGCAGCCTAGTCCTCCTTGTATGCACTGTGATTGGGGTGTACGGGGCCAGATGGATGTGACTGAGGTGAAGTGTGTGCATGTGATAGGCATGACCCATGATGCATGTGAGTCCCATTACATTGTATGATTCGAGAGTCCATTGGACATGCATTGAAATGTCCATGGCACGCACCATGACTGTCACTGTGTGTGTTTTGCCTGGACTGACACATGTGTTGTGGTGTGACATGATGGAAGTGTACTTTGACAGTGGCACTCATCTGCTATTGCTTCCTGTCTAGGGGACCATTGTACAGTACCCTGATGCTTGTGTTCTATGTCTCCCTCTACGCAGCGGCTAGTGAAGGAGAGGGCGGAGACGGCGCTGTGGAGCAAGGCGGCGGGGATGCCCCCACTGCTGCAGCGGAAGGGGTGGGTGAGCCCCCACAGGGGCCTGCTACGGCGGTAGACGGCGAGGAGCCATCCAGGTTGGTGGTTTCCACAGAGGAGGAGGAGGCTGCCACTGAGGCGCACATGGGGCCTGGTGGGGGCATCCCTGCTGGTGGAAGTGGTGCAGTCCAGGGGCAGGGGCAGGAGACAGCACAGGTCACCGTGGAGGGGCCTGTGCATGTCGCTGTCCCTGAACCTGTGGGTGCACCACCTTGCACCAGCAGGGATGCCCCGTCCCAGGCCCGTCCGCAGGTAGAGGGGATGTCCATGTCATCTGACTCCCCTCCACCTGCGGACGAGGGGACCCCTGGCCGTGTGGATAAGGTCCTGATTGGGGTTGCGATGCGCACAGCTGTGATTCATGATGCCGTGCGTGCTTCCCAGGAGGAGCACTCACGTCATCACGAAGAGCACCATGCCGACGTGGCCCAATTGGGATCGGCCATGTTTGGGGGTTTCCTGCATGTGTCGGCCAATCTGGCGGCCCTCTCCTCCTCTGTGGAGACTATACGCCAGTTGTTCTCCTTGCCGTCTTCCGGCCCAGATACCACCAGGGCCCCCTGTGGACCTGCCCTGACCAATGCAGCCAGCTCGGTGGGGATCCCATCCCTGCCACAGTCGGGAGTCAGAGGTCCAGCAGGGGTGGACAACACAGCAACTGGACCCCAGCAGATGGAGGATGTGACGGCAACATCGGGCAGGGCACGTGCACGACGGCGTCGGTGGTTTCCATCATCCTGGATGCCGTCGTGCTGGCAGAGGCAGTGGCGTGGGAGGCAGCAGCAGGCTCGACGTGGGAGGCATCATGGCTCGGGGCCATCAAGATCAGAGGGGCAGGCATCGGCCGGAGGGCAGGAGAACCCTGGGTTGGTAGTGTCTTCCGTGTGGGAGCAGTTGGTTCAGCGGATAGGTGTGGAGCGGCAGCGGGCGGAAGAGGAGCGGCTCACGATGGTCAGGGCGGAGTTCTCCATGCGTCGGGCGTTGAGGCGGGCTGAGTGCCTCGAGGAAGCTCGCAGGGAGTTTGAGGTGAACATGGGGTTATCCCTGCGAGACCTCGGGGCCAGGACAGAGTCCCGCCTCCAGGACATCGACATGGAGTTCGATGATGCCCTGGCCGGCAACATCAAAGAGTGAGCCGCAGGACTTGCCCGCTGCCATTGTATATAGTTATATAGTTAGTGGTAGGTTTCCTTTAAATTATTTTCTTTTTTTATTTGGTTGCGATTGGACAATGCGCCACTTTTTTGTATATAGTTCAGTTTTTAGTTAGTTGACATAGTTAGGTTTCATTTGGTTGGGCTCATGGACCCGGGATTGTCTTGTATATAGTTCTTCTATTGATTTTTTGATTTTTTTGGATTTTTTTCATGGACATTCATCTTCTTTTTGTTGTTTTGCTTTGTGGTTTTTCTAATTTCATTTCCATTCTAGTTGATTTTCAATACATTTTTATTTTCATCCTTCAATGTGTCGTATCATCTCATTACTTTCATGCATGTCATGTTGGGTGTTTTAACATTCACTTGCAGCCATTGTGTGTGACAGACATGTGTTCATTTGCATTATTTACATTGGGTGTGTAACATGTAATTGCCTTTGATATGTGGGTGGATGTGATAGTTGGTTGGGCCTTTTGGCAGGGGAGGATGGCCATTACGGACATGATTGGGGATTGTTGGGACCCAGGTGCAGGGGGGCATGGATGGGACATGTGCGAGGGCCTGGTGGAGGGTGCCCCGCAATGCTGGGGAGTGGGGGTGGTGGGGGACATGAGTTGGACATGGGTGGGGGCCTGCTGGCAGGTGCCCCACAGTGCTGGGGGGTGGGGGTGGTGGGGGACATGAGTTGGACATGGGTGGGGCCTGCTGGCAGGTGCCCCACAGTGCTGGGGGGTGGGGGTGGTGGGGGACATGAGTTGGACATGGGTGGGGGCCTGCTGGCAGGTGCCCCACAGTGCTGGGGGGTGGGGGTGGTGGGGGACATGAGTTGGTGTTCATTAGTTCAAGGAAACATGTGCCTTTGCTGGGTGGCATGCCCATGTTGGGTGGGCTGCCTGCGGGACATGACCAGGGATGCAGGGTAGTCCCCTGTGGTGTGGGCTGCCTGCAGGGGCCGTGGAGGGTGTACAGGGAACACCTGGGAGGACCCACACTGTCAAATCACATGTAGGACTCCCCGGCACCCCTGAAATACACATACCCTGCTGAAATCGCGTGTAAAACTTCCCGCCACCCCTGAAATACACGCGCCCAGGCTATTCGCGCGTGGAACTACCCGCGCACCCCTGGAATACACGCGGCCAGGCTATTCGCGCGTGGAACTTCCCGCGCACCCCTGGAATACCGTGGAACTTCCTGCGCACCCCTGAAAGTGCTGGAATCGCGTGTGTAACTTCCCCTGCACCCTGAAATACACGTACCCTGCTGATATCGCGTGTGGAACTTCCCGCGCACCCCTGAAATACGCGTACCCTGCTCGCACGGGGCCAATCGCGTGAGGTACTTCCCGCGCACCCCAGTGATACACGTAGCCCGCTTGCTGTGCTGGTACAGGGTTAGCGCAGCCCTTTGCGCTGGATTGGGTATGTTGATGGCTTTTCCCTGCGCGGGAGGCGTTCTTGGGGGCGTAACTGGCGCTGCTGCAGGGTCGCTGCGCCACTGTGCGCCACGGCTGGTTTTGGTGGCTGGAATCCATGAATACACTGTGCGCGGAAATGGATTTCAGCGCACGCGGCTGGCGCAGGGATTCGCACGCGCACACTGTGCGCCAGCAGCGTGCGCCACTTGTGCGCTGAATTCTATGAATTACCCCCTTAGGGCGGTGCTGCTTCGTGTTCTATAAAAGTGCCCTTTCATTTCCAGTGCGTTGGCTGTCACCCCTATAGAGTGCAAGGCACATTATTATAACTAGTACTGCGGATCAGCCTGCAAGGGTGTACTTTACACAGCAATCTTCCTAGATTAACTCTCATACATTCTGCAGGTAGAAGATAATCGGCTGGCGTCCTGTTGTTATGAATGCCTTATTAGACAGCCTTGAAGGCCGCATCCTTGCTCTAAGTCGTGTGATTAAAGATAACAATGAGGACGGATCTGCAAAGATATTCATGTACATTCATTTCGCATCCTAACTGCGGCTGCATTCGCCGGTGAATACTTCCTTTTCTTTTGACCTGACAGGATGTGATTTAACTCGAGGGGAAGCCTCTTCGAGCCGCACACGCACCTGCATGTCAGAGCGAAATTATTGCCACCCCTCGCTGTTCACAGCATAGCCTCGGAAATGGTTTCACACCTTTGCTGCCACCAAAAATTGCAGTACACACTGAAAGAGGCAGTATGAGATCCATACAGATAAAGCTAAACTCAAGGCCTAATAGTGTTGATTTTTTTTTTTTTTTAAAGACATGTAAGTAGCACGAGAAATTCAGCTTGAAATGAAAACCATGCAGGCACGGGCGTTTCCCTGTATGTCTCAATCACTTGTCTTAAATTGTTTTAACCTTGATTTTCCACAATGTTCTCAACATTAAGACCGCCAGAAACGTGTAGTTTCTTAAACGTTGATACATTTTACCTTGCCTATGCAGAACATGGCAATGGAATGTTATGGTGTTTTCAATACAGATTGCTTGAAACAGCAGAGGTCATGATCCCTTCTTGCATGAAAAATTCATACATGGATACCAGCGGCTAGAGTGCTCACGCAAGTCCTAAACATCTGTATGTTCACATAGATTTAAGATATTTTCTAAGGATAAGATCTATCTCGGAAGCCACAGAGCATTGCACAATAGAGGGGCAGGATACAATATAGGTAAAGGAGAAAGATGCGGTAAGGTGTGTATTTGTCCTGCACGTGCAAAGGAACTGGTCCCTATCTAAATGACAGCCCAAACCCTATTGTGCTAGCTGCTTTTATGGGCCATATGTCCAATGGCTTGTTCAAAAAGCAGAGCAGACAAGCTGATCATGACTGGATCCCAAGCAAAGCTAGCCTATCTGGGCACACATGGTTCCTGCAGTAGCAAAGGACAGTCCAGATGGGCTGCTGTACAAATACTGTGGTCTGTATGCTCTACTGTTTTAGTTTCTTTAATAATTTATGTTTTATAAAAAAAAAAAGAGAAAACAATGTTTCTGTTTTGTTTAATAGTGGATGCTAGCTTGTACTAATGGTGAGATCATGCAGGAATTTGCATTGGAGGAAGAGGCCTGTTAATACTGACCCATGGTGCATTTCCGACCTCTTTGGACCGGGGATGAACTGTGGAATGTTAATACAATAACAATATTACCCCCATTATATGTCAGTGTTTCTCTACCTGGCTCCAATGCTACATTCTCATATTTGCACCATAATTTGGGCGCATATGTCGATGAAAACATTGTTGATGCTACAGTTAATTATTTGTTTTTTGGTTTTGGGGTTCTCTTTATACCTCTTTTTGGGCCACCACCAAAAATTCCCTACACCTCACCACGTTCCCCAGTGTCTTGAGAGATGCATGGATTTTTATGGCCCTGATTCATGGAATTATTTGCATGTAAAACGAGAATTTGCATGCCATTCTGCCCTCAAATCGCCATTCTTCAAACAGGGATTTGCGCACAGAATGGCGCGCACATTCCTGTTTTACGTGCACATAATTCCATGAATCCGGGGCTCAGTGTTTTTCAGTTTGGTTTGTACTTAAGGGCCTGATTCATAGAGCGTTTTCCAATGGGATTGTGCCATTATAAAAAGGTTCTTTGAATCAGGCCCCTTAGATGGCCATTGTGTCTGCGATATAGGGAGGTAAGGCAGTGGCAAATGGTTGCAGGAAAAAAGGAACTGTCCAATTGGAAAGTTTTATGGTCTTATGCCATAAATAAGTGCATAAGGAGTGGCTGCTTTACAGCAAAAGTATAAGCATTTACAAGGCTAGCCCTTGTGTGATATGCATCTACGCATAATAGACACACGAAAGGCAGTTTGTCAGCAGGGAGAGAAATGAGTTTGCTCAATGTGAATTGTGGCCATGACATTTTTAATGACTTAGTGGACAGAGTCAGCAATATTTATGACAGCAATGCTGCCCCTCGTCACCTTCTAAGCGAATAATAAGGTTACATGTATGCCTACGAATTGAGAGATTAGTCTTCATTTGAGCCATGTCTTCTGAGAAAGTATTGTCTAGTGTACTCAGTTCTTCTTCCACTATTTTATGGAAGGTATACATGAAACTACCTAGGGAAAGATTGAAGTAAAGATTAAGTGTGTGTCAAATTTGTATCAAAGGTAAAATAATTGGACATATTTAATGTGTCATTCAACATAATCAAACACGTATCACATGTTTATTTTTGTCTCTTCGCCAACAATTATTCTTATGCACAGATGTGTGCATTTAATAAAATATTCAAGATAAGTGCCTTGATTGTGATGAAAAGACTTCACACCTGAAATCAGCAGTACACGTTACTCTGCATTGTTAGAGATCATTTTGGGCTATAATTTTAGTATCACGTGGTATTTTGTGGTCTTTTGGTATAGTGGTATTTTTGTTAGCTCTTGGTGATATATAGTGTATAGTGGTAAACTTATTGGGGTATCTTTTTAGTGGTGAGACTAACTTCAGAACACTGCCTAATAATTATTTTACCAGGGTCACTAACAGTAAGGAATTACTGGACTTTGTACACTCCTATCTGCTCACAGTATTTTATGTACAATACCACTCTATACCCTTTTGGCTGTGTTTCAAAAAACATTGATCATTTCGCATCACAAAATAGTTGTACTCTCACACACGCCCACATTGCACTTCTGACAAACTCAACAATTTACTTTGTTTTACGACATGTGGTAATGTGCATTTTTGCCTGCAGTAAGATGAGCTTACCACCTGTTGGACCTTAGTCTATGTGCTAACACAATAATTCAGACACATAATGAGAATACTGAGACAACGTGTTTTTTATTTTTTATTTTGTGGCTTATAAAAACAGTATTTAATCAATAAAAGATTTTTACAAAAAGTAATTTCTCATTTCGATAACATGTTCATAAAAGAGTACTTTAGACACCGCTAACGGCTGATTTTTTTCTTGTCATTTGCGCAACCTTATTGTCAGACTGGTCAATATCCGTTTCACGGTAAACGTTCATGGATAGACATTAGACGTTAGACGTTAGAGGTTTGACTGGGTTGGCTTGTTTCAGAGCAATATCCAAAAGTTTTGCTGCCACCCTCGACCATCTGGCTGAATCACCAGCAATTAGCCGACACAACCCGTTTCTTCACTTAATGGTGATGGGTGAGATAATAGCGGTGCCAAGTACGCCTCTCTTTCTTTAGACATTTCAGGACAGGACGTCAGTAGGTGTCTCACAGTTTCAAGCTGGTTCGGGTTTTCACATAGCCGACCTGAAGCTATCGTAGATTGTGATCTGAGAGCCAAGATTTCTCTTGTATGTAAGGTATTTAACCAAGCTCTCATAAATGTTCTTCTCAATTCCTTCTCAGGGAATTATTCACAATATCTCAATGGTGTTTTTAGTTTATTCTGTTCCGGCTTGAGATCTTTGAGAAGTTTATGTGACTTGATTTTTTCATAAGTCAAAATCCAATCTTGCTGCTCTATTTTTTTCTTCACTCTGCCTGGGTTTAAGATTAGGAGTTCTTCCGTACAGGCTATCCCTCCCAGTTTGTTTTTTAATTTCTTTACCCATGCATTTAGAGGTTTACACGTCCCTCTTTGAATTTCTTCTGCTACAGCCTGGAAGATAGGGAGAGAGTCCGGCAAAATAATTTTTCTGAAGAGTTGCAGCGCACCTTGCTCGACTGTTGATGCAAGAGACATGAGGCCCAGGTCTCCTCGAATCGATGCCATAGGTGCTGACTTCGGCAGACCCAGTACCGCCTTCCACACAAAGCCTTCGAGCCTCAGCCACAGATCTTGCGGAGGGGTAAGGTTCGCACTCATTCCATATACCAACGCTGGGACTATTTTGGATTTGTAAAATTGAAGCGCTGGCGTCCATGAAAACTTTCCAAAGTTTTTATCCACAGCTTTCAATTGCGCTGTCAGATTTCTTGTTTTGTCCCACAGGGCCTTCGTGATGGTGTTTTCCTTCAGGGAATTATCAATCCACACCCCAAGATATTTATATTCTTTCACAACTTCCAGTTTGGTATTTTCCAGGAACCAAGTTGACGAGATTTTGCGTTCGACTGTCGATTTTGTGAAAAGAAGGATTTTAGTTTTCTGCATGTTTATTTCCAAGTTGTTATCTTTCATGTAAGCAGAGAGGTTTGCTAGTTGACGTTGCAGACCTACTTTGGTCTGATCCATCAGGATCAGATCATCCGCATACCATAATCTGGACACCTTTGACAGAGCCACACTTGGCGGGAATGAATAATTTTTTTTCAGTATCCTGGAAGGCACCAATGAAAGCAATAAATAGTGCCGGGGCCATGGGGCAACCTTGCTTTAGCCCACGTTCCATATGGATTATGTTTGACAGGTGGCCTTGCTGACTCAGACGGACACGCATCGTACTTTTAGTGTGTAAGGCCATGATAGGGTCCAATATTGCCGTTGGGCATTTCCAGGTTCTTAATTTTGCCCAAAGTTTCTCACGATCCACCATGTCAAAGGCCTTTGAGAGGCCGACCAAAGCCAAATGGACTTTTGGGGCACCTGATTTCACCCTTGCTTTTATGATATTAAGGATTAGGATGTTGATCGCCGTCCCTGTACCCTTTTGGAAACCAGTGTGGAAGATGTCTGTCGCGGGCGAACCTTTTGCCCATTTTTGAAAATGTGAGAGGAGTAAGGACGCAAATATTTTTCCCAGGATGTCCACCAAGGCAATTGGTCTGTAGTTGGACGGGCTTTCTCTGGACACTTTCTTAAAAATTTAAACCAATACTGCTTCTGTCCAAGATGCGGGGATCTGTTTCGCTTTGTGGCAGTGGTTAACGATTTCACTTATCATTGCGGCCCATTCTTCCAGATGTTGTTTGATGTCTATGTTGGTCAGTCCATCGGGGCCTGGCGCTCGTGAAGATTTCAGTTTTGCTATTATTCTTAAAATGTCTCCCACATCTGTCAGAGGAATCCAGTGTTCAGTAGACGGTTGAATTTTCCTATCTACTGATGTTGCAGGCGGCTGAAAAAGGGTGCTGAAGTACGACACCCAGTTTTGTTCCAAAACCGTGTTTGCGATGGGGGGGTGCTCTTTGCCCATTGGTCGATTTTAATAAGTTCCAGAAGTCTCTTGTATTTTTTGAGATCAGGGACTTCTGCATGGATTTGGCGTCGTTTTGATAAAGACACGCCGCATGATGTTTGATCCAAGATTTGTAATGGATTGCTTCCTTATGGTATGCGGACCATGCCTCAGCTGTTTGATGCCTGATTGCAAACATTTTCAGGTTTCTTGTTTGACGTCTCTTGATTACCACCATCCGGTCGTAAGTATGGTTGTATGGAAGTTGTTTACCCTTTGATCCTGAAAAGCACACCCTATGTGGTAACAGTAGGGGAGTATAGTCTGGTCTTTTGACAAGAGCAGTAGCTGTTCTGAACTCAGGGTCCATGCTTAGCCTGTTCTTTATAGTTTTAATGTTTTCTGCATTGAGGCGAAGTCGAGTTTGTTGCTTGTTTGTCTCCAGGGTTGCTGCATATTAAAGCCTTTCCGGAAACTGTGCACACCAGGATAGTTCAAGCAAGTTGTGATCACTTTCTAGTGTTTTCAGGACCTTGAAGGACGAAATCAAAGGGATCAGACCTTCCGTTACGAAGATATAATCAAGGATGGCAAAAGATTAATCTCTTTCCCACGTTGGAATCTGGTGTTCGGAGTCTTGTAGCATCGCTGCATTGAAAAAGTTGCATGATTTCATCAGCTTTGACCACACCAACACTCTTTCGTCAGCCAAAGGGCAGATAGACCATGCTCTTTCAGGTGTTATTTCTGTTTTGCACTTTGCATTTAGATCTCTGCCGATTAAGATGTTGTCAGTGTCGAGATCTATGTTAATAGTATCAATGGCTTCGGCCACAGATTGGCAAAATTCTTTTGCTGATGTTCTCTCCGGATTCCAATAAAGATTTGTTATCGTGAGGTCTGAGGTGATCCAAGAATCCTGTACTGAATCATGGCGCTGCCAAGACACGAGCGTGGCAAGCATGCCATAGGCTTCGATGATTTTGGTTTTTGGTATAAACACTGATCCTATGTGAATGGCAGTTAGAAGGCCCGAGGAAGGTCTACCCATTAATGATCTGCATGCAGGAGAAGTTTCAAATCCATCTAATGTTGGTGTGTCGGTTAACCATGTTTCCTGTAGACACAAGATGTCGAAAGTCCCCAGGTTAACGTCACTCTGGCGGGTCAGATGCTTAAAGCCTCTTGTATTCCATGATGCCATTACCAGCTCTTTTCTTGCCGATTTAGTTGCCAGTTCCACTCTTGATGAACAAAGCTCAATGGGGCTCCGTGTTAGCTGCTATTCCTTTTGATTCCGTCCAAACGTGTCCGCCAGCCATCTCCATGGTCCCTCTGAAACTTTAGCCTTCTTCTGAGACATTTGATTTTGATTATGCTCCTCCCTTTTGTCTCTGGTGCAATAACTCTCTGTTAAACTTCGCAAAGTCTTTTGATGGTTTCGCTGATGGGTGCACTGGGCCAGGGTTTCTAAATTTGATGAGGACTCGGATTTACCACCTTCTTTTCTCCTGTACGAGTCTTCCGGACCATTTTTCGGTGACTGATGTCAGGTGGTTCATCTCTTCGGGGAATCTTGCCATCGATTTTGGCTGTAAAGAGCTTCCATTCTGGAGATGTAGTGGGACCTTGCCGGGGAAGCCCTCCTCCGAGTATCTTGATCTGATTGCTTCCGTGTGGATTTTGACACTAGGAGCAAATTGAATCCTAATTTGTGTAGATCTTTAAACACTTCTGTCGGGATTTCCACTAGGGCTTAGTTTCTTATGTGAATGTATGCTTTTGGTCTGTGGTCCCGATGATATGGCTCTACCAACTCAAAATCGTCGGTCGTCAGGTGTTGTAATTTGCTGATTTTTGCTAGGGTTTTAAGAACCATTTTCTATTCAGGACCATGTAGCCTTCTTTAGATGAAATGTGGTCGAGTTTGAAGATTGTGGTTCCTGGGAGTTTTCCTTCAAGTTTCTTGGGTCCTTTCGGCAGCCGCGAGTCCGCTGCGTGCCTCGAAAACCTCTGGTTGTCTGGACGGTAATCACTTTTATTTTCTGTACTGTGTCTTCGCACACAGGGACTCACTTTGAGGTTCCTTTTGTCATTCGTGGCACCCCCAGTACCTTCCTCTCTCCAGAGCCTCCGTTTAGACGCCTCATTTCCTTCCTTCAGTTTTTCAATAACGGTCTGTGGGGTGCTTTTATTGGAGACTACTGGTAATGGTTTGTCAATTGAATGAGGTGATGTTACTGTAATTTGGGATTCTTCTAAATTGTCGTAGTGCTGAGTTAGGTTCATTAAGTCACTGTTTTCCTCAAGTACCTCAATGTTCTGGTGATCAGCTTTAGCAGGTAGAGTAGTTTGGGGACGTTCCATCACTCTTTTTTTTTAGCCTCTTCTTTTTTCCTTACATTTAATCCTGCACCTAGGACTAACAGTGGTTGGGAAGACTTTTCTTTTGTTTGGATAGCTGACTTTGCTGACCCAGGTTTAATTTGTTGGTTCAGTGTTTTGGTTGGTTTACTTTGGTACGGCTCTTGCCCTATGTGCTCCTTTAAAATCCTAAATTCCGATTTACCAGGTGTCTGAAGTGATGGAATTTTTGCGAAGATTGGAGCCAAGTCCTTTTGCAGAGGCCCTTCACTAATTTGAATCACAGTTGAAATTTGTGGAATTTTTGCGCAGATTGGGGCCAAATCCTTTTGCAGAGGCCCTTCACTGATTTGGGTCGCAGTTGATAATAAAGAAGAAACCTGAGCGACGTGGTGCCTTTCCATCAGCTGGCCTTCCAGTTTGGCAATTTTTGCCTCCAGGGATGCTTGCAATTTCATAGTTTTTGAGTCGAGGGCTGTTATGAATCCCTCAATGAAGGTCAATTTTGACATCATTGAGGAAGACATTGAGATGTTGTCTTTGAGTGCTTCGTTGATGGATTCGTAGAGTTTTGCAAAGGGATTTGAGGCGATTGTAATTGTTGACATTATTTGTAGCATGTCAGCTTTTTTATTCCGTGACTCCTTCTGGGTAGGAGCTGATATTTCACTAAGTCTTCTACTTTTAACCGGAGTATACAAACCCTTGTCACCACTATGGACAGAAGTTCTATCTTGACTTCTTCCATCCGAAACTAGCGGTGAATCTTGTGGGCGCAGATCTTCTTCTACTTGTCGCACTTTATAGAGGCGCGAACAATCTTGATTATGGGCTTTGGTCCATGCGGGTCTGTCTTCTGTAGATCCAGCTACAGATTTTGAAACAAACCGCTTGTCCATTGGAGTAATTAAAGGTCGAGGGCCTGGTACCCCCTGCGTCGAGGGTACCACTGATGTTTTTCAACTTCGTTATTAGATGGTAACTCACTGCTTCTATGGGGGTTAGAAGAAGCTGATGGATGTTCAGGCATCTCTGCACGAAGGTCCAGGACTGATATTTTTGGAATTTCTTCAGTGGTCCTTGAGAATGGCCACCTGTGAAGAGTTCTTAGTTTTCTGATCCTGGTTTGCTTTTTCTGCCGGCACTAATGTGATTTCTAAAAGCATGTCCTTTTCGGTGTGGCTTGCTTCCAAAACTTCATCGTCAGACCTCCTTAGGTCATGTATAAGGGACTGCTCTTCTTGATCACACCATCCTGCTCAACCGTCTCCGTGATAACCTGGGTATCACTGGTCAAGCTCTGGCGTGGCTGTCCTCCTTCCTCTCCAATCGACCCTCCCAGGTCCAACTGGGTTCCTTCCTCTCTGACATCTTTTTCTCTACCTGTGGTGTCCCCCAGGGATCTAACCTCTCCCCCTGGCTGTTCAACCAGTATCTGGCACTTCTTTCTCACCGCATCGCCGCTCTCTGTCCCAACTTTCAGTGCTACGCGGATGATACCCAGCTCATTTTCAGGCTACCCTCGGCCTTCTCTTCCACTTCCCTCATATCTGACTGTCTTTCTGCTATCCAGGAATGGTGTGCCGCCAACGACCTCTGTCTTAATGCCAGTAAGACTGAGATTCTACTTATCGGCACACCCATTCCCTCATTCCCTGCAGCTCTCTGGTCGGCCTCCCTTGGCCCTCTTCCTGCTCCTACCTGCATGGCAAAAAACCTCGGGGTCATCTTCGACTCCACACTCTCCTTCTCTCCTCACATCTCTGACGTCTCTAAGACGTCACACTACCAGCTACACCTCCTCAGAGGTATCCTTCCTTTTCTCTCCTTCCCCCAGAAGCTCACTGTCTCCAGAGCTCTGGTTCTCTCTAGGCTGGACTACTGTAACAGCCTCTATCTAAATCTTCCTGCCTCTACTCTCCGCCCTGTGCAACTCATCCAGAACAGGACTGCGAGACTTTTCCTTGGCCTCAAGCCCATGGACCGTATCTCTTCAGGACTGAAATCACTACACTGGATCCCAGTGGCTGCAAGGATTAAGTTCAAAACCCTCTGCATTGTCCTTGGGCCAAAATACCTGCAACTCTCTCTTCCTAAATATCTTCCTTCTCGAGCCCTTCGCTCATCCACCTCCAACTACCTCAGGGCCAGCCGCTTCTCCAAGCAACGAGCTGGTTGTAGATCTCTCACCACAGCAGGGGTCTCCCTCTGGAACAGCCTTCCTGCCTCCCTGAAACTTGAGGAGAACCATCTCCGGTTCCGGAAGCACCTCAAAACCTTCCTCTTTGCCTCTGCTTTCTCTCCCTCTCTCCCCTGCTAAAATCACTGAACATGCACTGAATCTGCAACTGGGCCACTCACCGGTCTCATGTCCTGGCACAGCCACTCTTCCTTGCGCTTCCTACATGCACTGCAGGACTGTCTCTTTATCCTACAGCCCCTTCTCCCGGCACTTACCTTTGCACTTGCCACCAGCTGGCCCTATTATTTATCTCGTATTCTATTAACCATGTACCGCACTTTCCTTGCACTTGCCACCAGCTGGCCGTATTATTTATCTTGTATTCAACTAACCATGTACTGCACTTCCCCTCTCCCCCTCCCCTGCACTTTTCCCAGTCCCCCTACCCTTGCACTTGCGTGATCTGAATGACACCTGGCCTAGTAGATCGTTGTCTGTCTCCCTTTGTCCCCCCACCTGCCTCGTCGTGCCTTGAAACACTTGTGTATAGGTGCGTTACAAATTCCATATCATATCACAAATGCCATATCATATCAGATATCAGTGAATCGGTTGAGATAGATAATAGGTCGCTCAGTAGGAAGATACGAGGCCTGCTTTTCCCTAGATAAGTTGTTAGTTCTATGGGTCAAGGCTGTAATTTGCACCCTAGATCTGGGGGAAGTCAGAGCATGCCTGTCCTCGGCTCCATTTTCTTCACCATTTCCCACAAACGGGCGTTTTTGTTTTGGTTTATGGAATAACAGGGCCTCCTCAGTCACGAGGGGCACATTTTCAAACCCCAGGGGCTCGTTTTCAGCATCCAGCTGTTCAAGCCCCCGCTGATGCCGTCCTCCGACAGCCTCAAGCGCGGGTCACCTCGTCAATATGGTAGATCCGGTGGGGGTTTGAAAATCTATTTGCGGGCTCCGTCGCTCCGTGGGCTCCAGGGGCTCTGTGGGCTTGCTGGCCGTTTGATTTGATCCTTCACCATCGAAAACCCTGGCCTCACTGTGGCCCCGCAAGGCCTCCTGGACCTGCCGGTCCCCTCCACCACCCGATGCTTGACCTCCTTCGTGCTCATTTCCTACTTGAGTGCCTAATGGCACAGCGGGTGGCGGGCATTCTGTTCGCAATTGATGGTTTGATTGTTGGTTTGATTCCATTGAGGCTGGAATATTTTGCACCACCTTGCTCTTTGCATAGTCTTCCACTATCGGGGTCAGTCCCGAATGGGCAGCAGGTGGAAAAGGAGATGGGACCGGGAAGAGACCTTCAGTCCCGGATTCATTTAACATTGTGTTACTACGTAGGCACTGTTTCTCGAGGATGGCCTCGGACGGAGTGGGGGCACCATGTTGACAGCAAATCCAGAACAAATGGGTCTGGATTCCAAACCCCTTAGCTCTCCAAACGAGCAGGCTTTTCTGAATCAGTATATGATATATATAGTAGGTCAATGTACAGGGCAGGGCAGGGCTGGGCTGGGAGGGCAGGGAGAAGTGAACAGGCCGCCCCTACCCCCCTGGATGACACCGCTGCACCAGGGGCGCCAAATAGCTCCAAGATAGCAGCCGCCGGCCACACTGAAAAATTCGAGGGGCCGGTCTTCCAATCTTCCGTCAGCTCTGGTTGTCAGCTCCGGCTCTCGGTTCTCGGCTCTCTCGGCTCTCGGCTCTCGTCCTTCGCGATAGGAAAGGACCTATCGCACACGTCAAGCCGCACCATGTTCACATTCAGGGCACGCAATCACAGAGCTGTGAACTTTGCATCATGCTATGTTCATTCTTTACAGTAATTTATACTTGAACATGGATAAAATGTGTTTCATTAGAGAGCTTGCACACAATAAATAGCTTTTCTCGTAATAGGCTTCTACCAGACATTTATTACTGACTGGCTAACGCACAGTCTGATGTAATCTTGAATGTTTGTCTCATAATTCTTGGCAGCTATGCCTCTTGTCTTAACAAAAGCTTGCTTCATAAATGTGAATCCACGTAACATATAGATTGTGAATTACTTTAAGAAAACAAAAATATTTCTTCCATACATTACACGCTCCTCAATTACTGTATAATTTACCTAAATCTGTTGGGTTAGTGGATTCTCGGACAACAAAGATTAGGATCACCCTTCATTGCCTCGGCCAGCGATACTCTCCCTTTTTTCATCTACTGGACAGGATAGGACAGGGACATTCTTATCAAGTCCACTCCCTTTTTCCCTGAAACAAACTAGCCAGCCTTTCAGCTCCCAAAGTCAGCCAGAGGGAAAGAGCCCTGGAGTCAGCTTGCTCTCTTCCAGTCCTTTTGCTCCCTTTGCCAGTGAGTGAGTGAATGCTCCATCCCTTAATGCTTCAAGCCTTTTTCTAAAACTCATGTGTCATTCAAAGAACCGCCCCTTTACAAACCAGCCCATTAAAAAGCATGTAATTTCCTTTGTGCCTTTGACTGAGATTCAGGCTGCAGCACTGAATAAAAATGTTACATTAATCTGGCGCTATTTCCTCCTTCCCCACAAATGAACAATGGAGCCAGTTTAAATAAATCAACTTGCATCTCAACCCTGTCACATATTACTGCAAAACAAATCTAATTCCACATTTCCTACACTTTCAGTTCCTGTCAATGCGCCAATGTTTTTGCACTCATAAGCAATGGTTTTAAATTGCATTGAATATTAGTAGGGGAGTAGGTTATTGGGTCCTGCGATGCTAGTATAATTATTATGTTAATGCTACATTTATTGCATTTAGTCCATTGCTGTGGTGAAGTGCAAATGATAAAATCTATTGTCCAGGGTCAAATTCAAATTGCTGGCATTTGCTTTATATGTTATAAAACTGACATCTATTGTGGCCCTTGTTAAAATTCAACCCTTGCTAAAATGTGGATGATGAAATGTGGAGCTACCATTGTTGAAATTCAGACAAGAGAATACCAACATTTCCCTATACGTGTCCCTATAGAATCAAACACGTTGAAACGTATACGCACACGCGTGCGTGATGACATCATATGTTTTACAGCAATATAAACAGCCTCTTTGTAAACATTTGCGGCTCACGGGCAAACAAGCCGGGACCATTGTATCTGCCTGCATTGAGAGAAATCTAAATGTTTTCCTTCGTAGGTAAACCGTAGCAAATAGTTAGAATGGTAATGTTTTCTTGTTGGGCCTTTACTTGACTGTTGTCATGTCACATTTTTACCTCTGCATTCCTCCTGAACCAGATTGATCACCATACTTAGATACCTTTTTGGTTTTCTATTTTTATTTTCTAGTTTAAACATCAAGCACCAAACAACCTATGGGTGCAGTTTGAGCTTGAGAAACAAGGCTACCCATCTAACCAGCCTATGAAACAATAGTTCATGGGTAAGTCCTTTACATGCTATTATCCAAGATAATATAATATAACCAAAACACATGGGGAAATGTCTTTCTTTTTCACCTAACTAAAACCCAATGAGACTTGCTATAGCATGACCACTGTCACCAAAATATTGTTGTTTCTATTAACCTTTTAGATTGGACTTTACACTCGGACACACATATAGCTGCAAATCACAATATTGAAATTGTCTTCCTGAAGAGCCACATAGAGGTGGTGAAACACGTGTAGAGGATATAAAAGAGATGACATAAAAGAGGACCAGGAAATAAGGATAAATGGTGATATTTTAGAGGACAGGATACAAAGAGGAAATACTAAGAAGAGGATATAAAGAGGACAATACTAAAGAAAAGAGGCTCACAGATGAGCCTAATTAATATATGAAACCTTCCTGTGGTTAATTTTTGTGACTACAAACAAAAAACATTTTTTTTTACTTTTTGCTTACTCATTGGGTCGTTCAAATTCTTTCTGTTCTCAGGCGCTTTTAATTTGTAACACTTCCCAATGTACTTTTGCTCTTGGGCAAACACAGGAGTTAATCCCTTCACAAAAGCAACAAAATCAAACTTACGAATTAACGAGATCGCCCAGACCAAGACTGAATGTTTGAAATACAAATTACATATATATTTTGTACAACTCTTATCCTGGGTTTACCCACATATTTTGAGAAAAATCAACTTTAGGATTACTACAATGGCTAACACATTTGATCAGAGATTTGGAAGCTGACAAACTCTTCCTGAGATCCCCCATCCCCAAATCAAATACCAACCAAAACACACAATCTAATTAGTTGAACAAACATGTTTGAACAACTACAGAATTTATCAAAAAGGAACCTACAAAATGGTGGGAGATCACAACACTCACAATGTATCTAAAAGTTGTGAGGATCCTGAGGGACCTAAGAATCTGTATTTTTCCATCTTATGAAGATGAGGGCAGACAAGCATTCCATGAATCGAAACAAACCTGAATAGAAATGATACAGATAGTCATAGAACAATCTTCCAAAATGCATGGCAGAATCCTAGAAGAAAGTGAAGATATCAAGAAGGATATTGAAAATCTTAACTTACCTGAGGCTATATTCAGTAACTACCAAATATTAGATGTGCACATTCATCATTACATAGAAGAGTTGAAAATAAGAATAACATAAAAAAAGTTTATAAGGGATGAACACGATTATCTCAACAAAAGAAAATCACATTTCAGAAAGTGTTCCATCAACACAAAACGCTGACTAAAACAGGTAGCCCCAAAACAACTTTTCCACAATTGGTTGTCATAGAACCCTCATCAGAGACAGACTTATCAGAGAGTGGAAGCTAAACAGACCTCAGTAAGGAGAAGCGTCTCTTGGAATCCATGATTGATCGCCTTATTTTAGAGGAGCTCAAGAGACACATACAAGGCACAAGAAGATATCAGTTTCAACCCAGCTTCACAGTGAATACAAATAAAAAAGCAAATATTTCCCTCTCGAGCTCTTCGCTCCTCCACCTCCCTCAGGGTCAGTCGTTTTTTAAAGAAAAGGGCTGGGGTAGATCTTTGTCTTTGGCTGGGGATTTCGCTCTGGAACAGCCACCCTGCCACTCTGAAACTTGAGGAGAACCATCTTTGGTTCCAGAAGCACCACAAGACCTTACTCTTTGCTTCTGCCTTCGCGCCTCCTCTCCCCTGCTGATCTACTCTGCCTCATCATGCACCTGGTTACCCTCTGACTTTCAGGCCCAGGTACCTGCTCAACCAGCCATCCACCCGCACTGACCCTGGGAATCTCTTTCACTTGTGTCTGTATCTGTTACCCTACAGCTCCCCCCTTTTTTCTGAACTTATCAGACACACCCTGTCTGTTCCCTTAAACCTAGCACATGCCACGTTCTGGCTGCACTACCACTGTCTACTGTTTGCTGTTTATTTATTTATTCATGTATTCCTTTGCTCAGCACTTTCCACTTCCCCCCCTCACTTGCATTTTCCCTTTCCCTCTCCCCTGCACTTGTGTATGTATACTAATTGACCTTTTCACAATTGACCTTGGGAGAATTGACCTTGGGAAAATTGACCTAATTTAAAAGGTCAATTAGGTATTATATGTGGGGGAAATCTCCAAAACCCCACACCCAATCCAAAAAAAAAACACAACACCCCACCCAACCCCCTTATATTATTTCTAATCCAAAACGAACCCAAAACATATATAAAATAACTAAAATAATATAAAGGTCAATTGTGCAGGAGGTTAATTAGGACCTATAATTAGGTCAATTAGGACAAAAGGTCAATTGTAAAAGGTCAATTTAGGTAATACTGCATGTGCGTGTTCTCAATGTCACTGGGCCTAGTAAGATCCTTGTTTTGTTCTCCCTTGTTCCCCTCCCTTGCCTCGTTGTGCTCTGAAACACTTGTGTACGAGCACAATACAAATAAAATATCAATATCAGAAGGGGACTAAGCAGGAGTCACAAGGCCACACAAAAACAAACTGCTCAGAGTACAGACCTAGTAGTAAACCTTTCAAACATTACACCATCCAAAGGCCTCCTCTCTGCGAATGGCTATTCATTCCTTTTGTGACACTGTTTGAATAGTACACAAGTGGGAATTTTTTGATGTAATGTGATGAAAATTGTGCATTTTAAAGAATATTTATTCAACAACGCTGGTCAAAACTACTAGCCACATAGTGAAGTAACTCAACAAACTGGCCCACATCAGCATTTTGTGTTTCCGGTTCGGCCGTGGGCCTATTGACCCATAGGCCAGTCCAAGCCTGATCACTTCTAGTTGCCATTGCTCGAAATTGATTTGTGATACTGGTATCTCAATACAATTACATTTAAGCATTCACTGTACCTGACCAACAATTTCAATCAGGTTACTGTTGACCCTGTTACCTCTGCCCCTCCATCTGCCCCCATAATAATAGCCACCTGGGGGCTCTTCTTGTGTATAGACGTTGTTTACCGGTGCATATCTGCTTTCAATGCAGAGCTCACTGTGATATCTCATAGTAGTGTATCATACTCATTAAAGTGGACATAGGCCTCCTTTATTGTTGTCGTAATCCTTACATAAGTTGCTTTCTTAAAGCTCAGGTGTGCATAGAGCAGATTCAACGCCTTTCATTTCAACCTTGCTACTTGCAAAAATATGTCACAACAACTATTTTACCAAAGAAAGAAAAGTATCAAAAGTACACTAAAAAGAAATATCAAACTCTAACATTTCCAGTAACATTTAAAAAATCTGACGAGCTGTCAGGTCATTCAAGAGCTCAAATTTAACTAAACTATCACATTCAAGTTTAAGGCATTGCTACTTGTGAAGGCTTACACATAAATACGAGTAATGTGCCAAGGTCAAAGGCAAAGTGCAAAGCAAAAGAAGCAGCCACCTGGTCAGGCAATGACCTTGAGTTATTCACTGTTTGGACATGTCCCTCACATTCAGGATTGGGGATGTTCCTACATTTGCATGCATTAGAACTTGGCCCCTCATGCATGCATACAGCAGCCATGACCTGTGTAGTGTTATTCCTTCCCTTTGCAGCCATGTAATCACGAACACACATTTTTAAAGAGCAGGTCACCCTCTCTGACTATCCTTGATGGTTTGTTCCATGTGTCTGTTGATGAAGACCTGCTCTCTCACCCTGGGTGGTACAATGGGCATGTGTCTAAAGTGCAGGGCCTGAAACATATTGGGTAAGCATGCAATGGTATAGAACGGTGCCTTCATGTGTCTGGGGATAAGTGGGGACTGATCTTTTCCTGGGGTCTCCATCTCATCGTGGCTGGGAACACCTGCGAGAGGTTGTAGGGAGAAGCAAGGTCAGCTGTTCCATGCCCCTGAGCCACAATATGCTGGAAACTACCTGCATCACAGAGGTGAAGCAATGTCAGCAGCTTCACCTGATAGTAGGGATTAGTTATTAGTCCCCGTCAGGTTATACGCAGTGCTCAATTTCTGATGGATACTGAATATGGTGGGCCTATTCAGATGGTAGGTGACCAAGACCTCCTGGTCTCTGAGTGTGTGTGTGTGTGTGTCCAGCCTGGCCATGTACCCCCTCTGTGAGTATGGTATTCTGAATCTCCTACACCTCATCCTGTCCTGATGCTGCTCCTGGTGAGGTGTAGGGGGTGCAGGCTGGAGGGGTAGTCTGATTGGCTGCCTGGGGATGGCGCTGGGGTGCAAACCGATGAACTGCCTGGAGGGGGCTGAGGTACAGACTGTTAGGCTGCCTGGGGGTGGGGCTTGTGTGTATCTGCTGCGCTGCATAGAGAGGGGACTGGGGTAAAGTCTGATGGGCTGCCTGAAGGGGGGCTGAGCTTCAGGCTCATGCACTACCTGTGTAGAGCTGGGACACATACGCTATATTGTATTTATATTGCGCCCGTACACAAGTGTTTCAGAGTGCGACCAGGTAAAGAAAGGGGAAACAAGGGAGAACAAAACATCGATCTTACTAGGCCCAGTGACATTTAAGAACACGCAAGTGCAGGGAAAAGGGAATAAAGTGGAAAGTGTGGGACAGATGAGATAAAAGAATAAATAATAAGTAAAATAAATATATAAATAAAGGTGATTGACAGTGGTAGTGCGGCCAGCAAGTGGCAAGTGCTAGCTTTGTCAGATAGGGTATAATTGATAAGTGCAGGAGATAGTGGGGAGGGTACTGTATGGGTACAGATACAGACCCCAGTGCAAAGGGTGGCCCTGAGGCAGTGCAGGAGGGTGGCAGTATGAGCAGGTACCTGGGACCGAATAAAAAGAGGGTAGCCAGGTGCACGATGCTGAGAGAGAAATAGATCAGCAGGGGAGAGGAGGGGAAAAGGCAGAAGCGAAGAGGAAGGTCTTAAGATGTTTCCAGAACCGGAGATGGTTCTCATCAAGTTTCGGGGTGGTCGGGAGGCTGTTCCAAAGGGAGGCTCCAGCAGAGGAAAATAATATACCCCCAACCCATTTCTTTGATAAACAAGTGACCCTGAGGGAGTTAGAAGTAGAGGAGCCAAGGGAAAACCTTGTGGACAATGCAGGGGGTTTTACATGTAATCCGTGCATCCACTGGGAGCCAATGAAGGGATTTCAGAGCTGGAGAGATATGATCCCAGGGCTTGAAGCAGGTAGATTTAGTAAGAGGCTGTTACAGTTGTCCAACCTAGAGAGAACCAGAGCTTGGGAGACAGTGAACTTCTGGGGGAAGGAGAAGTAAACCAGAGTACCTCTAAGGAGGTGCAGTAAATAGTTAGACTTTTTAGAGACGTCAGAGATGTGCGCAGAGAAGGAAAGTGCAGAGTCAAAGATGACCCTGAGGTTCTTGCCCTCACAGGTAGGGGTAGGAGGAGGGCCACATACTGATGGTTTTCCTGGGGATGGGGCCTGGGTTCAGTCTGATGGGCTGCCTGGGGTGGGGGATGTGGCTGCTGGGTCTGGCCAGATATTTCCCCTTGGATAGATGTGCTGCTGGGATGCAGACATGTTTCCTTCCATTTTTCAGGAAGCGTTGCACTGTTTGATGGAGTCTTTGTATATTCTTTCCCCACCCTTTAATTGTTCATATATTCCATGTGTTTCTGGCTGAGGCTGTAGCCATTGCTTCCTTGGTGTTTTTTCCGGTTTATTCTGAGGTTGTACCTTGCATATCATTTATGTGCAGGTTCATCACCTTAATGCCACATTCTTTATGCCTGTTTTTGTGGGTGTTTGATGGTAGCATCATGCGCATTCTGACCAACATGTGGAGGAGTTCAGAAGTGAGGCATAATTACGTTCTTGCTTGTTTTTATGTTTCATTTTCATTTTCTATTTCTCTTGGAACATGTTCCCTGTTGCTTCTGTGCCAGCCACTATGTCACTATGTGTGTCTGTCATTAGGTGTGCCTTCCATACCATATGTGTGCATGTGTCCGTGTGCGTATGTGTAGGTGTGCAAGCATGCAAAAGATTGTGTCTTTGTTTCTTTATGTCTTAGACCACAATGAAACAATTGAAAGGGTATGGCTTGGATGAATATTGTGTTGGGTCAAAATAGAAACGATGTCGTCTGAGTAAAGTGGGGTTTTTGTAACTCTTAATTTTGAGTCTGAAAACTCCCCCTCAATGTCCCGCAAAATGTTCTGAGTGGCTGGTCCTAAAGACTGGTGGTTGTGAAACGTCACAGGTCACTTTTGGAGGTGTGAACCAGCAACCCTCACCTCCAAACTGCTTCCCAAGGGCTCCCTACTGCAAAGGTTTAAAACATTGTGCAAATGTGTTCTACTTTTATTTCAAGAGTGTTGAAAATTGAACAACATGTTTATCACGCCCCAATGTCATGCGGAGGCCTGTCATGCCCCAATAGTTCCATGGGGTATAGTGTAGGTTCCATGGGCGTGGTAGTAGAATGTCCTACCTCTCCAAGCCCAAATAGTTTACTTCTGACAGAGACAAACCTTTTCCTGATGAATCTACAGACATACTCTAAAGGTGTGCATGACTCGAACCACCCAAAATACAGGTGGTTTGAGATATACCCAAATTAGTTTAACCATTCCTAATATTAATGAAGTCAGACCTGCCTGTTGTTAGCGCCCCGTTCCTCTGTTTCTCTGCTTCTCTCATCATCTTCTCCCCCCTGTGATTGTTAAGTGCTCGGTTTGCGCTCAAAACTGATATAACAATAATACTACTCATATTATTATTATTTATAATAATAATAATAATAATAATAATAATAATAATAATAATAATAATAATAATAATAATAATTTCTGAAAAGGGTGTCACTTATGCATGCCTAGGTTGCCGATTGCTCAACATTTAAATCCTACTTTTGGTAGAAACAAGTTACTGTAGTAAATCTACTTGGAACACATTTGCCAGTGGGATATAATATTAGGAATCACTTCACCTGTAAATTAATACCTTTGTTTGGATGGTAACGGGTATATACATTGTATGGAGATTTATGCATTGATTGCATTAAACATTTTTAGAATGAAAGCATAGCTATTGCCTGTGTTTCAGAAACCTCCACTTACTTTCACTTGATTTGTTTGTAGACCCTATCTGCACTGTTCTTTACTATTGATTACCTTGCTTCCATCGATGGTTTTGTGGAAATCTGCTGCACACAAAATCATAACATTTTAACATCAGACCACTCACCTCTTTCTTATTTTTCATGCCTCTAAACTTCTGATCACTTCTTTAGTCTTTTTTACCTTTTGTATTCCGCCTGTCTTCTCTTGGGTCCCCGGTGTATCATTTTGACCATCTTCGCTCCATCTGTTCTTCCTCCAGTCGTACTCTTTGTTCTCCCTCTCTCACAGGGACGAAATCTCTATTGCCCTGCACCACCTTCAGTGCTTGTCTTTCAACACTTGCTTCTCTTTACCTTCTTATACCTTACCCTGAAATGACTTCATTAACTACTTCCCCTCCATCTTTCTTCACTTGTTTTTTTTCTATTCTCTGCTGTGGACTCTTCAACCACAATCCCTCTTTCTCTTAACTTTTCCTCACCCACCCCCCACCATGCCCCTTCTTGCTTCTGTTCTTTCTCCCTATTGGCCCTACTGACACTTAGGTGTTAGGGGCTGTCTAAATAAATAACAAAATACACTTACAAAATAAATACAAGCAGTGACAGGCCTTTCTTTTTCAAAATAATTGTCATTAAGATTTAGTAAATAAACCACAAAACGTTAGAATAATTGTACATGACAGCAAGAACAATGTGATAACAATTGAAGCCTAATCTATGGTGAGACAAATAATAACCTGATAAAACCGAGATTTGGTCAGTGCATAAGAGCAGGAGGATTGGATGACCAAATCAAGCCATGAAGAAAAGAAAATAATTGTTGACAGATACAGGATTTGTATAGTAGTAGAAGAACAAATTGTCTTTGGACAGACATTATACAGAAGGAAGGATGGGTGGGGAGGAAGGGCACAGTTGACAAGTTTGCTCATTCATCAATAAGAATATATACAGCAAGTATTTCCATTGGCATACAATTAATGTGTTACAGACATAGAGAAAGACGTCATGGGGCTTGAGCAGTCATGTTATGATAATGTAAGTATATGAGAACATGAGCCCATTTCATATTGTATTTGGGAACGGTATCGTATCCATACAGTGTTCAATTCTGTGTGTGTGGCATATTTTGTTCCACCAGCCCCTAATAGAAATGTTTTGAGAATGTTGCCAGTTGGCAGTGATAAGAATTCTCCAGAATGGCTAATTTCCCTTACCTGTTGAGTACCTCAGCAGCTTTTCTGGATTTCTAGGATTTTTGTTTTTGCTTTTCACCTGGTAAGAGTATGAGCTTTTTTCCAATTCTTACATATGATTTTCTGTGTGTTGTATCTTTTGTGCTCATGGAAAATGGAGTTTCACCTACTCCATAGGCATCACCTTTTTACTTTGCGTCACACAGCACCCTTAGTGCAGTGGCACAGGGTTGTCTTTTTAGACTTCCCAATTCAAACTCAATTTTCTGAGACTGATTACTGTCTCCCACAACATGTAAAGTTGCCATTGATTTACTAGTCTTTTTAAACTTACAGACCCAGTACAAACTATCTTCCCAAAAACCGACCGCGGTGAAAGTGTTTGAAATCTTTCGCCTCTTTGAAGGCTTGTCCTTCTCTTCTCCTCAGAATAACTTTTCTTCCGACCAACTTTGTTTTGAAGTCTTGGCAAAGGCTTAACCGCAACCTACTCTGAACTGTGTGATCCTCTGCAAAGACTCTGAACCATTAACATTGGCCCAGGCCTATTGACTTGAATCCTAGATGTAGTAAGCCTTTTCCAGATTGCCCTGCCTATCACTTGTTGGTGTTGTTGATTTGGGATAACCTTGTCTCTTCCTCCCTTTTAAATTGTTGGAGTGCCATTTTGCTCACACTTCATTTTGAGCTTAACTTGTCCAGTATTGATTGGGGGTTATTGTAGTCTATCAAGATTGTGATCATCTGCTGCTTTATATTAGTGAACAGTTGTATAACTGATGGTGTAAATTAATGTATATTATTTTACTCAGAAACCTTGAATCCATGTTTGTTTGAACCATAGTAATGACTGTACTTTGTGTAACTTCTGATACTGCTCACTTTACTCTTGAGATAAGTCTGGCAGCTCAGCCATCGCTACCACTTTACTGTGTAGTACATGCTTGTGTCAAAGGTGAATTTGTACTTACACATGTAGTCTTAATTTTGTGTGGGGTTCCCAAAGGGTACTCCATATGATTCTGCCTAACAAGCTTGATGCCAATAGCAATAAAAAGGTCATATAGGATGGGGGAGGGGAGAAGTTCACCCTCTTTGATAGTGATACTGCCAAGAAAAACTTCTGCAAAGGATAGAGGAATGTGAACTTTGAAATCCTCTCCATCACTCACAAATGCCTCCATGATCTCGCCCAGCGCATCGCATTGCCCACTTCCACTAGGCCATCTAGGCTAGCCTTCACCAACATGATCACCAAGCCCAAAACATGCACAGTGCGTTCAGGGGTCTCCAGCTTCCCAGCTATAGCTGCCACTCACTGGAACGCACTACCTTCACACATTAGGGTAATCGACTCCCACCTGGCGTTCCGCAAAGCCATCAAAACCAGGCTATTTGTATGAAATGTCAGTCCTAGCTCTCACTTTGTACTCTACTGAAACCATTTTGTATGCCCAGCTGTACTCTGTAACCTAGCACCAGAGGTCGAAGTGGGTGGGAGCGGTCAGGAGCGGTGCTCCTATACTTTTTATTTTTCAGTTTCACCGTTCCTATACTTTTATTTTAAAAAGAAACCTTTCCGGAAAGGTTTAGTTTTAAAATAAAAGTGTAGGAAAAAGTTGAAGCTTGCACTTCAGCGCACTTCACTGAACATTCCCTTAAATAATAGGTGTGTTTGTTTGGGGGTTTGGGCTGTGTGTGGGAGGGGCACAGCGATGGGGTTTGTGGGGAGTGGGGCAAATCGGCAGGGAACTTAGCTCCACTACTTCTTTTCATACACTTCGACCACTGCCTAGCACATATGGTGTAACCAAGTAACCGCATGTCCTAAATGTACTCCTGCCTATGTACACTTTCATGTAAATAGCGCCTCAATGCATTTGGGCTGTAGTGCACTTTACAAATGTAAAAAATAAAAAATAAAAATAAAATCACCTTCAGATATTTGCAAATTTCATGCCACCACCTGAAAACCAAAGGACAGTCGTAAAACATATGATTGTAAGAACCAGGGTTATCCCCGCACGACCAACAGTTGCCGTCTGTTTAGATTTGACCCCTTATCAATTTTAGAGGGGTGATAAAGGCTCTGTGCATGAATAATAAAAGGTTTTGAGTGATGTTGGCGGAGGTGGAGACACATCTGATCCGAGTCCATAGCTGAATCCATGTGCTGTCATCAAAGATAAGACTACAATCAGTCTCACATTGGGATTGAACAAGCCACTTGATGGTAGGCGAGTAACCAGTTGGAGGCAGTTGCCAATAGTTGTAGCGTAGAGGTATCAGGCAAAAGAACTTTGTTAGCATGTGGCTGAAGGCCATCCAGACACGCATTCACCAGCTTGTTGTAGAAGGTAAAGTCTGATAGAGGTAGGGAAAAGGAACTCTTGAGGTCCTGAAATGATGTCATGGTATGATTTTGTACAATCTGATAAATAAATCTGATACCCTTGGTGAGCGAGGACTTACGATAAAATACCAAGTTATTGATAGTGATAGACTTGTTGTGCCACAAATACAGTGAGATCTTTTGGGGTGGGGACTTGATGGACGGGAAAAGGACAATTCTTTGTGCAGATGTGGAGGCTTTGATAGGGTCCGAAAGTTTAGTGGTAGAGGCCTTAAAGATAAATCGCATGTCAACGATGCTATGAGGGGAAACTAGCTATTTTTCTAGTCTGCACCAGGAAGGGATATCGCCAGTTTCAGGTAGGGCGTACCAGCAGCTGGCTTGTTTAAGTAGGGAAGTGGAGCGATACAATCTGCATTCCAGAAATCTAATACCACCTTTTTCATAAGGGGACATGAGCTTATTAAGTGCAATTCTTTTACTTTTAGCCTTACCACATAAGATGTTGAACAAAACTGAGTTACTGGATTTAGAAAAATGTCATTGGGAGAGGTACTGAAAGCATTTGTAGATAATATGGTACGATAGGAGAAAACATAATTTTGATAGTGTCAAGGAGTCCCCACCAGGATAGATAAGGAAGGGACCAGCTGGAGGATAAATCATTAAGTCTGTTGAGTAAGATATCTATATTTAATTTGATAGTGCTACTAACAGAGGGGGCAAACCATAAGCCTAAATATTTGAAGGAGTGATTGCACCATTTAAATCCAAAGACATCGAATTCGTGCTTGAGGCAGAATGAGTGGTGAGACATTAGCTCTGATTTGTCTCTATTAAGTTTGGACCACGTTACAGATGAAAAGTCACGTAATCTGGCCAGCAAATGAGGAGGTGCTGTTTAGGGTTTTTCAATAGAATATCGTCCGCTTAAGCGGATATCTTGGTTTCATGAAGGCTGCATGCAATTCCAGGGATATTTTGATCAGATATGATACGTTCTAAAAGTGGTTCCAGGGATAACACAAACAGAATGGGGGACCAGGCGCATCCCTGCCTGGTTTCTCTACGCAGAGAGAAAAAAGATGAGCACTCTCTTATTAATATTTATAGAGGATTTAGGATCAGAATACAGAGGTTTAACTAAGGATATGAAGCCCCTACTGCAACCATGCCAATCCAGGGCTTGGAACATATAGTCCCAATTGACGTGGTCTAAGGCAATAGTGGCATAGACCAGTTTATCATTTATGTCTTGTGAGATAATGTGCAAGGAATTAAGTAAAAGTCTTGCATTGGCTGAAATGCTATTACCTTTGACATAAACCACTTGGTCGGGTTTCATCAATTTGGGAAGGAAAGATTCAATTCTATTGGCAATTACTTGGTCAAAAATAATGCTCTCTGCATTAATAAGGGATATGGGTCTGTAATTTTTAGGGAGATCATGATCTTTCTCATCTTTCGCGAATAGGATAAGTAGGGCCTCAGAGAAGGTTCTGGATGAACTACCTTTAGGGATACAAGAGGAGTATAACGTTTTGAGTCTGAAGCTTAAGGAGCCAGAAAACTGATTAGAAAACTCAATGGATAGACCGTCTGGGCCCAGAGCTTTGCCCCCTCCCAAACTCTTGATGGCATGGGTAATTCCCTGTATAGTGAGGTCTCCTTCCAGGCCGCTATGGTCTATTGATGGATCAGATGGTCTGCTGATGTTCTCAAAGAAAGCTCTGAGAATGGCATCTACAGGTCAGTATAGAAATCCTTAAATACTTCTATAATACCAGAGGGATTTGTAATGCTAGATCTGGAGGGATATGTAATGTGGGAGATGCGCATTTTCTCTTTTCTAGCTTTCAGGTAGAAGTCCAGGGCTTTGCCCACTTTGTTGGAGGTTTGGTATATTTTGGATTTATATTTTCAATTGGCTCCCGTTGTTTGTTCAGTTCATTATTAATTAATTTGACAAAGCAAGGACAGAAAAGTGAGAAGATCTCTTCTCAGCACTGTCAAGCTGAAGATATAGGGTATCAAGGTATTTTTAGATTGCTTTGTTTTCATGCTAGAGTAGGCAATTAAGTGACCTCTTAGGGCACCTTCAAAGGCATCCCATTTACTGGTGATGGAGGTATCATTATCTACATTGTCAGTGAAAAAGGTCTGTTGGAAAGATATATATGACTGGATAAGTTGTTGGTGTTGAAGAAGAATGTTATTGAATTTACATCTGCAGGATGTTTTTTTTTTAATATGGGAGAAATCAAAGGTAGTGATGACTAAGGCGTGATCTGAAATAATAGTGTGAGAATTGTGGGAGTCCGTAATAGTATTCGTGAGGGATTTGGTATTAAACATATAGTTGAGGTGTGAGAGGGTATCATGAGGGTGGGAATGGAAAGTGTATTCTAGGTCAACCGCGTGGGCAAGTCTCCAGCTGTCAATGAGGCCTGTTTCTTTTAAGCAGGTGCATAAAAGCTTTATGGGACTTGGAACTCTTAAAGAACCACTTATATTTTCTATCTAAGAAGGGGTCCAGGATATGGTTCACATCACTGCATAAAATTAGTTTGGAGAAGTTTGATTTGAGTATAGACTGTTTGGTAGAATCCCACAAATCAGGATCAGGTAGGGTGGGACCATAAATACATATAACAGTGAAAATGTCAGATCCAACCAGCAATTTGAACCAAGCCCACCTCCCATTGGTATCTACATCTTGAGCTAATATCTTATATAAAAATCTCTTATTGATTAGTATGGCCACTCCATTTTTCTTCCCAACGGCTGGGCTAGCAAAGACATATTTGAACCAAAAATATGTATGCTTCTAAGCTTCTATAAAAGAATGATGGGTCTCCTGTATATAAACTAAACATAGATTTAACTTTATGAGATGAGAAATCATTTGATACCTCTTAATTGGGTTACTACAGCCCTTAATGTTTCATGAAACACATCTAAAAACCATTTCAATGAAGCAACATGATTAGAATACAAACACAATACCTAAGGATAAGAGTATCATATAGCAACATAAGCAAAACAGCAAATGGAATAAAATGAGCAAATACATACCTGAATGAGTATAGTACCCAAACTGTGAGGGTAAACACAAAAGGATGACACAAAAGGAAAGGAGGAAAAGAAGGGGATTCTTTACCAAGTAGGGTAAACTAAACATGGGAGGCATAATACTGAAAAGTATACAAGGTAAAGACATATATAATATTGAAAGAAATAAACAGGATCAAGTTACACCAAGGAGAAAAAAGGGGGGAAAATATAGGATCGAATGACACCAGCAGGGTGAGAAGAAAAAAAGAGCACTGGAAGAGGAAGGTATGAAGCGGTGCCCAATCCACCACCATTGGGGGCATAAAATGAGAGATTGAAACACACTGCGATAAAAAGGAGTCAAGAACCAGAAGAAGAGTTGGTAGGGAGCAACGTGCCCATGCTATCAATTTTGAGGGATGAAAGCCTTAAGGTCAGCCAGCTCATCAAATATCAAAGTGCGACCTTCATTAGTCACCTTAAAGGAACGCAGGTTATAAAGACCATACCTGATGTTAAGTTGCTTCAATATGGGACGATAAGAGAGGAATTCCTTCCTGCGTTGTGCTTTCTTCTTAGCCACATTTTGAGAGATATGAATCCTATTAGCATTCCAGATGAGGGTATTCTCCACTTTAGCTTTTGAGGGAATGAGCTTCAGTTGGGTGTATTCTACAAGGGAACAAAACAAAGTATGTGGTGGAAGATGTGATGGCTGTGAGCTTCTCACTGGGCCAATGCGATGTGTTGTTGAAAATTGAGGCATATTTCTTTTGGGATATGAAGTAGGGCAGGTAACAAATTCTGAAGAAATAGGTTAGCATCATTCCTCTGAAATCCCTCAGGTAGGCCAGAAATGCGTAGGTTATTCCGTCTACTTCTGTTTTCCAATTCTTCATTATCTTTTTGAAGATCTTTCACCACTTTTTCCAACGTCTTCCACAAGACCAATTCTGTATTCCTTCTCGCTCATTCTTTTTTCAAAGACGTTCCACCTTTCACCCAATTGCTGCAATTTTTGGTTGCTGGTTTCGATAAAAGGTTTGAGTGACATCATTTCTTATAAAATGGCCACAAAGCGGGGTCAGAGGAGGGTTGTGGTGGAGGTGATTCATTCTTGAGCCTATTATGGTTGGTAGACAAAGTCTGCACATCTTTAGAATGAAGAAAATATGATTTAATGAGCCAGGAAATATCCCACTTAAAAGTTTAGTCCAATGTTATTTATTTATAAGGAAAAATCGATTATATTTCACTTATTTTGTTCATTTGTCTTTCTTTTTTTCCTCTTTTCGTTTGGTGTCTGCAGTAATATTAAGCAGTCATGGGGTGGCACTGTGCGGGCAACAAAGGAACCCGACTAGGCTCAATCCAGCTGATTGCGTCACTGCCAGAGCCAGGGTTCTTCACAGGAGTGACGGATGATTCATGCGACAGCAGCCGCAGTACTTGAGGTATGAAGGAAAATGCCCACCCCTGTGCCAGAGCTCACCAGAGTGAAGAAACGAGTGACCTGCTACCGTTGCCACATCAAGGTAAGGAGAGGGAGCGGATGTCAAGTAGTTAGAGGGTGTCGCAGGATAATGAAGTATGTGGTGGGCCGGAGCAGCGTGCTTATGCTGCCGTCTTCTTCGGCATTAAGCCACGCCCCCCTACAGATCTTTCTAACTAACAGGTGAGTCCCTTCCTTTCTGTTGGTTCTGTAGCGGGTGACAAATAATGATGGGTTAGATTAGAGCTACACTGGTTCCTACCTCTCTTTATGTGACTTCAGTCTAGCCAGGAGAAAGTCTCACAGCTGAACAGTGTTGTCTGCCTCTGCGAGGACTTCCTGAGACAGAGCCTTGCTACTACCTTTTTCAACTTTAAGAATATGACCAGGAACCCTTTTGGGCCTAATTGTTATGCTAACTGTAGCTTCACCCCACCTTAGCTGGGCTACAACAATTGACTTCCACCCAAACAACCCCTGTTTGCTGATTTCTCTGTAGTGCCCTTTCCAGGTATAACAAATAACTTTTTTTATTTGTTTAAGTTGTCTAAATGCATGAATCATTTATTTATTTCACTGCTATGTACAGATAATGCTGGGCTGTTCAACATAGGTATAGCTTGGGTCTACTGGCTGCAACAAGGTTCATACATAAATGACATTTTTAACAGGGTTTGTTTGTAGTTTACTGGTAGAAAGTAATTGTTTCCCACCTAGTGAAACTCTTTTCATGCCCTATACTATTGGACCCACCCCTGGCCCCCTCACCCTCAGTTCCCGAAAGAGAAAACACATTAAGGCCCTGGTGCCTATGGAAAAGACAGCTGCTTTTCAGACTTCTGCAGATCCTCCCTTGCTTCATGTCCCAGCTCCTTTTATTCGATGGGTAGATGAAAAGTGAGTGCTTTAATCACCTTATTATCATGGCGATTGCTGAAAATTTCAAGGAACAGGAATATATGTGCAATCTGATCCCACGTATGAGGTCATGTCACAGAGTCCTTCCCACAATGAACTCTTTCATTAAGTGCCAAATAAAACTACAGATGCTGTTCATCTGCATGATCCCTCTCTTTCTGAGGAGCAGACAGACAACCTTTCTGACTGATGAAAATCAGATTGTTAAGGTCTTCACAGTACGATTGGGGCGTGCAGCTTAAGAATCAATGGGATGTTGGTAGGCCAGTTCTTCTACACTTTATGGCAAATATTTCTCTCTGGTGGGTTTTGAATGTGATTTTCCTCCAATAGCAAAGTTGTATTATTGGACTTGTAATGTATCTGCCGAAGTGTCTGTGGCAGCAGGGGTTGTATCTCCTTCTCCCCAAGTACTGAATCGCTCCCACTTTGAGGCAGATGCCCAGCTGATGGCTCCAATGGCATCACAACTAAACCCAAATTAACCAGGCCAGAAAAGTGATGCTCCCAGTAGCTGGTGGGAAAGCAGACGAAGGCTCCGGCCTACATAACCCATCATCCTTCACCCCCTCTGATGGCCAAATACTGAACAAGCTCTTAACATTTGAAAGATGCGTATTGGAAGACTTGGATCGTTTACGGAAGAAAACTAGTAGAATCAAACACAACATGTCTCTAGCTGAGAAACAGGCATTAACATTGCTACAAACCACTATAAGCATCATTATTAAACCAGCGGATAAAGGTGGAGGCCTAGTGATCATGACTTGAGACCAATATAAAAATATGGTTCTGGCACTACTAGACAACCGAGAAAGCTACTCAGTACTTTGTAAAGACCCAAATCCGGTAAATATCCCAAGAAATTTCTGAATCTGTGAACTTCGCACTACAGCGAAACTGGATCTCGCAAAAAGAAGCAGACTACCTAATAAAACCAGCTGGCAGGACTCTGTGCTTCTACTCTTTACCTAAAATACACAAAGACCCTATTAACCCACCGGGACGACCGATAGTCTCAGGATGTGGCTCAATTATTGAACCATTATGCAAATTTGTAGACATATTTTTGCAACCGATAAGTACTCATACTCCAATTTACCTCCAGGACACCACCCACACAATAACTATATTTGAAGACCTAGAATTCAATCCATCGGAACAACTGCTGGTCAGCATGGACATCAAATCACTGTACACAAGCATCTCACAAGAAGATGCCATCAAATGCATTAGGGAATGGCTTACTTTGAACCCTCCGAAGACCAGAACCCCAGCGAATTTCATTGTTTAAATTATGACCATTGCACTCCGTCGAAATTTCTTTACCTGTGACAACACTACATACTAACAAACGAAAGGCACCGCCATGGGTGCAGCCTTCGCGCCCAGCTTGGCTATCTTGTTCATGGCCAAATTTGAGAAAGGTTTTGTATTCTCCAACCTCAACAACTGGCAAACCTGCATCAGCCATTGGTACCGTTACATCGATGATGTTACTTTTATCTGGACCGGTAACCCATCTGAACTCACTAATTTCTGGACCTGGCTTAATTCTTGCAACCCAAATATCCAGTTTACAATTGACCAAAGTAATTCTGAAATAACATCTCTGGATCTATCAATTCACTTCAAAGATAGGAAACTAATGTGTGATCTATATTGCAAATCAACAGCACGTAATACCCTACTACATTTTACCAGGAACCATCCGGAACACACAAAAAACAATTTACCTTATGGACAATATCTACGAATATATTGAATCTGTTCCTCTCCAGAGGACTACATGCAACATTCACAGAGCTTGACCACACGCCTCAAAGCACAAGGCTATCCAAAGAAACAACTAGATCAAGAGAATAAGAGAGCCCGCAACTGCAACCGCGAAACCCTTTTACAATTACAACGAGGGAACGCAGACTCGACGGATACACAGCTCACCTGCGTAGTCACTTTTGGAGCCAAGTCCTCAAGAATCAAACAGATTATCAACAAGCACTGGCACATTGCTCGTCTGAATTTACCTGAGGACCCTGCTCCAAGATTCGCCTATAAACGAGGAAAAAACCTAAAAGAACATCTCGTCCATTCACTGTTCCAACTGGTCCCAAGTGCGGCCAGAATCCCTGTGGAATCTGTATTGCTTGCAAATTTACCAAAAAAATGAGCTTCTTCCAAATAGGCACACGAAAATGGACACTTAGGGACTTGACAAACTGCAAAAGCAAAAATGTAGTTTATTGCATAGAGTGTCCGTGCGGCCTGAGATATATTGGTCAAACAACACGAGCAATAAACATCAGAATTTCGGAAGACAGGTCAAAAAATCTGATGCAAAAATTTGACAGCGCCCCTGGTTGAACATTTTCTGTCTGAGAAACATACCCCTGATAACATCTTGTGGTGGGTGATTGAAAAAGTGAAAGGAGGACCTGACATCCACCATAGCCTCTTGAAGAAGGAAGCACGATGGATCCATAGGCTGGACACATATCATCAGGGCCTGAATGAGATTTTTGAACCTCTGACACAATGACTGTTGATGCTGGCTCAAATACTCTCTCAACATTATGCATCACAACACTATGTCATGATCAATCTGATCGCGGCCCCCTAGGGTGCACGGTAGCAACATAGTCCCATATACACATCTTCTTTCCAATGAGCCACAATAGGCAATCTGGGGAGATGCATCAGGCACGCCCGGACTATTAGAACATGGAACCAAATAGCACCTCTGCCTTCAGTTGCGTATGGCCACTCACAACAACCTCCACTTTGAGCTTATTAGGTTCTACTTCTCCCCACTTACCGCCAAAGTTCTTGCATGACATCCACGCCGGGTGGAGCATTGACCGACCCCCCTATGTTGCTCCAACCAACCCATACCCATTTTCGACCAAGCTCAACAAGGGGGGCATGCGCCCCTACCAATAACGGGCCTGGCAATAATAATAATAAAAAAGAGGTAGGCGCGCATGCATGGTGCCCCCAGCAACAAGCTTCACGCTCGTCCCATCTGACGGGTGGTTTCTCCTTCCGCATTCCTGGTGATCCATTCGCAGCAGAGACAGCGACAACCAAAACCAGGCTTGTTAATAGAGGCTAGCGCGCATGCATGGCGTCCTCAGCAACAAGCTATACGTTCGTCCCACTTGACGGGTGGTTTTCTTCTTCCGCATTCTCGGCGATTCATTCGCAGCGTAGATAGAGCCGACTCCTGCAGCAGCACACCGTGACCCAGCATCCGTACAACAAGGTGAGCCTGGAGCTGCTGGTCTATGCGCGCATACGTGGCTTCCTGGCTCCTTTGGCACAGCCCACGTGTGCGCACCGGACCACGCGCTCCCCCCTCGCACCGGACTATTCCCATAACATTGTATATACATCTACCTAAAAAATGCACCGAACCAGCATAGGGGTACCCTTTCAGGCACTAATCTGGTATATCCTCAAACATTGATATAACACTGGATACTCACTTTCCCTCTGCTTGCTTGCCACACGATTGCACCTAGACCTCAGTGATTGATATCAGTAGCACCAATCCCTAAACATCATATTGGTATTACTTCTGGGGTCACATTCCTCCCGTGGCTCACCGCCTCCATACTGCACATAAACACACTGTAATGCCACCAGGCACTGAGCCTGTAAATATACAAGACCAGTTCTTAACTTGCACTTAATTCTTTTCCTGTACCGCTTGCACCTCAGCATGATAGCGGTCTCTGTGCTTCATTCACCTTGTGACTTTTGGAGCAGTAATTAAACTACTGGCTCCTCATTTTTCAAAACAGTTTTTCCGTATGACCTGTTCACTCTCCACAGCCTCGAGACCACCCTTGAATATTCTGCATTTACTGGGAAGTTCATCAATCCTGACCTGGCACCTGCATTTCTGGGTCCCACCACTTGATGGTTTCCGTTTTTCCAAAGCGTGTCTACACCAATGCGCTTGAGCAAATGCACACCGGCAAGTAAGTGTATAAACCGGTCACTATGAGAACAAACCTAGTCTCAATATGAGTCCCATTTATTGGGACTCCCGCAGTACTATACCCACTCATACTACACCAATGTCATCCCCTACAGGGTCCTGATTATGAGCCCTGATGAAGGCGGACTTCACATCTACCCATTACCACTGAAACGTGACAACTACAGGGAACAGTAGCACACCTGTATACTAGCCAGGTGGAATCCTTGTTACCAACAAGCTCCTGATCACGTTGGCTAATTATCGGATATCTTGCGTCAAAAGACCCTGCATAATTCATTGACTTTCTAACTAAAAACTTTTTGCACCAAATATAGGAAACGCATGATGCGAAGAACTCATTAGTAAAACCGCACATAGACTTACAATTTATCTTCCAATTTTCGAACCAAACTTGAAGCACCATTCCTTTTGAGTTGTTGGATTTGACTTTTTCTAAAGATGTTAATTGCATGTATCATTTGTTCACAACTTGTTTCACAATGTGTTGTCTATTTTTTGAATGTTAATAACCAGTCATAATGACTTAATATTTTGTATTGTTTGCATTCACATGTCTTAGCTTGTCACTTTATACAGCAGTAAATACCTTTTACTTATTGTTTGCAATGTTCTACTTACTTTCAACAATCTATTTGTTTAAAAATGTTATTATTTCTTTAGTAATTTAGACATAACGTCTTGAATGTGTGGTTATATGTATCTAGCGGCTGATTCATTTAGTGATTGCTAGAATTATGCAACCTATATCCCTTTCTCTTTAAGCAATTCAAGAGATCAGGCCATACAATTGTATTGACCTGTTCCTCCTATATTTCTGTGGTTACCACAAATCATTTAAGGTACATCTCTTGTTTCATAGCCCAGTAGCTGGTGGGAGGCAGGTGGAAATGACAGGACTGCTTCAATTTATAAAAGTATGTTAATACCATTGTAGTCAAAATGTATAACAAAATAGTGAACATAGTTAAAACAGTTGTACCAAAGACCAGATCACACCAATACACATTTTCTTATTGTATTTTGTGACGTTAGTATGTTAAAAAAAAACACAACATTATATGTTGAATCCCCACCTCATTCAAAAAGGAAGACACTCCATATTCTACCATTTGTTCTCATACATAACAACTAGAGAGGTGTCGATACACCATTAATGCTAGCTATTCTCTATTGTGCATAAATGATCAAGGAATGTTTCATTTATTGACTGGGAGTTGTGTCCCTTCTTGATGTCAGACCTCCACCATCTATAGCAAATAACCCTAAACATTTCGTCATGTCGACACCATGTGTTCCGATCTCAGTTCGGGATTTAGTAATTAGTCTTCCTTCATTTTTAAACAGCCTTCACAAGGACAGAGAGAAGCAGTTTTCACCCTCAATGGAAAGAATGGCAAATTTTCTTTAGTCTCCTATATCTCCATCAGCCTGGATGCATCTGTTCATTTCCATATGGTGTGGAAGATTGTATATGTTGTATTTTTCTGCATGGTTGTATTCCAGGCTATTTTCACATGTCATATAGTGAAATCCCTCTGGCTATATATGTGAGCTGTAATTCTTGATTGATTGCTGCAGATCACTGAGGGGCAGACCAGAGTTCACCCTCCTAGTTGGGCTCAGAGAAATTGAGCAGAAGTTGGGTCAGGGCCAGTGAGGCCCATTTATTTATGATGTTTTGGGTATAGGTGGCACCCTGCCTTATAATTGAAAAAATATGGAGAGGCACCTGGTGAGTGCTTAAATTAATATTGAACTCAAAGGAATGCAGTGAGGTGGTTAATAGCTGCAGATTATCAGTATGTTTCTGTGTCATAAAACTGCACACATGGGACAGCTGCTCCAAGGCCCATTTAACCTGAAAAGGTTGAACGACACAGACAATGTCCCTTTGTGTGGAAAGCAACAAAGCAATTCATGCATTGACCCCACTCATTACCAGCTTTTAAAACGGTCATCCATCTCCCCCAAAATGGTGAGGCTGGCACTGACCCTGTGTCTCCCTACAAAAATATGAAAAATAGATGCAGCAAATTTGATTCAAGACAGTGCTTACGCAGCATATCTTTCCCATTCACTTTCAGTAGAATATCATAGTACATAAGGTAAATAATGTGCTCTTTTGCAAATAAATGAAGCATCAAACATGCTTATTACCTAATGCTGCTTTCAGAATTACAATGAGGACTTAGAAGATGGGCTCAAGTCAACAAATATTCCTAGGATGACAGCCTTTCGCATTCAAATCCTTAAATGCATGACTTTTTGAATCTATGAAGGATCACAAGATCATTTTCTCCCATAAAGTACTCGTTGTCATGAAGAGTGTTATTCCCCAATGGTCACCTGAGGATAAATCCACCATTCATTCTAGATGTCCCTTTCAAGCAAAGACCTATGTTTGAGCAGCCAACATTCTTGACAAAGCCTAGCAGTACTGTTTAGCACACCAACATGCAAACTCAACTTTTTCTGTGACTCCTTACAGGTGAAAAGGTACATTTGTAATTGTCTGCCTCAAAGGCATGAAACTATCACAGATTAACATGACGTGGCTTCTCTGGGAGCATCAAAGAGGTTCCTATTGAATTGGGGGTCTTCCCAAACAAAGTCTTAGGAGGAAAGTATCTAAAGAATGTTAGGAAAAAAAGCAATTCCAAATTTACTTCGAAACTCAAGACAGTGGGACATATTTTATTGTCTTCTTGGTGCAGAGGATGGCTAGAAACATCAGGCCTGTTCTTGACCTCCAGAGAGTTAACACATGTGTGGTTAAATCACCAAAAATGTAACAGCCTCTCTACTACAACTATAATAAAATGGATATGCTTCCTGTGTCATGGTACAGAGATAAATGAACATAATTTGCTGATTAGCTGTTTTCTGATTGCTACTTTGATTTAGACTGACTGCTTCCTACTCCTTCTGTTGTGTGTGTATGTCCTGTCTAGCACCTCCATGCCTGAGGGCTCTGTCTTTGTGCTATATAAATAAAATAAATACATAAATAAATAAAAAGATCATCCTGGAGAACCGGTTATGTGTCCAAGTTTTCTCAGTAGAGGATGATTTTGACAAATGTTGCAATGCTTGGGTGCTCACCCTATGTTAGTAATACAGACATGGAGCATGTGAGATGCACTGCACACTCATCCCCATCTCACTAATGATGACAAATTTGGCAGAAAAGCATTTCTTTTGTTTATCTAGTTCAGTTGCTAGTTCTAGCATGTGCTTATGGGCTGGTTCAAACTGTCTTTAAAAAAGATATTTCTCCTCCAGTGGAGCAAAGAGAGATGAAAATGAATTCATGGCTATATTCATTCTTAGTAGAGGGTTGACAACAATTTTAACACATGTTGAGAAACACCAGGGGTTTCCTGCTAAGGTAAGAAGGCAAATTCAGATATGGATTTCATTGTCTTTGCACCTTCAGAGTTTCTACCCCTTAACTGCAACTCACTGATGATGCTCAACAAGGGAGAGCATATGTCTTAGTTTGCTCATGGTACTATTGTTCGCAGTAGACCACAAATTCAGAGGCTCCCAGGATCCTGGACAATTTATAAATGTTTGGTGTTGACTCCCAACCAGCCAGATACATCTCAGAGATTGGTTCTCTTATGTGTGGTATTGGTCAGCATGTTGGTCAGTGGTTTTTGTCGTTTTGGATCGAGAGGTGGCTTCTGGTGGGGTGGGTTGTGGGTTGTGCTCAGCCCCCAAATCCATAGAGGGTGTGTCCCTGGTGCTTCAGGGCATAGACCACATCCATGGCGGTGACCGTCTTCCTCTTGGTGTGCTCGGTGTAGGTGACGGCATCCCGGATCACGTTCTCCAGGAAGACCTTCAAAACACCCCAGGTCTCCTCGTAGATGAGGCCGAGATGCGCTTGACTCCACCACGGCGGGCCAGGCAGCGGATGGCGGGCTTGGTGATGCCCTAGATGTTGTCTCGCAGCACTTTCCAGTGCCTCTTGGTGCCGCCTTTGCCGAGCCCCTTCCCTCCTTTGCCGCATCCAGACATGCTGACTCTTCTCTTCTTCACAAGCGAGCAGTGAATCCTAACAATCAGGAATGAGGGAATTGAAATGCAGACATGTCCAAGTGACATCTTGAGCCCTTGCAGCCAAGTAGCTTGGACATGAAAGCCATTCACTGCCAGAAGCTGGCTCCCTGGACAGAAAGTATTCCAGCCCATAATGAAGTTTGATGGCTCTGTCTTCTAAATGGAGAACTCTCTGATCTGCAGAGGTGCTGCATTGGAATCAAATGGCATTGGTTTTCTTTCAAACTGAAACCCTTGATTCTTGCTGTACATCATTGTATGTCTTTAAAATGGGTTTTGACACATTCATGGAACAGCTTCTATTTAATTTTAGAACAGTGGGGGCATCCCATCAGTGTGCCACAATTGGAAATGGTCCAACATTGATCAGAAATCTCAAAACACTGGACTGGCAGGCGGAAAGGGATTTGGGATATGCCACTTGAATCAGAGGAATAATCACCTCTAAAATATGATTCTTGATAGAAAATTGCTGCCAAGTCTGCCAAAATAATAACAGCTCTTCTACTGAGAATGTACCAGGCCAGGTATCCGGTTCTGTGAGATTGTGCCACATTGATAGTCCACAACCTACTTTACTCTCTAGACCATATCAGAGGAGAAATTACCATTTGCATAACAGTCAGCCCTGCCTCATAGGAGTCAAAAGGGCATTGCAGATTTCCTTCTCTTGGCTGTCTGTTCAACTGCCATTTATGGAATCTTGAGGCCCTCACCTACTGATGCCACGCAATCCTCTAGATGACAGAAAACCTATCAACATTTCACCTGAAACGGTTCCCCCATAATTCATAGTAACCAAAATCACCTGGCCTTATATGCGTCCATTCTTTAACCTTACATTATGCTCACCTACTCCCATGACCCTCACTGGCAAATAGTACAGGAAACTCTCATTTGGGACAAACGCAGGCTTCCGCACCCTCACCTGGCCCCCTGCTTTTAGTTTTCACAATCTCCTCCCACATAATTTCCCCTTTGTGTTATCCTTGTGTTCTTCATACTCCTCATGTATCTTTGGCCCACTCCTTTCCATTCAAGTGAGACACACCCTATTGCTGATTCAAGAGATATCACACCCATCATTGTGTAAGGAGCACATTTCATTGCTTTAACTCTTACTTTAACCAAAGCACACTCCTCATTTTCCCTTCATTCACAGTATGGCATCTATGATGGTCCTATTCACCCTTTTCACAGTGCCATTGCATTCAGAATTATACGGAACAGTCTTTTTTTTCCTTTGTTCCTTTTTCCTTAAAACATTTCCATCTGGCTGGCTAAGAGACAATTGTTTGACTTAGGCTTCATCCTTGTAGCAGGATCTTCTCCCATGAATGACTCTACGTCAACTAGATTGGTACTATCAATCCCTAACAAAATTGCTATGGCTTCCATGTCTTCCTTTAATCAGATAGGACAAAGTAAAGCCCAGTGCATTTGCAAAAGTGGCATTCACAGCAGGTAACTAGATCCTCATTTAGATCAGAGGACCATATCCTTGGTTTGTTGGAATACTCGTGGATTTGGTCACCTTATAAACAACCAGAAGAATGGCCTTGAAAAATGTGATGTGGCCGTCTTGCAAGAAACTTGGCTAAGCACAGTCCCACTTTGAGATGATCATGACATTGATTTGATACCTGCCAATAAGGGTGCTAGACGATGTCCTACATCTGGTTTCATGTCCAGCACCAAAATCAGTTTGAATATCTGTTCTAAACCCTAGGCCGCTCCGAATGCATTTATGCAGTTAACCACGCTACAAATTGGAAATGTATTCTACACTTTATTGAACTGTTGGGGATTACAGATGTTTGATTCTTTCATGATCTTAATGAACTACTGGATCTGATCATTCTGACCCCAAACAGCTCTCATACCATTGTTGCAGGTGATCTAAATTTACATTGTCTTGATCCCAGTTTGGCACAAGACAAAGACAGGTTATTACATTGGAACTATTTTACAAAATCACGTAACTTACTTATGTTGAATGGTGACTTTTTTGATGATATTCCTCCACAATATACTTGGCATAGGGGTAACACCAAAGCCATAATGGATTATATTTATGTGGATCCAGTGCTAGTATCTCAGAGAGTACAATTTTGAATTATTCCGACTGAATAAAGTGATCACGAAATGCTGTCAGTAAAATGGTTTGCTAACAAATTGCCATCTGATGACTCATCACACTCAAGTACAAGGCACAATGACTATCAACAGCAAACTCAACTGAGCATGCTGGTCTGAGAACTCTTTGACACAGTTTAGTGATACTCTGATCTCAGAATATCATAAAACCAAGACAGGTTCTTCAAGCTATGATGTTGCCTATCACGATATATTACAGCTATATCGTACTGAAAAGTCTCACAATTCCAATAAACACAAAAGTCTTTAATCCTGAAATCAAAGCAAGGAAAACATTATTTCGCCACCAGAATCGAATGGCAATGGGCCTCATTCCGAGTATGGCGGTAAGGGATAGCGGCCACCGGTAACGAGACCGGTGGCGGTAATCCCTTACTGCAATACTCCGAGTTCCCTCTGCGCCCTCGCCCTTAACGCCTGCTTTGAGCAGGTGTTGAAGTCGAGGGCGCAAAGGGGCCTCCAAGCCAATAACGGTGACCGTAATGAACGGTCACCGTTATTTGCATCTTCCCCATTCCCATTGAGCCCTTTGGGGGCTCATTTGGGAATGGGGAAGAGCCTTGGTGAATGGGGAATTACCGCCCCGCCAACCTTGGAATGGGGCGGTGATTCCGCCATCCACCAAGGCGCTGCCGGTCCGGGTACGGCGTCAACCAAGGCGTTAATAGCGCCATTGGTTAGCGCCGTACTCGGAATGAGGCCCAATGACAATATCTCCCACTTTAAGAGGCCCAATATTGCTTTTGATTAAAACAACTTACAAAAATTGGATGAGAGCCCAAAAAGCTTAACTATTCCAAAGAGATGGTGAATTTTTTTAAAGTCTAACACAAAATAAAAATAAGGCTCAAATATGGACAGCACTAAATCAGGCCTCATCAGGACCGCAAGTGATGATGCAAGCTAATGGAGTCACTGAAAATGATTGGATGGAGCATTTCAGTCAGTTGTATGCAGAACCCTCATGTGTACAAAGAGCAGTGGGTGTACAGAAGATGTTGCAATTCCATCTTACATTTTGACAGAGATGACATCCTGTTTTACATTAACAAAGCTAGCAAATCCAGAGCCCCTGGCCCTGATGGTCTGTCCAACCATGTATTAAAACAGCATCCCGTAATCTGGGCTACCATTCTGTTCAACATTTTTACCCACATAAACAACACACAGCGAATACCGCAATCATGGAGACATTCTATTGTTCTCCCAATTTACAAAAAGGGCGATCGCCAAAACCCAGCTAGCTATAGGCCAATAGCCCTTTTGGATGCTGCAGGCAAGATTTTTAGTCACATCATGCTCAAAGAACTGAACAACTGGTCATTGATTGTGGATAAAAGGGATCCCTTTCAATCAGGGTTCGTATCGGGCTTGGCACCTCACCTAACATCATTGCATTGAATATGTTAAAATCTCAATATGCTGGACGGAAGCAACCACTGTAAATGGCCTTTGTGGATTTCCATGTAGCTTTCGATTCAATCGATCGGCACTTATTGTACGAGAAATTGAGCCTTTATGAATGTCCTGCCTCATTACTAACCCTGTAGTGATGGAGAGTGACAGTCTTTTTTCTACCGCCATACCTAGTGGGTGGAGCCACTGTTCAAAAGCTGGTTGCCACCGTGGAGCGGCTGCAGAGTGACGAAGAGTGACCGTCCTGACAGATTGTCTATACCTGTGAAGCAAACTGCAGTCTTTTCTCTACCTCCATGCCTAGTGGGTGGACCCAATGTTCAAAAGCTGTTTGTTGCCATGCAGCAGCCGCGGAATGATGGAGAGTGACAGTCCTGATAGACTGTCTGTACCTGTGAAGCGAACTACAGTCTTTTCTCTACCTCCATATCTAGTGGGTGGACCCAGTGTTCAAAAGCTGGTTGCTGCCGGGGAGTGGCCGCATAGTGTTAGAGAGTGACAGTCCTGACAGACGGTCTGTACCTGTGAAGCAAACTGCAGTCTTTTCTCTACCTCCATGCCTAGTGGGTGGACCCAATGTTCAAAAGCTGTTTTCCGCCACGCAGCAGCCGCGGAATGATGGAGAGTGACAGTCCTGATAGACTGTCTGTACCTGTGAAGCGAACTACAGTCTTTTCTCTACCTCCATATCTAGTGGGTGGACCCAGTGTTCAAAAGCTGGTTGCCGCCGGGGAGCGGCCGCAGAGTGTTAGAGAGTGACAGTCCTGACAGACGGTCTGTACCTGTGAAGCGAACTGCAGTCTTTTTTCTACCTCCATACCTAGTGGGTGGACACAATGTTCAAAAGCTTGTTGCCACCACGCAGCAGACACAGAGTGATGGAGAGTGACAGTCCTGCAGACTGTCTGTACTTGTGAAGCAAAATGCAGTGTTTTCTCTACCTCCATACCTAGTGGGTGGACCTACTGTTCAAAAGCTGGTTGCTGCCGCAGAGCGGACGTGGAGTGACAAAGAGTGACAGTCCTGACAGACTGTCTGTACCTGTGAAGTGAACTTCAGCCTTTTCTCTACCTCCATACCTAGTGAGTGGACCCACTGTTCAAAAGATGGTTGCTGCTGTGGAGGGCCGCAGAGTGACAGAGAGTGACAGACCTGCAGTCCTGCTAGGACTGCTTGGGCTCATCCATTCTCTTAGCTATCATCCGTTTGGTTCCGTTTGGCTACATTGGCCACCTTGGAAAAATGGAGGCGGGCCATGCATTACGGAGCAAGAAGACACGCAACACAACAAAACCAAATAGCAGCCCCTCAATCTCGACTTTGATTTCCGAAGGAGCTGCAGAACTCGTGAAAATCATGGAACCTCCAGCCCCGACGAAGGACTTTGTCAGGCGCTGTGACCAAAGGAAGAAGAGCGCAGACCTAAACCTTGCAAGTATCGCAAATGACATCACAAACAAACATCTACAAACTTCTCCGGCAATGGCGGAAGAAGGTAAGATGCCTTCATCTTAGTAAGATTTATCTTGCATTTGTAGATCGTGTGCAAGCTTTTAATCGGGTGGACCGAAATTTGCTATGGGGAAAACTAACAAAAGGAAATTGTCCAGAGGAAATAATGAAGCCCCTGATCGCTTTACATATGGACACTAACGTCAAGTTCCATTTACATCACGCAGGTCTCCTATCTTTTGTGATCCCTACTGCGCAAGGAGTTAATCAGGGTTGCCCTTTAGCTCCGGTAATCTATAACTTCTTCATTTCAGACATCCAATGGTTTTAACCGCAGTTGAAATCATTCCCACCTACCATTGGCAAGGAAAAGGTCCCTAGTCTATTATATGCACACGACCTGATTTTAATCGACCAGATCAAAATTGGGTTACAAAGACAGCTGGACAGTCTGCAGAGATACATCACATTGAACCAACTGGAAATAAACCAGGAAAATACCAAGATAATGTCATTTCAATTAGGATCACAGAAGAAAGTGCCATTTGGATGGTTATTGGGATCAACCAAAATCGAAAAGATTGACTCTTTCAAATACCTTGGAGTGCTAATTAATAACAGCAAAGCAGAGACTCCATTGCAGGACGCCTTGATATTTAAAGCAAACCAGTTAGCAATCAAGGCAAAAATGATGATGGGAGATTCTCCCTTATGGCAGCAATTCAATTTTATAAAGGCAAGGTTGTACCGTCTTTTACATATAGCATGGAAGCCTTTCCCCAGATCTCAAAGAAGCTATGGCCCAAACTCGAAGGAATAATTTGGAGGAAGATTCTGAATTTAACATCCTCAACTCAAATGCCAATTATTGGGAGAGATCGGGGACACTGGCCGCAACAGTAGAATGGAAAGAGCTGGCTCCGTTACGTAAAATATTGATACCAGACAGCCCGGCGATCTTGAAGATCTTAAACCAGGAAGTCAAGAAAGCAACCTCACGCATGTTAATAACTTGGGTAGCCCGGCTGGAGGGGAAATTAGAAGAATTAGGTTGCAACAACGAGGTTCTGATGCTAAACCCGATGCGGGTAAAAAAAAAACTCATAGAACTGGATTGGATTCACACTGAAAAGATAGCGGGGACATACAAACTCATAGCTAATTAACAGCAGAACCCAGGGAAATAAACCATCCATACATGCCTACATATAGAAGTTTCCGGACAGACACTTCAGAGAATCCAACAAATGAGATTAGAGAAATTTGTGGTCTCAGCTCCTCTACGTTATGTAGATTCTGCCAGAACTCTGAAGAAGAGCAAGTGCAGACAATTAAACAGGTTATTATGGATTGAACTGGCTTGACAGAGCAGAAGGATCTTTTGCTGAAACCTTTAATGGAAAACCTTTCAACAATGACTGATGAAAACCGCTGGTCGTCCCTGCTTAATGGAGACCATTGCAGTGGTGTCCTTAATACAGAGAGTTTTTGTACTGGAAACTTAGATGATTGTAGAAGGACTATGTAGACTTGTTAAAAGAAACACAATTCTGATGTTTGGAGTTTTTCTTCTTTTGTTTTGTAAAAATTGCTGTACAAAAAACAAATAGATTGCCTTTATACAGATACCACCATGCAGGTTCGTCTTACTTTTGAAGGCCTACTCTCTGCATCCTTCATTACGAAACAGGGTCTCAAGCAAGGGTGCATACTGGCTGCACCCTTTTCAATTTATTTATTTTGGACGTGGGTGAAAATCTCTTGGAAACCATAGCTCATGCACCCAAACTGGGCTCCCAAAGGATAGCATTGTTGCTATAAGCATACAATCTTGTTATTTTATCACAAACTCAGCGATGTCTGCAAAATCTTCTGAATAAGCTGTATGAATATGCACACCCTAATAATTTAGTTATAAACTCTGAAAAAACTAGAATTGTGATTTGTGGGAAAAATGTTGGAAGGAAATCAAGTAAATTTACGTGGTCTCTCCAGAACTCCAAACTTATGGTAGTTGACCAGTACAAATATTTGGGAGTGCCCATTATTGGTTAAGCTAGTGACAGTCTATACCTGCTAGGCTTGGACGTCAAAGTAAGAAATCTTACATCCTAGGCCAAATTTTGGTATACAAATATGGTCAATTTGCTTATAGTCATATTATGATATGTTTTCAGCAGAAGGTTGCACCAATCATCACTTATGGATCAGAAACAATGGTGCCCAGAGAGCGAAAGTGCTGGGATATTCTAGAGGCTTGATTTTGGAAATCAGTACTGAAATTACCTAATTGTACACTGATGGCTATAATATGTTTCAAACTGGGGTCTCTCTCTTTGTACATACAGGTCCTATGGAAAATATGTTGTCTGCTAAGACAATGTCTTCTGGGTACCAACTCAAATAACATCTTGAGCATAGTGGCCCACTATCTATTAACCTCCTTAGAGGTGTTTCCTCGAACAGGGCAAAAGTATATAACAGATGCTCTGTCCGATGAAAACATTTCTATCGAGTTACTAATAGCCAATCCAGGAAGGGCCAACATCACACCCTATCCAAAAGACTGGATAAGCACACAGAATCAATGTAATACCTATGTAGATTTCAACTCTTTTTTGTTCGGACATAAATAATTTCGCCACATGGCTGATTATCTGACTAGGTGTCCCATGCCTCACCTCAGAAGCTAGTACTTAAAATTCAGATTAAATCTATGGCATACCAATGATGTAATAGCAAGGAGAGGTATTATATCCAAATAACAGAATTTCTGTCGCTTCTGTAAGTACTTGGCGCAAAAATGAACTCTGCAGCACAGAGTTGGTGGAGTGTCCTGCCTTAAATTCCAAACGGAAATATTTTTTTTAAAATTCACTGTCGACCTATAACTGGGAGTGAGTCATGGCAAATCATTTTCACCTGCTCTAGATTACCAGTCAAAATTGCCTTGGTGCACTTTTTGGATTCAGTGATTCCTCAATGGTCAGCTCACAACTAAAATGTATGTCGTAGTAGCTCAATTTCTTGTTTTCTCATCTAAATGACTTGTTTTAACCAATTTGTATTAATGTATGAAATATTGTAGTTAATGTATTGTTATAGTTTTGTAATGAATTGGAAAGGCTGATTAATTCAACCAACCAAATAAACAAAAAAATAAAATAAAATAAAGCATTTCTTAAAATATTCACTGACAAACTGCAGTTATCCATCAATTTGTTTCCTGTGGGGCCTTCCCACTGGAAACAGCCATTCTCTGAGGTGATATTCCTGACTACCTACATCTCAAACCACTTCAAGTTATATATTTGCCATCTTTTTCACCCACTGACTGCCTGAGCCCCGCGCCTGCATCAGCGCTGACATTTCTCCTGAAACAAAGCTGGCTTCTCCTTGATTGCCTAGCAACCATCGTTTTAAATTCTGCAAACATCTGCCGGCATGCGGCAGAGCCGACACACCAAAGGCCATCTAAGGCCGTGTGTGCCCCTGAACCCTGGCAGTATCCCTTTATGGGTGGCGAGGGCAGGAGCCCCCACCATCAGCCACCGCTGCACCAAGGATTCAGCTCATCCGATCGCTTCCACAGCCTAGATTACCCTTCTCTACTTTGCCATGATGCCTTGATGCATATGCCACTAAAGAGGTGAAGAGATACCCCACAATTTACATATTTGCTATATTTTTCACACACTGGTGGCCCGAGCCCCGCGCTTGCATCAGCGCCGACATTTCTCCTTAAACAACATGTCGGCGGTGATGCGGTGCGATAAAGAGGCTGGCTTCTCCTTGGTTCCCTAGCAACCGTTCATTTTAAATCCTGCAAACTTCCACCGGCAGGCGGAAGAGCCAGCACACCGAAGGCCGTCTAAGGCCCTGTTTGACCCTGTTTACCGCTGGACGGCACCCAACGAGGAGATCATCTTGACCTGATCATAAAGGCACACACCATATAGCTGCAAGAAGTTTCAAGTACCTATCAAATGTAAGGACTGCAGCCACACCCTAACCTAGCTCACTAATAAAGGATTCACAGTGAGCTCGCCTGCACACCTTACGGTCGTGTGTCTACCAAATGAACATTCCTATATACACCATGGCCTATCCCATACCACTGGTGAGACACTTCCCAGACAATTCCTCCTATGACTATAGATGTATTTCTTAAGTGTGCATATTAAATAGGAATTAATCCTCACGTGGAGTGACCTAACAGCATGCTGAATTATTCAGAATAACACAATATACAGTCCAATGTAACTTTGTGACACTTGCACTGTAATAGCCTCTGCCATTTGATCTAGACATTGTGTTACCTGAACTAGCCCGCAGAGTTCAAACAAAGATGATCTTGCCACCTCATGACACTTGGAATTAGCATATTCTGTGATAACCGGAATTAGCATAGTCTGTGATAATTTGAAACTAGCCTAGTTTGTGATAATTTGAAACTATCTTATTCTGTGATAACTGGAACTAGCCTAGTATGTGCCAATTGAAACTAGCCTAGTCTGTGATAATTGAAACTAGCCTACTCTGTCATAACTGGAATTAGTCTAGTCTGGGCCATTTGAAGCAAGCCTATTCTGTGATCATTGAAACTATCCTATTCTGCGATAACTGGAATCAGCCCATTCTGTGTAAATTGAAACTAGCCCACTTTGTGACTACTTGAGCAGCCTACATTGTGATAACTCAGACACAGACCACTCCATGAATATGAGCAAAACCCAGAGGAACCCGTGAACTCTCGGCCAGGCCTCGGCAGGGGGGCAGGCATAACAACCTCAACCCTGCACATGCCCCTACTCCGAAAACCCTTACGAAAACTAACACCTCCATAATTAATCATCCCCTTACCCTAAAACCTAATAGCACTACTACCCTATTTGGAGTGATTATTAACGCTAGATCACTTGTGGCACATGCCACCGATATTGCAGACATCCTAACCAATGGGGACCTGGACCTTCTTGCAATAACTGAGTCCTGGCTTCATGAGGCAGCAGAACCTGCCCTCATGCTGGCCATACCTGATAGCTACCATATACTCAGAGCTGACAGTCCTAATGCCAGAGGCGGGGCCCTAGCTATCATATCCAAAACCAACCTATCCACTAGATTGGCCACTCCACCATTATGCCAATCATGCAAGATACTTACAGCCAAGCTTCCCTTATCCAGTAACCATACTTTAACTATTCATCTGGTATACAGACCTCCGGGTCCACTGTGAACCTTTGAGGAGGACTTAACCAGCCTTCTAGCTAACAATACAAAAGATTCCTCACAGATCGTATTGATGGGGGACTTTAATCTAGGCTTTAATGACCTTGATAATAAACATGCCCAATCAATAGCAGCCATACTGTTGGATCATGGGCTCACACAAAACGTCCTTACCCCCACCCATATCAAGGGAAGGACGCTCGATTGGGTGGCCGATCTGAATTGCAACATTGCTATTATCAACACTGTCCCACAATCTTGGACTGACCACTATCTAATCTCCTTCTTCTCCACGCTAGATCTCCTTAGCCTTAAAACTACTGTCATGGCACCACCACTCCCAACTAGAAGTAAAAAGGATATCACAGTGGAAAAATTACTCCCACATCATCTTCCTTCCATTAATAACCTCGCCAGTAACACTGACCCCAGTCTACTAGTAGAGATCTTCAACAATTCCATGACAAAGGCATTGGACATTATTGCACCTTTCAAACTTTGCGAAGGCAGACAAAAATCACACCTTAATGGCTGGTTTACACCCCAACTTAAAGAATTAAGGCTCCAAAAATGAAAGCTTCAATCCACTTGGCGTCACTCTCCCACTGATGAGAATAAAGCTAAGCTAACTGATCACTCCAAACTCTACAAAAAAGAAATAATTAGCACAAAAAAGAATACCTTCAACGATAGAATCTCAAAGGCTAAGTCTAATACCAAGGAATTATTCACCATCCTCTGCGAAATGGAAGCACCGACCTCTCCCATTGACAACGCCCCGAAAGATAAGCAATGGTGCACCGACATACAAAATGCTCTGTCGAATAAAATTGCATCCCTCCAACTAAAAATAACAAATAAAAAGGGTGCACTGCTCCCATCTAAGCAGCAACTCCCCCACCAAGCCACACCTGATAGAACCACCATACCCTTCAGATTCACTAAAATCTCTATCCTCGAGATGGAGAAAATCATACTCTCCCTAAAACCGTGAAATTGCAAGAGAGACAGCTGCCTGGCCCAAATCATAAAGGATGCAGCTAGAGACCTAGCCCTGTTAATATCTAAGCTTATTAACGCCTCCTTCAAAACAAATACAGTGCCTAACAACCTTAATGAACCTGGGTTATCCCACTACTAAAAAATAAACACTATACCTCTCTATCCCGACTATCTACAGACCCATTACTACAGTCTCCTTCTTACTTAAAATAATTGACAGAGTAGCTAACCTTCAAATTCAAGACTACCTTGAAGCTAACCACCTACTAGGATCCCGTCAGTCCGGCTTTCGACCTTTACATGGCACAGAAACGGCATTAATAGACCTTAAGACACAAATTGACGAATTAAACGATAATAGGAAAACAACTATGCTACTCCTCCTTGATTTGGTGGATCACACAGTCTTATGCAAACACCTCAAGTCAGCTGCCCATTTCCCAAGTTATACAATAACCTGTGTCCAGTCCTTTCTAGCAAACTGTACAATGAAAGTCTTTTCCCCCTCAGCCTCTGTTGACCCTATACAAATTTCCTGCGGCGTACCAGAGGGATCCTGGGTCTCACCTACTATGTATAACATCTTTACTAAGCCCTGTTCGACAGGTTGGACAGACTGGATGTCACCTACACAAACTATGCAGATGACACCCAGATCTTCATTCCCCTTTCGGGCAACTTTCTCGAGGACACAGCAGTGGTAAACAAGATATACCTGCTCATTCGGGCATGGATGTCTTCACATGGCCTCTGTCCGAATGATGACAAAATAGATACTGATCCTAGGTTCAGAGACAAACCTAAAAAAACTCAGCCCCAGTTATGCCTCCTCAATATCGACAGCAACTCTAGAAAGGTGATGCCTTCAGTTAAAATGTTAGGCTTCTACCTTGATTCCACGTTAGCTCTGAAGAAACAGGTTAACTCACTATCATCCTCAACTGCCTACATTTGCAAGCTCATCCTAACTTGCAGACCATTTTTCTCTGAAGCTAGCTGCATCACCTTGGCTTATGCACTTATAAATCCATACTGGACTATTGTAATGCATTGTATGTAGGCGCTAACAAATACATCACTGACAAAATCCAAAGTTTGCAAAATAACGCCCTAAGAGCAGCCCTGAAAATCCTCAACAGAGAGCATATCTCCAAATTCAGAAGATATGTCCATTGGTTAAAAATAAACAACAGGATCCTTCTTAAAACAGCTTCACTTACATCCAAGTGCCTAAACAATATAGCACCACCATAACTCTCAGAAAGAATTAACAGGAGAACCAATACACGCCCAACTAGATCTGCCAATGCCCACTTCCTAGAGATTCCTAGATTCAAACGAACCACAGTTGGTGGGTCCAGCTTCCCAGTCAAAGCAGCCCTATCTTGGAATGCTCTCCCTGTAGACATTAGAACTGAACAACTGTACCCTAAATTCAGACGTAACATGCTAAACTGGTTACGAACAACTGACCGCTAACACCCCCCTACCTCACTAGGACTGCACCCGATAATGGCTACCCTCTCTCTGCTCCACTTCTATCCTGCCTCATGGGAGTTTCGACCTACAGTTCTACCACACTCACCGTACCTGTTACCTTCTGTACTACTTGACTGCATTATGTAATATTTGACCCATAGCACCATGCCCTCATTGTAACCTGTAAGTAGCAGCATGTTATATCTCTGTATGTCTACCACACTCACTGTACTTGTTAGCCACTGTACTACTTGACTGAAATATGTAATATGTGACCTATAGCACCACACTCTCACTGTAACCTTTAAGTGGTAGCAAGTTACATCTCTGTATGTCCGTACCCATTGCATTTGCTGTAACTAAGCTTTAAGTATACTTGTCCTGTTTGCGCCCAGCTACCTAAGGGTTTGGTACGCATTGCCAAATAAATAAACAAACAAACAAACAAAACAAGTTATGGTCCACTACACAAAACACACAACATCATATTAACTGTCACATTTGTATTGGCCCTTGTTTGTCAACTGACAGGTCCTCCCTTGGTTTGTTAAGAAATAGGATCACCATCAAATGTCCCAGTAAAACTTTCAAAATAGCTATAGCTAACATATGCTATCAACTGGCCTGCTACGAAACCAATGTACTTAGGGTTTGATTAAATGTGCAGGAACTTGCCACATTTCTTAGGGTTGCCATCAACTCTCCTCTCATAATCTTCCCAATATCAAGAATTTCCATCAACTGCTCAAGTTCTTTAACAATTGCTAATGACTGACATGAAGTCCCCAATCATTAAGGTTCAACCCCCAGGAAACTAACCAATTTCCATTGATAACCCACAAATACCCTGTGGGGTAAAATATAGCACCTGAATGTCAGAAATAAGGAGGCCATGACAGACCTGGATTGAAGAGTAAAGCAGCTGCTTCAATCCATTGGAAAATACAGGCCAGTCCAAAACACGTATTTTTCTGACTTAAGGCCAAGTGACATGGAAAGAAATGGGCCTAGTTAAATTCTACAAAAATGTGTGCACTTAGAAAAAGACATTTACTTTTCACAAATTAACTGACATTTAAATGGAAAGGCCGACTTGGAGTCTTAAAGGAGACATTGGTTTCCCATGATAAATATTGGTCTATGTGTTGACAATACCGAAGGGATACTCATGCTGTTTCAACTGTTATACTAAAGAAATACATTACACATGGACAAAATTAAGAACTGCAGCAGTGCCCGTGGGGTGAAAAGAAATAGTTGTGCATTTGGAAGCTAAAAAGGATGAATAATGCCTTTTCAATTTAGAAGTAAAGTTAAATGGCAGACTGTTTTTATCCAGTAATAGGAGACTTGACTTCAGCACATCAAAGTTACATTTGTAAGATAGAGGCCTATTTCGCTGTTCATCAATGAACACTGATTCCCTGTGCTAACTATGGCCTATTTTGTATGCAGGAGATTGGTTCTTTGACCTCTGTTCTAATATTGTATAAAGAAAAGATTATATTGTGAACAGCAGGCACTGGTGCAGCATTGAAAGTTCCATGTACACGGTGGGTAAAGGTAATATGCTAGCCTTTCAGAATGGTAAACTGCAACTTGTTGTTCTCTCTGAGCTGAAATCCCCCACTGAACTGTGAGATGAATAGTGTATCTGGATCCTGACCACACAGCCCTTTTGTTGGTACATACCAGGAATGCAGGGCTGGTTTCAAGTAAATGCTTAAATATACAGAGAAAGAGATCCTAATTGTGGTTAGTTGCTGATAACATGACCAACAGAAATGACCTTTATGGTCAGGCTCCACATAAAATGGTGCATTAGCTCTGAACAAAGACCCCCTCCAAAATCTGAACACAGGAACTTTAAGAAACAGGTCTGACTATCAATTTAAATGGTAAGATATACAAAGAAGTAGATACAAATGACGAGATTTGCGATAACATGCCATGCAGAAGTGATCTTAATGTCAGGCCTTCCCATAAACTGTACATTAAACTCCAAGCAAGCACCCGTTGAAGCCAAAGAGGAAAAACTTACGATAAACATGGATAAACCAGATGGCTGGTCACATGTTTTAAGAGAAATGAAAACTGCTAGTGTCTGATCTGAATGTGAAACTAGGGGCCATGTTATGCCCTGCCATTGATTAAACTATGAACACATTTTTCCTAAATAAAAAGAGCATTGTGTGTCCTATCGAGTCCACCGCGGGTTTAAGTTAAAGGGGATGAAAAGCGAGCCGGGATCATGTAAAAATGAAATTTTTGGGATGTGTATAATTTAAATTCTGATGAAAATTATGATTCTGCCATTTTCATACACCTGGCAATTGGGAAAGTTGGCAAAGTGAAAGATCACCGAAATAAAGTGAGTATTGTCCGACTCGCCATAAAATAGATAACTCAAATATATATATATATATATATTTTTTTTTTTTTTTTTTCAGTGAAAAACTTTGTTAAAGGGACATTATGGTTAAGTTGCGCTACTAAAAACCTATGAAATTCAGTGAAAAAACTTTGTTAAAGGGACGTTATGGTTCCAAGTAAAACCGAAAAACCCTTGAAATTCGCCAGTTATGGTAAGCTAAGCAACCATAACTCGCGCCACCACCGTGCACTGCTAAGACTAACAACCATGACATCAAAGATGACATCACAAATGTCATTGATGACATCACTGATGACATCACATGTCTGGCTCACTAATTTTTTCTTTTGCTGACATATCTAGGCCACATGGTTTTCTTCAGTAACAGTCAGAAACTAAGAATTTTATTTTATTTGTAGACACATCCTTCTAGTAGGTTCTTACAGTAATTCCCTTAGAGTACAGTCACATCATATGAAACATATACATATGGGAAAACACAAGCTTGAAAGACAGCAATCCTTTTTGTGCATAAAGATAATCACTAGACTTATGAGCACTTTCTGATAGTTCTGTTGTTTTTTTTAAGGCTGTACTTTAACTGTATATGGTCATATTTGTATACATTGTACTCACACTACTTTCCTTAGGGTCCAATCACATCAAGTGATACATATACATAGGGTAAATAGCAGTTTTGAAACAGTGCAATCATTTATTTGCATGAAACTAATCAGTTAAGTTATGAATTGTTTCTGCTACTACTTGTGCTTTTTTGCTACCTTCACTTTCCCTGTATATACCCATATTGGTATGTGTTCTTGTGTCTTTGTGTTTTGTATATAGTAATGCAATTATGTAATACATGGGTTTTATTAGCTACTTATTACATATTTCACAGTACACAAAAATCTATTAAGAAAACAATTATCATTTCATCATTCAACATATTAACATTACAAATATCATACCTTCATCTTGTACGCTGCAAACAATGTTATGTTTCTGTATGAGTAGCTTAGTATACTAGATAGAACCCCATAATAGGATGCTATTTATATCAATGCATCATTCAATGCACTTATTAGGGTATATTTCTTGCAATGATTCTTGACACTTTTTTCGCAACATAATAAGAATCCCTTCTACACATATTTCATGAGACGTACATACACATGTGATGTCATCAGTGATGTCATCAATGACATTTGTGATGTCATCTTTGATGTCCTGGGTGTTAGTCTTAGCAGTGCACGGTGGTGGCGTGAGTTATGGTTGCTTAGCTTACCATAACTGGCGAATTTCAAGGGTTTTTCGGTTTTACTTGGAACCATAACGTCCCTTTAACAAAGTTTTTTCACTGAATTTCATAGGTTTTTAGAAGCGCAACTTAACCATAACGTCCCTTTAACAAAGTTTTTTTCACTGAATTTCATAGGTTTGAAGTAACGCAACTTAACCATAACGTCCCTTTAACAAAGTTTTTTCACTGAATTTCATAGTTTTTTAGTAGCATAACTTAACAATAATGACTTTGACTTTATATACATGTCATATGGAACTGACTAGATCTCTTCTTATGAACTTGATGTCCGCGAACTTATTTAATGTTCGCGGACATGTTCGGAGAATAGTACCACAACCTAAAAACTGTGGGGGGGTGGTGGGGAATGTTTGATTGTTATATCATAATATAGGAACATTTAACAAATTCAAAAAGCAGCACACAAACACATTATATATAGTAATACATAAGAAATGTAACCCATATATGTAACACACTAACCATTCATTTAAATACAATATGTTCTGAAATGGAATATACCACAAGAAGATAAATTGGCTTCCAACATAATTACCTCACAGACACAACAGAACTGAGAACAAGACCAGACCCACTGAATACATAGGACTTATCTTACCAGAAATAGTAAGTGTACTTCATTTTACTCATATATTTATAAACTTTCTGTATTAGATTAAAAAATATATTATCTTTTATTTTTTTTTTCTCACAGAAATGTCTAGTACTCTGGAACGGCTAGAGGACAATTTCCCACATGAAGAAATGTCACAAGATAGTGAAACTAATGGTAAACACTTTATAATATAAATCATGTATTTATTATTTTTTTATATACATTTAACATATATATTATTTTTTTGTACAGAGCATACCAAAATAGAAAAAACTTCAGAAAACCCTGTTATGGATAACAGTCTTCACAATATAGAAGAAAAAATGGATGTATTGTTGGCTAATTTTAATAATTTAAAAACTTTTGTAGAAAATCATTTCAAACCAAAAACCTCGTACCATTGCCCCACATGTACTTGTCCCTCCTCACCATATCCCAGTCAATTATCCCCAAACCCTCTCCATAATCCAAAACGTTTTGATGAGATTTCCATCCCTTCTTCACCTAATACCAATCATGTTGAAACCCCAAATTCTCCTGTTTTTGTTTCTGTTTCTGCCTCACCTTCTCTGCCATAAATTATTAATATATGTTAAATAAAGTTTAATTTTTATATTGTATTGTGAATAGTTTCTGTTTTATTTTTAAAAAACAATAAAAGTGTCCGCGGACAGTGCGAGTGTTCTGAAATGTTCGTACATAAACGAAAATGGAGGTGTCCTGAAGAACACCACACCTGTTCGTACTGTTCGCTAGCAAGTTGAAACTGTAATAAGAACACACGTGGTGTCCTGAAATGTTCGTAAAGAAACCAAAATTAAAGTGTTCTAAAGAACACTATATCTGTCCGTAATGTTCGCTATCAACTTAAAACTGTCCTAAGAACACAATTGGTGTCCTGAAATGTTCGTAAATAAACGAAAATTATGTGTCCTGAACAACAGTACAACTGTTCATAGTGTTCGCTAGCAACATGAAACTGTACTAAGAACACACAGGTGTCCTGAATTGTTCGTAAACAAACAAAAATTAAAGTGTCCTAAAGAACACTATACTTGTCCGGTACTGTTCGCTAGCATGTTCAAACTGTTCTAAGAACGCTATTGGTGCCCTGAAATGTTCGTACGTAAACGAAAATGGAGGTGTCCTGAAGAACACTATACCTGTTCGTAGTGTTCGCTACCCAATTGAAACTGTTCTAAGAACACAATTGGTGTCCTGAAATGTTTGTACATAAACTAAATTACACGTGTCCTGAAGAACACTATATCTGTCCTTACTGTTCGCTACCAAGTTTAAACTGTTCTAAGAACACACGCGTGTCCTGAAATGTTCGTTTCACATGTGACACACTTTTAATTACTTCAGAATCCGAACAGTGTCCGTAGGACATCAATGTGCATGCGCTAACGAATCTCTGTGCACTCACTTGGTGTCCTGCGGACAGGCGCTTCCTTCGCAGACTAGCTCGCGAATGGATCATATGACCGCGCCCACGCTCATCGTGTGTCCTAAATTGCGGACAGTGTTCGTGTCCCCGAACAATTTAAAAGTACATTTTCAGTTAATCCATAATATTTTTCAATAAAATCTCACCATGGCACAAGTCCCACATAGCAATCTTGAGTTTCTATATACCTTTTGAAACTTTCCGATCCTTTTTTTGTGTTCAATCTGTCCACGGACAGTGCGCATGTCTGCGAACTGCGCACAAGAACCCCTATAAAAGACCACGCCCAAGAGCTTATTCCCATTGTGTTTCTGGCTATTCTTCAGAACACAGTGATTTTTGCTGCCACCTGCAGACTACACCATCATCGAGATGGCATCCTTGGCTGCTGAACTGCCACTTGGTGCTGCACCTGCTTCAGCACCACCCCCACCCCCTCCACCACCACCACCTCCCCAAGGGCCTGAAGAGGGGAACATGAGTGAGAATGCGGAGGAGGAAGAAGAGGATGATGAGAATGAGGTAGAGGAAAACCCTACTACCCGCACTAGGCGTGAGTCTTGGGTGTGGCGGTTATTTACCATTCATGGTAATGTTCCTAAGGCTCGTGCGAACCGTGTTACCTGCAATGAGTGCAAAATGATACTCAGTCGCGGGAAGTACGGTAAGTACAGCTTTGGGACCACTACTATGAAGCGACACCTGAGGTCATTTCACTCTGGGGCTATTCGCAGGGTTGTACCTTGCGAAGAACGTAGCAGGTTGATTTCCTCTACTTCATCCTCTGTTTCTGATCCTGTCACCACAAGGACCACCTCTGTGGGACAGCGTCTTCCTCAAGCTGCCTCACAGGCCATACAGAATGCTGATGGCCCTTACCTTTCGAGGGTCACAGGTGTATGTATGTACTGTGACACAGTACTCTGCAGGGGGAGCGACACTGGAGTGCTTTTGAGACTATCGTCTCAGAGCACGAGAAGACCTGCTCACTACCCAAATAAAACCCACTCTACATCTTCCTCTCTCAGCTCGCCCTTTCTTATCCCTGTGGTTGGTGTCCCCCCCTTTACACTCCTTTACCCTCCTCTCCTAGTGTGTCGTGTCTGAAAAACCAAAAAAAATACAAAATTACAAAAATCAAAAAAAAATAAGGCTCTTTTCAAAGCTGCCTTTCCCAGTTAAAAAATAGAAGTGAAAATAAATGAAGCAGGGCTCTTTGTATTTTTTAGAAGTCCGCGGACAGTTCGCAAACATTAAAAAAATTGGGTTGCTACTCCATCACAAACATTGTAATTTTCTCTGGAAAGAAGCGGTGACTCTGAAAAGAGCCTTTGGGTGGTGTTTGTAAGTCAAAAATTGTAAATGCTTAACATCTACTTCAAAATCGTTGTTGTAATTCCAAAAAAGGTTGCAATGCATTTTGTACATTTCTCAGAAAAATCTGATTGCCAGCATAAGTAAGATGGACTCCATCTCTGCGAAAAATGTATGTACTACAAAACATAATATTTTCATTGTGAAAAGAAGACATGCCAAAATCTCTTAGAAAGGCACAAACAGCCTTATTAACATTGCGCCTTGCTTTTTCCATTTGTGGACCAAATGAAGAAAACGAAGCCACATTTGTCTCTGCGCAATCCGTGAAAATATCACTTGAGAATTAGGAAACATGTCGATTACCTTCCTAAGTCCTTCTTTCATAGCAAATTGCAAAAAAATTCCAGTCACATGTCCTAAACTGTTCCCTCCACAATGAATTACAATTATGTCTGGAGGTTGCTCTGTCTCCAAAGTAGCACAGAGAGGTAGCAAGTCCAACCACTTCATTCCACGTACTCCATGCCAGTGTACTTCCACATGTGGGAATCCAAGATCTACAGCTACTCCACAGCTTTCTACATGCACCTTCAACCAATGTATCCACGAATCTCTTAAAATCCAAACAATCTGTTTTCTGAAACACACAGCCATAGCTATCTGTTGTTCTCTCAGCAAAAAGAGTATCTGAGAAAATCTCTCCTGGCACAACACACCCACCAAACTTTCCTGACCAATCCCTTTCAGTGCTTATTCTCATTTGCATGACTTCTGAACCCAAACATCCCCGGATGTAACTCCCAATGTCCGCGAACTAACGCCATGTCCGCGGACATATCGTAACATGAACAGCCCTTCTACCATTTCCACTACACTCTCTCTGCCATTCCCTCATTGGATGTACCTCAAAAATCACATGACCATGCCCCAATCACATTCAAGACCTCTACATCTAACTGCATCATCATAGATCAGCACTGCAAATGTACTCTGAATCTCTCTGAGTACAAGTGTCATATCATTGGCAAGCACCATCTAACAGAAATACTGTACAAGTCTTCAAGATTTCTACTTGCAGCTCCATGCATATCCATATGCATGAAGACAAACTTCAGGTATGCATATTTTCTGTATAGTAGATGAACACATTTTCAAACAGACTTTTACCTTGTAAAATCTGTAAAATGAATTTACTGTACTTTTTTCAATTTCCCAAAATCAACTATCACTTATAAACCTTTATACTATTTACTTTCTTTATACACACACACTCAAATCATGTTAAACTAACATTTTTAAATGAAATATATAGACTACATATATTCAAACAAAATTGCATGCAAAAACAATCTATGTTTAAACCTTTATAAAAATACTTATACAATTACATATTTTTTGTTTTTATTTATTTATTTACTTAATTACTTTAAATTAGACATGACATTGAGGCGCTATTACCTAGAACAGTTTACTTACAGAAATAGTGGTATTCACTAATATATTATAAATTTCACAAGACATAGTAAAAATTTTTTTTTTTGCTACAGTTAGTCATTCAATACAATTTGTTCATTAAGAACATATCATATGTTCTTAACTGATGCAATGTATCTTATGTAAATAAATTAGTTTAATGGTTTTACAGAAGTCACTGAGGATTTCAATTAAAAAAATCAATATCTAAATTAAAAACAGTGCTATATACAAACAAAGTTACTAATTTGAAGCTTTTACAATTGCAGTGAAGACCAGTTTCCTGAAAAGAAGCAGCCGAATTCGAAGAAGAAAGAAAAACTAAGAAGTTACCTGTTAATTTAAAAAAAAAGTAAGTAAAATATCACCATAATATTTGTATTATTAATCAAATATACTATAACATTAATACAAGCTATTTTGGTTTCTAAAAATAGAGATTTTGTACCATTTTGTCCAAAAATGTCCATGTCTTAAACAGCGATTTACAGCCAGAATGGCCAACAATTTCTATTTTTGGACACACAAATTACCCAACTGAACCACTACAATTTTCATATTATAGAACAAACAACTTTTTTAATTGTATACATTAGATTTACTATTTGTACTTTTCCACACCACTAGCTTACTTTTTTTTGTCATCTGAACCCCAGTGTCACGACTCGCTCCCTTCGCTCCCGTTCCCACCATTTGGGGGCATGATTTGGGGTTTATTCCCTACTGGACTTTTCCTCCGAACTTTATGCTACAGTGCTGTGATGATTTGGGAGCGCTAAATCCCTATTTTCCCAGCTACTTCCCTTCCGGATCCATTCCAGGTTTTTGGCAGCCAGCATGCTTCTTTAACCAAATGACTATGCTTCCCAGAATGCCTGGCCCACTGCTCCACCTCCACCCTTGCAACACAAGGTTGGGTGGAGGATAGGTAACAGCTGTGGCGGCAGGTGCAGCAATCAGCACACCCGAGGCGTGTGCTCGTTAAGCAGCTTTAAAAGCCTCAGTCTTACTTCAGTCCAGCGCTGGTCATCGTTTGCAGTGTTCCTGTTTTTGACTAGTCCCTGGTTCCTGGTTCTTTGCCTTTGTACCTACTTCCTTGTTCCTGTTTTCTTGTTTCCTCCGCCCTGAATTTCGGATTCATGCGCTAATTGATTTCTGCTCCCTTGATTTCCCTTTTTGTCTTCCTCTGTTTGCAGGCAGCAATTCTCAGTGCTTTCCCCTTTTAGATGCAGCCCAGTTTGTCTGTGTTCTATATTTCTTTGACTCTGTCCTTTGCTGCTGTTACCCATTTGCCTTAGCCTTCCTCTTAGTTTAGTTTCCTGTCTTTTCCTTGGAGGGGTAGGGAGAAGTTTGCATAGGTTATTTCGTTTTTCCCTGCTCCTGATCCTTACTTTCTAGAGGATCCATTCCATGTTTTCCACTGCACTTCTGCATTTGTTTTCCCTTTGATTATTAGGTGTGGTGTGCGGTAGTAGCTAGCTCCTGTGTGAATGCTTATGTTTTCCTCACTATTTTGTAAACACTATTCCCACTTAGGTATTTAGTTTTCCTTCCATTGCTGTTCTAGCCTTTCGGGGTCCCAGTTTCTTCAACAGGATTCGTGGGCTAGCTGACATTCAAGAGGTTTATCTCGTCCTCGTGAGTACAGTTCTTAAGTTCCCTTATGTAATACCATCAAGAGTGTTAGTACACAGATCCTTTCATTGCTTGCCCTTCACGTGGGTTTAGCGCTGTCAGTACCTGTAACAGCAATTGGGGGTAAGGCGCTTGCCGACTTTCCTCGCGGTCAGGTGCTTACCCCACATCCCTTTTCATATATTGGTTTTGATGTCACACTCTATTTGCACTCCTGGGTTCTAGCATACCTGAGTCGTAGTTCCTGGGTGCACATTTCCCTTGCCATATTCACTGCCTTTGTACTCGCCTGACTAATCTTGACACCCAGTTTAGTAACACATAAATTCAAGAATACCTATCCCTACTAGTTTTAGTTCCCAAAGCACAATCACACACCATTACATACATCTTTATCATCTTACTCAAACACTCATGCACACAGCACACATACATTCCAGAACACCCCAACCCATATCTTCTTTATTTTTTTCATCAAACCCTAAAGAATGCCTACCAAAAGTCAAGTCCGTAGAAAGTAACGCAAAAGTAGAGCAAATGAAAATAAAGGTGTCCAACATAAGCATCCATCTCTAGCAGAATTTGTAAAAAAAAAGTTGAAGCAAAACAGCTAATACAATCATTTAGTGAAACACAAGAAGTTTCAAGTACAACAACTTTGCTTCCTCTATCAAAATGTAAAACAAACCAAAAAACAATTAACAGAAAATCAGCTATCAGTACAGATAAAACTACTTCTTCAAATTTTAATATAGTGCAAAGTAAGCATACCAAGAAAAGTATTTTAGTCAAAATATACCGTCACAAAGTCCTTCAAAATCTTATGAAAACAGTAGAGAAATCAAGTTCAAAGCTTAAAACCTATCGTAGGAAATTAATCTTAGAAGCATTGATGGACAGTGCAATTCTTCTCAAAAGAAATGTACTTATTTTACTGTTAAACAAAATGAAACCACTAACAAAACTAATAACTAAATTACAAAAAAGACTTCTCAATAAGCAAAATGTCAACAGAAAGAACTTCTTAAGTATCTGCGGAGGTGAATGGAATCACACTACGAGCACAGAACCATATTTTAATGAAGAAGCGTACAAACAAAAGCAAACAAATACAATTGCCATAAATAGCAGTGGTCGAGGTTATAAAAAAGTGAATAATACCATAATGGAACAAGAAGTACTCCTTACAAAAATTTACCCTGAAAACTTAGAATTACCCCTCCATTCAACTGAATCAGAACGTCTAGTGTACAAATGGCCATGCACATCAATGTGTAACATTCCCAAACAATGTTTCAAATCTTTACGCCAATTCCCCAATAAATATGTAAAAAGCAAAGACAAAATCAAAATTAAGTTACTGCAAAATATAGATACCTGTCCAGTGCGCAAGTACACAGGACTACAAGGACATTCATTGGCCTGCATTACAGGACCTACATGTAAAACCACTTTCCATGATATCAAAAGGATATCAACACATCATTCAACTATAAGAAATCTAGTCTATAAACTGTACTATGCTAAAAGTCCTGCTTTAGCACTAGCAAAGTTAAATAACATCCTTCTACATGGTACAGCAAAAGACCTACTTGAAGAAATTCACTATATCCAGAAAAAATATTTTGGAAGTGAAAACCATTTACAGAATGAAATAGCTTTAAACCCATTAAGCAACAATTCTACACATGGCAACCTTTTGCTAAACACATACAAAAAGAAATACTAAAATTTAAAAGTACATCAGCTGAAGCACCAAACCATGTATGTGTATGTTGCCGTAGAATTCTTTATAAAAGTAACACAAAAACTGTGGATCTATCATACAAAATAGAAGACAATGAAGATTCTAAATGGTTTGAATCAGCTCTTGTAGCAGAAAACAAATATGAAATAACTGAGCCCTTAATACTTTGCAGTTATTGCACTACAAAACTTGACAACAACCAAACTCCTTCACGTTCTATCACAAATAATTTGGAATTATACCCAGTACCAAATCCTCTACAACAACTTAATTTATATGAGAGCATCATAATTTAAACAGTAAACCCATTCCAAGCAATAATACGCCTTCAACCAAAAACAACAAAATTACCTCCCTCTGAATTGGTAAAAGGCATTCGTGGAAAAGTAGTTTATTTACCATTAAATCTAAAAGAAAATGTGCATACTCTAGGAGTGCAACGTCCAATGCAGCAATCTTTAATTGTATTAGTAAATGGAGTACCTACAAAAGACAAAAAAATATGGCAACAGCTGGTAGATTTATATAAAGTTAGACAAGCCTTCCAATATCTTAAAGAGAATAATGAATATTACAAAGAAATTAATATTGAAGAAAACTTGAAAGATACAACTGAAATAATTCAAGAAATACAAGAAGCTGGTCAATTTGAGCTACTAGATCCTGCTACAATAGCAAATACTTTAGACCATTATTTGATTCATCCTTTGCACTGTAATGACACCGTACAAGATGTACTGGAAACTTACCAAATGCGTCAAACAAAAGGATCGCCAATCAGTATATGGGAAAAAAGTATAGAAGCACCTGATTTTCCTCTACTCTTTCCTACTGGCAAAGGAGGAAGGTATGATGATAGACCTATTCAAATATCAGCTTCAGAATACCGCTCATTACGGATGTATTCTGAAGATCCCAGATTTAGACAAAATGTGGAATACATATTCCACCTACTCTTTGAAAGTGAACTAGCAACTTTATGTTACGGAGTTGCACACATATTAAAATCAGGATCACACTTTCAAAATATGACAGCTACACAATTATTAGAGAAAGTGCAACAAAAGGATGAGGTTTTACAATCAAATATTACAAATCTATTAGCAAATATGCGTGGTACTAAAGAGTACTGGTTTCGACGCCATGGAGATGTACGTTGTATGATCAGAAACCTTGGCCCACCCACTTGGTTTGTTACATTAAGTTGTGCAGAATATGCATGGAAAGATTTACATGATTTCCTTCGCATATCAAATAAAAACAAAACAAACATAGATATTCTAACACCTGGAGAACTTTGTACTTTGGATCCTGTTAATGTTTCAAGATATTTTCACCATCGCTTCATTGCTATGCTACATTTTATTTGTAATAAAACTGTTCCTCCCCTTGGAGAAGTGCAACACTTCTTTTGGAGAAAAGAATACCAAGCCAGAGGAGCACCACATATACACATGCTTTTATGAATTAAAGATGCTCCTAAATTTGGTCAAGTCAGTGATGCCACTGTTTTACAGTTTATTGAAAAATATTTCACTTGTGAAATTCCATCAGAAGCCACAAATAGTGATCTTCATGCACAAATTTTACAATTTCAAAGACACAAATGTGGAAAATATTGTTGTCGCAAATACAAAAACAAAGGCAAATACTACACCAAATGCCGATTTGGTTTCCCTAGACCAGTTACAAATACAGGTCAAGTAAACAACCTCATGTCTTCAATTAGACATAGTGTTATAGGTAAGTCACCTAAAAATACATATTACATAAAAAGAAACGAAGAAGAAAAATATATCAATGATTATAATGCAATCATTGCCCACTTATGGAATGCAAACATAGATGTGCAGTACATTGCAGAAAATTCTACTGCAGTTGCACGATATGTCACAGCATACTTAACTAAAGCAGAAAAGACAGAGCTCCAAGACCTCTAGAATGACCTGTCATCAGATAAAACAGTATCTCAGAAATTATACAGCTTGGGCATAAAAATGCTCACCCATAGAGAATGTGGATCTTATGAAGCAGCTGATCATTTAACTGGTACTTCATTGTATGGTAAATCTGAAAATATAGTATGGCTAAATCTTGGTCCAGCTAAATCTAGAAAAAGAGTTCTAAAATCATATGAAGATATAGAAACAATAGCCAAACATGATCCCAACAGCCAAGACATTTTAAAAAACAATTTATTGGACACATACTACCCAAACAGAAGTAATACTTTGGAAAACATGTGTCTATACCAAATAGCCCAAAACTAAACATACAAAAATAATATGAAACCTGATGAAAAAAAAGGGAAATATAGAGTGACAGACTGTGAAGGCAGCTTAGTTAAACTCACTAAACCAAATTTAATTAATCATATCATATTGTCATTGAAGACTCCTCAACATAAAGAAGTATATTACATGTCCCTGCTACAACTCTTCAAACCATGGAGAAAAGAAGAACAATTACTAGATAACTATGACTCATATGAGGATGCTTTCAAAGCAAATGAAAGCACTATAACTGATGTAAACTTTACACAGTACAAAACAATGTTGCACAATGAACAGCAACATGAGGAAGAACTCCAAGCCCAACTAGATAAGGATACTCCTGACAGTAGTCAACCTTCTGTAACAGGAAGCCAAGAACCACTGGGAGAACCACTAATAACAAATGAGGCAGAATTAGCTATGATAGAAGTAGAAAACACCATGTGTCAGTATGAAGATAAGGAAGACTTAACTATACTACAATCAAAAATAAACAATGAGCAAAGTAGCATTTTTCAAGAAGTAACAAAACAAATTGCACATGGTGTAAAACATGAAAATAAAGAATGTTCCTGCCATAATTATAAACCTATACTACTGTACGTCAGTGGTGAAGCTGGTTCTGGCAAAACATTCCTAATCAAAATCATTAGTAAGTTCCTTCAACAATTGACAAACAACAAACTGTCAGCTGTTGTCACTGCTCCCACAGGTTTATCTGCCTACAACATAGGTGGTGTTACATTACACCGATTACTACTATTACCAGTAGAACACCAGAACAAATTAGACTATTACGAACTTTCTGCAGAAGCTGCAATGCAATTACGCAGAGTATTGAAACAAATGAAAATGCTACTAATAGATGAAGTGAGCATGATCTCCAACCTGATGTTAGCTTTGATTCACCTCAGATTACAAGAAGTACTCAAAACAGACTATGAAGAACTCTTTGCAGGAAAACACATTATTGTTTTTGGAGATCTGCTTCAATTAACACCAGTAAAAGGTGAACCTATTTTTAAAACATTAGGGCACAAACTCTGCCGTAAAACTGTTGGCAGCATTGGAAATGTCAACCTTTGGCAACATTTCCAATACAGAGAATTAACAGAAAACATGCGCCAATTTGCAGATCTAACTTATGCCAACATTTTAAAAAGTTTGAGAGTTGGTATACTTTCTAAAGAAGCAGAAGAAACATTGAAAACCCGGCACATTAATGCACTTTAATGCACAGATGTTATGGAACAATTAGCCCACAAAAATGTCAATTGTATGGCCTTAATGCCAACTCTTGCAAGCTATCTCAAATTCAATGAAATAATGTTAAGTAAAGAAATGCAACCAATAATGGAAATTAGCACCACAGACAAACTAGATGTACATGGTATGACACTACCCATGTGTGACCAAGCCACAACAAGACTAAATAATTTAGAAAAATCAATCTCAAACACAGCAGGCTTAGAAAAGATGTTAAAATTATCCTTAAATTGCAGAGTAATGCGTAAACGTAACCTTGACGTGGACCAAGGACTAGTTAATGGAGCACTGGGTACAGTTGTTGGCTTTCAAACATACCCACGTGACAACAAAATTCAGTTTGTCAATATACTCTTTGACAAACTTTCAGAAGTAAAACGGATAGAACACTCAATAGCTAGATTCCTTCTCTTCAAAGATATGTATGTACGCAGAGAACAATTTTCTCTAACTCTTGCATGCGCAGTCACGATTCATAAATCACAAGGTCTTACCCTAGACAAAGCAATGATAGATATTGGTAACACAGTCTTTAAAGAAGGCATGAGCTATGTAGCACTATCACGCTTACGTACACTTGACGGTCTATTTCTAATCAACTTTGATGCAAGTAAAGTAAACGCTGATATTCCTTGCATTTTAGAATATAATAGACTTCGCTCACTATACACTCCCCATCTAAACACATATTCTGTTCCACAAAAACTAAAACGTTGTAAAAGAAAACTAAATCAAACAGAAATGCAACAGGACGTCACTACAAATCCTCCAACGAGAGTAAAAGAAACTAATACTTCATCAAGTACCACAAACAAAAAAGAATCAATTAGAGAAAGTAAACCAGGTACTTCTTTAAAGAAGGAAGACAAACTCCAAAAAAAGCAGTTAGATACAGAACTACCTGGACCATTTACATTCTCAAATATAGTTGGTGTAAGTTGCTATGCAAATGTAGCAATGAATATTCTATTTCAATTACCACCAATTGTTGGCAACATTTACTTACACAGTACAGACCCATTGTGTTTGCAAATGTTAGTACTTCACAGAAATGCAGCAAACAATCCTGACAACACATATAGTGTTTTTGGAATAAGACAACAATTGTACTACTGTGCTGGAATGGTGAAATTCACTATAAACTCACAGGAAGATCCACAAGAATTTCTAATGTACTTACTACAAGTACTGGAAAACAAAAACATACCTATAAATGAAATCTTTCAGATTTCATACATGTGGAAACATACATGCACTCTCTGCAACAATGTGACACAAGAAGAAATCCCCAATGAACGCTTCATATATATATCAATACCAAATTGTGAATCCATTCCATTTCAACAACTTGTACAAAATGCAAACCATGGTAGATTATGCTCTACCTGCAATTCAGATAATCGCTCCACGTTAGTAATGCAAACACATAGTAAATACGTAATACTAATGCTTCTACGTTACAATGCAGATGGTACCAAAAACAACTGCAAGCTGACTGGATTCACACATGGTCAAATATCACTTGGTAAGAAAACCTTCACAACAATAGGTATAATCAACCACCCAGGAGCCACAACCAATTCAGGGCACTACACTGCATATATAAAAAAGAAATGTGGATGGTTTGAATGTAATGATAGTACCATTACTCTAAAGCAGAGATTACCAGCAAATCTTACAAACGCTTATTTGATGTTCTTAAAACCAAAATTTGATAAATAAACTGTATTTAAACCTTTAAGTAAATTTGTGTTAAAAAAATATAAACTGTTAGAATACTCCAAAAGCTATCTAACTGCTCAAAGATTCTACAACAACTAATCAGATAAATGAATACCACTAAATTAGACCAAAAAATACACAGTTAGAATACGCCAATTGGTATCTAACTGTCCCAAAATTATAAATTTGTGTTAAAATAATATAAACTGTTAGAATACTCCAAAAGCTATCTAACAGCTCAAAGATTCTACAACAACTAATCAGATAAATGAATACCACTAAATTAGGCCAAAAAATACACAGTTAGAATACGCCAATTGGTATCTAACTGTCCCAAAATTGAACAATATCCAAATAGATAAATCAAAACCACTAAAATATATTAAAAAAATAGACAGTTAGAATACGCCAATTGGTATCTAACCGCTCCAAAATGTTATAATATCAAAACAAATGAAGAATCTGTTACTGCTCCAAAAAAAATACAACAAAGCAAAGTATAAAGCATTAGCCAGAAACAAAAAGTGAACATTGAAAACAAACAAACAAATAAACTGTAGCATAACAGAAAAAGGGTTTTTTTTAATCCAACATGGATTTTTTTTCTCCCACAGACCCAATGATTTTAGCAACAAATACAGAAACTGAGAAAATTGCACAGTACTCTGATTTGTACTCTACTAAATATGAGGGTCGAAAAAAAATAAAAGTATATTGCTTATACAATTTAATAAGTCATTACAAAATACTAATACTAACATGCTATTTTCTTTTATCACAGAAATGAAGAAGAAAAACATGGACTCCCATTACTAGACCAAACAGCAAGTATACAATAATAAGGACAACCATAGCAGCATATCACATCCATAGTATCTAATACCTTTCTTCCTTATACATTTGTTTTTCACCCAAAGTCATAAGCAAATATGAATGTGATATGCTGCGGTGGTTGTTGCCAGGGCATAGAGTCTTGGGTGCATGGCCAAATGGCCATGCACCCAAGACTCTATGCCCTGGCAACAACCACCGCAGCATATCACATCCATAGAGTCAAACATTTCAACTATGATCTATGGGAAACTTTTAATGTCCGCGAACAATGTGAGTGTTCTTAGAACACTTTGAACTTGCCAGCGAACAATACGGACACCTTTTTCAGGACACCCCCTACAAACATTCCAGGACACCGGGAGTGTTCTCAAAAATGTCTTCAGAACACCCCCATTTTGTTTATTTGCGAACATTTCAGGACACAGCGGGTGTTCTTAAAACACATTCAACTTGACAGAGAACAATACGGACAGCGTCCTCAGGACACCCCCTAAGAACACTCCCCGGACACCGCGAGTGTTCTTAGATGCGTCTTCAGAACACCACCATCTTGTTTATTTGCGAACATTTCAGGACACCGCGAGTGTTCTTAGGACACATTCAACTTGACAGAGAACAATACGGACAGCGTCCTCAGGACACCCCCTATGAACATTCCAGGACACCGGGAGTGTTCTTAGAAGCTTCTTCAGAACACCACCATCTTGTTTATTTGCGAACATTTCAGGACACCGCGAGTGTTCTTAGGACACATTCAACTTGACAGAGAACAATACGGACAGCGTCCTCAGGACACCCCCTACGAACACTCCCCGGACACCGCGAGTGTTCTTAGACGCGTCTTCAGAACACCCCCATTTTGTTTATTTGCGAACATTTCAGGACACCGCGGGTGTTCTTAGAACACATTCAACTTGACAGAGAACAATACGGACAGCATCCTCAGGACACCCCTTACGAACATTTCAGGACACCGGGAGTGTTCTTAGAAGCGTCTTCAGAACACCACCATCTTCTTTATTTGCGAACATTTCAAGACACTGCGGGTGTTCTTAGGACACATTCAACTTGACAGAGAACAATACGGACATCGTCCTCAGGACACCCCCTACGAACACTCCCCAGACACCGCAAGTGTTCTTAGAAGCGTCTTCAGAACACCCCCATTTTGTTTATTTGCGAACATTTCAGGACACCGCGGGTGTTCTTAGAACACATTCAACTTGACAGAGAACAATACGGACAGCGTCCTCAGGACACCCCCTACGAACACTCCCCGGACACTGCGAGTGTTCTTAGAAGCGTCTTCAGAACACCCCCATTTTGTTTATTTGCGAACATTTCAGGACACCGCGGGTGTTCTTAGAACACATTCAACTTTACAGAGAACAATACGGACAGCGTCCTCAGGACACCCCCTACGAACACTCCCCAGACACCGCGAGTGTTCTTAGAACAGTTTCACTTTGCTTGCGAACAAAACTGACACATATTGAGTCCTTAGAACACCCCCCAGTCAGTTTATTTAGAACATTTCAAAACACCCGTGATGTCCGCAAACAAATCGAACACAAAAAGAACGTCTAACACATAAAAAACACAACTTTCATCCTATCTCATACACTCCCACCCTCCCCAAACACTCCTACACACCAACACACTCTACAAAATACACATTTTGAACATAGTTTCACCGCGCTGTCCGCGACGTCCGCGAATCCAAGATAGCGGGCGCTACCGAAAAATCTGACGCGTTTCACGCTCCACGCCGTCCAATCAGCGAACACTTTGCATGTCCACGAACATCACGCAAGACGATTGGCCAATCAGGACACTGTCCGCGGAGCGAACAGGGAAGTGTGTCCGCGAACCGAACACAGATATCACTAATTTTTTTTTACCTACTTTTTGGTCATTTTAAAACAAACTACTGGACGGATTTTCACCAAATTTGCAAAAGCACGCTTTCGGGACTAAGCCGCTGCTCCTGGTCCAAATTTGGTGGAAATCCGTCCAGCGGTTTGAGCTGTAGGCGCGAGCAATTTCTTTTTCCCATTCAGTCTATTTGAAAAAAAAAGTTTTGGGACCCCCCTATAACTTTGCCCCCCCTGGACGAATCCTCACCAAACTTTGCAAAAAAATTCAGAGTGACCCAAATACTGTTTTTGCAAAGTTTGGTGAGGATCCGTCCAGGGAGAGCGAAGTTATAAGCCACCCAAAAAGTGCTCTTCCTATGGAAACAGCAACTTAACCATAACTACATGGCCACTACTGTGGCCATGTAATATATATATATATATATTGTTGAAAAGAACAAGGGACTAAGAGGCCGATTAATGGCACAAAATAAAGTGCTAGAAGCCACTCAAGCACTGGTGTCAGAATTGAAAAGGCAGGCCTCTGTATATCACCAAACGATTGGGAGTGAGACAAACAAATGTGAGAGGTTGAAAATGAAATAGCCATATACAAACAGGCTTTGAGGCACACCGACCATTCAGGGTATGGAAAGGCACCCTCCGATCATGGAGTGATGACCTCTCTACCAGGCACTTCAAGCCAACTCACCACCTCATATGTACAGGGTGCATACCTGCCAGTTTTCGAGAACAGGGAAACATGAGGCTGCTGGATTCAATCAGGCCTAGTCCAGCTGAGCCAGAAGGCCAGTCCTTATTATCCATAGATGAACATCCATCTCAACCCAGTAGAAGGGAAGGAGGCCGGACAAATGGGATCTGGGAATTTAAAAATACCTTGACATGTACATCTGACTAGGAGGGCTACTATGATGAAAAGATCAGAGAATTGGACTGGCAGACAATGAAGTTACAAAGGGACCAAATGGTCTGCTTTGCAGACAGAGAAGAACCAGGGTCTAGGCCTCAAAAAACATCCTAAAAACTTCCATACATTCAGGGAGGTGGGGGGAATTCCCAACCATACCCGGAAGAGGGAGGATGATGAGTACTTCCCCATGCGAAAAGGGGAATGCAAGGTAAATGACCCTGAGAGCCCACAACACTACCGAAAAGAAGAGACCAGACCACGTAATTCTGGGAGGGATTCCCAGTCTCACAGAGGTCAGGATCACCTAGAGGATAAGGAGTGGACCACCAAAAGCAGTAGCAAAGGGTGAGTGGACCCAGGTGCAGCGGAAAAGAAAGACTGCCAAACAGAAGAGAGGTCTTGTGAAAGACCCAATTCAGCAGATAAAGGCCATAAAGGACGTTATGACTCCTTACCATAAGAACACCAAATACTCAGTATGGACGCATCTAGAGCTTTATGACCAAATGATGACTTCATTTGGTATTGAGAATGATAGAAACTCCATGGAGTTTGTCAAATGGTCATTTTCCCCTGAATACTCCAGCTTCTTTGCAGGGCTGGACAAACAAGATCGCCATAAATTGTCCACCTGCAAGGCAGTCATCTTAAAACCCTTCTCCATTTACAGGAACCCTCAGGAGGCCTGCAAGGCAGCCTATAATCTGCAGTGTGGGATAGGCCAAGCACCTAGAGAATTTGTATAGGAGCTGAAACAAGCATTTGCACAGACCGCTAGGCGGGTGAACACCAATAGCCGGGAGTTCATCAACACAAACTTGTATGCGCTCCCGAAATACATTTTGACCCAATAAGGGATTTCCATGAGCGTAGTACCCTGAATTGGGTGATAGAACAGGCCACCCAGATTTATGAGTTCAAAATCAATCTGAACACAAAAACAACCCTAAAAACCCCAAAGCATCAAACACACCCACCTGTGCAAAGGTAGCATAGGTGAACGATACTCCCATATTGGACTTTGAAACAAGTGTGCCTAAAGATACTCCTCCCACTAACACCAACAAGCAGAATGAGAGGCAGAGGAGACCCTCAAATCCAACCCAATTGGGGGGTAGCCAGGCAGGGTATCAGACCAACACTCCATCTGACCCTGCCACCGATATCTGTCCAAGGGTAACAGACCCATCCTGGCATATGTATGGACTCCACTGGCACAAGGTAGGGGGTCCAATCAGGTAACTACTGCACCAGGAAACCTCCCTCAAAACGTCCCTCAGAACTTCTCTAAGGAGGGAAGAAATACTCCACCCCCCCAACCAAAGTTTCATTCCCAGATATCCTTCAAACCCCAATTTCCAGAACAATCCTCCTCTCTATCCCCACTTTCAGAACAATAGATTTACAAATCAGGGAGACGAATGACCTAGGATGGAAAGTTATCAGGGAAACTCCCAATTCCAGAGCTACTCTGGTAGAAGGGACAGCTATGAATCCAGACCTCCCTACCAGCCAAAAGGAATGTCACGTCTGGAGCCACAGATCCAACAATTAACCCAAGACCGGGTAACATTTTGAGGGCTCAGCAGAACCCACCACTGGAAATGGCTGCTCAGAATAACTCGGCACCCGGGTCTGGTACCCCAGAGCAATAATGGGAAGAAACCTTCAACAACTAACAGGCTCCAGATGAAGGGGCCTGGTTGGAAGGGAGATGCAGAGCCCTAGAGGAAGCTTCCTTTCCCACCAGAACAAAACCCATGGGAACCTCTGAATCTGAACATAAATCTTCTACCCCGAAATGCTTAAACCTACGGAACAGAGGGTAAATAGGAGAAATCAAAAGCAAAATATAACCCACTTTGTGGAGGAAGTACGCATCATCCTTTTAGAAAGGGAATAATCCTTGGAGGATTCAGGGAAGAAAATCTCTTTCAGGGATGGAGTCATCCCTCCAAAAGAAAAATGGGTCCCAAAAGACCCTGATTAGACTGGGTAAGTATGGAGGCTGGCCCAGAGCAACACATTTGTAAACCCTAACATTGTCACCCAGATGACCCTGAAAGCACTGAGGTATCCCCTCCACCCAAAACAAGTTAATGTAACTGTCTCCAGGAAAAGGGGGACAGCAAAGAATCAGGGGTAAAAGGGGACTTCCCAATCACACTTGTTCCTGGGTACAACATCTTCTTTACAGATTCCCCGATTTCCGACACAGGAAACTGTCCAAAATCACACAGTGCTGGAGTTCAAAATAAAAAAAAATAACTGCCAAGCTGGCACAGAATTAACATTTTCATTGTCTCCTTGGGGAGAGAAAAGGAAGATTTTAAGCTTCTGTCAATGTACAGCATCATTGTGCATTATCAGCGCTGTTGGATACTGAATCCCAAGCCACCCTCCAATCCAGAGAGACCATCGAACAACTAAATTCAGGAAGGGGGAGAGTCACCAAATTCCCCTAAAACCTCTTCCTGGACCACTCTAAAACTTCAATTGGAATGTTATTTCCATGAAAGGGACCGCATATCTTGAGGTAAAAATTGTGTGACATAGGGTGAAACATCCAGTGATAGTCATCACTCCATACGGCACATCTTGTCTACTGGAGAATGACCTCCTTCAGAGGTTATCACCCCTGATTAACTGCATGAACAAGGTCCTCTGGATAACCAGCCAATCAAATTAAAATAACATACAAATCATGTGAGTTTGAATGGCACATGCCACTTGATTGAGCAATGGTCCGACAAAACAGAATTCCATTTTTAGGAACAATTAAGTCCCAGACATCACTGTCATCTCTGTAGGAGAACAAACTGGTGATGGGAACCCTTCTCCATTTTTGAAAATCAACCTCCCTCCCAGTTTTAAGTGGCATTCCACACTGGAAGGAAATACCAAGGCACAATCAGAAGAAAACCCAAATCACATGATAAAAGAAAATGAAAAACCAGCTCAAAGTTCGACTGACATCCAGATAAAGGGTGAATAGCTGTTTTTCCCCAATCAGGTAAATGAGGCGGAGAAGCCTGTTCTCGCCAGAGTATGCCTGAATAATGGAAGTAGATTCATCAGCGAAGCATTATTCAGGAAAATCCCAAAAGATCACACCATTCCCACATTTAAATGTATTGATAAGTGGGAAATGGCCCTGGAAACTCCAAATTACAAGCATCTCCTGCCTAGCAGGTGCATGCTAAAAATATACATTGGCGGCAAAAGTATAGAACATAATTGTTGGGTTGTGAGACATGTCCCCTCCACCTTTTACTTAGCCAGTGACATTCTCAATCGGTTATCAATTAATTTGGGGGGTAACCCCATTGGCTTTGACAACACTGAAAAAGCATTTTGGTCAGCTCAATTGCTGCTGTATGTGGTTGAAGTTCAAGTGAGAGAAGAGTTTACCATCCCAGGTGCAACAATATACAATTCCCCAAAAAATTAAGCGAGGATAGAACCTCAAAAACAAGAACGGCTATATAAATCTGACTTTTCATCTCCAACAGCAAGGTTTGTATTTATATCTGACACCCCTAGTGGACCTAGAACATGACACCATTCGAATATTGGTGAATAAGAGCGAACCTCAAAGTATCATTTTGGGCGCAGACACCTTTATTGATATGGCGGTTGATGCCCAACATTATTGATTTGATTTTGGTAATGAGATCATTGGACCATTTTCAAATGACTGCTACAATTTTAACGACAATATCCTTCCGGAAAAGATTTTCACCTGGCAAGGGGGGAATTTCTTGCTTTACTCCTCCTGCCCTTATGGTGGGTAAGTGGTGACCTGTGACATCAGGAAGGATGAGGTGGTATTCTGAGTCAACTGTGACTACTTCCCATCCTTGAAACCTCACGTCCAGGCCAACACCATAACAAGTGATCTCGCCACCCAACTTGAGGATACTGGCAAAATTGCCAAGCCCAAGGTCTTTCCAGGCTTTAAGAAGATTGTCTAAGAACAAATCCATCTTGCTGATGACTGTGAGACCGAGGAGCAAAAGGAGAAGCTAAAACTGAAGTTTTGGGATTTTCAGGATATCCTTGCAGTGGATTCTTATGATTGTGGACGCACAGAGATACATTCAAGCATCATACCTACGGACCCTGAGATGGATCCAGTATTTGTGAAGCAATATCAGTTGCCTCTCACGTCTATGGAGTCCCTCACAGAGATTATTATAAAAACATAGAATCTAGTGGGATAATTTGTCCAATCCACAGTGCCTTTAACAACCCAGTAGTGGGGATACTCCAACCCAATGGCCAATGGAGACTTTGCGCAGACATTAGGGAGTTAAGTAAATGGTTCAAGATGGCCCCTTCTCTACATTGATCAGGGACTGGCCCAGATCCAGGTGTCAAAGGTTTATACAACCATTGACCTGACCAATGGTTACTGGACAGTACCCGTGAGTAGGGAAGACCAGTACAAGCTTGTCTTTACCTTTCGGTGACAGCAATACACGTTGACCTGAACCCCTTTTGGATACATAAACTCTGGCAATTAATTTAATATCTTCATACATAAGGCCATGCCCGGCTTGGGCAAAAGGGGAAACCTAGCCTACGTAGATGATGTCTTAATCAAGAGCTCAACTGTGGGGGAACACATAGCTGAAATACGCTATGTTCCGACCCAGTTGCAGAAAGCCGGGCCAAAACTGTCCTTTCAGAGGCACAGTGGTGTATGACCTGCGTGACCTCTTAGGGCATGAAATCCCCCCTGAGGGTCTCAGTCCCCAGGTGAAAAAGGTGAAAGCATTGAAATTCAAATATTCTACTACTCTGCAAGAACTAAGAAGCCTTCTTGCACTCACTGATTATAGTAGCAAGTTCATTGAAGACTATGCAGTGGTCACGCGACCCTTAGTCCCTTTATTAAAGGCTGGGGTCAAGTGTGAGTGGGGTCCGGAACAATCAGAGGCAGTAAAACAACTAAAGAGAAGCCGTTCCCAAGCCCCTTGTTTGATTTACCCTATAAAGGACAAGGAATTCTTGGAGACAGGGTTCTCAGATACTTGCTTAACAGCAGTATTATACCAAAAGAATGACAAGGTAAACAAAGTAATGTCATACGCGAGCAAGACTTTGTCCTCTGTGGAGGAAAACATCAACAATTGTGTAAAGTCACTCCTGGCAATGGTGTGGGCATTGAGGAATTACCACCCATTCATCCAGGGGGAGAAAATCATTGTGGAGACTCCTCGCCAACCCTTGCAATATCTCCAAAGTGACCATATCTGAGGAGGGAATATGAATAATTCCAGAATTACTTCCAGGATTCTCTCATGTAAGGCTTTCCTGTGGAAGTTAGGTATGGCCAAAACTAGAAGAGTCCTTAGCACAAAGATTGGCTGACTTGCATGACTGTGTTTAAGAAAAATGTCTCGAGAATGAAAGTCTAAGGAGCAACAAATATCTGGAGGTGTACCTTACTTCCCTCCACAAAGTCTATGAGGAGGACACATGTCAGAGGATACCCACAGTTTATGTGAATGGGTGCTCCTATCATGTTGACAATCACAAAGAAAAAGAAGTAATGGCTGGCATTGGGAATTCCTGGTTGAAAATATTGTCATTTTGTAATGCTGGGTATAAACTAGGTGCCCAAAGTCATCAGGTAACAGAGTTGATGGCGGTACATCAAGCCATCCTCACTGCCGTGCAACACCAACTAAAAGAACTGGTCATAATCACTGATTCAGATTATGTCCAATATGGGTTTGTGGAACACCTGTTTAATTGGAAGAATCATGGCATGCTGTGTGCGAATAGAAAACTACTCAAGCACAGGAAATTAATCCAATCAATTGATGATCTGGTAACCTCTAATGAGATGACCATCTATTGGAAAAAGGTCATAGTTCATTCCAAAATAGAGGGACCACAAAAAACTGGAAATGACTTAGCTGACCAGTTGGCCAAAACCAGAGCCATTCACCTGGATCTCCTAGAAACCACCTCCCTGTTGGGGGAAATCCACGTCACTGCTGTCACCAGGTCCCATACCCAGGCCAAAAATGAACTTGCAATTGCCCAGTGGAGTAAATAAACCCCAGATGCAGAGTTGAATAATGCACAAAAAGAGAACCCCATTATTGGGAAATGTTATCAACATATTGAAGACCTCGCAAATTTTCCTCTGGCAGAATCTGATTACACTGGGAACGAGGATCTCTGGGTGTTGATGAAGTTTTCCAGAAAGTTCAAAATCCAAGACAGTTTGTTAGTACGGAGATCCATATCTGGATGTGACCAGTGGGTGATACCTACCTCATTCAAAGTCTGATGTTAAGTCACGCCCATGACGCAGCCACTGCCATTCATAAGGCTTTTCATACTACATTGCATATTGGCCACACATGGGTCAGAACCTCAACCTATACTTAATGGGGAGCCTTGTGAGTTCTCTCACACACAGAGCTCCTCTACATAAAAGGGGAAAAACACTGTCTTGGTTGGATTTGCAAGTCGATTTCAGTGTGCCAGTGATTTGCTCCTCTAGAGGAAACATGTTCATGTTGACCGTGATGACTTGTTTACCAAGTGGGTAGAATGTATTCCGGCCCCTGAATTGTAAGACGGAGACAGCTGCCACTCTAATGATCAATCACATTTTCTCTTGTTTCACCCTTCCCCAAAGGATTGGGTCAGACTGAGGAAGCCATTTTACCAGCAAGGTGATGACCAAGATGTGGGAGATACTAGGAGTAAAAAGAAACCTCCACCTTGCTTACTGCCTATCCTGGAGCGGGTGAGTTGAGAGGTACAATCAAACAATTGTGGGCACCTTGAAGAAGTTTGTGGCAGACTCTGCACCTAGTTGGGACATCTGATTACAGCTTGTCCAGATGGCCATTAGGTCTACACCATCTTCTGCAACAAAAATGTCTCCATTTGAGCTCATGATTGGATGAAAAATGCAGCATCTGCTCTACAGGACTCAAGAGGATACCCTGATCAATGCGTCCATGACCCATGAGTACATGGATCTATTCAGATATATGTCATCTCAACATCATCTGTTTTATTTTTATTGTCATTTTAGAAAATGACCCAGTGTGGTCTGAATTTGTATTTCTACACCGGAACCAGAATGTGTAAACTTTTGTCTACCAGTCCTGAGGAAAGCATGAGAGATGCAATCCATAAGAAAGCTCTGTAATTACAGTGCAGACATCCCTCATGCTGGAAACACCAATAGTGTCGACTTACAAAAGTGTATTGAAATAAAACAACACACTAAGTCACTGTATACTAACCTCACAAAACAGATTTTTGGATCAACTTACAACTGTGCTATATGCGTTGAATAATATGAAATTGTAGGCCTTTTTGTATTGTATGTGTTTTTAAATTGTATTAGATGATGAATAAACTTTTGTTTTTTACCTATATGAGATAATGATCTGCTATATGAAGGTAGACTAATTAACACGTCTGTCACATTGTGAAAGGGAGGGGTAGGCTGTATCTCACCTATATATGTACTCTAATGGTGTTGTGCCTCAAGAGACAGGCCCCCGAGAACAAAAAAGAGGGCGCCTAACCCCATGCTTTACTCATAGCCATGAGTACATTGAGGATTTACGAAAACATGTTCAGCACGCTTTGCTTACACTCAGCACAATTTAGAAAAGTCGGCAGAAGAAATGACATCCTACTACAACTTAAAAACTACCAAGAAGGAGTACTAAATAGGTGACAGGGTCTACCTGTACAATTTCCAAAGGGAACCAGACCAAGGAGCAGAAATTCCTCCCCTCTTGATGCTGTGCCTTTGAAATTGTCGATAAAATCTCACCTACCGACTATAATATCTACATCCCTTAAGGTGAACAGATGGTAGAGAAATGGGTCCATATATGTCAGTTGAAGAGCTGTCACCCCAGACAGACTTTTCGACTGATTGAAGCACCAAGTCAGGGTAGAACACAGGAACCATCGGAAGAATGAAAGGTAAAAATGGAAACCGGGATGGAGAAAATCACACATTTACAGGGATTATAACAATTCATCCTTGGAATAATTACATATGTCAAGTGAAAAGCAATACTTGTTGCTTTGTTGTCAATTTGTATGTCGATAATACTGAGGAAATAAGTACTGTATAAAATACTTAATCTTTCTTTTACTCTTGGCATATTAAATAACTCCTTGCCTCTACAGCTCGGAGGTTGGAGTTACCGAAAGGGAGGGGCCGAGGACCAACACCCCAACATCCGAAAAGAGTGGACTGCAGACCAGAGAGCCACACCCTCAGGACAGGAAAATGAGCAGACGTGCCCCAACGAGGAAATTCATGGAGTGAACCAAAGCCAAAAGGAAGCAAAAACCTCACTCTCTCTTTGCTATTTTCCCTGTGTCACCTGTGGGTCAAATATAGCCCCTGAATGTCAGAAATAAAGAGGCTATGCCAGGCCAGGATTTAAGAGTGAAGCCGGCTGGTGCTATCCATTGGAACATGCAGGACACTCCAGAACACTTCCTTTTCCGACTTAAGGCAAAGTGAGATGGAAAGAAATGGGCCTAGTTAAATTCTACTAAAATAGACAAGTGAGCAAGTGGGGATAGACATTTACTTTTCACAAATGAATAGACATTAAATGGAAGAGCCAACTTGGAGTATTAAAGGGAACATCGGTTTCCCATGGTAAATAATGGCCTATGCATGGACAATACCGAAGGGATACCCATGTTGTTTCAACTGTTATATTAAAGAAATAAATTACACATGGACAGATTTAAAAACTGCAGCAGTGCCCATGGGGCGAAAAGAAATAGTGCATTTGGAAGGTAAAAAGGTGGAATAATGCCTTCTCAATTTAGAAATAATGTTGCATGGCAGTCTGCTTTTATCCAGTAATATGAGTCTTGATTTCAGCACATCAAAATTACATTTGTAAGAGAGAGGCCTATTTCGTTGTTCATAAATGAACGCCGATTACCTGTGCTAACTATGGCCTATTTTGTAATCAGGAGATTGTTTCATTGACCCCTGTTCTAATATTGTATAAAGAAATGATTATATTGTGTACACCAGGCCCTGGTGCAGCATCAAAAGTTCCATGCACACAGTGGGTGAAGGTAATATGCTAGCCTTTCAGAATTGTAAACTGCAACTTCTTGTTCTCTCTGAGCTGAAATGCCACACTGAACTGTGAGCTGAATAGGTTATGTGGATCCTGACCTTGTGTGCCACCTTTCTTGGGGAGGCGGAACTCCCTGAGTTGAGTGTGACTGCCTAATAAACTGCGACAATCCAAGAGTTTACCAAATTGCTAAGGATTGCCGCCAAATGTTCATTTCCCAAGGGTTGCCATGACATGATTATGTAGTTGTCCATGTGCATTCAACTGCCCAAGTTCTTGCCAAATTGCCAACGCTTGTCTTTAACAACCTACATTCTTGACCCACTGGCCACTTAATACCCACCACCTTTGGCTCCTCTAAACTGCCTGTCACTGAAAGAATGTTGCCTTCCATCTCCATACAACTGCTTGCCTACAGGAGGAGAACAGTCCCAGGAGGATAGTTCAGTCGTTTGGAAACAAACAGGCAACACAGGTTCGATCCCCGGGTCCACGCTTAGAAACCTCTGGGTATTAAGCGCATTATAAATACGCAACTAAGACATATTCCTGTAACAGCACCTCGATGCCCCCTGGGGTGTGTGAGTACTTTAAAGATGCAAAAAATAAACAGTGCAAACATACGTCTCCAATGTACCATCACAAAGGTTCAGCCAAATGCAGAGATTTTAGACTGTCACAAGTCTCTGCCCTGACAGCTTTTCTGTACTTATTAGCAAATGGGACAGGGCTGTGGCAGTGCAGTGACTTTGCAAAACGACTACACAGCACTTCCCTTGTTTTCCCTGACTCCACTCTGCCATTGCCAGCAGCAGTGGGGAGTGAGGCATGTTAGGGGAAGCAGACCGATATACTCCTAATGTTGCTGCTGTTCCCATGCTGTGACTATCTCTCTGCTGCATTGCTCACAATAGCAGGTTGGGAAGCCGTAGAATGGATGCCTGACATGGCAGCAAGCACTGGGAGCAGGAACCCTGCACTTACTCTCGGTTTGGATTCTCATCATGGAGACTTTCCTTTCTCACACTGCCCATGTGCTGTGCTGTTATGAAATGGGGTGCAGTAGAAAACAATCCACTGCACAGATTAGCCTTGCAATGATAGAGGTGTATTGTTGTCTTCTTCTGTAACAGCATGGAAAGACAATAAAGATTGACAAGGCTGTGTTATTGCAAGGCAACACTAGGTGTTGCATGGTAACCCCTCTTGGGAGCATGGTAGCTCCCAGGATGTTGTAATGGGTCACGTGGCAGTAGCCACGTGACCAACCTAATAATAGAAGCGAGCCGCTTCCGGCTCGCCAGTCACTCCACAACTTGACTCCGGTGTTGTTCTTGGTACGTGCCTGGCCTGCGCTGCACCGTGTTAGCTGGGCCCAAGGACGGGGCCCAGCTCGAGGACAGTGCCCCTGCCGGGCAACGCTGTCCGGATGGCGCCCCTGCCGGGCAACGCCATCCTGGGGTGATCCCCACGCCATGTGACCATGGCCAGTGAGATGGCCCCGGCCTGGTGCCCCCAGAGCCGAGGCCGGTGTATGCCGGGTGCCCCCCCGGCCACGTGTGGAGCTCCGGTGTCCCTGGAGCGGGTGGGATGAAACCCCCACCCATGAGTATGCGGCGTGGGCGCTGCACCAGTGTGTCTTGTCGGGTGCCACCCGACCCGAGTATGGGGCTGCCCAGTGACCCGGAGCAGCCCCCCAATACTAAGGGCCTCATTTTGAGTCTGTCAGTAGTAAAATGGGCAGCATTTGTAAATATCACGCAATTTACCAGTCTACCTGGGCAGTATTCCCTCCACAAAATGGCAGTATGGTGACAATAATGATGTTGGCAGTGTGACTGCAGGCCGGGATACCATCAATCACCATTGAAGTCCAATGGGACTTCACGATGGAGAGTAAGTAGATTAGGTGGCAACCTATTCTAGATCCTGCAGTACTGCTAACTGAATTTTGCGTTATCAGCACTTCTATGCCCCTCAGACGGAAAAACGTTGCCGTTTTTGCTCTCCAGGGAGACATAAAAGAAGCATGCCTCAGGCCATATGGTTGCATAAAACGTCCCATTTATGACTAAACATTTTGGGAGAATGTAACACAATTTATTTAAGCTTTCTTTTTTTTTGCAGATTTTTTTTTCAAAAAGGCTACGTTCATGTATCTCTTTAAAAGTGTTGAGCGTGAACACAAAATAAGCTGTTCAGTCGGACAAAACACTATGAGAGCATGAATGAACTGTAGTCGATTCGTATAGTGACAAAAAAGTACACCAGCAACTATATGTATGTTTTTATAGCTTTTCAAATCTAAAATGTGAAATTCTTACAAGCGTTTCATTTCAAGTTAAAGATCGGTTATGAATGGGAACTCATATTTTAATCCAATGAAGTAACATACATATTTATAAATGTAAAGCTAAAATGCAAAATTCAGTTTAGCAGTTAAAAGGAACCGAACATCGAATAGCGTGTAAAAGTCCCAGTAAAATGGCTTACCCACCACTGAAATTAGACATAGTCGATTTATGTATATTTTTTCTATGCATGTCTTTCGATGCCTTGGGGGTAGGAGAAACTGGTATTTATTTGCCATTTTCCTTTGGAATCTGTGTAACGCAGGCTGATCATATATTGGACGTATAAATAATGACAGTGATCATGACATTTATAATTCCTCACTAAATATCATGGTAATAAATAATCCACAGCAAAGGCCAAACATGTCAAAAATGTACTGCACTTCGGGATGGAGCTATCATTTACAAAATAATCCTACTCATGTTAAGAGTAAGCAGCAAACTGAATGATAATCTGCACGCATTCCTTCTTCACAAGACACACACTTCAATAAATGCTGCTACGATTAAATACACGTATTTCAATATTTGCCTTATTATTACAAAATAGGCTTAAGATGTAGTCTACATAGACATAATTGTGTTATGGTTCAAACATGAAGTATTATCCAACTACTTCAATTAATAAATGTGCGTACAAAACTGTTCCATTAGAGACTATAATGGACAAGTGAGTTGGGCTAAACAGTGAATCATCTAAATTGCCATTATATTCATGATTCGTCAAACTTCTTGAACATTTGAGAAATTCAGTCAACCGAGTCTGGGCAGCCAGATTCATCTGTCAACATTAGGGACTTACTTCTGCGGCCCTTGAACAGTAACTGTGGATATTTCTGCAAGTAAATTGGGTGGAGTGTGTTGCTGTGTAAAATCTGGGGCATTGTATTTGTTTTTTTGTTTTTTGTTGGCAGGACTTTTAGGCATTTACTTTAAACAGTGCTCAGCAGAATATAATTCGATGTTTTTAATGTTTGCAAAATGTTTGCACACAATGTTATTTACTTCATAGAAAGGCAGACAATGCTATCCTTGCAGGGGCATTGAGATTTTTTTTTCAGAAACATTTCTCTTTGTTTGGGGGTCCTTCACCAACCTGCTTCCATAGTTTGCCCTGATGTGGACTGATTGATTATATGCTGACCCACAACCTAAATTACAATAGCACACTAGGCAAGACAAAATCATTAATGTAATCATCACTACTTTGGGTGATCGAAAAAAAGTATTATGCACATGTTGGGAAAATAATGTGTACAGTTGTGAAGATCAGGCAGTGGCATTAGTAGCAATGGGAATGTGTATGTGATGCAAAACCCCACCTACAATACAGCTGTAAGTGTCACCAACAGTTGTAATTATAGCAGCCATACTATCCCGTTGTTGCAAGATCTGTTTCGTTCAGTGAAGTGTGCTTGATTCATTTTTTTTCCCATTGCTCACATGCCTAAAGAGAATGTAGCTGATCCTCTTCACTCTTTCCATTGTGCAGCAGTAGAAAGAAGCTGCACTACCCATGCACACGATTTTGCCCAAGCCAAATGCATGGTGAGGTATGGGAATGTGGTAAAAGGCATATGTTGCATTAGCAAGTGGATGTCACATGCCCCTCCACATGATGAGCAGTCCAGCTTTTGCATATTCAAACAAGCTATATATTAATACCTGATAATTACAATAAATTATATAAACAAAGATTCCATGCATGTCCACACAGATAATTAACCAAATCTTCATTGGCTCCCATTTTGCAGGCATACTTTGTGCTTCTTCATGCACAACTTCTTGTTTTAAAATTCTTTTTTTGTCTTTTAGCTATTTTTATACGCCCTATTGAAATTATAATTCTGGCCAGCTGTGTACACACCACTCATTCAATCATGGTTCAGATTTCTTTTCGAGATTCTACATTCTCCATCGAACCATTGGGCATCCCTTTCTGTAACCTGGACCTCCTGAACTGGGGGACAGTGTTTGCCAATAGCTCTGTTCTGGATAGTTTCAACCAAAGACGCATTCGAACTGACACTTGGCCATTAAACTTTTTTATCAGAATATCTTTAAATTGCTTGTGAAATAATAATTGTTTCCAATGCCTCCTTGTCAAGCTTAGGCATCGCCAACCAGCACCTTTTGCTGTCAAACATCATTTTCATGGTGCTTACCCCTGGATATTGGGAAATTAATTCAAGAGAATAGTGATCACTGTGTGTTCAATCAGGAACGCAACATTTCATAACATTCCTGAATAGAAAACAGGTCCCAATACAGTAATCAATAACTGAGGAACAGTATTACTGGTCTTGTATGCTTAGGAAAACACCATTTGCCACTACAGATCCCAGAAAATCCCCAGGCAGAACCCTACAATACACCTGGATATTGGGAAATTAATTCAAGAGAATAGTGATCACTGTTGATGGTATGCTGCTGTGAGATCTAGCGTAGAAAAGACCTTTGCAGGACCCAAAGTGGAAATTAGTTCTTGTATATTGGGTAATGGGTGTCTGTCGGGGATCACACATTTATTCAACTGGAGGGCATATTACAGAATTAGAGTATTTAAATAAGCAGATTTGTGTCATAGGCAGTGTGGTAAGTAACTACTCTTGCAGTTATGCTGGACGAGGGGAAAAGTCCATTGATGATTAACAATTCCCACTCCATGTTCCATATCAGGCTCCATTCCCTTCCGGCGTCAATTGTATTTTGTATTTGCTTTTGTAAAGTCAAAAACTATTATGCAAACAGCAGACATTGAAAAAGCCATGCGCTACACTTCATAACACAATACATTCGGCATAGGCAATACATTAAAGTGGCGATCTGTGTGAAGTTCAGCCGTACGCTTCTCTATCATGAACAACACCACTTGTGTCCCTCTTTTCATTTATACGGCCACACATGTGAGCTTTTGGCAGTGTCTGCAATGATCCCTGCTAAGTGTTTTTTTTTCTGTATCCTTTTCTGGAGGTAGAACATGTGACTACAAGCAGGAGAGAGGGCATTTATCCCTCATTCACACGCGGAGCACCACAAGAAAGGGAGCTGTGAGTGGTTGGCAGTGGCGGCAGTAATCCCTGCTAAGTGTTTGTTCTGTGTCCTTTTCTGGAGTCGGACCTTGTGTCTATGAGCAGGAGAGAAGCCTTTTTATTCCTCATTCTCACATGGAGTGCCTCGTAGAGTGGAGCTGTGAGTGGCTGGCAGTGGTCGGCAAGGGATCGGCTCGGAGGAACCGGGACCATGTCCTTTGCCCATTGTCTATTGACTGTTGGCGATTTTGCAAGGTAACTTTTACTAACTGAGCCCGATCCAATTTCCCTTTCATCTTTCTTGACTGAACTGTATGCCCGCATGTTATTAACGAGTACGAGTACAGGGCTATTAACGGCGGCCTGCCATCTGCAGCCTTTTCAGTGTTGAAGACCTTAACTTTGGGTAAAACTGTGTCGGGTTGATACTTTCAATATATATATATAAATTCAGTGAAAAAACTTTGTCAAAGGGACGTTATGGTTCCAAGTAAAACCGAAAAACCCTTGAAATTCCCCAGTTATGGTAAGCTAAGCAACCATAACTCGCGCCACCACCGTGCATTGCTACGACTAACAACCAGGACATCAAAGATGACATCACAAATGCCATTGATGACATCACTGATGACATCACATGTCTGGCTCCCCCTTTTTTCCTTTACTGACATATCTAGGCCACATGGTTTTCTTCAGTAACAGTCAGGAATTAAAATGGGAAAAGGTAGTATATTTGTAGACTTATCCTTCAAGTATATTCTTACAATAATTCCCTTAGGGTCCAGTCATATCATATGAACCATATACATAGGGGAAGACACAAGCTTGAAAGACAGCAATCCTTTCTGTGCATTAAAATAATCAGTAGAGTTCTCAGCACTTTCTGATAGTTCTGTTGTTTTTTATTACTATACTTTCCCTGTATATGTTCCTATTTTTATATCTTGTATTCACACTACTTTCCTTAGAGTCCAGGCACATCATGTGATATATATCTATACATAGGGTAAGTAGCATGTTTGAAACAGAGCAATCATTTCTTTGCATAAAGGTAATCTGTTAGGTTATTAACACTTTTTGCTACTACTGCTGTTTTTTTCTTACTTCAATTTCCTTGAATTTACTCATATTTGTATGTGGTGTTGTCTCTTTGTGTTTTGTCTATAATAATGCAATTATGTAGTAAGTGGGTTTTATTATATACTTATCACATGTTTCACAGTATGCAAAAGTCTAATAAGAAAACAGTTATCATTTCACTATTCAACATGGCAAGTTTATGAATATTGCACCTCCATCATGTATGCTGCACATAATGCCTATGTTTCTACATGAGCACCTTAGTATACTGGATGGACAAATTAGCACTTGATATTTATTCTAATGATCCATGACACTTTTTTTAATTAGAATTACAATAAGAAACCCTTATACAGACTTTTCATGAAAGATAAATGCACATGTGATGTCATCAGTGATGTCATCAATGACATTTGTGATATCATCCTTGATGTCCTGGGTGTTAGTCTTAGCAGTGCACGGTGGTGGCGCGAGTTATGGTTGCTTACCATAACTGGGGAATTTCAAGGGTTTTTCGGTTTTACTTGGAACCATAACATCCTTTTAACGTTTTTTCACTGAATTTCATAGGTATTTAGTAGCAAAACTTAACCATAACGTCCCTTTAACAAAGTTTTTTCACTGCATTTCATAGGTTTTTAGTAGCACAACTTAACCATAATGTCCCTTTAACAAAGTTTTTAAACTGAATTTCATAGGTTTTTAGTAGCAAAGCTTAAAAATAGTAGCTTTGACTTTATGTACATGTAATATGGAACATATTGAATCACTTCTACTGAATGTAATGTCTGCAAACATTTTTGATGCCCGCGGACATAATCGGACAACAGTACCACTACCTAAAAAGTCTGGGGGGGTGGGAGCATGTTTCATTGTTATATTACAACATGATAACATTTAAAAAATTCACAAAGTAGTACACATACATATTATATGTAGTATTACATAAGAAATGTAACCCATATATATACCACACTAACCATTCATTTAAATACAATATATTCTAAAATGGAATATACCAAGTGAAGATAAATAGGCTTCCAACATAATTGCCTCACAGACACTCCACAACTAAGACCAACACCAGACCTACAGACTACTCAGAACATATCTTACCTGAAATAGTAAGTGTACATCATTTTACTCATATCTTTATAAACTTTCTGTATTAGATTAAAAAAAAATATTTATTTTTTTTTCTCCCAGAAATGTCTAGTACTCTGAATGGCTAGAGGAGCACTTCCCACATGACGAAATGTCAGAAAATAGTGAAGCTAATGGTACAGACTTTACAATATAAATCATTCAAGTGTTATTATTTTATATATATTTAACATATATATTTCTTTTTGTACAGAGCATACCAAAATAGAAACTATGTCTGAAGAAACTGTTATGGAAAACACGCTTGACAGATTAAAGAAAAAATGGATTTATTATTGAGCAATTTTAATAATTTGAAAACTTTTGCTTAGGATCATTTTAAATCAAAAACCTCATACAATTGTCCCACATGTACTTGTCCCCCCTCACCATATCCCAATCAATTATCCCCAAACCCTCTCCATAATCCAAAACATTTTGATGAGACTTCCATCCCTTCTTCACCTGATATCAATCATGTTGAAACCCCTAATTCTCCTGTTTTGGTTTCTGTTTCTGCCTCACCTTCTCTGTCATAAATTATGAATATATGTGAAATAAAGTTAAATTGTTATATTGTGTTGTAATTACTTCCCATTTTTTATTTTTTAAAAACAATGTAGATGTCCGCGAACAGCGTGGGTGTTCTGAAATGTTCGTAAATAAACGAAAATGGAGGTGTCCTGAAGAACACTATACCTGTCCGTACTGTTCGCTACCAAGTTGAAACTGTTCAAAGAACACAAGCGGTGTCCTGAAATGTTCGTAATTAAACGAAAATGGAGGTGCCCTTAAGAACACTATTCCTGTCCGTAACTGTTCGCTAGCAAGTTGAATCTGTTCTAAGAACACAAGCGGTGTCCTGCAATGTTCGTAATTAAACGAAAATGGAGGTGTCCTAAAGAACACTATACCTGTCCGTACTGTTCGCTAGCAAGTTCAAACTGTTCTAAGAACCCAGTTGGTGTCCTGAAATGTTCGTAATTAAACGAAAATGGAGGCGTCCTAAAGAACACTATATCTGTCCATAGTGTTCGCTAGGAAGTTTAAACTGTTCTAGAACATACGCGATGTGCAGAAATGTTCGTTTGATGTGTGACGCACTTTTAATTAATTCAGGACCCGAACACTGTCCGTAGAACATCAACGCTCATGCGCAAACCAATGTCTGTGCATTTGGTGTCCTTCAGACAGGAGCTTCCTTCGCGGACCTGTTCAGGGAGGGATCATGTGACCGCGCCCATGCTGATCGCGTGTTCTGAATGCGGACACTGTTTGTGTCCCCGAACAATTTAAAATTACATTTTCGAGTAATCCACAATATTTTTCCATAAAAACTCATCATGGCACAAGTCCCACATAGTAATCCTAAGTTTCTACATATCTTTTGAAACTTTTTGAACCCTTTTTTGTGTTCAATCTGTTCGCGGACAGTGCGCATGTCTGCGAACCGCGTACAAGCACCCCTATAAAAGACCAGGCCCTAGAGCTTATTCTCATTGTGTTTCTGGCTATTCTTCAGAGCACAGCTATTTCTCCAGCAACTTGCTTATTCCACCATCGAGATGGCATCCCTGGCTGCAGAATTGCCACCTGGTGCTGCACCTGCTTCAGCACCACCCCCACCCACTCCACCACCACCACCTTCCCAAGGGCCTGAAGAGGGGAACAGGAGTGAGGATGCAGAGGAGGAAGAAGAGTATGATGAGAATGAGGTAGAGAAAATCCCTACTACCCGCACTAGACGTGAGTCTTGGGTGTGGCGGTTGTTTACCGTTCATAGGAATGGTCCTAAGGCTTGTGCGAACCGTGTCACCTGCAATGAGTGCAAAATGGTACTCAGTCACGGGAGGCATGTTTCGTACAGCTTTGGGACCACTAGCATGAAGCGACACCTCAACTCATTCCACACTTGGGCCATTCGCAAGGTTGTACCTTGCGAAGAGCATAGTAGGTTGATTGCCTCTACTTCATCCTCCGTTTCTGATCCTGTCACCACAAGGAACACCTCTGTGGGACAGCGTCTTCCTCAAGCTGCCTCACAGGCCATACAGAATTCTGATGACCCTTACCTTTCGAGAGTCACAGTTCTATGTATGTACTGTGACACAGTACTCTGCTGAGGAGAGTGACTTCGGAGTGCTTTTGAGACTATCGTCTCACAGCACGAGAATACCTGCTCACTACCCAAATAAAACCCACTCTACATCTTCCTCTCTCAGCTCACCCTTTCTTATCCCTGTGGTTGGTGTCCCCCCTTTACCCTCCTTTCCCCTCCTCTCCTAGTGTGTCGTGTATAAAAAAACCAACAAAAATACAAAATAAAAAAAATAAAAAAATAAGGCTCTTTTCAGAGCCGCCTTTCACAGTTAAAAAATAGAAGTGAAGATAAATAAAGCAGGGCCCTTTATATTTCTTGAAAGTCCATGGACAGTTTGCTAACATAAAAAAATGGGGTACTACCCTATTGTAACCATTGTATTTTTCTCTGTGAGGAAGTGGTGGCTCAGAAAAGAGCCTTTGGGAGGTGTTTGTATGTCAAAAATTATAAATACTTAACGCCTACTTCAAAATGGATGCTGTATTTCTAAAAAAAAGGTCGCAATGCATTTTGTACATTTCTCTGAAAAATCTGATTGCCAGCATAAGTATGATGGACTCCATCTCTGCGAAAAATGTATGTATTACGAAACATAATATTTTCATTGTGAAAAGAGGACATGCCAAATTCTCTTAGGAAGGCACAAACAGCCTTATTAACATTACGCCTTTCTTTCTCCATTTGTGGACCACATGAGAAAGAACGAAGCCACATTTGTCTCTGCGCAATCCGTGAAAAAATTACTTTGGAGTTTGGAAACATGTCCATGATCTTCTGAAGTCCTTCTTTCATTGCAAATTGCAAAGAAATTCCAGACACATGTCCTAAACTGTTCCCTCCACAATGAATTACAATTATCTCTGGATGTTCCTCTATCTTCAAAGTTGCACAGAGAGGTAGCAAGTCCAACCACAACCACTTCATTCCACGCACTCCATGCTAGTGCACTTCCACATGTGCAAATCCAAGATCTATAGATACTCCACAGCTTTCTGCATGCACCTTAAACCAATGTATCCACGAGTCTCCCAAAATCCACACAATCTGTTTTTTGAAACACTCAGCCATAGCTATCTGTTCTTCTCTCAGCAAAAAGAATATCTGAGAAAACCTCTCCTAGCACAACACACTCACTGAACTTTACTGACCAATCCCTTGCTACATTCAATCTCATTTGCATGCCTCCCCACCCCAAATTCCCCAGATGTAATACGCGGTGTCCTAGAACTACCGCCATGTCCGCGAACATATCGTAACTTGGACAGCTTTTCTACCATTTCCACTTCACTCTCTGTGCCATTCCCTCATTAGATATATCTAAGAAATCACATGATCATCCACCAATCAAATCCAAGACCTCTACATGTAACTACATCATCATAGATCAGCACTGCAAATGTACGGTGAATCTCTCGGAGTACAAGTCTCATACCATTGGCAAGCACGATCTACGAGAAATACTATACAAGTCTCCAAGATTTCTACTTGCAGCTTCGTCTATATCCATATGCATGAACACAAAGTACAGGTATGCATATTTTCTATACAGTACATGAACACATTTTCTAACCGACTTTTACCTTGTATAATCTGTAAAATGAATCTACGATCATTTTTTCATTGTCCTAAAATGAACTGTGACTTACAAACCTTTATACCGTTTCATTTCTTCATACACACACACACACACTCGCAAATAATGTATTTTTGAAATAAAATATATAGACTACATATAATCAAACAAAATTACATGCACACTCTATGATCAAATCTCAAACAATAATATTTGTACAAACACATAATTGGTTTTAATTTTTTTAATTTATATAATTACTTACATTTATATAGGACAAGCAGGCTTTGACATTGACTCACTATTACGTGGAAAAGCAGGCTATGACATTGACTCACTATTACGTGGAAAAGCTTAGTTACAGGAATAGTGGTATACAGTGGTACATTATGAATTTCACAAGCCATAGTAAAGATATTTTCTTTCCTACAGTTAGTCATAAGATAGTTTTAATGGTTTTGAGGAAGGTGCTGAGCATTTCAATTTAGAAAATCTATGTCTAAATTAAAAACAGTGTTATATACAAACCAAATTACTAATTTCTTTCTTTTACAATTGCAGTGAAGACCATTCTCCTGAAAAGAAGCAGCCGAATTTGAAGTACAAAGAACAACTAAGAAGTAAACTGTTCATTTTAGAAAAAAAGTAAGTAGAATGTTACCATAATATTTGAATTATTACTCAAACACACTGTAAGGTTAATTCATGCTATTTCTGTGCCTGAAAATTGAGATTCTGCACCATTCTGACCAAAAATCCCCCCGTCTTAAACAGTGATTTACTGGCAGAATGGCCCACAAATTCCTATTTTTCGACACACAAATTACCCAACTCAGCCGCTAGAATTTAGATGTTGTAGAACAAACAACTGTTTTAATTGTATAGCTTTAGATATACTATTTATACTTCTCCACACCACTGGCTTACTTTTTTCTGTCATCTGAACCCCAGTTTAGTAACACATTAATTCAAGAATACCCATCCCTAGTAGTTGTACTTCCCAATGCACAATCACACACCATTACATACATCTTTATCATCTTACTCAAACACTCATGCACACAACACACATGCATTGCAGAACACCCCAACCCATACCTTCTGTATTTTTTTCAACAGACCCTAAAGAATGCATACCAAAAAGCAACTCCGTAGAAAGGAACGCAGAAGTAGAGCAAATGAAAAGAAAAGTCTCCAACATAAACATCCATCTATAGCAGAATTTGTAAAAAAAAAGTTGAAACACAGCAGCTAATACAGTCATGTAGTGAAACAGAAGAAGTTTCTAGTACAAAAACCTTGCCTCCTGTATAAAAAAGTAAAACAACCCAAAAAAACAATTAACAGAAAATCAACTATCGCTACAAATAAAAGTTCTTCTATAAATATTGATATAGTACAAAGTAAGCATACCAAGAAAAGTATTTTAACCAAAATGTTCCATCACAAAGTCCTTCAAAATCTTATAAAACCGGAGAGAAACCAGGTTCAACACTTCAAACCTATCGTAGGAAAGTAATCTTAGAAGCGTTGATAGACAGTGCAATTCTTCTCAAAAGAAAGTTATTTATTTTAGTGTTAAACAGAAAGAAACCACTAACAAAACTAATAACTAAATTACAAAAAAGACTTCTCAATAAATGAAATGTCAACAGAAATAACTTCTTAAATATCTGTGGAGGTGAATGGAGTCACACTACAAGCACAGAACCATACTTTAATGAAGAAGCGTACAAACAAAAGCAAACAAATATAATTGCCATACATAGCAGTGGTCGAGGTTATGAAAAAGTTAATAATACCATAATGGAACAAGAAGTACTCCTTACAAAAATATGCCCTGAAAACGTAGATTTACCCCTCCATTCAACTGAATCAGAACATCTAGTGTACAAATGGCCATGCACGTCAATGTGTAACACTCCCAAAAAAATGTTCAAGTCTTTACGCCAATTCCTCAATCAATATGTGAAAAGCAAAGACAAAATCCAAATTAAACTATTGAACAATATTGATGCTTGTCCAGTATGCAAGTACACAGGACTACAAGGACATTAATTGGCCTGCATTACAGGACCTACTTACAAAACAACCTTCCATGATATCAAAAGGATATCAACACATCATGCAAGTATAAGAAATCTAGTCTATAAACTGTACTATGCTAAAAGGCCTGCTTTAGCACTAGCCAATTTAAATAAGATTCTTCTACATGGTACAGCAAAAGACCTACTAGAAGAAATCGACTACATCCAGACAAAATATTTTTGAAGTGAAACCCACTTACAAGATGAATTAGCTGTAAACCAACTTCGTAACAATTCTGCACACGGCAACCTTTCACTACACACATACAAAAAAGAAATACTAAAATTTGAAAGTACTTCAGCTGAAGTACCAAACCACGTGTGTGTATGTTGCCGCAGAACTTTTTATAAAAGTAACACAAAAACCGTAGACCTATCATCTAAAATAGAAGACAATGAAGATTCTAAATGGTTTGAATTAGCTCTCTACCTTATAGCAGAAAAAAAATACGAAATAACTGACCCCATAATACTTGGCAGTTACTGCACTACAAAACTTGACAACAACCAAACTCCTTCACATGCTATCACAAATAACTTGTAATTATATGCACTACCAAAACCCCTTCAACAACTTAATTTATATGAGAGCATCATAATTCAAACAGTGCACGCATTTCAAGCAATAATACGCCTTCAACCAAAAACTGCAAAATTACCTCCCTCTGAATTAGTGAAAGGTATTCGTGGAAAAGTAGTGTATTTACCATTAGATCTAAAAGAAAATGTGCACACTCTAGAAGTGCAACGTCCAATGCAACAATCTTTAATTATCTTGGTAAATGGAGTACCTACAAAAGACAAAAAAATGGTCAACAACTGGTTGGTTTACATAAAGTTAGAGAAGCCCTGCAATATCTTAAAGAGAATAATGAATATTACAAAGAAATTAATATTGAAGAAAACTTGAAAGATACAACTGAAATAATTCAAGAGACACAAGAAGCTGGTCAATTTGAGCTCCTAGATCCTGCTACAATATCAAACACTTTAGACCATTATACAATTCATCCATTGCACTCTAATGGCACCATAGAAGATGCACTGGAAACATACCAAATGCGTCAAACAAAAGGATCACCAATCAGCATATGGGAAAACAGTATAGAAACACATGCTTTTCCTCTACTCTTTCCTACTGGCAAAGGAGGAAGATACGATGATAGACTTATTCAAATATCTGCATCAGAATATCGCTCATTACGGATGTATTTTGAAGATCCCAGATTTCGACAAAATGTGGAATACATATTCCACATACTCTTTGAAAGTGAACTAGCAACTTTATGTTACGGAGTTGCACACATATTAAAATCAGGATCACACTTTCAAAATATGACAGCTACACAATTATTATAAAATGTTCAACAAAAAGATGAGGTTTTACAAGCAAATCTTACAAATCTATTAGCAAATATGCGTGGTACTAAAGAATACTGGTTTCAATGTCATGGAGATGTAAGTTGTATGATCAGAAACCTTGGCCCACCCACTTGGTTTGTTACATTAAGTTGTGCAGAATATGCATGGGAAGATTTACATGCTTTCCTACGCATATCAAATGAAAACAAAACAAACATAGATATACTAACACCTGGAGAACTTTGTTCTCAGGATCCTGTTAATGTTTCAAGATATTTTCACCATCGCATCATTGCTATGCTACATTTTATTTGTAATAAAACTGTTCCTCCCCTTGTAGAAGTGCAACACTTCTTTTAGAGAAAAGAATACCAAGCCAGAGGAGCACCACATGTCCACATGCTTTTATGGATTAAAGATGCTCCTAAATTTGGTCAAGACAGTGATGCCACTGTTTTACAGTTTATTGAAAAATATGTCACTTGTGAAATTCCATCAGAATCCACATATAGTGATCTTCATGCAAATATTTTACAATTCCAAAGACACAAATGTGGCAAATACTGTTGACGCAAATACAAAAACAAAGTGAAATACTACCCCAAATGCGGATTTGGTTTCCCTAGACCAGTTACAAATACGGATCAAGTGAACAACCTCATGACTTCATTTAGACATAGTTTTAAAGGTAAGTCACCTAAAAATACATATTGCATAAAAAGAAAAGAAGAAGAAAAATATATCAATGATTACAATGCAATCATTGCCCACATATGGAATGCAAACATAGATGTGCAGTACATTGCAGAAAATTCTACTGCAGTTGCACGATATGTCACAGCATACTTAACCAAATCAGAAAAGACAGAGCTCCAAGACCTCTGGAATGACCTGTCATCAGATAAAACAGTGTTTCAGAAATTATACAGCTTGGGCATAAAAATGCTGTCCCATAGAGAATGTGGATCCTATGAAGCAGCTGATCGATTAACTGGTACTGCATTGTATGGTAAATCTGAAAATATAGTATGGCTAAGTCTTGGTCCAGCTAAATCTCGAAAAAGAGTTCTAAAATCATACGAAGATATAGAAACAATAGCCAAACATGATCCCAACAGCCAAGACATTTTAAAAAACAAATTATTGGACACATACTACCCAAACAGGAGTACCACTTTGGAAACCATATGTCGATACCACATAGCCCAAAACTACACATACAAAAATAATATAAAACCTGATGAACAAAACAGTAAATACAAAGTGACAAACTATGAAGGCAGCTGAGTAAAACTCACCAAAGAAAATTTAATTAATCATATCAAATTGTCATTAAAGACTCCTCAACATAAAGAAGTATATTACATATCCCTGCTACAACTCTTTAAACCATGGAGAAAAGAAGAATAAATACTAGATAACTATGACTCATATGAAGACGCTTTCAAAGCAAATGAAAGCAGTATAACTGATGTAAACTTTGAACAGTACAAAACAATGTTGCACAATGAACAGCAACACGAAGAAGAACTCCAGGCCCAACTAGATAAGGACACTCCTGACAGTAGTCAACCTTCTGTCACAGGAAGCCAAGAACCACTGGGAGACCCACTAATAACAAATGAGGCACAATTAGCTATGATAGAAGTAGAAAACACCATGTGTCAGTATGAAGAAAAAGAAGACTTAACTATACTACAATCAAAGCTAAACAATGAGCAACGTAGCATTTTTCAAGAAGTAACAAAAGAAATTGCACATGGTGTACAACATGAAAAAAAGAATGCACCTGTCAAAATTACAAACCTATTCTATTGTATGTCAGTGGTGAAGCTGGTTCTGGCAAAACATTCCTAATCAAAATCATCAGTAAGTTCCTTCAACAATTGACAAACAACAAACTGTCAGCTGTTGTCACTGCCCCCACAGGTTTAGCTGCCTACAACATAGGTGGTGTCACTTTACACCGATTACTACTCCTGCCAGTAGAACACCAAAACAAATTAGATTATTACAAACTTTCTGCAGAAGCTGCAATGGAACTACGCAGAGTATTGAAACAAATGAAAATGCTACTAATAGATGAAGTGAGCATGGTGTCCAACCTAATGTTGGCTTTGATTCACCTCAGATTACAAGAAGTACTCAAAACAAACTATGAAGAGCTCTTTGCAGGAAAACACATTATTGTTTTTGGAGATCTTCTTCAATTGATACCAGTAAAAGGTGAGCCTATTTTTAAAACATTAGGACACAAACTCTGCCGTAAAACTCTTGGCAGCATTGGAAATGTCAACCTTTGGCAACAATTCCAATACAGAGAATTAACAGAAAACATGCGCCAATCTGCAGATCTCACTTATGCCAACATCTTAAAAAGTATCAGAGTTGGTATACTTTCTAAAGAAGCAGAAGCAATATTGAAAACCCGGCACATTCATGCACTTTATGGTGATAATGCATATGCTACAGATGTTATGGAACAATTAGCCCACAAAAATGTCAATTGTATGGCCTTAATGCCAACTCTTGCAAGCTGTTTCAAATTCAATGAAATAATGTTAAGTAAATAAATGCAACCAATAATGGAAATTAGCGCCACAGACAAACTAGATGTATATGGAATGACACTACCCATGTGTGACCAAGCCACAACATGACTATATAGTTTAGAAAAATCAATCTCAAACACAGCAGGCTTGGAAAAGATATTAAAATTATCCTTAAATTGCAGAGTAATGCTGAAACATAACCTTGACGTGGACCAAGGACTAGTTAATGGAGCACTGGGTACAGTTGTTGGCTTTCAAACATACCCACTTGACAACAAAATTCAGTTTGTCAATATTCTCTTTGACAAACTTTCCAAAGTAAAAAGAATAGGACCCTCAACAGCTGGATTCCTTCTCTTCAAAGAAATGTATGTACGCAGAGAACAATTTTCTCTAACTCTTGCATACGCAGTCACCATTCATAAATCACAAGGTCTTACCCTAGACAAAGCAATGATAGAAATTGGTAACACAGTCTTTAAAGAAGACATGAGCTACGTAGCACTATCACGCTTACGCACACTTGACGGTCTATTTCTAATCAACTTTGATTCAAGTAAAATAAACTCTGATATTCCTTGCATTTTAGAATACAATAGACTTTGTTCACTATACACTCCCCATCTAAACACATATTCTGTTCGACAAAAAGTAAAACATTATAAAAGAAAAATAAATCAAACAGAAAAGCAACAGGATGTCACTGCAAATCCTCCAAAGAGAGTAAAAGAAAGTAATACTTCATCAAGTTCCACAAGCAAAAAAGAATCAATTAGGGAAAGTAAACCAGGTACTTCTTCAAAGAAGGAAGACAAACTCCAAAAAAAGCAGTCAGATACAGAACTACCTGGACCATTTAAACTCTCAAATATAGTTGGTGTAAGTTGCTACCAAATGTAGCAATGAATATTCTATTTCAATTACCACCAATTGTTGAGAACATTTACTTACACAGTACAGACCCATTGTGTTTGCAAATGTTTGTACTTCGCAGAAATGCAGCAAACAATCCTGACAACACGTATAGTGTTTATGGAATAAGACAACAATTGGACTACTGTGCTGTAATGGTGAAATTCACTATAAACTCACAGGAAGATCCACAAGAATTTCTAATTTACTTATTATTAGTACTGGAAAACAAAAACATACCTATAAATGAAATCTTCCAGATTTCATACATGTGGAAACATACATGCACTCTCTGACACAAGAACAAATCCCTAATGAACGCTTTGTGTATATATCAATACCTAATTGTGAATCCGTTCCATTTCAGCAACTTGTAGAAAATGCAAACCATGGTAGATTATGTTCGACCTGCAATTCAGATAATCGCTCCACGTTAGTAATACAAACACATAGTAAATACGTAATACTAATGCTTCTACGTTACAATGCAGATGGTACCAAAAACAATTGCAAGCTGACTGGATTCACACATGGTCAAATATCACTTGGTAGATAAACCTTCACAACAATTGGTATAATCTACCAGGCAGGAGCCACAACCAATTCAGGGCACTACACTGCATATATAAAAAAGAAATGTGGATGGTTTGAATGTAATGATTACCAGCAAATCTTACAAACGCGTATTTAATGTTCTTAAGCCCAAAATTTGATAACTAAACTGTACTTAAACCTTAAGTACACTTGTAGTAAAAAAATATAAACTGTCACAATATTCCAAAAGCTATCTAACTGCCCAAAGATGCTACAACAACTAATCAGATAAATGAATACCACTCAAATAGAGAAAAAAATAGACAGCTAGAATACACCAATTGGTATCTAACTGTCCCAAAATTTAGAAATATCCAAACAGATAAATCAATACCACGAAATTATATAAAAAAATAAACAGTTAGAATACGCCTACTGGTATCTAACTGCTCCAAAATTTTGCAATATCCAAACAAATACCTAATATCTTACTGCTCCCAAAAACTAGAACAATCCAATGTATAAAGCATTAGCCAGAAACAACAGGTAAACAGTGAAAACAAACAAACAAATAAACTATAGCATAACAGAAAAAGGGTTTCTTTTAATCCACCATGGATTTTATTTCTCCCACAGACCCAATGATTTTAGCAACAAACACAGAAACTGAGCAAATTGCACAGTACTCTGGTTTGTCATCTACTAAATATGAGGGTAAAAAAAAAGAAGAAAATGTTGATTGTACAATGTAATAAGTCTTTATAAAATACTAATACTAACATGCTATTATCTTTTATCACAGAAATGAACAAGAAAAACATGGACTCCCGTTACTAAACCAAATAGTAAGTATAACATGATAAATACAACCATCACAGCATATCACACCCATACTGGCTTATAACAATGTTCCTTATAAATTTGTTTTTGACCCAAAGTTATAAGCCACTATGAATGTGATATGCTGTGGTGCTTGTGGCCAAGGCATAGACTCTTGGGTGCATGGTATATGAGTGTGATATGCTGTGGTGGTTGTGGCCAGGGCATAGAATCTTCGGTGCATGGCCAAATGGCCATGCACCCAACATTCTATACCCTGGCCACAACCACCGGCGCATATCACACCCATAGATTCAAGCATTGCAACCATTTTAATGTCCGCGGACACAAGGAAGTTCCTAGAACACATTCAACTTGCCAGAGGACGATACGGACAGCGTCCTCAGGACACCCCCATTTTCTTTATGTACGAACAATTCAGGACACCGCGAGTGTTCTTAGAACACTTTCAGCTTGCCAATGAACAATGCAGACAACGTCTTCAGGACACCCCCTGAGAACATTCCAGGACCCCACGAGTGTTCTTAGAACACTTTCAAATTGACACCGAATCCATTTTGTTTATTTACGAACATTTCAGAACAGCCGTGTTGTCCGCAGACAAATCGAACACAACAAAAGCGTCTAGCACATAAAAAAATACAACATTGCACCTATCTCATACTCTCCCACCCTCCCCAAACACTCTTACACACCAACACACTCCACTAAATACAATTTTTAATCCAAGTTTCCCAGCACCGTCCGCGGACGTCCGCAAATCCAAGATGGTGGGTGCTACTAAAAATCTGACGCGCTTCACGCACCACGCCGTCCAATCAGCGAACACGTTGCATGTCCGCGAACATCACGCAAGCCGTTCGGCCAATCAGGACACTGTCCGCGGAGCGAACCGGGAAGTCCGTCCGCTGAGCGAACAGAGATATCACAAATTTTTTTTGCCTTACATTTTGGTCATTTTTAAAAAAATTACTGGACGGATTTACACCAAATTTGCAAAAGCACGCTTTCGGGACCAAGCCCCTGCTCCTGCCGCATTTGGTGTAAATCCGTCCAGCGGTTTGGGCTGTAGGCGTGCGCACATTTTTTTCCCATTATGTCTATGGGAAAAAACATAAGTTTGGGACCCCCCTATAACTTTGCCCCCCCTGGACCAAACCTCTCCAGACTTTGCAAATTAATTCAGAGTGGGCCATTTACTTTTTTTGCAAAGTTTGGTGAGGATTCACCCAGAGGGAGCGAAGTTATAAGCCACCCAAAAAATGTTCTTCCTATGGAAACACCAACTTAACCATAACTACATGGACGCTACCGCGTCCATGTAATAGGGGCTTCTACACAGAAACGTACGGATAGCGAAATATCCAATAGCGAAATATTCTTTGGTATTTGCCGGTGGCATTTGGTAGACTGTGGGTGCATTTCTTTGATCTAAAGTGCCAGCATTACGGCTCATGCACACCGGAGACTGCGGGAATGCCCACCTTTGCTCTGTCACTCTTGTCCTGTAGCCCCCATGGTCTCATGTTTCTTTGGCTGCCTACTTTTCAACTACGCTTCAATATTAGACCAATTTTGCTGCTACATCAATACCAACATTGCTGCTATATTTATTCCTAACTTGAAGATAGTGCACCAACTTTCTGCTAATTCTGCTGCTATATTTACACCAACCCTGCTGCTATACTCATACTAACGCTGCTGCAATATCTACATTGATCATGAAGTCAATGCATCATTTTATATGACCTTTTTTTGTACATATATGCGTATTTATTTCTCTGATTTTTATATAATCGTAATAATTACAATCGCCAACATCTTAATTGTGCAATTTTAGACAATTTGAGATATGTGTCTTATGTGAACAAAGGGAATAATGTGATTAAAGAAAAATCAGTTGGTTGTCAGGAAGACCTGATGGTTGGTGGTCCCTCATACATAATTTCGGTGAGGATGAACTGAATACATTACGTTCCAATTTATTTGACTCTGAAATGAAATTGGGATCAGTGGGTGCAGAATCTTTGGATCCTATGGGCGGGACAAATTAGCTCACTGGAAAAGTAACATAAAAAATGGAGTCAACCAACTCTCTTATCCCTATTACAGGTCAAAGAATTTTCAAAATGTTTAATAAAAACATGTACGCATTTCGAGTTTAAATCCATAATCCCCGTTAGGGGTTTAGCTAAACTGGACCATTCATTGATAAATGGGAATACTCTGGTCCCTAGAGACCTTGAGCTGCATGACCTCAGTATTATAGAATTCACAGATTTAGCAGTGGTGAACAATGATATCACAGAATTGGATTTAGCCACACCGTGGGATACAACAGACACATGATACCTCGATTGGAGGATCCCCCACTGAATTAACAAACTATATTGATGACTATGTGGAAAAATCCAACAAAAATTAAGAGGCATTGAAAGTAAGTCTTTGGCCTATGAAGTTCACCAGGTAGAAGATTCTGAGGCGGCGACTGTTCACCATATCCTAAGGGAAGCAGACAATAGAATCTGACATACACAGCCTACTGTGTCTGCTTTAAATATGGTGCTCCGCTGATTTGTGAAACTTTATATCCAGAGTGTAGTGAGAACGCATGCTGAACTAATGACAGAGATCTATAATGGACCAGAGGGTTTGGAAAAGTATTGTGAAATTATGTCTAAACAACGAGTACGGTTGCCTGTGGAACACTCGGCAGCTGGGGGTCGGTTGGAAAATAAATTAATAACTAATGTGGTTGACCTCAATGAAGTAATAGAGGTGGTGGGAACGACATTGGGGTCACCGGATAAGAACAAGGCATTTCCGTCCCCTGTATTTGTGAATTCTAAAGCTGTAGAACCTGAGAAGACGATTATAGATTTTACAGTCAATGAGGTGACTAATTTGGATAAACATAACAACCATAAAGAGAATGGCTATAAGGCAAAGAAATTGAAACATTTGAAAAATATAAAAAAAGGAACACCATGTCTCATAAACATTTCCACAATTTAACTATACTGGAGTTACTGATTAAGGGTGGAAATAAGGGGACCCATGTATGTAGTGTGAAGACCCCAGTTTTAAAGAACAGTATGATTCTGACTGAACCAATTGAGCTGAAGTTTGTGAAAAGGCACAACTGGAGGGGTGGTAAGTCCCCCTTGTACTGCGCTCAAGATATTGGTAAAACATTTAGCATTGAGTGACCAAGGGAAGATGTTTGAATTGGGAACACAAACTAATCCCATAATGGGCTCTACAGGGGTCCAACCAGAGGGCATTTAATGTGGACATGGAAACTTTAATCGAAAGGAAGACTTAGGGATGGATTCTTCACCCAAACAAAAAAGTAAAGAAATGGTTTACTCCCAGAGAATTGAACAGGGATTGATTCCACGGGTTTCCAAAGAGATAATCCCACTCCCAGATCCTTTGTTTTAAAAATAATTATATTTCCCTGATGTGCCCAAAGAACTTGTGGCCATGATACTGGACAGAAACAAGTTGCCACAACACAAGGAAGGGGTGCAGCTGGATCATGATTCTTTCCAAAAGAACCTTTTTGTTCCTAATTTAGCGCCACCTATGGATGGTGCATTTAGAAATTCAATGCAATATGCTATGGATAGGAAACCACAAGGGCAGGGGAATGACAGAGCCTATCATATTTTTATGCGTGCTAAACGTAGGGTGGCATTGGCACAACCTATACATGGAAATGACGGTGGCTACGTGGAAGTATTACCAATCAATATGTGAACCCTCTGAACCTAAATGTTTTGCAAATGACAAGTCGATTGGACTCAAATGTACTTGTATGTTACAATAGTTGTAATGTACTGAAAAGCTTTGCTGAAATTCCAAATTTGAGCCTGTCGACTAGGGTCCAGTTTCTAAAACGGGCCGAATTGGCGAAATGTAATTTGCATTTCAATTCTCAACTGGTTATGAATTTGGTGCATGCGGAATATTGACTTTTGGAAAGGCTGGGATTTACGGTGGAATCAATTGTGCCCCAGCATGTTGCTAATGGGACCAACATTGGGGGAAATGTAAATGTTGTGTTCCAAGCTGATAGGTTTGGGCTGTGGCAATCAGGCAATCAAGGGAATGGAATCAAGTCTCTAACAGACAGGAAGAGGAATTGGGTAAAGTCACGTCCGCCCTAAGGAATTTAAATGTACCCCTAATTTGATGACTCTTAAATATTGATGCAGGGTGACATATCCTTGAAAATCCCCTCCTGGAATACAAGGGGGACTACTCATCTATTAACTAACCCCAAAACTATTTCCATGTTGAAGGACAGAAATTGTATTTTGCTGCAAGAAACATGGTTCGTTAGAAACCTGCCCAGGATGGCTTTGAGGTCTTTATTCAATTTGCAAAACCATGAACAGCAATGGGGGATAAAATGGCAGTTGGTGCTTGTCTCACTGAGTCTTGCATGTCTCAATAGAGGAGGAAGTGTCTTGGACCTGATAATTCCGACATGGGACAGAGGACATTGTAAATCAAATATTGACTATGTTTTTGTTTATGCCTTCTTGTTTGACCACTGTATGGGCTTTCAGATCATACAAAATGACTGGAGTGATCACATAATGTTGAAAGTTGGTATTAACATTATTTTGAATAGGACCTTCTGAGGTGCCCTTGTAAAATGTAGAATAGTACGAGAGAAAAAGCAGTTTGGTGGACACCTCACAACATTAGTATATGGAGCTAGAGCTTCTTATGAATTCCAGCACGATGGAATGGAAGCTATATAAGTATAATTCCAACTGTTTTGATGAATTCCTGGATAATTTGATGGTAAGCGCCCATCTAAATCTGGGGGTGAGATGTCGTAATCTTACTGTGAAACATCAGCATGTGTATTATCAGCATCAGGCTAGAGAAAAGGTGCTTATGCAGCAGGGAGTGAGAATTATTTGCTGTTCTAACTGGGAAAGGGATACATAATTATGTAAAATCAGACTTCTTAAACAAAGGCATATAAATTATACTAACTCTAAAAGGACTGTTAAGCTACAAAATGACGAAGAAGCAATGCTCTGCATTTTGCTTAAAAGAGAACTAGAATTGTGTTGGACCCTGATTAATGCCCAGGACCCATTTGTGTCTATTTCCCAGTCAAACTCAGTTTCAGAGTCTTAATGTCGGTAGCGTTCTTCTCTGTACTCTATGGGTTTAAACAGAGGGATATTTATGGGAATAGAGAACATTTGACCACATTTGAAAATAAAGATTGGCAACCTACGGTTGACCATGAGGTGGTATTAAAGTTCATAACAAATCTAAAATCTCCCGGGACGCAGGACCATATGTCCTGACTAATAATACATTTAAGGGCCTGTCAATTCTATGGGCCCATGTTTTTACTATGTTTTTTCTGGAGTATTATTAAGACCGGGGTTCTGCCACTTTCCTGTCATACTGTGTATCTGGTCCCCATATTCAAAAGAGGGGAAAGAGATAAAGCTAGGAATTATCATCCTATTGAACTCCTTGACGCTGACTGTAAAACGTTTGTGCCTATTTTTTAGTGGGAGTGATCGATACAGTGACTAAATACATTTCAGACTGGCTTTAGGCTGGGCCAATCGACAAATTTGAATGGTTTGGTTAATACGGCATTGCCTTTCGATTGACCTCTCAGCGGCCTATGATTGCGTTGACCACAATCGTCTTTGGACAAAGGTGTCAGCATCAGGGGGTTTGTTGAGACTTATCAGGGCCCTTTATGAGAAGGCAGGGATCCATGTCAGATTGAACTTGGACATAATATGTCCGGTAGGATACAAACAGAGGTCGGCATGAGGCAGTGGTGCCTGCTTGCCCCCTCCCTCTTTAATCTATATGTCTCAGACATTGATTAATATTTTGCAAACACTGTGTTGTTCACCCCCAAAGTGGGTGAGCTGCGTACACCTTGCTTGGCTTGTGTGGATGACTTCTTGCTCCTCAATGGCACCAAGGTCGGACTGCAGTGCCGGTTGAGTGCATTTTTGAAAAACGCAGAAGAAAACGGTCTGATTGTCAACCCTGGCTAGAACCGTATCTTGGTGCTGTCGAGGGGCAAGAAGCTAAGGACTCAGATATGGAGTATGCAGGGGGTATCAGTGGCTAATACAGGGAATGTCCTGTATTTGGGTTTCGCCCTTGTGTCCAAACCTTCTAAAATCATGAACCCTGCTCAGACAAAAAAGCTTTAGCCTTCACCAATCAGGCGTGTAAAATGGAACAAAAATATACGGGCAATTTTTTCTATGAAATCAGCAGTTGTTTTCTATAAGGGTAAGTTGGTTCCTAAATACATTTATGGGATGGAGCTATAACATGTCGAGGAGATTGACCTCTGAGAAACTATTGAGGCAGAAATGTGGAGATATGTTCTAAAGATGCCAAATTCACTAATGGCTATGACTTTTCAAATTGAATTGGGTATTTTATTGTCTGCTCTGTGTGTGCTCAGGAGGCTACTGTCACTTTTTAGGAATATGATTGATCTGATTCGTAACAGTTAGTTAGGTAAAATAACGTCAATCAGTGGATGCAAATCTAATGGGTATCTGTTGAGAATACAAGAACAATGTGACGCAATATTGACAGATCTATCTTTAGATAGGGAAACCTTGGTAACTAACCCAGACAAGGTAAAAACGGCTCTATATGGAAAAGATTGGATACATACTACTGAGAGATTATATAGGTATTCTTCTCTGAGTCACTTACAGTGAGAACACAAAAGGCAAGGGGCTATTCCCCCCTTTCGTTACAGTTCCCAAACCGCTGGTATCAGTATATTTTATTAAAGCTAAATTGGAACATTTTACCGACCTGCAGGGTTCTTTTCCAGAGAAAATTAGTCACAATAGAAAATGCCACTTCCAGATTCGGTAAGGTGGGAGGGCAAATTGAAACATTGAAGCACCTCAGATTGGCATGCCTGGCTTTGTGCATTAAGAGATCTATATTTATGGTGAATTTTGTAGCAAAAGTAGTGAAGACTCTATCTTGTCCTGATGTATTAATGTCCAGAACACGTATAATGGTATAGCAATTGTGGCATTCATTAAGTCAATGGACTTGTATAATGAACATGAAATATCACGCTGATTGATGATAAGGGATTGATGAATTAGTTGTTTTTCTGTCGTGCTTTTTGATCTTTAAATTGGGATAATTTCTTAAACCTTCTCTAGCTGGACCTATTGCTCTTTGTCGTGATGTCTGTTTTGGTATGATGATATTTATTAGAACGTATATATTTTATTTTATTGATAATATGAATTTTAAGGCTATATTATGTCTTAAAGGAATAGTGCGCTCAAAAATGTTATTGTCCCGAGCGTTCGGACATGTGGTTTTAAGCAAACTGTGATTGATCGTAAAAACATTTCCTATGCGCCTTACCTTAGTTTTCCACACTTTTCCACATGCACAATCAACGAGCGTGGCACGGCCATCTTGTGCTAATCTTATCCATGGATCGCTTGCCCTAAACTCAAGTCCCCCTGCGGCACTAAATAATATCATCCGCCCCTGAAGCTGATATAACTAGACTCGTAGGGCCCATTTCACAACGCGAATGAACGTCTCATGTCAACGTTCTCTGTGCACCAGCTAATGATGAGTCTCCATGGAAATGGCAGGATGCCTCTTTCCTGTGACTCGTTTCTACTCTGTTCAGCTATCTTTGTTGCTCGGAGCCGGTGTGAACAGATATTTGTACTAGCATTAGCATTACTATCGTTTGTAATGTTGTTGTATAATGGCAACAATGCTGCTCTACCAGTACGAGCCAGAGTATTCCGAGGCGGAATTAGTTGATAGAGGAAGATGCAGAAACGATGGTGCATCTGACGACAGTTGAGAAGACGAATCACTGGATCGAGAGCCAGAGCCCAGTCGCATGGAAGACATTTCCACCTGGTGTACCTGCAATCGGTGCAAGTTCAAGCCAAACGAGGAGGAGAACTGCTGCTGCAGAGAAAACTCTGGATGCTTGGCCTACATATGGGAAGAAGAGACACTGCTGCTATGTGTTACCGAGCTGCATGAGTTCAGGGCAGCCTGCCTCACAAGGTCCGTGTTGAAGATTATGATGGTGCTTATGCACGAACTTCGCACAACAGTTCGCCCTCCCAATCCAAATAACCAGTATGGGTAGTCTAGATTTGATGTAAATTTTTTTGATGTAATAATCTATCATTGCCAAATGAATGTAGTCTGGCAAATCAATACATCTCTCGCACTTTGCGGATAACATAGTGGTCATCTTATGTGTCTTTCAATTTCAACTAAGAAACAATATTTCTCTGTGCCCCAAATGTTATGGATTGTATGGGGGTTCACTTTTGTAATGTGTCGACACTTTAAAGCCCAAGTTGATTGATCCATGAAGTAATGTTTGCAACGGCAACTATGCCATAGGATACAGCATGCATTTTCAAGTAAGGTACGTACTTTTATCAGGTTCATTTAAATACAGTATTTATGTTTCTCTTCCACAGGTGGTACATGCTGGTGGCCTATCGTTCCTTTACATGGTGGCTTCATGGGAGGCTTGGATACCGCGTTCGACGAGCAATACCCACCTGTGTCGTTGGAGCCATTCGTGCCAAATTCCCCAGTGACAGCGGACGGTGCAGGGGATTTTCCCACACTGTGCTGCAACGTGAAGTATACAATGTGTAGTATATTTGTGCCATCAACATCAGCAAAAAAATAAAATACACAAGAGCTTTTATGAATAGCTGTTTACATTTTTCAGTGAATCAAGGACACGCTCACTTGTCTATGAGGCAATGATTGGTGCACTTTTACGCTCACCTTCTCTGCAACAATCCATCACCCCTCCATTATAAACGGCCAAGATGCCAAACACCATGTACACTTCAAAGGTATCTTCAAACAGGGGCCATTGTACACATGGCCTCCTCAGACCCCATGTCTCCAGGCTCCTCTCTTTCAGACCCTGACCCTGCATTCCACATAAGTGTGTCTCAGTTCAGCAGTGTTCCAGCCCTTTTCTGCATGCCTCTTGCTCATCCATCCCCCCATCCACTATCAATGGCAGTTCACACTTTTGGCCGTGCCCTCCCAAGGGGGCTGGCAGGGTGGGAACGGCCAAGGTGCCAAACACCATGTACACTTTAAAGGTATCTTCCACATGGGGCCATTGTACCTACGGCCTCCCCAGACCCCATGTCTCCATGCTCCCCTCTTTCAGACCTTGCCCCTGCAATCCACATAAGTGTGTCTCCCTTCAGCAGTGTTCCAGCCCTTTTCTGCATGCCTCTTGCCCATCCATCCTCACATCCACTATCAATAGCAGTTCGCACCTTTGGCCGTGCCCTCCCAAGGGGGCTGGCAGGGTGGGAATGGCCAAGGTGCCAAACACCATGTACACTTCAAAGGTATCTTCCGCACAGGGGCCATTGTACACATGGCCTCACCAGACCCAATGTCTCCAGGCTCCCCTGAAGCAGACCGCACCAGACACATGTCACACATTCACATACAAACCCACTTTTCTAATTCTTTATAAATCCCTTGATATTTATCTGGAGAACATCTGTGAGCACTGGAAGTCACCTCTTGATTATGCTGCCTGTTCTCCTGCTACTAACTCCCCTGCTGGCTGAATCTACTTTTTGTTAGTCAAGGTAAGGGCAGGTCACCTTTTAACTTCACTATATTCATCTCTTTCTAATCTCAAAATTTCTATCTATTTTGACCGAATGTATCCAGTAGTGTAATGTTCATTCATCTCAATGACTTTACCATTGTCCAATGTTTCAAGTGTTCTGATCTTGATATATAGTTGTAACGCTCACCTGACTCCCACGGAGGCGCTGGCCTGGTTCACGCTGCTGTGACCTCTTCTAAGGTGATGCGCAGGGTTCAGAAGACGGACTGTACCGGGCCCCCAAATCTGGCTTGTCTGGCTCGCAGAAGTATCCTTCTGTAGGTGAAAATAGGGGATTAACTGTCTGCGGGGTAATGCAATCAGCCTCCCACTTTCCCCTCTCACCCTCCTCGAAACCCTTCTGTGATTCCTCGTAGCGTCTCACCTTAGGGTCTGGTAGGACGAGCTCTCCATCCTGCTTCTGATGCAGGGCGCGTTGGTATCCAGTTACTTCACTGGATTTTCGGATTGGTGAGAACCAAACTTGCTTGGCTTCCAGGTAAGTTTTTTGATAAGAGGTTCCCCTTGTGTCCATGCATTAATTTACTAATGCTAGTGTCTTTTTCCCCATAGGGGCCGGGGTACGGAATGCCGGGGAACAGGCACCGACCCGAGATGAGAAGTGAATCCTTTTCTTGAGTCCATTCGGACTCCTTTGGGTGTCAGGATGAAACCTAGAAACTCGACTTCTGTGGTATGGAAAACACATTTCTCCAATTTAGCAAATAGTTTGTGTATGCGCAGTTTTTCAAGTACTGCCCTGACGTGTTTTCTGTGATCAGATTCCGAAGAGGAGTACACCAGAATGTCATCGATATATACGACAACACAAACATCGATGAGTTCCCGAAGGACATCATTCATGAAGTATTGGAAGCCAGCCGGCGCGTTGCACAATCCGAAAGGCATCACCTGGTACTCGAATAATCCGTATTCAGTACGGAAGGCAGTTTTCCATTCGTCGCCTTCTTTAACTCGTACCAGATGATAAGCCCCCCGGAGATCTAACTTGGTGTATATGCAAGCGTCCTTCACCTGGTCAAGGAGTTCAGGGATCAGAGGCAGAGGATAACGGTTTTTAACCATTATCTGGTTCAATGCGCGGTAATCGATACAAGTTCTAAGGTTGCCTTCTTTTTTGGGCACGAAGAACAAAGCCGAGGATGCTGGGGACTTTGACGGGCGAATAAAACCATTAGCTAGGTATTGATCCAAATATTGCCTCAAATGCAGATTCTCAGGTTCGGTAAGGGCATAAATCCTGCTACAAGGGGGTTGTGCACCGGGCACTAGATCGATTTGGCAATCGTACGATCTGTGAGGAGGTAACGTGTTGGCCTGTTCCTTTTGGAAGACGTCCTGAAAGTCTTGGTATTCCGGAGGTAGTTGCATGGAGGCAGAGTTACAGATGCTAAATTAGTCTTCAGGTTTTCTGGGTAGCAGGTTTGTATACAATCCGGCAAGGTTATTCTCTTAGCTCGCCAATCAATTTGAGGATTATGTGTCTCTAACCAAGGGATTCCAAGAATAACCTGAAACTGTGGAGCCTTGATTACATCAAACACAACACCCTCCCGATGGCCGTCGGGACCAATAATAGTCACCTCAGTAGTGGAATGTGTTACCGGTCCAGAGGCACTTTCATTTCCATCGACTGTGGTGATGACATCTTTGCTGGTTTTAGGACGGAGAGGGAGGTTAATCCTAGAGACCAATTCACGATCCACATAGTTTCCAATAGCCCCACTATCGATGTATACCTTTATTGCATGCAACCGCTTAGGCTGTTCTGGATCTACGAGAACCATTGGCACAATGAAATGCGAGGTCTGAGAGTTAGTTTTCAAGCTCGGCAAGCAGACCCCTACACTTGTCGGGCGGAGTCGTTTCCCGAAACAGAGTCTTCATGGTTTTTATCAGCGGCTCCTACCGCCTTTCGGGGAGGTTTTGCCGGGCAATCTCGTAGAAAGTGTCCAGAATTCCCACAATAAAGACATAATTTTAACTGCCACCTCCTTTCACGTTCCTTTTGAGTTAAGGGTCCTTTAACCCCTCCAATTTGCATAGGCTCAGAGACATCAACTCCCTTGGGATTAGCATGGGTCTTGACCAACACCCGGGCCTCAAACCTGGACCGATCTGCTTTTCTGTTTTGAAGTCGGTGATCGAATTGGACCACTAAGTCTATATACTCTGTGCATTCTTGGGGCGGATTTACAACTTGGGCCAAGACATTTTTAAGTTCTCCACGTAGGCCTCGATAAAACAACGTGACTCTTTTATCCTCTGGCCATCCCGTTTCCACAATTAATCTATTAAAAGTTGCAATATAGGATAGGAGGTCCTGATTGCCCTGTCGCAGGGATAGAAGTTCGTCATCCAGAGCCTGCCCCTGAGAGTGTCGAGCAAATAACCTTTCCATGCTTGCTTGAAACCTTTGAAAATCACAGAGAATCGGGTCATCTTGAGTAACCAGTGGAACTGACCAATCGGCAGCACAGCCGCTGAGATATGGCAATACAAAGGCTACCTTGGTCTGATCATTAGGGAAGGCCCCAGGTCTGCATAGGAAGTGCAAACGACACTGATTCATGAATATGGCGAATCGTTTGGGGTCCCCAGCAAAGCGTTCGGGTTGGGCCAGCGGCATGTTTCCAGGTAGATTAATCTGCAGAGGGTTACTGGAAACCACAGGAGCGGGGTTCCCTCCGGAACCGGGTACAGGAGTTTGCCCAGCTTGACCTTGCAAAAACTGTCTGGCCACGTCATCAGTTCTTTCCTTTGATATTATTAATTCCCTCCTGAGGGCATTAGTCTCTTGACGAGCGGCATGTACTTTGGCCCGTAATTCCCCCAGTAATTGGGCCAACTGATCAGTCTCAGAACTTTCCATAGCGCCTGGGTGGGAATTTGTAGGAAGGCTTTGCGTTCTGTAACGGTCACCTGACTCCCACGGAGGCGCTGGCCTGGTTCGCGCTGCTGTTACCTTTTCTAAGGTGATGCACAGGGTTCAGAAGACGGACTGGACCGGGCCCCCAAATCTGGCTTGTCTGGCTCGCAGAAGTATCCTTCTGTAGGCGAAAATAGGGGATTAACTGTCTACGGGGTAATGCAATCAGCCTCCCACTTTCCCCTCTCACCCTCCTCGAAACCCTTCTGTGATTCCTCGTAGCGTCTCACCTTAGGGTCTGGAAGGACGAGCTCTCCATCCTGCTTCTGATGCAGGGGCGCGTTGGTATCCAGTTACTTCACTGGATTTTCAGATTGGTGAGAACCAAACTTGCTTGGCTTCCAGGTAAGGTTTTTGATAAGAGGTTCCCCTTGTGTCCATGCATTAATGTACTAATGCTAGTGTCTTTTTCCCCATAGGGGCCGGGGTACGGAATGCCGGGGAACAGGCACCGACCCAAGATGAGAGGTGAAATCGTTGTAGAAATCAGGTAAGTCTTTAATGAGAGTTTTTTGGTAATGTCTTTTCATTAGCTCATTAACGCTGATGTCTCTTTTTCCTCTTAGGGGCCGGGGTCCGGAAATGCCAGGATGCGGCGCGGACCCGAAATGAAGAGGGAATTAATCAACAGGTAAGTCTTAACATGGAGATTTAGCTTTCCTTATTCCCTTCTCTCTCTCACCTTTTGTTCTGGTCTTTTTCTCCCTAGGCGCTGGGGCGTGACTGCGAATCCGGATGATCGCTGCTGAACATGGAGGCGCCCTGTAAAGGTGAGTGGAATGCGGCGCTGCAGCGATCGACGCGATGAGCTTTTAAATAAAAGTCTTCCTTTTCAGGATTGTCGGCGAGATGTCTCTGGGATGCGGATTTAGCAGGTAAGGACTTTTCCTTCTATTGTTCTCTTCTTCTCTTCCTTTGCAGGTGATCCAGGATGCTGGCAGGCGTGGCAGAAGTCAGGATGCAGGAGCAGACACGGTGAGCGTCCAGCTGCTAGATGCAGAACAACGCGAAGCACGTGTAGCTGTTCGGGTGGGGTTTAAATAGCCTTGGAAGAAGTTCCAGGTATGTATCCTTCCTCCAATCAGGTATCTATCCTTCCCCGACCACACCTGGATGGTAAATTAGTCCCACAGGTAAAGTAGTTCCTTTCAGGCCTCATGGAGGCCGGGATCCTGCAGCATGGTCTGCATCAGGTAAGTGCACCCAAGCACTTCCATAATGAGCCTGGCGCCTATGGTGCCAGGACTGATGTCTTTTATGAGCCTGGCGCCATAGGCGCCAGGACACTGTCCAAAGGGCCCCTATATGGGGTTGCTGGGTCCTTCCTTGGGGACTGGATGTCCGCTTTCGGGGACGCAGGGCTTGAACCGGCTCCCCGGGAGCGGGCATCATGACAATAGTACATTTTATCATTGTCAATTGTAATAGAATCGCATCTTTCTCCGACCATGTCTATAAGCATGTTTCCTTTTTATGCATGAAAGTACATTCAACGGACGAGTAACACGTTATGATTAGCGTCATATCAATCAATTCTGTATTTATGTCAATTCTTTATGTATGTAGTATTCGACTAAGCTACACAGGTTTTGCTTCTTTGAACAAAACAAACGAGGAATTGAAAACTGTTATATAATTCCATCAATCTCAGGCATACAGTACAATATTTTTGTAATTGGTTATACTTTTTTCATACAGATCTTATCGATTTTTCAAGAATGCCTACTTGTATGGTGTTGGGTTGCAGTTCTATGAGCCATGTCAAAAGTCAACGCTCAATCGTGCATACATTCCTGAAGGATATTCATTTAATAAGAAGATGGGTTCGACATTGTGGTTTTGGGGTGGACGAGATTGAAAGTAGAGCCCAGGCTGTCTTTGTAGACTTGAGGGCCAATCGATTCCCCATCTGCGGCCTGCACTTTAGCCAGGATATGTATGACCAATCGACAAACACAAAAAAGGGTCAACCCAGAATGCTTCCGAATGCAATTCCAACTCTATTGATGGACATGCTGCCTCTGGTGAGTCCCGGATGATGAATTAAATGTAAGCGGTGGGGTACTGAACAGGTAACTCCATGAATGGATTGGTGGTTTCGGTGTAAATGTGTCTTACTAAAGTTAGCATATTTACCAGATTGTATTACATTTTAACTATACCATATTTTACTACACATCTGTCCATGGTTTATGGAGCCTCAAATGAAGTAATTATGACCATGGACAACAATTCCATAGTGCCCTTCACAAGAAGCATAATGTTTTCATAATTGGTTGCTTGACATGTCCATTATTTTAGGAAAGCATACTGACGGAAGCACAGACCCTCGAAAGTGACAAACCCACTGACGCGTCCAGTATACCAATGGTGAGCACCACAGACTGGCAGAAGTTTATATTCACAACAGTTGCATTTTACCTACATATCTAATACACATCTAATGTTCCCTTTTACCACTACATGACAATGCACTGAAAATGAAGGAGCAAGATTCTGCATCCATTTATTTTCACGAGTCAACTACAACTTCAAGTGCTTATAAGGTAATTTTATTTCACTTTTCCTTTACAAGAATGTATTATTCTTGGAATTTCCAATAATATGAAAACGTGTATGTATCCTGTAGGTGGTTTAGACTAGGTGTCATGTATGGGTTTCTCTTTATATGTACCATTGTCTGCATCCCATTGTCTCTGTTACATTTTGCTGTTTTCATTTGTACTAAAACAAGTACTGTGTTGCGGGGGATGCTGGTACTTCAACTACAATTACATTGTCCTTTCCAGCAGGTTCAGAGTATGAGGTGTGAGTACTAACATTGAATGAAAGAAATTAAATCCTACATGGGATACTATTAGACATTGACATGCATATAAACATGCAGTGTTTTGAACTTTTCTCATTTCAGTTCTATTGTTATACTTCCTCCTTAATGCAGAATACATTGCAAAATGTTTGAGGGCAACATTACAAACAGTATGTTTTGCACAATGATCTCTGATCAAGTACACTTGCCATCAATCAGGTGAAATTTGAAAATGTACATTTTGACTAAATGGCGTGCACTGTTTGTGAGGTTATGTGTGTAAGCGATTTGTGTGATGAAAGATTTTAATTTCCAATACGATTGACTTTTGTAGGAGGCACATGGATCAGAGGTGGTGGTCAGCTTGCTGGTGCAGTTGTTACAGAGAAGACCATGGTTTCACAAAAAATCGAGAAAACAAGGGTAACTAGCAAACAATTTTGTTTTATAGAAGTGTTTTGGGCTTGTGTTTTCTTCATAACATGTTTTTGTATTTAATGTGCTATCTACTGTGTGTGTGCAAAAAATTGAACATGTTTTTACAACCCATCTCCTAGAGGCCCAGAAGGAAAAGAAGCATAAAGAGACAGACAGCAAATGAAACCAATGATGTTGGTTGCCAAACAGATTTCACCATGGAACAACTACTATTTGAGGTGCAGCATGGTCCATTCAATAAACAGACTTGTGATGCTAATGCCCAATGACCTGAAACTGAATGCAGTGTGACCGGCGAAGCTAGAAAAGTGTTCTTGGACCACTGCTACAATGTGAGAACTCTACAAGATGAAACTGAATATAATGAAGATGCTTTGGAAATCCCTGCAGACCACTTGACACAATCTTCACCCGCAAAAAAGGTCCACCCAATAAACAATTGACTTTGATGGTTTCTCCAATTCTTGTGCAAATAACACAAGCTGAACTAAATTACACTGGAGCTTCAACGCAGTTGACCGAGGAACTTGCCAAAGATATCAACTACAGTTTGTCTAGTTTGGTCGATTTGTCTACCGCAGTTTAGTCACAAACCACAATCATGCAGGATGATTAGCTAATAAAGGAGCAAAAATACATTGTATTCGACCAGGCGGTAGAGATTATACTGATGCTGAAATGTGCCCATAGGGGGGGAAAATGTGTGGGCAGCCATTGTTGAATTTGACGTGTATTACAAGGCACTAACCTAAAAATCCAAGCCACCTGTGTCCACCTCCATGATTCCTTTTCATGGTCCGCTCAACCGATGCTGGGTAAAGTGCCAGCTGTAAATCTACTTTGTTCAGCAGCTTTACTTTTTAGTGGCTCAACTTTTAGTAAGTTGTCCAGTTTCTGTCAATGTGTGGGAGTTCAGTTCCTTGCTAAAACACAGTACTACAAATATCAAAGAGAATTCTCATTCTACGCTGTTAGTCAAGCCTGGACAATTGAACAAATGACAATTGAAAGCACATTCTCAAGTAAACGGTTCAGGCTAGCTGGCGACGGACAGTGTGACAGTCCCGGATTTTCAGCAAAGTACTGAACAAACCACTTTGAAGACATGGAAACAAAAAAAAATTGTGAGTTCGGAGATCATGCAGGTTTCCCAATGTAAAACCTCTGTTGCAATGGAGAAAGATGGTTTCATAAAATCCCAAGAACATCTTTAATTGAGGGGAATGCAAATAGACCTCATAGCCACTGACAGACATGTTTCAATCGCCAAGGCCATGCAAGAGCAGTTTCCAAACATTTGTCATCAATTTGATGTATGGCACGTTGACAAACCCGTCAATAACAAATTACAGCTCCTGGTAAAAAGAAGGGTTCGGAAAATATTTTACAGTGGTCTCAGTCTTTCAGCAACTATCTTTGGTGGAGCTCCGAAACTTGTGAAGTGTCTGTGGAAAATCTCCTTGAAAAATGGCCCTCATTATTGCACCACTGTTTCAACGTTCACTCATGGACAGAAAATGTTTACCAATGTGCACATGGACCTTTATCGGAGAAGCAGCAATGCAAGAAGTGGTGGTTGGTTCCATCTTCACCTCCACACAAAGCTCTTGAGAAGATCTTGGTTGATAAAACTCTTTCAAGAGACCTAAATGGACTCACATAATTCTGTCAGACTGGAGATTTGGAGGTGTTCCACAATATGTGCCTAAAGTACAGGCTCCAGCGTTTGCATTTCGGCATAGACGGGATGCAAGCTCGAACATTACTAGCCGTATTAGCACATAACGAGAACCTTCATAGAGAGCAATAGAGGACTGCTGGAAACTTAGGCATGCTTCGTTATACAATAGCCTTTGCAAAACGAAGCAAAAAATGGGTGGCCAAGCCAATAACCAGGAAATGGAATTCAATTTTGTGAAAGGTCTCACTTTGACTGTGTTGGACCTGCATACTCAAATCGATCCTGATTTTGTTCCTAGGACACATACATTGCCACACAACATTGCAAACGTGCCCTGTCCATCTTAAGCGGATCTCCTTGAACAGTTGACTTTCTGGCATAAATGATTTGCAATGGTGTTCATACATGAACAATGGAATGCTATTAAACTTGAATTTCAAAGCTATTAAAAGTATTAAGAAATATTTAATTATGCACATTTAATCCACTTTATGATTAATTAATTTTTATCTTGAACGATAACATGCATGTCTGTGGTTCTTGGTGCCTTGGTGCCTGTAAAGCTCAACATAGGTGGCCAAAGTGTCCAAATTGTCTTTTCAAATGTATCCTATTGGTCAACTTGTTTTGCAAGAAGTGCCAGTTGAAGGATGCCATACAGTGTAACTCTATGTTTTTCCACCTCACGCTTTCACCACGCTGTTGTGGGTCCTTGACTGATCAGGGCATGGGAGGGTCAGATGGATATCACCATGAAAGGAACTGCAGGGTCTGAGCTGGTGGGTTCAAGCCTGGCAGGGTGTAGGTTGTTAGTGCATGGGAAGTTCAGTGGATATGAATGGGCACTTGGATTTATGACTCGTCAGTGTCTAACGTTATCCGCAGAGCACATTCCTCCACGAGAACAGTGCACGCACAGATGTTTGCAAAGAAATGGGGTGGGCTGGCTGAGCGAGGCACTGCGGATGGGATAGTTGTATTTGTGCAAAGAGAGACTGATTTTCAGGCATAGTAGAAAGATGTCATTGGGCCTATTTAAAAATCGTTTCCACGTTATCTGTTTTACTTACCCTAACTGTGACTGTTTTCCCAAAAAAATGAAATCACTAGCACTATTTATGATTACAAAAGTATTCACAATAGCGCAGCATTGGTGGATGCCCGCAAACAATTTGTTTATTTTTCAAACATATTTCAAATGCCACATTGGTCGGCTGTTGGGCTAATCCCTCCGATGGAGTGAAGGTCACTTCATTTGATGTAGCTTGTGGGGAGTTCACACTGACCAATCTTGTACAGTATGTTTTTAATTTTTGGCTTTCGTTCACACAAATGAAAGTTACCAGGCATACACGCTCAAAACAAAGTTCAATTGTTGTTCAACCTTGGAAGAAAGGAAGGATTTGTTATGGATTGAAGGACGGAAGTTGTGGAGCACCCCAAAAAATGATACAGTTCACTATTTTAAAACTTGACATTGGAAATTCTATGAAAATTGTTGTTCTGAACGGACACTCTGCGTTACACCGAGATAATGGAAATACCAAATATCATGTATGTTTGACTGAAGACGAGTTTATATATAGACAAACGATTGAAAGTTTAATTTTCTGACCAGTATTGCTTACTTACATTGTTATGGGTTTTTGTTGGGGCATATTTTTAAGACACGCAAACACAACCTCTATGCGGGCTAGTGATATCTAAACCACTTCGTCCCAATGCATAGAAGTGTGTGCTAACAACGTTGGATTATTGGGTAGCAGGCTCCCCTCTCTAGAAAGAACATGGCATGATTTTTGACACTTTGAGTGTCCGCAGCCATCACCTTCAGCTCAATGTCCCTTTCATAGATGAGAAATATTGATTTGAATATTTGTCTTTATCCCGGGCACATGGGCAGTCCAGCACCAAAATTATATGGCAGTTCATTCAACTAGAGTACCTAAGAAACCCCATACATGTGTTTCAACCTTGTTGTGCCTCATCAGTGAGGTTGAGCTGTGCCTCTCTGAGGACAGTGAACACGGAGTCCATGTCTGGGTTCCCCCAGGTTTCACCAACCGCAAGTTTGTTGCTAATAATACATTATAATGCCGTCTATGTGCTGTTTGAATTTTTCCGTCAGCTTCCGCATCCCATTGAGAGCTAAACATATTCCACAGCGCTAACCTCTCAAGCACATCGTAGACTCCAAATTTTCCCTGATGTTTTCTTTGTGTTTCCAATGTTTGTGGTTTGTTTTGGTTATTAGGTTTCACCCGGTGCAGAATCAAAGGGTAAATGAATGAAGAACGGCTACTGAAATATATTTTTATTCCGTTTTCTACACAGCTACATTCTTCCTTTCAGCAAATGTCATCGTTTCCAGATGCCGAGTGACGGTTTCTTCAACCAGCATTGGCAGATATGCCTAAATTGAGGGATGACTATTACACTGATGTGGGACAATCGTCCGGGACCGATATGCCCTTTGGCGGTAACAGCTACAGGGAGCAAATTGTCATCATTTATGGTGATCTAGCAAGAAGCTGATGACAAAGACTTGCGAATCAAGGTGCGTCAAATGCACATGTTCTACCGAAGGGAACACTGTGTGCCTCATGATAAAGTGTTGATGCTGAAACCCAAGGACATTCGAAAATTTGCTTTAAATGGAAATGTTCTCTGAGCGTTTTTTATGAAATAAAAGAACATTATGAATTGCAGAGTATACATTTTTCTTTTAAAAATAGTGTTTTCTATTGAGAGAGGATGTGATTGTTGAATTTCCGGGTTCTACATCTACTGACGTTAAAGACGTAGGTGATGACTGGGTGCGTTTGGCTATGCTGCCCACTAACGTCATGAAAGTCGGTGGAGAATATCGCTAAGAATAGTAATGTCAGCTTCAGGGGCAGATGATATGATTTAGTGCCACAGGGGCACTTGAGCTTAGGGTGGTCGATTCACAGATAAGATTAGCACAAGATGGCCGTGCCCCCTCGTTGATTTTGCATGTGTAAAAGTGTGGAAAACTAAGGTAAGGTGCATAGGAAATGTTTTTTACGATTGATCACAGTTTGCTTAAAACCACATGCCAGAACGCTTGGGACAATAACATTTTTTAGCGCACTATTCCTTTAAGAATTTGATAATGTGAATTATTTTTTTCTCTGACTTTTTTGTTTTGTAAAGTTTTTGCAAATACCTTTTTTAATTTTTGTACGTGCTCACGCTGCCCCCCTTCATTCAACTCCACCCTAGCAGTTCACACCTGCCAGCAAATGGAGCCCCTGTAAAAAGGGCCCACTGCAGGAGTTGGCTAAAATCTCTACCAGAACAGGCAACAAAACCCAACATTTTAAAGTACAGTAACAACACAAAGGGATTTTTTTTTGATACAGCTGAAATAAATCAACTTTTAAAAATTACATAATTAATTATACAAAATAAAACTATGAGCATTTCGAATTTCACATTGGAACACAAAGGGACAAAAGAAAAACACTGGAGCAACTTAAAAAATCACATAGAGAACACAAAAACACGTATGCATGCCTAGACCTTTTGAGGAAACCAGGTAACATTGTTTAATTAAAATTCTCATGTAAACAAGATAACACACATAAGTACATAGGCATAGAATTGTGACACTAAGTAATTTAAAAATACATTTCCGTAGGTAAAATGGTTTCCAAAAAATGTACCAAGGACTTCATGACCGTGAATCTAGAACTATTAACTAAAATGCTCCATGTCTCACCTTCATCCCATGCCAAATGTAGGTTAATTAAATTATTGAATTGTTTAGTGCGTATGGCCTTTAAGTATGGAAATGGTACTATCACATGTTGCAACGTTTCTATTGCAATAGAAGAATCACAAAATCGACAACATTTTTGATCAGCAGGAATGATTTTTCGCCTCACCAGTACTTCCCGCGTGGGCCACAAGTTCATCCTTACTCGTAAAAACTGATTCCTTATTTTTGCCGAAGGACATTTCACAAGATAGCTGGCAGCTTGCCCCAACCGTTTAATACCAAAAGTTTTTATATTAAAGTCTCTATATTTTAAACAGATATCATAGTTTTGAATCCAAACCCATTGATAATATTTAGCTTTGGCTCTTGATGGATTTTCGATTAAATACTGTAAGGAAATATCAGCTTCCAATAGAGTATTCAACACTGCACTTCGCCATTTCGAGGGGAAGGTCAGAGAGGAGGAAGACAAATATCTGGCAATCGTGCTCAATATGTTATTGTGAGTGACAACAAGCAAACACTTACAAAAGAAAGAGCACATGCTCCATTTGACCCTGCTGGATAATGGTTTTATACCCAGTTCATAGCGCAGGATAGGCATGGGCAAACAGTTTGGCAAGTGGAGTACCTTTCTCCAAAAGGCCGCCTCCAATTTGTCCCAAGCCTGATCATTGGAATACAGTTTTGATTCGGTGCCATATGTGAGAATGGGGATGAGTTTTTGCTCGTAAAACAATAGCAGGTGCTTTAACAAAAATTTGACATACTTGTAGACATGAATTTTAGCCTGTGATGTAAGAGACACAAGTTTTGCTCGCAACAAGTTCGAGTATCTAGAGTCACCCACACTATTTTGGATAAATAAACCCAAATATTTGTATTCCAGAACTATATCCATTGGTTCTTGTTGTAGATACCAAACAGCATTTCGTAAGATTGCTCTCCCCGTGGGCCTACAGACCATAATCTGCGATTTTTCAAGATTTACAATCAATTGGTTCTCCAGAGCATATTTGGATAAGGCAGATAATAAATTCTGAAGACCCATTGGCGTTAGGGATATTAATACAAGATCGTCAGCGTAAAGAAGCCACGGGATACGCTGGCCACCTAGTTCAGGAGCATCCGAAAGTATTCGAAGAAAGGAATGACCCATGTCAAAAATAAACAGATTGAACAGAATTGACGCCAATATACACCCCTGCTTTAAACCCAAAAAAGTAGCAAAAGATGCAGAAAGATGGCCTTCAATGGAGAGCCTTAGGCGCATGGAGGTCTCAGTATGTAGCTGCATGATAATTGACAACAAGGAAGCGGGACATCCAAGAGCGTTTAACTTGTGGAATAGTAAGTTGCGATTTATAGAGTCTAACGCTGAACGAAAATCAATAAAAGCAAAATATAAAGATTGTTTTCTGATGGCGTATTTAGACTTAAGCATGTTTATTGTGATCATATTGGGTAGAGTGCCTAGGCCACTGACAAAGCCTGATTGCAGGGGATCTACAATGGGACCTTTGTTTGCCCAGGTTTTCAACTTCCTCAATAATATTCGGGAATAAATCTTCCCAGGTACGTCAAGGAGTGAAATAGGACGATAGCTGGCTGGATTGGCTCTCCCACCCTTCTTATAAATGGGAATAACAATAGACTGTTTCCATGACAAAGGAATCTTCTGAGTGGCATTGATGGTTTCAAATATAAGAAAAAGAATATCTGCCCAAATATCTGGAAAAAATTTAAGGTGTCTATTCGACAAACCATCCGGGCCAGGGGCCCCGGAATTGCTTACTTGTTTTATACAACACAAGATATCGTCTTTGTCAAATGCTATGTGGAAAGGAGGTAAGGCGTCAGGTATAAATATACCTGGCCGTACAGGTGGAGCAGCAAATAAGGCAGAATAGTGTTGAATCCACCTGTCCTCCGTAACAACATTCATCTGAATGGCCACCTGATGCCTTGCTGTGGCTTGATTTATGATGTTCCATGACTGAGCTGTATTCTTAGTGGCCAAGGCCTTCAACATGTTGTTTCCATCAATTTCATAGAGCTTGGCTCTTAAACCTATTACCCAGTTTCTATATTTATTTTTGATGTTGGATAGGGCGCCAGTACCCCTAGATAGCGGCAACTTGGCAATAGCTCTTTTATCTGCACGCAGCCTAGCTTTCCTAGCTCTTATTTCATGATCATAAGTGTGGAGATGAGGAGTTTGTTTATGTTTGTGTGCAATGGACCCTGGTTGAAATAATTGCATTAGATCATAATATAGTATGTTATCAGCGCCAGGACCTTCCTTTCCACTCATCACCTCAGCGTGATAGCAGTTCCTAAATGTTGCTAGGGAAGACTCAGTCCATGTCAGTCTGTTCCAAGCAGAATTTACGCTAAAAGAACCCGGGATGGATGCAGAATGAGATTGATTACTCTCAGACTTTGAGGTCCAAATCATATGTAAAATATTCTGATCACTTGCTTCCATTTGAATTATTTGAAAGGCTGTGACATTATTTAACATGTGTGCTGAAGTATACATGAAGTCTATAATTCCTGAGGACCCACCTCGATGCCAGGTGGACCTCAGCGGAATGTCCTGTGAAAAGACTCCATTTAACATGTGCAAATTTCGTGACTTCACAAAGGTTAACCATTTCTCGAGCCGCGTTCTTTCAAGATGACGTGGAGGCCCCAGACAATGGAGGTTTAGGTCACCAGCTACAAGGATAAGGTCAGTAAGGCCTTCGAGTATGACAATATCAAGGGCTTTAGCCATACAATCTAGGAAGCAATCATCCGAAATGCCTGCCGGATTCCAGTAGACATTTATAGCAGCACAAGAAAGCTTGTTACCAAAGATTTTTGTCATTTGTAAAAAAGAATTTGGAGAATACCAGGGCTCGATTTTTAAGGATGAGGACTGCTTAACGGCCGTCAACAAGCCCGATGTGGGACGACCCTACAATCCTTTTACTGCTGGGATTAAAAGAACATCAAAATTGTTCCATGATGGCACATTAATGAACCAGGATTCTTGCAACATAACAACATCATGATCAATTAACCACACATTCTTGTTATTTAACAAATGACTGTGACCTCTAGAATTCCAACTAATGAAGGACAAAGCTGGTTTTATCAAAACCTGATTCTAGCATTGACTAATTTTGGCGTTACACTTATATGTTTTGGAAATTGATAACTGGTTTTTACTTAAAGTTTGGTTTGGGTGTGGAATCCGAGGACTATTTACAAGAGAGTCTGAAGAGTCCGACATGGTCTGGAGCTTAAAGCCCTGCTCAAACAATTGCGTTTTCACAGCCCATATGGTGTTTACGACAATCCTCGAGTTGAACCAAAGATTGACAGACGTGCGGTTTGTTTGGTTAATAAATTCGACAAGTTCAATATCAATAGTGCCAATATCATCCAATTCCGGGATTTCTCCGAAAATTGCCAGGACAGAAGCACGATTGAGATTGTATTGTTTGGCTGGCGTGGGGAGACAAGTAAGTGTCAATGCATGAACCGCAGGGCGCTTAAATCCTACTGTCCTGTGCTTTTTATTGTCTGTTCGAGGCAAAGTTTTAGAATTTTGCTGATCTACTGAACAAGCTTTAGTTTGAGAAAAAAACAGATTTCTCAAAAAACTTGGTCAAAGAGGACTGAATCAGCAATTCCATGTCTCCAGCGGCACCAGTTTCACATGCGGAGACATTTGGTTCAATCGGAGGATGCGCTTGAGGGACAGTTTGTCTAGGCGCAGCCTTCGGAACATTCTGTGAGGGTATTTGCGGTCGCTATGCATCAGACACAGCAGACTTTACAAGAAGAGTTGGGTCATTTGTGGCAAAAGTCAAATTTTTAGGGACAGATTTAAGTGCCATGTATTCATCAATAGCGTGCCTTAATTCTTTGAGTCGCGTTGCTTTAGCTACGCAAATCATCGAAGGGGCCGCATTAAATGAAGAATCATTAGATGCCTGATTTTGCAGAGAGTTTTTAGATATGTCAGAAGCAACACGAATCAGGTCATTTAAAGGACTATGATCGACCACCGGGGCTACCGCCACCGGAAGGGAACCTGCTTTTCGTATCTGCGATTGTGCAGAGTATTTTTTAGAGATCACTTTGGCCGCAACTACAGCATTAGCAGCTGGAATAGAGATATTTTTGACAAGGGATTTCATTTGCGAAGGACGTTTGGCCACAGCTTTGATGTTTTTAGATTTTTTTTGCGGGGGGAGGCTTTTTAAACCCCAACCTACTTACATCAAAAGGGTTTGAATTTCCATCAAACAAAGGATATGTGGCTTTTTGAGGAAGACCCAGTGCAGTGTCATATGTGCCACTCACATGATCAGTTATGGGGTTCAAAAAACAAGGAATAGTCTGGTAAGCATGTGAGGAGACAGGAAACGGGAGGTAAGTCTGAGAGGCTATGGACCTCTTGCTAGTCAGGGGGATATCAGCTGGAGAAAAGCTCTCCAATTTGGAAGCAAGCGTCAGATGCTCTGCCAATAGCTGATTGAGTTGAGTGGAATGCAAATCAGCCTTTGTGACTAGAGCCTCAAACAACTTTGTTATGGCTAAGATGGCAGTATTCATAGACATGAGGGCAATCCCTGTATTTACGCTGGAGGGGTCAACCGACCCTGATTCTATGATGTCCTGAGTAGGAATTTTACGCGGAGTAGGGGCTATGAATGACAAATTTGCTACAGACTGAGCAGCACTTATATTTGTGAACAGTATGGGGGATTTGGACAAATGTTCTGAACAAGTGCAAGATAAGAAAGCAGTAGCATTGAAGTCAAGATCAATTACAGGCATCTCCCCCGTATTTGGAGTAGGAGATGTTGTTGACTTCGTAGAGGCAGTTATAGAAATGCCAGCAGACTCAAGAATTTCAGCGGGAGGAACAACAGTACCTGTCAATACATTGTTTAATAAGATGCTGTCTGTAAGAGACACATTTTCTTTAGCAAAGCTGACGGCGCCGGCTACCGCAAAGGCGGGTTCAACCGAGTCTTTTGTTGAGCCTCCCTCCGCTACCAACTTGATTGTGGGGACAACTGAATCCATTTTTTCAGCAGCAGACAAATCATTCGAGCGGCCAGATGGATTGTGTATATTGTTAGCTTTGGTATAGCTAGGGACGGAACACTCGAGTCACAACAAAAAGGACAAATATCCATCCCTGCTAATATTTCTGCTTTGGTTTTAGATTTTAAACTCACGTTGCTCACACGAGGAGTGGAACTCAAGCATGGTTTCTTGATTTTGGCAGAGGACAAGTTTTCAGTGAGATTTTCTCCATTTGAGAAATGTAGAACCTAGGCTGGGGGCATGCCTGTTTTTAATGTTGAAATGCTACGTTTAATTTTCAGTCAAAAGCGGACAACAACGACAATATCAAAAGGCAACAAAAATACAGAGTAAATAACCTCGCCCGACACCGCGACAAGCGCGGCAAAGCGGCTAAGCGGGACTTGACCAGGACTTGCTCCGGTGCGCGCGCTCCCAGTGTTTTATAGCACCACCCACACAAACGGCAGCAAAGCCTATTAAAGAGAAAAGTGAATTAGTTCCAGTCCAAATCTACTCATGTAGATCATAGTGAGCTTCTGTTATAATTCACCTTCTGGGCGTTTTAGTTCACACAGCACAACAGAAATCCAAATGTGGTCAGCAGCGATCAGCGGCTAAGCGGGACTTGACCGGGACTTGCTCCATTCAAACATTGCTACATTTCAGCACAGATGTTACAATAAAAATAGACCATTATGATTACTAAAATGTCTCTGAAATCCCCCAAAAACTTTGGTTGTCAAACAGTTCTTTAACTGTCAGGTTGTAAAAGCAAAAGAAATGTTGAGGCTGAGTACCACAAAGGAAATACACCAAACACGGACTATAAAGATTCACAGATCATTTAATCTGGACAGTTCACAAAGAAACATAGATACAGATAGCTATCTGCCTCTCAACACCCCACAATGAGTACCAGCCCGTCAAAGAGAGGAGAGAGAGTGCTGAACATCTAGACATTCATACTTTTATTCAGTTTTCAGAAATATTGTCCAGCCTCTCTACATGTTAATAATTTATGGTTTCGAGTTTGTGCCCAGTTCACATACATTTTATACAATAATATGCAGAAGGTTTACTTGAGTTTGCATTTCCATCAAGTTACAATGGTGATATATATTCTTGGATCCCGCAGTAAGCCTTAGTCTATATCCCTTCACAATGCAGTTCGGCCTGTGTCCACGCTTGAGATTTACTCTCCATTGTCCCAGTGTTTACACAGGGATGAATCTTATGTGCGCAGACAACACTCAGATGGCAGTTCATACAGAGCACAAGGTCTCTTTACCTAATCTAAACAGTCGGTTCTCGGACAGCCTAAACATTAACAGAACTCAAAGGTTGAGAGGCTTGGTTGCAAGTTGAAAACACAGTCCACCATTTTAGAACAGAGAATCATACGAACAGAAATAAAAATGGCAGATGACTCTAAAATGGCGGCGAAGTCAATCCAAAATCAGAAGTTGGCACTACGGTTTTCCCCATAGAGCAATTAGGCTTAGGCCAATATAAATCAAAAGGAGGCACTATATAATTTTGGTCCAACAAACCCTCCTTTTGCCCTAAGCCAAGTGCTAAACTAGAGATTAGTCGCTTCAAGAGTAACTCCATATTTCAATATCCATACATCCTGAATCACATTCATCAGATATATCACATTCATCAGATATATCAATTGCCATAAGATGTGCGACGGAAATTTCCTTCATCACAAATTTGTTGGTCATTCTTCCCGGGGCGTGTACCTTTGGTCTTAACGTTCCCATAGTCTGTGCACAACATCCCCCTAACATTGAACATATGGCAGGAAGACATTGTATACAGCAACAACAAAACAACAGAATACCCAGAATGATCAATAAGACCAAGAGAAGCTTCCATCCCCAAGATCGTAAGAAGTCTCAGAAGCAAGTACTAAGATCCCAGTTTCCCTTGGGAATGTATACTTCAGAACTCAAGACGTGCAGATTCTGTATTGCCTTAAAGATGGTCGGGGAGGAATCTGGTACAAAAACACAGCAAGTGGACCCCACTAATTTGCATACTCCACGACGCTCATCCACGATGACATCTAATACCATCCGGTTTTGTAGCACCACTAATATGATTGCTTTTTGCTCTAGAGTCATGTTATAGAGTATAACAGTGGTCCGGTTGATGGTTTTCTCCAGTACTCTTGCTAGTCTCCTAATGTCCTAAGAATTCATAATCTGCCCCCAAAATGGTACAAAAGATTTTGCTACATCGCCCAGAATTTTTGGAGGAGTATTACCGCTATCGTCCTGCCTTGGAGGAGCCCTAGAGATTTCAGTGGTACTGGCTACATATATCCCTGGTAGCAGAATTCATAAATAACAAGTTCCCTGCCAGTCCCTAGGTAACCATGGAAAAGCCGCATTACCGTAAATGAAGTAGACAAGTTCGCCTACATACAAAGGTCTGTCCTCACTGGTCAAGTTTGCAACATTGGTGCAACCCTTGAAATCGCCCATTGACTGAGTACCATTCCTTTGTATGCAGAAAAAAACAGAGTTGGGGCTATGGTTAACAGTATAACAAGGTGGCGTGGCATCCCTATTACCTATCAGTCTATCAGAAGGCCTAATAGAAGCAACATTAAGCTTGCTCCTATTTGCAAAGAATGAGCATCCCAGAGGCGTTAAAACTTGCCTTTCAAATTTGTTCAAATTTGTCCCATCAAAATTCCCTGAGATACTATTGTTCCATCAGCCAAAGAATAGTGCCCGTAGAGAAGCATAACATGCAGTAGTTGAAGGCAAAGGATGAATATACCAGCCAACCCTTTTTCCCCATGTTGCGGTAAATGAGAGCAAACCCAGCAGTTTGTCCTTTTCAAAATGGCTTGAGTTGCATTCATTATTAGCAGTCATGTATTGTTATGATAGCTCTGTCTATGTTGAGAGTCTCTAGGAGATAGAGTGTGCAGGTGCACGAAAGGTGTAGATACAGTAGGAACATTCTCAGTAGGCAAGAAGGTTTCAAGTGGGCGTACTTCTTCCATATACCAAAATCCTAAGGCAGCTAATACTATGAAACTGGTTAACACAATTACAAGAAAACAACACGTTTTAAAAGACCATGTATTTGATCGTCTATTGTCATTATTGGCCACACAGTCACTTGTTTGTTCCGCCTGAGTAGAGGCGATAACAGGCATTGTTCCTTTGATGCTGTTCTTTTTTCCGCAAAGATTCCTGCAAAAAACTCTGTAGTCCGTTTGCTGGTGATCTCCTGATCAAGTGTTTTCTTAGTCGTTCCCTATCCCCAGCCACCTACTTTCCTTCAGATGCAAAAGATGTGGTGAAGGACAAGCTCTGTAGTTGTTCCCCTGTGACACAGCCGAACCGTGCAGTAAGTCTAGCTCCGTGGATGCAGATTGTACCTTGTGACTTCTGGTACCGTGTGATCTGCGAACAGTGTGTCGTTGCTTCCTGGTGGAAGTGATACATTTGCAGCAGAACCAGACAAAGGTGCAAACGGATCTGTAGAAGAGTGTGGAGACGAAGCAGCAATTTCTCCAGGCCCCGCGGGCTCAGGGAGTGTCTCCGAAACACCCTCGGTGTTACTCAATGCTGATCGATCGCTGGGAACAGAGTAAGTAAGTTTCTCCTTATCTTCTTCGTCATGTGGCAAAGGGAAAAGTATCCTCTTGACATGTGAAGCGTGAATCCAATGACGCTTTCCCTCTACTCGTACGGCAGTCTGTGTGGCCAATAGGACCTGATAGGTCCCTCTCCACCGCAGTGCGAGACAGGATGCTCTCTCAAAAGCTTTAGGCAGCACCCAGTCACCAGGTTGGATGCAGTGACCTGGCCCCTCGTATTTGGCTGGGAGGGCTTCTTGCACCTGTTGGTGAATCAAATACAGATTTTGAGTTAACCGTTCACAATATTCAGAAAGAAGTACATGCTCTATATCCCTTGAAACCCTAGGTTTAGGAAGGTTCCAAATGTTAGCTGGCCTCCCCAACACCACCTCATATGGGCAGAGCGCAGTCCTAGTTTGCGGGGTTGTACGCATAGAGAGTAACACTATCTGTAAGGCATCCAGCCATTTCAAATTGGTGCCAGCACATGTTTTAGCGAGTTTGTTCGTTAAAATTCTATTGTGCCGCTCTACCAATCTAGCACTCTGAGTATGTCTGGCCGAATGGAACCATTTATCGATCTGTAATCCCGTGCATATTTATAAAACAACAGCAGTGATAAAATGTGGACCATTATCCGACCAGATGACCCTTGGATATCCAAACCTAGGAAAATATTCCTTGAGCATGGTTTTCACCATCGTCATTGCTGTGGAATATTTTACAGGGAACGCTTCAACCCATTTACTGAAAGCACAAATGACTACCAAAACATACTTGAGGTTATTGCAATGCTCCATTTCAATAAAATCAAAGTGAATTACCTCGGAAGGGACAGAAGGTGCAACAAAACTACCACTTGGTGTTGATGTACCCTTCCCCACATTGTGTTGCAGACAGACCATACAACTCTGGACAAAACGCTCTGCAGTTTTCGTGATGTTAACATTTACCCAGACAGTTTCTAACATTTTGCAAATTTTCCTAGCACATATGTGGGTGGGACCATGAGCCATTGAGACCATCATAGTGATGTACATTTCTGGCAACATCCATTTTCTCTCTAAGTTATCCACCCAATACCCATCATCATCCAACCTCGCTAATCTCTCAGCCCATTGCTTAGTTTCCTCTAGAGTGGCATCTGCTTGGATATTCTTTATGGAATCGATTCCTTCATCTACAGTACAGACGTTTTTGGCTTCCCTTGTAGTGTACATATCTGAATAGAGATCGGTAGCAGTCTGTTTGGCTATGTAGTCAGCAAAAGCGTTTCATTTTCCTACATCATCTATGATTTGCTGATGTGCCACATATTTCATAATTGCTAGCTGAGTGGGAAGTACAAGCGCTGAGAGTAGCTGAACTATCAAGGGGTGCCATATTGAATCTTCTATCCATGTGAGGTCAAGAAACCTCTTTCTGCCCAAAGTCTACCGAAGTTGTGAACCACCCCAAAAGCATACTGACTATCAGTGTATATATTTTCTGTAAGCCCTTCGGAAAGTTCACAAGCTCGGGTCAATGCAATAATCTCTGCAGCCTGCGCGAAGTTATGCAAAATTCTTTTGGTTTCCACAATCATGCTTAGTGTAGTGATGGCATAAGCAGCAGTGGATGTACCATCCGGAAGTTTGAAACAAGAGCCATCGCAAAACAGCTCTCCTTGTGGATCGTTTAGAGGTGTATCTTTCAAATCAATCCTGCCTTTAGTTTCTTGTTCTGTTGTATAAAGGCAGTCATGTGATGTTTCGTCACTGCAAGCGATATCTTGCAGAAGAGGTAATAATTCAGCCGGATTCAATACACAACATCTTTTAATTTGGATATGCGGTGCAAACAAGATCAATTTGTATCTCGTTAATCGTGCAGAGGTAAGATGTGTCTGCGTTCTGTTTAATAGAACGTCTACAGAGTGAGGTACCAACAAGGTTAAAGCATGGCCTAGTACCATTCCCTTGCTCTGTTTTACAGACGCAGCAGCGACAGCTCTCAGACATCTCAGCAAAGCGCATGCAACAGGATCAAGGGTGGAGGAAAAGTAACCACATGGTCTATTCTTTCCCCCATATTCCTGCGTTAACACAGCCAAAGCACATCCATCACGTTCATGCACATACAACTCGAAGGCCTTTTCATAATTTTGTGTGCCCAAAACCAGTGCTGAACACAGTGCAGTCTTGAGCAAATCAAAAGCTTTCTGGTGTTCCATGTTCCATGGAAATGGCAAAGAAATGCCCTTCTTTGTCAAAGCCAACATTGGTTTGATCACTAGCGAAAAGTTCGGGATCCACTGTCTACAGTAAGAAGCCATTCCTATGAAGGCTCTGACTTCCTTCTGCGTATTTGGGACAGACATGCTAGAAATGATTTTAATTTGTTCAGGTGTCTATCTTCTTCCCTCCTTTGACAGGAGATAGCCTAAATAGGCGACCTCCTGTCGACAATATTGAAACTTTTCCAGAGAAGCTTTATGTCCATGTTTTGCTAGATGAATAAGCAATAACACAGTGCCTTCTTTGCAAGCACGTTCTGAATCTGTAGCCAAAACAGGATAGTCAAAATATTGAAGCACTATACAAGTAGTATGATATGATATGATATGATATGGCATTTGTAACGCGCCTATACACAAGTGTTTCAAGGCGCGACGAGGCAGGGAGGGGGGGACAAAGGGAGACAGACAACGATCCTACTAGGGCAGGTGTCATTCAGATCGCGCAAGTGCAAGGTTAAGGGGACAGGAAAAGTTCAAGGGGGAAAGGGAGGGGGGAAAGTGCAGTACAGGGTTAGTAACGAACAAGATAAATAATAAGGGCCAGCTGGTGGCAAGTGCAAGATAAGTGCAGACAAGTGCTGGGCAGAGGGGCTGTAGCGATCCAGAGACAATCCCGCAGTGCAGGGGTTGCCGGGAAGGCAGTGCAGGGGAGAGTGGCTGGGCCAAGGACCAAGATTGGTGAGTGGCCCAGTTGCTGATTTAGTACAATTTCAGTGATTTAGCAGGGGAGAGAGGGAGAGAAAGCAGAATCAAAGAGGAGGTTTTTGAGACACTTCCGGAACCGGAGATGGTTCTCCTCAAGTTTTAGGGAGGCAGGAAGGCTGTTCCAGAGGGAGGCCCCTGCAGCAGAGAGAGATCTCCCACCAACTCGTTGCTTAGAGAAGCGGCTGCCCCTGAGGGAGTTGGAGGCGGATGAGCGAAGTGCACGAGAAGGAAGATATTTAGGAAGGGAGAGTTGAAGGTATTTTGGCCCCAGGCCCCAGAAGGCCATGTGGACAATGCAGAGTGTTTTGAACTTAATCCTCGCAGCCACAGGGAGCCAGTGTAGCGATTTCAGTCCTGGAGAGATGCAGTCCTGGGGCTTGAGGCCAAGGACAAGTCTTGCAGTCCTGTTCTGGATGAGTTGCAGAGGGCGGAGAGTAGAGGCAGGCAGATTTCGGTAGAGACTGTTACAGTAGTCCAGCTTCGAGAGAACCAGGGCTCTGGAGACAGTGAGCTTCTGGGGGAAGGAGAGGAAAGGACGGATACCTCTGAGGAGGTGCAGCAGGTAGTGACTTATTAGAAACGTCAGAAATGTGAGGCGAGAAGGAGAGAGTGGAGTCGAAGATGACCCCGAGGTTTTTAGCCTTGCAGGTAGGAGCAGGAAGAGGGCCAAGAGAGGCCGGCCAGAGAGCTGCAGGGAAGGAGGGAGTGGGTGTGCCGATGAGTAGAATCTTGGTCTTACTGGCATTACGGCAGAGGTCATTGGCAGCACACCCCTCCTGGATAGCAGACAGACAGTCAGAGATGAGGGAAGGAGAAGAGGAGGCCGAGGGTAGCCTGAAAATGAGCTGGGTATCATCAGCATAGCACTGAAAGTAGGGGCAGACAGCAGTGATGCGGTGGGCGAGAAGTGCCAGGTACTGGTTGAAAAGCCAGGGAGAGAGGTTAGAACCCTGGGGGACACCACAGGTAGAGAAAAAGATGTCAGACAGGAAAGACCCCAGTTAGACCTGGGAGGGTCGATTTGAGAGGAAAGAGGTCAGCCAAGCCAGAGCCTGACCAGTGATACCCAGGTTATCATGGAGACGGTTGAGCAGGATGGTATGGTTGACAGTATCAAAGGCAGAAGAGAGATCAAGCAAGATGAGAACACATTGAATGTTAGAGTCAAGGTTCGAGAGCAGGTCCTCACGGATGTTCAGGAGAGCAGTTTCCGTGCTTCTGGTAGCTCTGAAGCCAGACTGGTGGTCATGAAGGCTACCAACAGATTCCGCATGGAGATTAAGCTGGGAGATGGCAAGTTTCTCCAGGAGCTTGCCCAGGAAAGGAGTGATAGAGATAGGGCGATAGTTAGCTGGGCAGGACGGGTCGGAGGAGGGTTTCCTAAGAAGGGGTGCACAAGGGAGTGCTTGAGAGGGGATGGGAAGACTCCAGAGGCGAAGGAGTGATTGCAGAAGTCAGCAAGGGCAGGAGCCAAGGAGTCAATGTGGTCCTTAATAGTTTTGGAGGAGCAGGGGTGGACCTGTGTTGATGAGACTTTCATAGATCGGACTTGTCTTGAAACCTCATCAACAGAAAAAAGTGGAAAGGCAGAGAAGGAGAGAGGAGGGGTGGCTGCAGAATGGCCAGAGGACGGGCAGGGAATAGAGGGGGGGTGATGGGAGGAGAGTGAGGACAGGATGTCCTGAGTTTTTTAAATGAAGTGAGAGCCCAGTGCCGTACAGAGGGCCTGGGAGGGGACAGGAGAGGTAGAAACTGCAGCAGGGTTGGCCAGCTCCTTGCAGATTAGGCAACTCAAGTGTTTCGAGCTGTTCTTTCAAAGCCCTACTGTAAATGCTTGGACTGTGTACCCTTGTGTCGCACGGGTGAATGTAAACTAGCGTCCCCATAGGGTGAGCGCGAACAGGTATCTGCTATCCTTGTGTATAGGAGTGCTAAAGAAGGCATTCTTAAGATCTATGACACTAAAATGAGTAGCAGAAGCTGGGATCATTGTTAATATCATTGTCACATCAGGCACAATAGGAAATTGTTGAGCGACGATCTTATTGATAGCGCGTAAATCGATAATGAAACGGAAAGGGGACAGGAAAAGTTCAAGGGGGAAAGGGAGGGGGGAAAGTGCAGTACACGGTTAGTAACGAACAAGATAAATAATAAGGGCCAGCTGGTGGCAAGTGCAAGATAAGTGCAGACAAGTGCTGGGCAGAGGGGCTGTAGCGATCCAGAGACAATCCCGCAGTGCAGGGGTTGCCGGGAAGGCAGTGCAGGGGAGAGTGGCTGGGCCAAGGACCAAGATTGGTGAGTGGCCCAGTTGCTGATTTAGTACAATTTCAGTGATTTAGCAGGGGAGAGAGGGAGAGAAAGCAGAATCAAAGAGGAGGGTTTTGAGACACTTCCGGAACCGGAGATGGTTCTCCTCAAGTTTTAGGGAGGCAGGAAGGCTGTTCCAGAGGGAGGCCCCTGCAGCAGAGAGAGATCTCCCACCAACTCGTTGCTTAGAGAAGCGGCTGCCCCTGAGGGAGTTGGAGGCGGATGAGCGAAGTGCACGAGAAGGAAGATATTTAGGAAGGGAGAGTTGAAGGTATTTTGGCCCCAGGCCCCAGAAGGCCATGTGGACAATGCAGAGTGTTTTGAACTTAATCCTCGCAGCCACAGGGAGCCAGTGTAGCGATTTCAGTCCTGGAGAGATGCAGTCCTGGGGCTTGAGGCCAAGGACAAGTCTTGCAGTCCTGTTCTGGATGAGTTGCAGAGGGCGGAGAGTAGAGGCAGGCAGATTTCGGTAGAGACTGTTACAGTAGTCCAGCTTCGAGAGAACCAGGGCTCTGGAGACAGTGAGCTTCTGGGGGAAGGAGAGGAAAGGACGGATACCTCTGAGGAGGTGCAGCAGGTAGTGACTTATTAGAAACGTCAGAAATGTGAGGCGAGAAGGAGAGAGTGGAGTCGAAGATGACCCCGAGGTTTTTAGCCTTGCAGGTAGGAGCAGGAAGAGGGCCAAGAGAGGCCGGCCAGAGAGCTGCAGGGAAGGAGGGAGTGGGTGTGCCGATGAGTAGAATCTTGGTCTTACTGGCATTACGGCAGAGGTCATTGGCAGCACACCCCTCCTGGATAGCAGACAGACAGTCAGAGATGAGGGAAGGAGAAGAGGAGGCCGAGGGTAGCCTGAAAATGAGCTGGGTAACATCAGCATAGCACTGAAAGTAGGGGCAGACAGCAGTGATGCGGTGGGCGAGAAGTGCCAGGTACTGGTTGAAAAGCCAGGGAGAGAGGTTAGAACCCTGGGGGACACCACAGGTAGAGAAAAAGATGTCAGACAGGAAAGACCCCAGTTAGACCTGGGAGGGTCGATTTGAGAGGAAAGAGGTCAGCCAAGCCAGAGCCTGACCAGTGATACCCAGGTTATCATGGAGATGGTTGAGCAGGATGGTATGGTTGACAGTATCAAAGGCAGAAGAGAGATCAAGCAAGATGAGAACACATTGAATGTTAGAGTCAAGGTTCGAGAGCAGGTCCTCACGGATGTTCAGGAGAGCAGTTTCCGTGCTTCTGGTAGCTCTGAAGCCAGACTGGTGGTCATGAAGGCTACCAACAGATTCAGCATGGAGATTAAGCTGGGAGATGGCAAGTTTCTCCAGGAGCTTGCCCAGGAAAGGAGTGATAGAGATAGGGCGATAGTTAGCTGGGCAGGACGGGTCGGAGGAGGGTTTCTTAAGAAGGGGTGCACAAGGGAGTGCTTGAGAGGGGATGGGAAGACTCCAGAGGCGAAGGAGTGATTTCAGAAGTCAGCAAGGGCAGGAGCCAAGGAGTCAATGTGGTCCTTAATAGTTTTGGAGGAGCAGGGGTGGACCTGTGTTGATGAGACTTTCATAGATCGGACTTGTCTTGAAACCTCATCAACAGAAAAAAGTGGAAAGGCAGAGAAGGAGAGAGGAGGGGTGGCTGCATAATGGCCAGAGGACGGGCAGGGAATAGAGGGGGGGTGATGGGAGGAGAGTGAGGACAGGATGTCCTGAGTTTTTTAAATGAAGTGAGAGGCCAGTGCCGTACAGAGGGCCTGGGAGGGGACAGGAGAGGTAGAAACTGCAGCAGGGTTGGCCAGCTCCTTGCAGATTAGGCAACTCAAGTGTTTTGAGCTGTTCTTTCAAAGCCCTACTGTAAATGCTTGGACTGTGTACCCTTGTGTCGCACGGGTGAATGTAAACGAGCGTCCCCATAGGGTGAGCGCGAACAGGTATCTGCTATCCTTGTGTATAGGAGTGCTAAAGAAGGCATTCTTAAGATCTATGACACTAAAATGAGTAGCAGAAGCTGGGATCATTGTTAATATCATTGTCACATCAGGCACAATAGGAAATTGTTGAGCGACGATCTTATTGATAGCGCGTAAATCGATAATGAAACGGAAAGGAATTGCATTATCCCCTTTCTTATACACCGGTAAAATTGGACTATTGCACAAACTAGCTGCAATTTCTTCAATTACCCCATGGTGTACAAAATCAGAAACTATATACTCCAAAGCTTGCTCACCATCAATCGAAATCTTATACTGAGGAATACGTGGCAACTTTACTCCAGGTTTCAAGACAATTTTAACAGGCTCAATTTGTAAAATACCAACATCATTGCCGTCAATTGCCCATACACTTTCCGGAAAGTCATTAAATTCCGGCGGCAAATGTCTAGTCAGAAACTGTGAGGCAGAAAATTGCTGTGGTGAAAACGTCAAACGCACTCCATCCGAAGAAAAATGAATTACCGCATTTAATTCCTTCAACAGATTCAACCCCAACTAATTTTCTCCACAGTTTGATGTCAAAAGAAATGGACAGTGATCCGTGAATGGACCCAATAAAATCGGTACCGGCAAAGAAACCAGAGTAACCACTGGCGTAACAGAAAACCCTACAGAAACATTAGTTTGCCATGACAGCGAAATGTCTGGAACCCGTGAATGGTCAATGGAACACTTCTGTACTCCTGTATCTATCAAAAATAGATGTTTCCTACTTGCCACCATCATCTCAACGTAGGGACCTTTTACGGGATTAACGGGAATAGATGTAGGTTCCAAACCCTGCTTCGGGCAATCCTAGAGAAAGAATATATCATCGACATGAATGTCTTCAGAGAGATAAGCAGTAGATGGATGATCAAAAATATTTCTATTATCCACACTCAGTTGCTGATTGTCTTGCGAAAAGGACTGTGAATTCTGAGGAAACTGGCTTCTACCAGGATCCCCCGCCCCAGGGCGGCCTCTGGATCGTATACCCATAATACCATATGTATTATTCAACCTCTGCTGGAGGATCGGGCATTGTGGTCGCCAATGACCCTCTTGTCTGCAATAAACACATTGGTTTGCATGTACAGGACCCAACGGTACATTACCTTGTGGAACATACTGTCCCCGAAACTGTGTACTACCCCCCTCTAGGTCCTCTAACAATATGTTGGAACAACACCTTAGTTTTCAAGTCTCCCTTCTTTTTTTCAATCCTTTCCTTCTCATTATTGACTCGGTTTTCATAATACTGAGCCATATTCAACACTTCAGATTGAGACTTAATTTGTGACTCGATGTCAGGTAACAATCCATGCACAAATGTATCCACAAATAATCTTTTTCGAGACTCTGTGCTTAAATCCTGTCTGCTAAAATCTGAAAATACTTGTTCAAACGATTAAAGAATTCACTAGCGCCCTCAGATTTTCCCTGGTTGGAAGCAGTGAGTTTGTCCCAAACTATCCTTCTTTCAGGAATTAAGGCTTTCAATTTTGTCACTATTCTATCAGGCAAAGTCAGTATCATCTGCGGTGGTCTCTCACCAACTGGCCTATCTCTACCTTGCCTAGTCAAATTATCCCATGTGTCCCCTAACCCTGGTACATCGTCTACTGTCCTAATCTGTTTCCACAAATCAGCAAGTAGGAGCACAGGAAATAACAAATCTATATCTCCCAGAGTGAATACTGACGACTGCAAGACAGATTCCTTCTCCTTATAAAATCCTGTCGGAATCTTCCTAATATCTGGAATAGATTGTCTAATGGTATTCACTTCCTGTCTTGAGAGCGGGACGTGAAAAAACTGCGATACATAATGTGCATCAATATCATAGGAGGCAACGCTTGTTGCGGCAATAGCCGGAACCTCGACTATAGGGTGGTCAGATCACACGTTCTTTGCGGCTCCCACTAAGGGACCTCGGAATTGGGCCGTAAGGGTTTAACGGCACTGGTCTCCTTACCGGTGACCGTTAACCCTTACCGCCCAACTTGGAATGAGGCCCTGTGTGAGGATTCCCCCCACCTGGGCAAACTTTAAGGGAAAAGTTAGGGTGTACCATGTCTTGTATGTTACAGCCCAGTCCATAAATGTTCAATAATGAGCTACTTTACTTCCACAGGTTCCACTTCCCCAAAGTACCCGAGATGCCACATGCGAACAGGATCAAAGAACAATCTGGGATCCCCTGGATTGTTCCTGAGGCTGGCCGATGCTCTTCCTTGTCACAGCACCTTTGGTGCTTTGGCAGGCAAATTGGTAGTGTTTCTTGCCTTTACTCAACAGGACCCCTGGGTAATGGAGTCACTGGGGTGCCAAGCCCAAGAGAAAAGTAGGAACCAGGCAGTGATGGAAAGGCAGCACATTCAGTCTTCTTGGTGGTCTCCGTTGGTGGTTCATTACTCCAGCTGTGGATGTACCACAAAGGTGAACCTTCCTCTGGACTCTGAAAAGGCCTGTCTTGAGAGGATATGATTGCTGGGGACCTTGGGTGCCTTTTTGCTGTGATGATTGCAGTAGCAGAAGTAGGTGTCAGTTTCAGAATATCCCTTGAACGATTCTTTGATAAGGTGGAATTTTCACAGCTCTGGGTATCAAGCAGCAGTCACACACATTCATACAGATCCTGGGTGATACACCTTGACTTCTTTGGATCAGAATGTCCAAGCATTCCTCTTCTGGACTCATGAAGACCCCTTTACTTGATGACAGACATGCTGGACTGGCTTCCAGTGTACTTCTGATGAAGAGCAGCAGGTGCACGGTAGTCCCTTGTAGCTTAAGAAGAGGTTGCCTATCTAGGACCTCTCTTGGATCAGTCCTTGGAATAACACAGCAGCTTTTGGATTACTTGAAGAAATGCAACAGCAGACTTCTTCCTCCAGCTGGGTTCCAGGAAACAGATGTGTCTTGCTTCAGCTTTGACTTCAGCTTCTTAACTTAGCTTCTGAACAAATTGGTCAATGTGAGGTACCTAGTTATACAGGCTCTGACTTCCACCTGAGAACCCACCAGCTGGTGACAAGAGATACAATGAATACCCCAATTGCTCACCCAAATGTGGTTGAAAATATGCTGAGAAGTCAGCAACAGTGCTTGGTAATGATATGCATGAATAATTGATGGCCATGACTGCATCTCTGAAATGTATCTCCTAACAGGTACAGACAAGACAGGGGAGCTTGGTGAAAATCACTGAAAATTTAAATGGACATTTTGACCCAGTTAGTTTAGTACAAACTCCCCCATTATATCTAGAAAATCAGGTTCATTGTTGCAATTTTACTACAAAGTGGCACAAGTTGAAATTTGAAGGGCCTCATACAGGAGAAACAGTAACACCCTCAGCAGTGAAGGTTAGGGGAAAACAAGCACCACAATGTTTTGAAAAAATATAGTGGTGAGGCTCCCCTGTCAGAGGATACAGAGCCACAAGAAGAAGAAGAGATCCAATGACCTCAGACAAGAGAGATGACCAGGTCGAACAGGCAGCAAAAGAAAACACATGAATCGAGACAGTCTGCAGAGTTTTTTCATTCCAGGAAGAATATCAAATGTTCCCTAGAGATATTTTTCTTTTTCTCCTTTTTTTCTTTTTTCTTTAACACGTATAGGAGTATTGAGCATTTGTATGGCAGTTTTGTTCTTTAACCTAACATTTAGAGGGCATGCATTTTTTAAGTAATACCAAATATTTTCTCTTAATGCCCAAACAGGTTTACAGACATAGATACTTTCAAAAGATAGACTCTTTGGCTCCTATAAATCTGACATTCTTTTTGCATTCTGTTGATGTTATGTTGATAATAATATTACATTGAAGAGTTCTAATGAGAATGTTATAGGCAATGCCAATATACAGTGGTGATAATATAAGTATTGCTTTGGAAATAATAGCAGTTGAAATAATATCTAGTACACCTCCTAAGTTAAGAACACCACGTACAAGAGTAAAGAGAAGTGTGCAGGACAGCCAAGACCACATGTCACAATATGTTGATAATTACCTCCATTTCACTAATAACATGTGATACAGTAGTATGATAAAGGTTGGAAGGGAAAAGTCTATTGAGAGCTGTTTCGTTTGTTCTCTTGTGCTGTACACCATGAGTGCCTCCAGAGTATTCATAGTGATAGAAACACCTACACACAAAGCACACTGCTTGACACATGCAGCACTATGCACAAAATTGGAAAGTTTCAGGTGAGAAGGAGAAGCGCTACTATACGGTGTGTGGCAAAAGCAGATTCTCCTTGTGAGGACAGTAAACACTCCTGATGATCAATATTACAACACAGTATACCGTAATGAAATATGTACTGTCAGGCCCAAATAGGGGAGACGTGAGAATAGAAGACCATAAACTACTGCAGTGCACTGATGCCAAAGGGAAAGAAATACATGGCTGCTCGAACAGACCCCAGTTACATATAATGGGAGATGTATATACTGCAGGAGGATGGGTTCATGGAATGATGGGCTGCAAGGCACAAGCCCTCATAACAGCTACAATGGGGGACCAGTATGTATAATAAAGCTAAAAGAGCCGACCCTGTGTTCAGGAACATTGGGTCAGTGAAAGCTGCGATGAACAAATGTTGCCACTGCATGAAGGTGGACATGGATGTATTAATGGACCACTATTGGGCTGGTGGTTAACAGGCCTATGTACAGCTCCCCCTGAATTGGGGAGGCATATGCACCATAGTAGTAATAAGTTCACCAGCTCTGGTGGTGTCACGAAGCGAGGTGCAGATCAGTGATTTCCCCCTGATGAATACAAACACCAGAAAGAAAAGTTCACTTGCCCTAAAATGTGCTTGGAGGGAGAACTATTTTTTGGCAAAATCATTTGAGGCTTCAGAACTGCAGTGTTCTTTACGTCCTATCTTGCCCCTGATTTGCAAGTAGTTACCAATGTAAAATGGCTGCAAATCGTTTGTTTGTGTGTTTGTTTTGTTTGTTTATTTATTTGTAGGGTGCACCGAACCCCTAGGTAGCTAGGCGCACAACATGATAAGAATACTTAAAGCTTAGTTACAGGTATATCAAGGTACATTAACAGTGAATAATCGCAGTTACAGTTCAAATGATAACAGGTACAGATAGAAGGCAAGACGGGAAAACATATAGTGTAGTCATTGGTCTAGTGCTCATTAAGGCATAACCAGGTACAGCTTCTGTAGTAAGGCTGATCCCTTCTGAGCTCCACTGGTAATGCATTCCATTGTTGGGCTGATTTTACAGGGAAACTGTTACCCCCTGTTTTTGTTTAATCTGAATCTGGGTATTTGGAGGCAGTAGGAGTTGGCTGTCCTAGTTTGTCTTCCAGTAGATTTTCTAGTTATTCTTTCCTTTAGGTAGGGAGGGGATGCGTTGTTAAGACATTTGTAGTTTAACGAAATGGATTTATGGAGGATCCTATCGCTAATTTTCAACCAATTGTGGTTTCTCCTGGCATTGGATATATGCTCTCTCGTGGGGAGGTTCAGGGCCGTTCTGAGCGCATTATTTTGCAGTGTTTGTAATTTGTTGATAATGTATTTATTCGCTCCTAGATATAGTGCATTGCAGTAGTCCAATTTTGCTAGTGAGAGGAGAGGTCTACATGCTCTAATAACCAGATGGGAGATGATACAGACAATAAATGCAACATTGAAGGGGTTAAATGCAATACATGTACAGATAAATGTGCCAATATCATCTTCTGCCCCTTCCCCTCCTTCTTACACTAACAATTAGAAAGAGTATAAATAGGCCCAGCCACCCTGTGAGCCCAGGTGTGAGAAAAGATACCATTTTAGGCACCCCTACAACCCCATGAATCTAGGGGTGAAAGATGGGATAAACTAAGACAGATTCCAAGAAACAATGTTTTAAACAATCAATGTATATGTTTTCTGCCATTAGTTAGATAGCAGAAAGCACAATTAGTGTGCGTATATAGCATACAAGGGAGGAGAATTTGAGAAAAGCAAGAGAGGGACTCACTACATTGATAGGGCAGATAAAATCATAGGCAGGTAAGATGCAGCATGCACAGGCAGGGGATCCAACGTATGGCAGGTGCAGATACACAAATAATGTTTTTAATTAGTCCAGTAAATTGGGCCCTTCTTTACAGTAGGTGCTCCCCATTTCCCCTGGTTTCTTGGGTGCCCCCTTCTGGTAGTCATTGCTGTATTGCTGCATGGGGCCTGGCTTTGGGGGCAAAACAGCAGTAGCACAGGTTTGAAATCCCACAGCAGGAGGTAGCCTTGGAGGAGTTGTACCTCTCCAGGCATTGGAAGCCGCCACGCTGCTCTGCTTACAAGCACTTGTGTTTCCATGGGTGGCAGTACTCCCTGCAGGCCCACCACACACCTAGTAGCACAAGCAGCAGGGCTAGGCTGTAACCTTCGGCCATGCACCCAAGACTCTAGTTCCTGGCCACAACATCTGCAGCATAACACACCCATACAATCAAAAATGTAAACTGTGGTATATTGCCTACTTATACGGGATATTAATTACAATCAAAGCTCTATTAACAACCCAAAACCAATATCATACTAAAGTAAAATAGCCAGCAGTGCATTTTTATGTTCGCGGACAGCTGTGAAGACTGCGGACATGGCAAACACATCAGGGGCACCTGCCACCTAAACAAATTCAGCATTTGACCCATCTCTTACTTCCCCACACTCCCCAAGCACACTTACACACCAACACACTCCCCGAAATTGTATTTTTTTTACCGTTCGTCGCCGTGCTGTCCGCGGATCCAAGATGGCGGGCGCATCAAAACAATGTGACGCACCTCACGCTTTATCCCAGCCAATCAGCGAACACGTCGCATGTTCGCGGACATGACGCACGCCGATTAGCCAATCGGTATCCTGTCCGCGGAGGATATCACTCATTTTTTTAGACCTACTTTTTGGTTGTTTTAAAAATAACTACTGGACGGATTTCCATCAAATTAAAAAAGCACACTTTCAGGACCAAGCCAGTTTGAGCTGTAGGCATGAGCACATTTTTTTACCCCATTCACTCTATAACTTTGCCCCCCCCTGCACCAAACCTCACTACACTTTGCAAAATAATTCAAATGCGCCATATACTTTTTTTGCAAAGTTTGGTGAAGATTCGTCCAGGGGGAGCAAAGTTATAAGCAACCCAAAAAGTGCTCTTCCTATGGGATTAGCAACTTAACCATAACTACACGGCCGCTACCGTGGGCCGTGTAATAATACCAGTACAAAGAGGTATTAAAAAAGCATGGGTTTAGGGTGCGAATGTGTGAAGTGAAAACCGCAATAGGCCATATAAACCAGTAGGTGTAAACAATCATCAAAATTTAGAGAAAAAATAGAAATGTGAAAAGGGAACCAATAAGCAAAGTACACAAATAAAATCAAAGTTAGGTGAAGTGGTGGGTAAAATGACAAGCGGAAAACAATTACAAACTATGAGAGCAAAATGTTTCCCCAGTAATTAGCAGTGCAACGAGAAAGAAGCAACTGACAAACCTCTGATAGCAAGCTGTACTCCACACTTTCTTTTAGCAGTATTTTAGTCCTCCGTGAATAAACGTTCGAAAGCATAAGTGGTCCTTGCAACTTTCCTCTCCTCCTACTCCACCCCAAACAGTGCCACCAAACAAACTGGCCACTAATTCAGGTCTCAGGGAAGTCCGTGGGCTGCTGAATGGGATGTAGTCATTTCCTTGGGACACGCCTTCCCCCTCCCACTGCCTTGTCTTAATCTCCTCACAGACCATCTGCACCCCCCTTCCCCAGATATGCATTGTTGAATACATTGCAATGTAGCAGCAATGGGTTCATAGAGTCATGGGACCCAATTTGTTTAGGTGTCACCAAATGGATGAGGGCAGTTTAGCAGGCACACACCAAGGTATAATCATGGCACACATTATATAAGGGGTACACGAGGATGGTGTTGAAACCTGCTGTCAGCACTGCTACAGAAGGGCCTCTGAATGCCTATTTCTGCTTGAAAGGACACTTACTGCTACTGCATGCTCTCATACCAAATTTCAGTGTGTATGCAGCCATGTCCTGGCCATGAAGGGGCAAATGCTTCCACTCCCGTTAAACGCCAAGAGCTCCCAAGTGGTGAAAAGATAACCAGCTTCTATAGGCTTTGAATATCGACTGGGGCGCAAACACTGTCTAGATCTGTGGCCGATGTAGTAAATTCAGCCGATAAAGGGACAGATGCAGAATGCATTGACAGGAACTGTTCCTCTTTGATGTTCCTAAAAGTCTGGCGAAGCTTCTTAGATACTATTGATTTCACTTTGAAATGTGTGAAATCATTTTGAGGCCACCATTCAGTGCACACATTGAATCTCCTTCAATATTTTCTCAGACTATATAAATGTGGGATTATGTGCAACAACTTGTGCGAGTGGCAGTCAAAGACTGCAACTATGCTGTTTGTGCTGATGTGTCTCTTAAATGCTTTGATTCATTGTGCTGCCATTCAATGATATTAATATGGTTGAATTGGCCTTTTACTGAAGCACTTTGGGCTGAGTATTATGAAAGTGTTCAAATGGCTAGAAATGCTGGCCTATCAAACATACTCAGTAGTATGTCAGGCACCTCATACTCTTTGCAGTCTGATAGAACATACATTAACTTTGAAAAATGCATACAGTCTTTGACCAATGCTACATAGTTTGGTACATCTTTATGGACATACTTTAACATATCCCGTGATGCTTAAAGTGGTCTGAGGGTGCGGGGTTCAATAAGTGTGCATGTTTCTATAGAATTATGACGAGAGACCCTCATCAGATGTGAAACCTAAAAATGTAAACTCTCTTTGTGCTATAATGTAGATATTACTTTACAGGGTATGTTTGCATTATTTCATAAACTTTTCATAAAATGGTTTTCAAATCACTATCGGTACAATAAATATCACCCACATACTGTCAACACTTCTGAATGCCTTCTAGTAGGTTTGTTATTCAGCTTAAGAATATTCCTTGAGCTGTTCTTGTAATTCTCTTTTACAGGTGAATACACTGTATTTGAAACTCTGTGGATCGAACTGTCGTGCAAACCACCACTAGATCCATACAGACTGGTTGAGGGCAAAGGCTGACACACCTACACAAGCACTTCCATTACTATGGCTTTGGGGGAAGGCCAGTTGATTGAATGCATTTTCATGCACAATACGTGACTGATTAACACAACTGGATGCTTGGGTGCATAGTATGGTCCAATAACTGGTCTACTATTTCTTTTATGTGAGGAGTAGCCCCTGCTTTGATGATATATTGCTTCTGTGGAATAAAAGATTTTCAATGGCATGATTTACATGATTTGTGAACAGTTGGATTGCTCATAGAAAAGCCTAATATTATGTCCATGTACGCATTAAGTCTTCCTCAACTTCTTTTCCCCTAGGAAGTCCCCTAAATATGAAGTGTTGGTCAGTGCTGGTCAAGACTGAGCTTTAAAAAGACCATCCTGATTTATATTTATTCTGAGCCGAACATTTTTTCAATCTCATTTGGTTGTTCCGACTGGAGATGCATTATCAGTAAATTAAATGCATTGCTTTTTACTACGTGCCACGTTTTAATAGTTATTTCTATCTTTGCATTTGTTGGTATGTTAAACAAATGTTATTTTTGTTTGTCTTCAAACATGGCAATGTCTGAAACTGAATATTAAATTACTTCAATACATTTCAGTTGCTTCCTTAGTTCCTGGAATTATCTGCGGGCCAAGACTTTTCAGGATGTTTTCATAGAGGGTCTTCTCACACTTTTTGGCTTCCTTTCTTCACTATTTTCTGGTCTCCATTGCACCCTGAGCCCTGTGTATTACCTTCCTCATGGTGAGAGAAAATGCAGTCTTCATCTCTTACCTTTGTAATTATCTAAGGTTTATTTATCTTTGTTATTATAGGTATTTCAGACACTATCTTTACATTTGACCCATGATCCCAGATTCCAAATGTCTCTTTTTCTAGAACTGAAAATGTATTTTCGGAGGAAGTCGGTCTGTCATGTGTGTTGCATAAACCCCCTAATCAATTTTGCATTTTGTCACCATGCCCTTTTGCTTGAGTTGGGAAGGTGGTTCTGGCCCTATCATATGTTCCCATAGGATAGGATGTCACCCCTTCTGCTCTCTTTTTGTTTGTGTATAGATATTCCTCTTGTATGTATTGTAAGGAATTCCTGGCATCAACGGTAAGACAGACACAAGTGACCACAGTTCAAGTGTGTTTATTGAACTTCAAAAAGGGTATGATAAATACCGATCTAAACTTAAATCTACAGATGGGAACAAGCTACGACCATCACATGTGTCTTGTCAAAATAAAAGAACCTATACTAAAAAACCTATTGCCAATCCTTACCTCTAAATACAAATAGTGTGGGAAATAATGTTATGAAAAAGAAAGAAGTGTACAAAATGATAGTTCAGGTTTTCAGGCCGTTGGCCTCCCTTCCCCATGTTTTTAGCATGGGTTCAGGTGGTTCACTCGAGCATAGCACAGTCTCTGTCTTCTTTAGCATAAGGTTACAGTTTACTCCTCAGCATCAGGGCCTCCGGAGCATACGTTTCCTTGCTTCTCCAAGTCTCTTCACTCAAAGGGCCTGATGCAACCAAATATACAATTTCTTTTATCTTCCAGATTTTCACAAGTATTCAAATCAGGTGATTCAATATCCACCCTGGATGCCCCTCAACCAGGCTCAGATCCGTTCAGCATAAAGTTCCTCACAGGCTTCCCTCTGCTGGGCTCAAGCCTGTGTTTCACCTTTCAATGTTCACACAATGTTGGTAGGTTCTTCCTTTTTGGGTGACTCACCATTCACCCCGGTTCCACCTCTGCCGGGCTCACGTCCCTTCGACACCATTAGTCTTCCTAAGGCGGGATCGGACCATGTCAATTTAACATCAAGTATTGAAGACTTTCGAATGCGCACAGGGTTTGGCTTGACCGTTACAGGACCACTTCAATTTCACAATTCTCTTTCTTTTAATGTTTGCACCCTTTTAGTTGTATGCCTAACAGAGACCTTCACATGAGCACCCACTGGATGCCGAAACTCTCTGTCTATGGTGTAGCATTTTAGCTTCAAAGTTCATTCACTCATCTGCTGTCTTAATAATCTTCTTCACACAATGTTGCCGCTTGCAACTTTGATTTCCACACAGACTGGTCTGGTATCAACTCACCAGCTGTGCTGCTTTGATGTAGGCGCTAAGGACAGTACCATGGCGGCAAACACCTCTCCCTGCCTTAATTATCGACGTGGGAGAGCCCTGGGTAACTCCAACAACCAATGCAGGATTCTTTAGCTTTATTTCCAGTCATTACGTGTTCTACTTTTGAATGCTTGTAAAAGATGCAGTTTGTCAGTGAAAAGGTCAAGGGTATTTCCCTCCTTGCAATCCCCTTCGGTCTTGCCATCTTCCGCCTTGTAGTAAACTGCCATCTTGGAACTGCTGCTTCCTCGTGTGCTTTGCCTTGCTCAGAGTGTGATGTTGTGCTGCTTCTTTTAACCATGTGGGGAAGCGTAATGGAAGTCAGGTGTTTTCAGTGATCAGTAATTGCCTGACCCTGCCTGACCATTGTACTGGGACATGTCATGTATACGGCTTGATGTTACTCCGTATACCTTACAGTGAATTGGCAGTGAGAAAGTGTTTGTGTCGAAAAAGGGCGGTGGTGTTGAGAACCTACGTATCCTACCGGGTAGGATGGGGTAAAGGTGTTACAGGAAGGGGGATACTGCATCTTACCATCTGGTGTTTAACTTTCACTCTCCAAAGACCCCAAACGCAGGTGATCCTCCCACAAGGGTCCACCCCCAAGAACTGGATCCAAAAGCGATGTCCATGTCCAGGCCACCTGGATGACAGATCCCTGGGAACTAGTGGGTGAGACACCTTCAGGTTTCTCACAGTATACCAAGGTGACCTCTACCTAGAGACTTTACATGTGTCTCATACTGTGTCACCAAGTTGAAGTTTAATTTCCTTTTTATTAATCAAAACTTCCTCCCTCATATAGTATGGAAGGTTCTCCTGTGAGTGGTTCCATGACTCACCTACTCCATGGGCTCGTACCACCTAGCTATAACTAATTGCAAGATCATTGCTATTTTTGCTTCTGGCCTACTCATAATATCCCCCTGAAATGTGGTTAATGTTGTGATTGATGCAACGCCTTTTAACTCTAAGTATAGCATGCAGTGAAGTCAAACTCAACTATGACAGGTTTCCATGATGAGCCGGAGGACCGCACAATGCTGGCATGCTGAGGACTAGTAATCAATACCTTTGCTGTAGTGTGACTTGAGGAAATCTTGCCTCAGGTTGACTCAATTTAATGGAGAATCAATTCAGTATCTTCTGCTGCATTGTTGAGGCATGCACCCAGCAAAGTCTAAGGATATTCCCCTCTTACTAATTATGTATGCGGCAGTGGTGGAACTCCTAGAGCACCTCCCACCACAGCACAAGCTGTCAATTGTCAAAGTATCCTTAGAAGTGTATAATGTGGCCTAGTGTAGGAGTAATTTTAATTTGCCTCTATATCAGTGGCGTCGCTACCAGGGGACTTGGGGGGCCAGGGCCCCCCCTGTGAAACCCTGTGCCCACCCTTGTACCTCCCTACCTAAGACGAGCAGTGATCATGCTTTCCCCTTACTTTTGTCTGTGCCTCCCCTACTTTTGTCTTTGGCCCCCTCTGTGCCCCTCCTAAATTCGATTCCTGGCGATGCCACTGCTCTATATTTGGATAAAACCTAACTAGGTGTTCTAGTTGAAATCTATGTAATGTGAAGGGTCCATTTCTGACAGCAAATGTGGCACCAAATGAATGTTGATGATCTATGTTCTGTGAGGCTAATTCAGGATACCTAAATGTGAAAATGATACCTGGTCTAAGTACTTTTTCATGCTAATGTTTTCAAATGAGCCTCCTATCTTTGCATCAGGGCTTTTCTTGCAAGTAAAAAAAATAATTCACCCAGGAGACCTCCTGTTTAAGCCATCAAAATAGTATAATGAGTGTTTGTCATTTGTAAAATTCCCATCTGACAACCATCTGTTTACCCCTCGCCACCATTCAACAGGTATATGCACTTCAATGTGTTATGGAGCCCCCATTCTAGTATTTAAAGTATTTAATTTAAGTATTTAAAGTAAATGTCATCCTGCACAGTGTTATCACTAAATCAACAAGCATGGATAATTGCAATTGTAGTGCCTCTTCATATTTGGAAATGTAAAAATATAAATAAATCTCTATTTTGCATGTCTAAAATGTATTATCCTATGTAGATCCTCACCAGTGGAATTTCAGCTGCAGTATTTGTAAAACACACACGTTGCTTTACACATGGATCTGGCTTTGGCGACAATATTGGGCACTCCAAGCTATTGCTTCGAGGCTTACTTAAACAAATCCATGCAATGTTCAAGAAATTGACCTACAGCCTCTTTAAGGGAACAATATTTGAGTCATCAGCCTGTCCCAACACGCTCTGAGACCACATGTACCGACTTCGGTTGTCCTTTATAGCCATACAAGTATTTCTGCATATATAGTTCAATATAGGCTTCTGATGAAGAGGAACTTTCCTTGAAACGCATAATGCCACAGTGTATTGAACCTGATAAATGTGTTTTTGCTCGTTATCACATTTTCTTTATATGTGATGAAAATACTTGTTGCTTTTACACAGTTTGTGTTCCTAGAATATCTTTTTGAATACATATTTACAGTTCTCAGTGAATTCAGATATATATCTTTATGAATCCATATTTATGACTAATTACCACCTTTTTGGTGGATTATAGACAGTCTGCAAGGGATGGGAGGGTTCCGACTTTGGATCCTCTTCTTCTTTTCATTTGTATAGTGGGACCTTGTGCCAATGCCCTTTTCTTTGCTCCTCTGCACCTTGAAAATTGGAAGCCAGTCTGCCTGGACTTGTTTACTAATTTAAACGTTTTACTACATACATGGTGTGCACTGACTACCATACCCTCTTTTCAGTTTGCCAATAGCCCACTGGTGTTATTCCATCCATTCTAAACCCGATAAAATGAGTGCTAACAACTATATGAAAAGCCTATAGCTTCAAATGGCAATTATCTAAAAACAATCTAGAGTGATTGGTCAAAGGTACAGATACTGCTGTTGAAATCTGCCTGCTAGATTCCTCCCTTCCATCTATAATTGATTCTAATTATGCAGGCTATGGGATATGAGAATGAGGAGATATTGTGAAATGTGTTTTGCCTAGACATGTACCAAATCAGGGTTCAGTGTTTCTCCTTCATGCTAATGTGCCATTTTGCAATTGCTTCTTCTAGAATTGGTACAATTGCAGAAGGTCACATTATCATGAAGGAATACAACTTTCTGAACCCCAAGACACCCAAAAGACTGTCCTTTTATGCCTTACCTAAGGTTCATAAAGGAATAATGCCAATTCAAGGAATGCCAGTATCTGGCATGGGTTCAATTTTGGAACCCCTCTCCGAATTTGTTGACTACTTTTTAAGACCTAGAGTATGTAGAATTAGATCCTACTTAAACAACACCACTGCCATCTTACACCTCCTGAATGACCGATCTTTTGATCCACAATGTCAACGACTTGTAACTCTTGACATCAAATCACTATACACAAATATTCCACAAATGGCGACATTACAAGTAGTAGAAAAGGTGCTGAGAGACATGGACCCCCCCTACAAACACCTATCTATTTGATTGTGCAATTAGCAGAAATTGCCCTAACAAAATAATCATTTTCTGTATGAAAGCAAATAGCAGGAACCACGGTGGGGGCAACTTTTGCGCCAAGTTTGGCAAATTTATATGTGGCAGAATTTGAGGAGAAAACCATTTACTGTCAATCCAATCCCTGGTCAGCACATATCAACTTGTGTTCAAGGTACATTGACAACATTCTTTTGATCTTTCAGGGCAACGAACAAGACATGGCCACTTTTATGTTGTGGTTGAACAAACAAAACAACTTCCTCAATTTCACAGAGACACATAGCTGGACCTCTATTCACTTCCTAGATCTGCATTTATAAATAAGAAGCAACAAGTTGACAACATTGGTATACTACAAACCCGCAGACAGAAATTCTCTGCTCACCTTTGCCAGTTAACACCCACCAAGCCTGAAAAACAATTACCGTTTGGACAGTTCCTCAGATATCGGAGGAATTGCTCCACAGTTGTGGACTATGAAAGATAATCAGGCCAACTGGCCCAGAAACTTCAGGACCATGGATATCCCAAACAAACTATAACACAGGCAAGAAAAAGAGCAAAAAATATCCCGAGAGGCACAACTTTGGAACAACACACGAAGCAAAAAGAACAAGATGACAAAATGATGGCAGTGTTTAGTTTTTTGCCCATGACTAATAAGATCAAAAAGGAAGTGAACAAATGATGGTCCATCCTCAATGTAAGAGAATCAAACCTGGAAAAACCAAGCTTTGCCATTAAAAGAGGGAATAAACTACAGGACTCCAGGATCCATACATATAAGGAACCTAGTGACCCTAATATGAATACCCTGTGGAATCAAGCAAAACCAACAGGCCACGCCCCTTGTGGGACATGTAGTGCATGTGCCGGTACAACTAGAACCACATCTATCGACATTGGATGGCATTACCCCTGGATTCAAAAAACCTTTACCAACTGTAATATCAAGAATGTCATTTACCTCATAATCTGTCCATGTGTGATGCACTATAAAGGGATGACTACTCGACCTATAAAGACCAGACTGGCTGAGCAACATTCCTGCATCCGCACTAAGAAACTTACTGCATCAATGGTAACACACTTCGTCGAAAAGCAACATGACACAGAGGATGTCCAATGGACTATCATTGAAAAAAATTACTATCCCGATGCAAAGAGGAAATCTTCATTAGCTACTCTACAGAAGAGAACAATTATGGATTTTTCATCTAAAAACGGACACAACTACCCTAAACGAGCCCACAAGCTGGCAAACCCTAGCAACATTATGAGCAATAATCTCATTTGCATTAGTTTGCTTTTTCAGAATTGGTTACTTATTTATTGTGCAACATTTTTATGAGATAGGGGGCCGACATGACCACACTCACACATTCTCACATTTATTGAGGTTGTGGGGGTCCTATATGTTTGATGGGTTTTTGCATCTTTGAATCCTGCATCTCTACTTTCATGAGTCTCTGTGTTGTTTTGCCTTGTAGCACTATGACTGTAACATTTCCGATTTGAAGGACACCCAATTCCCCTTTGTGGATGAATGGAGCTAGGTATTGTTACAGCCTTGAGATTTACCACTCCTAGCTTCACTGTTATGATCAGATGGACATCTTCACATTCGGTGGCCCCTTTGTAGTTTTTTCTTTATTCCCATCAAGCCTTTTCAGCGTGGGAACCTATAATCATAATATTGATCTTTTGTCGCCAAAACCTTGCAGAAATAGTAGAATATTTGTTTACTTGCTTGTAGGATTGACCATGTTAACAAATAGCAATGTTATCATGAAGTCATGGACTACCTCCAACATGGCAGCCAGGGTTCTTTGTGTCAACCCTTCTTTATGTTTAACGGTTCACTGAAAATAGCACACTACGGTCCAGCCGTCATGATACAATCTCCAGTATACAATTTAACAAGCTCATACTATTCACAAATTGAGGGCCTTGTAAGACAAAGTAATCCACAATACTGAGTCCCTTATTGTTAAAAATATTGTCAATTCAGCATCTAACTTCTCATTCTAAGGAGCAATCTTATTCCACTATGCCACATTATCAGGTAACCGTGTGCAATATAAACATGTCCTTCTTGGATTGTGACTACCTCCAAGATTGCAGTCCTTTTCGGACTCCTCACGGAGTCCTTTTTCCATATATTGCAGCACGCAGCGGCTGAACTGTCATGACATGCGCATTCGTATACAAACACACACGACCAAGCCGGCTCCATCTATGAGCCTTCTACAGTGCCGGAGCAGTTTCTACTAACCCGCTAGGTAAGCCACGTGTAGAATTTATTTATTTGGCTGTTTTTCGAAACAGATATATGTTCTGCTCTGCCTAACTACATCAGACGGTTTGCAATATTTAATGTGAGAACGCTTGAGATTCTAGCATCCTCTCCCCTCTTGTTGAACCTATTTTCCCTGGTTTATTGATTTATTTATATCGTGGGTCTACCCTTCTGGATATGACCCTTAGTCAGAAGCACTTTCTTTTTTAATAATTTCCAGTTAATCTAAGATTGCTTTGACCTTTTTTTATGAGCTTTTTGACATAACTTCTCTCACCATAGTTCTTTTGGCAGAACACTATTAGTATGCCGACCAGGAAGCAAACAGCTTAATCTTCCTATCTACATGGACCTACATCTATGGGGAAACTGACACAAGGGTAAGACACTTGTGACAGACCTTTTTAGGCTGTCTCTCTAACCTTCTAACTCAAACAGTGGTAGAAATGACACAGTAACCATACTTACCAATACGTGTTGTCTCTTCCCTGTCGCCCCTTGACCCGCTTTTGTATACCTGCAGGTGCAGTCTCCTGCAATTATTGAGTACACTACAAGCAACCCGCCTAAATGACACACTACCCAGTGCTCCCCTTTTCTAGCCCTGATAAAAGTGGTCACAAGTTATCAATACCACTGAAACCGGTAGGCTCTTTTGACCAGAAAAACAATTGACAAACCACAAAAACTCGGTGGAAGGTTGGATTGTGATCCTCTTGAAGAATAAAACTTGAGGACGAAGATTGAACTCTACACCCTGAATCAAGTCTGGAAAAATATCTTTAAGACTTGTCCATAGTGTACAGGAGAATATCCTGAATAACTACGGTAATCTGTTCAACTGTGTTTCCTAAATTGAACACATCACCTTATAAATCTTTTTTTCGGTCCAGAGAAATGGAATAAAGTTTGAAATATTTCATGTGCAACACATTTTTAAGCTCCATTTAAAGATTCTGATATGAGGGTAACCAAACAGAAACAGTATTTTAGATAATACAAACAAATTACAAAATTGTTTCATCTGAGTCCATTGATGTGTGATAATATAACTAAGGGATTACTCAGATGTGAGCCCCTTGATGGTCCAATTTGTGTATGTTGAGGATAATACTGATGACACTTTGGTTGATTTAACAACTGATTCTGTCTCTTTGATTTCATCTGCTGTAATTCCGGCAGTTTCTACCATCTCTGTTATCATCCACTGTCTGCGTGTTTTTGTCCTATCCACATCTCCCAAGAGAAATCATGACATGACAATGCCCAATAATGAAGTGGAATATATGGGCAACCTAATGAATACTTCTTCTTCTACTGATTCTGTTAGCATTGATCCACAAACTTTGTATGATAATTCACAATCAACTGTATACAGAATCCTATTGATTATCTTCAAATTGACGATTGCTCCGTTTCTGAATCTGTTGTCCTTCCTACTGATTCTAGAGATCATAAGGATTCCCCAATTGAATTCTCATATCACCCCAATGATATGAGTAACACCAGCATGCCTTCTAATTATATGTTCATAGCATTTGAAAATCTCTTGACTATTTTAATCTCGAAATGCAAGAATTTAGAGTGTAAACTTGATTTACAATCTGTATTACTACACAAAAGCATTAATAGGCAAATTAAATCTATTAAAGAGACAGGCAGTAATACTGTCCGATCTGGGTATTTCCATGTGACTACAATACCCTCTTTAGATTCCTTTACCCCTCATTCACTCTTCCAATGCTATTTTTTCAACCAACTAAGTAACTTCTTGTACAAAAAGGCTTAACAGAAAAAAAAGATTGCTTCTGTGTCACATGCATTTATGTACGCTAAAAGCTCTAAACCCCTGACTCCTGTGATCATAGTCACCAACTGTACTGCTACTTTTTCCTATCCACCTGCAAACCTTGATCACTATTCCATAATGTCATCTACTAACCCAATTGGAGCTTCAAACAGTTTCTGAATCTTCTAACCTCAACATGATTACCCCTCATGGTTTACCACCACCACTTCTATTCCCTTTCCCCCTCCTATCTTGCCTCCCCACTAGGTCTTGCCCATAATACAAAATGCTCAATCTACCATTCCTGATCATTGGATTACTGTGGCACAAGTGGATTTCAATGTTAGCTGCACCTCTAATATATAGCATCCCCTAATCCCCTACATTCGAATAAATCTGCTATTAAAGCCATACAAATTGAATCTGTGTTCATCACAGAAGTATCTCCTCCGCTAAATCGCTCTAGGATACTGAGCATTCTCCACTCGGTTGTACCATTTTGAATCATTAAAACTGAAGATTTAAAAATTGTTGAGCAGATTGAGCATATTAGATCTAGTATCTTCAACATCTGGTTCAGCTCTGAAGCTGCCCTGTCATATGTTGTGAGCTTTGAAGAAGATCTGTATCGACTAGGCTATCAATGCAAAACTGTTTATATCTACGATGAGAAACATCCCCCTCCCTCAGCGAGCTCTGTGGTACCAACAAAAAAAAAACCTTGTAGTTACCCGTACTGTATAAATAGTGCTATTGCAATGGTAGGTTCTTCAAATAAAACAATGGGGAGTGAACATATGCATCACATACAGAAAGCAATTTACCTGATCCCAGTTTACCAGTTGTAACTTCTTGTGACGGCTAGTGGCAATGGCTTCCTGTTACCATTAAGGCGAGTTTTGGGTTGCAGTGAGGGTGACCCTTTGGTGCTCTACTCATGGAACACATGAGGCTTCTCCCATTTGTTTGAAGATGAAGGCCTCTGGTCAGCTGTCGATTTGTTTACCATACTGACGTTGCAGGAGACATGGCTGACGGAGACCTTAGAGCTAGATGGACGAAAGACCATCCAATAGGAAACAATTAAAGGACCTAAAGGCTGACCAAACAGCGGCCTTCTTATCTCTGTCTGCCATCCTTGGCAGATTCAGGAAATTCCAGAGTCAACTGACTATGTTCTTGGAGGCCTCTTAACTCTCCATGAGCTTTCCCTCCTATTTATTAATGTATATGACCCTCCATAAATTGAATATCGGCACAGTTAAGAACATGCTAGTTAAACATGGTAATGGAAAGAAACAAATAATCGCCACTGACTTTAATACTTTAATACTGACATTTATATTAATGAACCTTTCTATGAATCTTTAGCCTCCTCAGCTCCCGCTCGCTTGAGGAAAATTGGAACTCAGGCAAAACTATGGTGCTCCATGCTATGCTCTATGGCCCTTGTCAGTCTTAATGGTCTTTGCCCTGGAGATGTAAAGCATGCTTTTATACGCATTAGTGGCAGTGCCATGTCCACCCTCGATTTTATATTTGATAATGACACTGTGCTGTCTATTATAGAAAACATGGCTGTTTTTATGCAACAAGAAAGTGGTCATCTTCTACTCTGTGCAATACTCTGCTCCCCTGATTCCATTACTTTTACTACTGTGCATGATCTGAATGGTGACATATATATTAATGAGGGACACAACCGTATTTTGTGGACAGAACTCAACATAAACAAGGAAATGGAGGCATCTAAACATTTTCTTCCTCAGTTTATTCATACTTAACTTAATCCCACAAGTGAAAATGTGAACATTGCAATTGCCTTTTCTGGGCTAATCAAATCAATATATCTTCTCACACAGAATTCCAGACAGTATAAAGGCCTGTTTGAACGCTGTGGCAAAGACATATTGACTTCGGCCCTCTTATCTCTGCTGAAAGAAATAATCTTATATCTTTGATTCATATGTTGACTAACTTCTCCATCTCATCGCACATATTAAGGAATGTTAGCAAAGCAATGAAACACGCAAGAAAAGTAAAGTCTATGAATAAAATGGTATAAAGCTGATACTGAAAAAGCATGCTGGCTAAAGATTGCTGCACTTACAAAAACAAAAGACAATGTGGCCATCTGGAAAATCCTCTGCTTTATTACCAGTCAATGGAGTCAATCGGGATGCTTGGTTAGATTATATTTAACTTACTATCGGGTATGCACCTCTCGCACAGGAGCAAGTATCCATTCTGCTAGATGAGTGGAAATGTAATATCTCACCCCTGGACATAATCCTGATAATTGAAATTGAGAACCTTAGTGGATCACAAGCCGCCGGACCCATTCATTTCCTGATCTTTGGGCAAATGCTCTTCATGTTCTATTCAAAGACATTGGTAAATCTGCCCATCTACCTTCAAGCTGGCGAGAAAGTCATATTGTTGCAATTCACAAGAAAGGCCCTCGAAACAACCAGGCCAAATATTGCATGCTTGCGATGCTTGATGTACGAGCAAAGGTGTTTTCGTGTGTTCTTCTTGCTGAACTCAATGCTTGGATTACTACCAATAACATCTTGAGCCCTTACCAATCTGGCTTTCCCTTGAAATCTTCCACCATCTATAATATACTAACATTGATATCCGCAGTTGAGTACACCAAAGTTAAACATAACACAGCACTATACTGTGCATTCATTGACTTCCGTGCTGCCTTTGACTCCATCTCAATAAATCGCCTCTGGTCCAAACTAATTGAGTTGAAGATAACCAACTGGCCTATTAAGGATGCTAATGCTCCTCTACATTGACACTACTGTGAAGATCCAACTAGATGGCCGCAAACTATCCCAGTCGATGAGGTCAAATCGAGGAGTTAAACAAGGCAGCATTCTAGCAGCGACGTTGTTTAACCTCTATCTATCTGATTTGTATAGGCAATCTGTCAATAGTCCCCACTATCCAGTTAAAGTGGGCAGTGAACATATTTGCTGGCTTGCCTATGCGGACAATCTGATCTTGCTTGATTTAAAAACTAAAGGCCTCCAAGTTATGGTCCCTGCACTGGGACTTTATGCGGACCAAAACAGTCTAAGTGTGAATATTTCAAAAAGCAAGACTATGATTTTTTCGTCCAAAAGGAAACAGAAATGTAATTTTGTATGGAATGAGATGGCACTCCCTTTGAAAGACTCAACTGTTGTATCTTGAGTTAACAGTTGAGTCTCTGCTGAAATGAAATGTACACTGGCTCGAAACTAAATCTAAATGTATGATTATTGGCAATGTTTTAGGTAATTCTATTGGAAGAAATGCTGGAGTATTAGTTCAGACTGTTCTCATGTTATACACTGATAACATTGCGCCTGTATTGGCTTACAGTATTGACATTTGGGGCCACAACTTTGGAGCAGAAATCATTAAATTCGAGGCCAAGCTGCTACATAAACTCCTTTGCATGCCCTCTGCAGTATCTATTGATTTCCTATATCTTGAATTGAAGTCACAGGACTGTTAGGCAGAAACCTGTGCAGTTCCCTCTGGGACCACTGCAAAAGATTTAAGACTACAGGTATTGGCAGTAAACCCACTTGGTAGCAGTCTGCACCGCACAGATTCACTGTGGTAGCTGTGGCTGAGCAGTCAGACTTCCCTCAAGAAGAGTTAGGCAGTATACAGAGGATACATAATAGGTACAGAGGTACAATAGCACAAGCAAACACTGACCAGAGCTAGGTGTCAAAGTATAAACTTATTTATTAAAGGTACACTCATAAATTACACTAGCACATTAGAAAAGATAAGAAAGTCAAACACAGTTACTATTACTCATATGTACATCCCTAATCGTTTGTTGGACAATTCTAAGTTAACACCACTTATTTCCAACCAGAGGTGAGCGCTTAACGTTAGATGGTACTCCAACAAGTATTACCAAAAGGGAGGGAAAAGGCAGAAATAAAGAGAGCAGTTAGGTAAAACACTTTTCACATAAGGTTGGCAAAGACAGTCAATAGTGGAACAAGGGGAATTAGTTCGGGGCCCGCGTTAGAGGGAGCCAGGCGAAAATGTGCCCAAGATCACACAATGTCACAAGTCTTTGCAGGTGAGTAGAAAACGGTTTTACTATGGTTCTGAAAAGTTTAGTTAGGGTGTCCCAGACCTACCCAGGTTCGAGAGCCGAGGGCTAAATCTACCCCGTACAATCGGTGGCAAGGGAGGCCGGGCGGATCACAGTACCTTTAAAAGTGGAAATATTCCTCCAGCGGTGGTAGTCGTTCCTGGTAGTGGGTGCAAGTCGCGGCGTCGTCCCGAGGACGAGGTGATCTCGACGGGGAGGAAGGCTGCAGGTCGTTGCACTACCAGGGATGAGGCCAGCCGTGGAGTTCTCCGGTCACAAAGGATTTGTACCCCTCTTTCGCGGTTGAGGTAAAAAGTGGTATCCCGGTTGCCGGGGTGCTTGGCACAGGCAAGGCGGCCACGAGATGCTTCGGGACGGCGAAAAGAAGGCAGCAACTGGTTGTCCCCACCAGTTAAGGGAAGAAGACTCTCCGGCGGGAGATCTCCTCTGTCGTCGGGAAAAGTGGTGAGACGATTCTGCAGGGCTTCACCGGTGGTGTCGTCTTGGCAGGTCGGCTCGGCTTCTCCCTCTTCGGCTTCTTAGGTCCTGTGGCGACTTCTCAAGAACCAGTCCCAAAAACCCTGCTTTTATGCAGCAAACCCCCATTCATACAGCCTAGCTGTCACTCAAACATGCTAAGTGGTGAGCGGGGTGGCTCACCACTTGGGCCAATCACACTAGAGTGCGACCTGAGTTGGCAAGGCAACTCGGTCCAGGGTGCCTAAACCCCCTCCCACCCCCCCTGTGGTACCCAGACAGAATGGCACCACTTTGGAGGGCTTCTGTGCAGAAGCCCGCCAAAAGTGGAACAAAGGCTCGACTCGGGTTCAGGGTTACTGAAGTGAACCTAGACGCCATTTTGGCGGCGAGTTCCGGCAAAAAATCCCAACCGGTGAATTTATATTAAATAAATAAACCGGTGGTATCTTTAACATTGCACCAAAAAGTGGTGCATCAAAAACCAATGGGAAATCCCATTGGGAAATATTCCGGTGGAATATTTCCGTGGTATCCACTGCCACCAGCCAGAACTCGGCGAGGGGGGACGGGACAGTACCCCCTCGACAACAGACCCAGGGGCAATCTAATTGCCCCTACCAGTACTTCCACAGTAAGATGGTTTGTACTGGTTAAGTTCCTCAGTTAAGACTAGTAAAGTCAATGGTAACTTTACAGACCCAGGGAGACAGTAGTCAGTCCCAGGGTGTGGAGTCTATGTTTGGGGGTCTCTAAGACACCCCTGTGCTACTGCACTGAGGGTGCTGTGTAACACACATTCAAAAACCAATGATGGCCTATGGGGAAAATTACCCCCCCAGCCCATAAGCACATAGCAAGTCACAGAGAACACTCTCAAGTCATGTCCAAGAGTGAGGATAAAAGAGTCTCACCCTTGGCAGGAGAGAAAAAAATAAACCCCACAAAATCCAGCAAAGCTGCTGGGGGACTCACTAGGTTAGGAAATTCAGCCTAAACAGAGAATTCTTCCTAACACTCGCCCCCCCCCCCCCCAGACTAAGGGACAGGAGGATTTAATCCACTCCTGGATGAACCTCATACCTCTAGTCGATGACATACATCCTAGAGAGTCCATCAGCATTTTGATGGTGACACCTTGACCTGTGCTCAATGGTGAAATCAAACCCTTGGAGGCAGATTGACCATCTCAATAGTTTTGGATTTTCCCCTTTCATTTGCATTAACCATCTCAAGGGTTGGTGGTCAGTCTGAATGACAAAAGTAGAACCATACAAGTATGGCCTAAACTTCTTCAGTGCCCACACAATAGCAAAGCATTCTCTTTCGATTGTTGCCCACCTTGTTTCAGGATCCTTCAGTTTTCTACTGATGAAGCAAATGGGGTGTTCCCTACCCTTCTCATCCAGTTGGCTAAGAACTGCACCTATACCTACATTGGAAGCATCAGTTTGTACAATGAAAGTTTGGTGGTAGTCAGGAGCTCTGAGTACTGGAGCTTGGCAGAGAGCTTTCTTCAGGTTTTCAAAGGCCTAATTGCATTCTTCAGTCCATTTGACCTTCTTAGGGAATTTTGGAGAGGAGATCACATTTAGAGGAGAAGCTATGGTCCCATAGTTCTCAATGAAATTCCTGTAGTACCCAGTGAGGCCTAAGAAGGCTCTCACCTGGGTCTGAGTAGTAGGTGTTGTCCAATTTTGCACAGCTTCAATCTTGCTGAGCAAAGGCCTTATTTCTCCACCTCCTACCTCATGTCCAAGGTTGACCACTTTACTCTGACCAATTTGGCACTTGCTTGCCTTTATGGTCAGATTGGCCTGCTCAAGAGCCTGCAAAACATGCCCTAAGTGGGTCACATGTTCTGCCCAGGAGTGGCTGAAGACTGCAATGTCATCCAAGTATGCCATGCAGAAGTCCTCCATCCCAGCCAGAACTTGGTTCACCATCCTTTGGAATGTTGCAGGTGCATTTTTCAGTCCAAAAGGCATAACCTTGAATTGGTATAGGCCAACTGGGGTAGAAAATGCAGTTTTCTCCTTGGCATGGTCTGTCAGGGCTATTTGCCAATAGCCTGACGTAAGGTCCAGTGTGCTGAGGTACTTGGCTGCACCAAGCTTATCCACCAACTCATCTGTCCTTGGCAAAGGGTGGGCATCAGTCTTGGTGACTGCATTAAGAGCTCTATAGTCCACACAGAATCTCAACTCTTTGGATCATGCCTTTGGTACTAACACCACTGGGCTAGACCATGGACTAGTATAGGCCTCTATTGCCCTGAGATCAAGCATCTTCTTGACCTCACCTTTGATGTGGGTTCTGACATGTTCTGACATTCTATATCCTCTGCTTTTGACTGGCAGACAGTCACCAGTGACTATCTCATGCTGTCCCCAAGGGGTCAAGCCTGGTGAAAGTGAGAACAGGGGGGCAAACTGATTTAACATCGCTTTGCACTCCTCCTGTTGCTCAGGGGTCAGATCTGAAGAGAGATTAACTCCTTCAACCTTTTCGTCCAAAGGTAAGCCTCTCAGGAGGTCAGGTAGAGCGTCACTCTCCTCCTCCTCTTCTGATGAAGCTAGAAGCAATGCTCCTACTTCTGGTCTAGAGACATAGGCTTTGAGGCGGTTGGTGTGGAAGACTCTGGGAGCTTCCCTGGGTTTGCCCAGATCCACCAGATAGTTGACCTCTCCAAGTTTTCCCACAACCTTGAAGGGTCCCATCCATTTGTCTTGCAAGGCCCTCTGCCTTGTTGGGAGCATAACTAGAACTAGCTGGTCTTGAGTAAACTCAACCATGTTAGCCTTCTGATCATGCCAATGTTTGATCAGAGCTTGGCCAGCTTTCAAGTTATCACTTGCTTCTGCCATCATGTGTGACATTCTCCTTCGGAGACCTATCACATAGTCAGTCACTCTGACTGGCTTGGGGGAAGGAGCACTCTCCAACCCCTCCTTAATCAGGGCCAAGGGGCCTCTGACTGGATGGCCATAGAGAAGTTCAAAGGGAGAATAACCTACTCCCTCCTGAGGGACTTCCCTATAAGCAAATAGAAGGCATGGCAGTAGAGGGTCCCACTTCTTCTTAAGGGGTTCTTCTAAGGCACCTATCATGCTCTTCATGGTTCTGTTAAATCCTTCTACCAACCCGTTGGTCTGAGGGTGGTAGGCGGTTGAGAACTTGTAGGTAACTCCGCAGGTTTTCCACATGGCTTTCATGTAGTTGGACATAAATGTGTCCCCCTGTCAGAGATCACCTCCTTAGGAAACCCAACCCTGGTAAAGATACCAAGGAGGGCCTTAGCCACAGCCTGAGACGTAACAGTCCTCATAGGAATTGCCTCGGGGTACCTAGTAGCATGCTCTACTACAACAAGGATAAACCTGTTGCCTGAGGAGGTTGGGGGATCAAGGGGACCAACAATGTCAATCCCTACCCTCTCAAATGGGACTCCCACAACTGGGAGAGGCACTAAAGGTGCCACATTCTTGGAACCAACCTTACCAGAAGTCTGGCAGGTATGGCAGCTCCTGCAATACCTATCTACTTCAGCCCCCATTTTTGGCCAATAGAAGTAGAGAGAGAGCCTTTCCTTGGTCTTCTTGAAACTCAAGTGACCAGCCAAAGGAATCTCGTGGGCTAGTTGCAAGAACTGTTGTCTGTTCTCTTGGGGCACTACCAGGCGTTGGTATGCTCCAGGTTCAGATTCGGTTGGTTCACTGTAGAGGAGGCCATCTTCCCAGTGTAACCTATACTTCCCAGGCTCTTGCCCATCAGCCTGAGAAGCTGCCTGCTGGCGGAGACCCTCCAGAGTTGGACATTCACTTTGTCCCTTACGGAAAGCTGTCCTGCTGGGTCCACCTTCTGCCAGTAAAGACTGCAGCTCAGGATGGTCAGCCGGGTCCAGGTCTCCAATAAGTTCTGGACCTCCTTCTAGCTCTTCTTCAGAGTCTAGTTCAACCAAACAGGGTTGTACCTCCCTCTCAGCCTCAGCTGGAGGTGGAGTTACAGGTGTAACTTTGGACAACCTCGGGGAAGTCCTTGTTGGAAGCACTGGAGTGCTTGCTGTAGGTTTTTTTCTAGGAGTCTTGGGTTGCCCCTTTGCTCCTGATCTGGTAGTTACTGCAGTAAGTTGCTCCAGTGGGAGAGGAGTGATTTCTGTCATCATCTCCTGAGATAAACCTCGCAGGGTTTTCTCTCTTGCAGACTTGGTGAGCTCCCGTAACCTTTTACTAGGAGGTCTGGGGGTATGTGACACAACTCCAAGAGCTTTCAGGTCATTTCCCAGCAGAACTCTTCCTGGCACTTCACATTGTATACTGACAGGTATCTTCACAGCCATATCATTACACTGGATGAGGACTGGTAACTGGGGACACATCTGCACAGGCCCTCCAGCTAACTTGGTGAGGCATTTGGGTGCCTTAGCAACATCCTCTGCCTTGAAAAATGATTCATCCACCACAGTTATGCTGGCCCCAGTGTCCCTGATGGCAGGGGTCTCCTGACCATTCACGTGGACACTGTCCTTATAATACTCTTTAGTATTATCTGGGATAGAATTATACACATCTAAATTTTGTTGTTCCCACAACCCCAGAGAGACTAAAGAAACACTGGCTGAGACTCCAGTGGGTTCATCAGCCAGTAGTAGAAAGTTTCCACTTGCCATAGTGACTTCCTCCTCTGGAGCGAAGGCTAAGGAGACAAGTTGGACCCCGGAAGGTTTACCCTTACATCTGGGATCTCCTTTCACATGGTCAGTAGCCTTACAAACATAACAGGCCCCAAAGGTCCTTTGGAATGGAGGCTTGTTCTGACCTCCTTCTGGTTTAGCACCAGAAGGTATACTACTCTGCTGTGGTTTCCCAGGTGGCTTACCCTTATGGTTTTGTTTGGGGCCCTCTTTGGAATTAGGATTATTAGAATTCTCTTTGGAGTCTTTCTTAGGCTGTCTTCCCTCATCCTTCTTCTGAGTTACCCCAGAATCCTTGTGAGTAGCCCTGTTGGCAACCCACAAGTCAGCAGCCTTAGCTAGTTTCCTAGGATCTAATTCCTGTGAATCAGCCAAGTGCTGTCTGAGCTCAGGAGAGCAGGCATCATAAATTGACTCCATCATTACAAGATTTCTCATTCCTTCATAAGTGTTCACCTTGTAACCCTTAATCCATCCCTCTAAGTTTTTCAACCCTTCACACACCCAGGTAGCCCAAGGGGTACCATCATGCTTTTTGAGGCTCCTAAACCTCTTAAGATACTGGGAAGGGGTCTTCCCAAACCTAGCTATCAAAGCTAGTTTCACACATTCATACTCTTTCCTATCCTCCTCCCCCAACTCCATTACCACATCAGTTGCAACAGGGGGAAGCCTAGAGAACAACCAGGTGAGTAACTCATTACCTGTGATGTTCTGGAGCCCATGATTATACTCAAACATAGACAACCAATCCAACACATCCAACTTAGGCTCATACATACCAATCAATTCCTTAGGCATCCGGGGTCTTTTAGGACTGGAACTTCTAGAGGAGCCAGAGAGAGAAGCATTCTCAACAGACAATTTCTTCATTTCTAGCTCATACTTGAGCTCCATTTCCCTTAGCCTTAGTTCTTTGTCAGTTTGAGGATTAAGTTTCTTGTACTCTAATTCAAGTTTCATTTTCTCCAGTTCAAAGTATTGAGGGCTAAATGTGGGACCTGTCAAAGGTCCAGTAGGTACAGCTGGTAGAGCAGACAGAGGCCTAGAGGGACTATCTACAACAGTTTCATCCTCCTCTTCTGGTTCTGACCCAAGATCATCAATACCTTGTTCCATATCAAGATCATTGCTGCTTTCTACATTTGCTGGAGTGATAGGTTCCTCTGGACCATCCTCCAGACTTTGGTTTTCTAACAACCTTTATATTAGCTCTATTTTCTTTCCTTTAGTCATGAGATTCTTATGCTTACAGAGAAGTCTTAGACAATCAGCAGTTTTTGTAGCAAGGGACTCTTGACTATAACTTTCCATAGTAGACAGGTTAAAAATGACTTTTTCTTTCTTGTGCTTAAGTTTTGTGGTTAGTTGAACTAAGGTATCTCAAAAGTACTCTAAAGTGTATACTCAATACAGATCCCACCGCTGTACACCAGTGTTAGGCAGAAACCTGTGAAGTTCCCTCTGGGACCACTGCAAAAGATTTAAGACTACAGGTATTGGCAGTAAACCCACTTGGTAGCAGTCTGCACCGCACAGATTCACTGTGGTAGCTGTGGCTGAGCAGTCAGACTTCCCTCAAGAAGAGTTAGGCAGTATACAGAGGATACATAATAGGTACAGAGGTACAATAGCACAAGCAAACACTGACCAGAGCTAGGTGTCAAAGTATAAACTTATTTATTAAAGGTACACTCATAAATTACACTAGCACATTAGAAAAGATAAGAAAGTCAAACACAGTTACTATTACTCATATGTACATCCCTAATCGTTTGTTGGACAATTCTAAGTTAACACTACTTATTTCCAACCAGAGGTGAGCGCTTAACGTTAGATGGTACTCCAACAAGTATTTCCAAAAGGGAGGGAAAAGGCAGAAATAAAGAGAGCAGTTAGGTAAAACACTTTTCACATAAGGTTGGCAAAGACAGTCAATAGTGGAACAAGGGGAATTAGTTTGGGGCCCGCGTTAGAGGGAGCCAGGCGAAAATGTGCCCAAGATCACACAATGTCACAAGTCTTTGCAGGTGAGTAGAAAACGGTTTTACTATGGTTCTGAAAAGTTTAGTTAGGGTGTCCCAGACCTACCCAGATTCGAGAGCCGAGGGCTAAATCTACCCCGTACAATCGGTGGCAAGGGAGGCCGGGCGGATCACAGTACCTTTAAAAGTGGAAATATTCCTCCAGCGGTGGTAGTCGTTCCTGGTAGTGGGTGCAAGTCGCGGCGTCGTCCCGAGGACAAGGTGATCTCGACGGGGAGGAAGGCTGCAGGTCGTTGCACTACTAGGGATGAGGCCAGCCGTGGAGTTCTCCGGTCACAAAGGATTTTTACCCCTCTTTCGCGGTTGAGGTAAAAAGTGGTATCCCGGTTGCCGGGGTGCTTGGCACAGGCAAGGCGGCCACGAGATGCTTCGGGACGGCGAAAAGAAGGCAGCAACTGGTTGTCCCCACCAGTTAAGGGAAGAAGACTCTCCGGCGGGAGATCTCCTCTGTCGTCGGGAAAAGTGGTGAGACGATTCTGCAGGGCTTCACCGGTGGTGTCGTCTTGGCAGGTCGGCTCGGCTTCTCCCTCTTCGGCTTCTTAGGTCCTGTGGCGACTTCTCAAGAACCAGTCCCAAAAACCCTGCTTTTATGCAGCAAACCCCCATTCATACAGCCTAGCTGTCACTCAAACATGCTAAGTGGTGAGCGGGGTGGCTCACCACTTGGGCCAATCACACTAGAGTGCAACCTGAGTTGGCAAGGCAACTCGGTCCAGGGTGCCTAAACCCCCTCCCACACCCCCTGTGGTACCCAGACAGAATGGCACCACTTTGGAGGGCTTCTGTGCAGAAGCCCGCCAAAAGTGGAACAAAGGCTCGCCTCGGGTTCAGGGTTACTGAAGTGAACCTAGACGCCATTTTGGCGGCGAGTTCCAGCAAAAAATCCCAACCGGTGAATTTATATTAAATAAATAAACCGGCGGTATCTTTAACATTGCACCAAAAAGTGGTGCATCAAAAACCAATGGGAAATCCCATTGGGAAATATTCCGGTGGAATATTTCCGTGGTATCCACTGCCACCAGCCAAAACTCGGCGAGGGGGGACGGGACAGTACCCCCTCGACAACAGACCCAGGGGCAATCTAATTGCCCCTACCAGTACTTCCACAGTAAGATGGTTTGTACTGGTTAAGTTCCTCAGTTAAGACTAGTAAAGTCAATGGTAACTTTACAGACCCAGGGAGACAGTAGTCAGTCCCAGGGTGTGGAGTCTATGTTTGGGGGTCTCTAAGACACCCCTGTGCTACTGCATTGAGGGTGCTGTGTAACACACATTCAAAAACCAATGATGGCCTATGGGGAAAATTACCCCCCCAGCCCATAAGCACATAGCAAGTCACAGAGAACACTCTCAAGTCATGTCCAAGAGTGAGGATAAAAGAGTCTCACCCTTGGCAGGAGAAAAAAAATAAACCCCACAAAATCCAGCAAAGCTGCTGGAGGACTCACTAGGTTAGGAAATTCAGCCTAAACAGAGAATTCTTCCTAACAAGGACTAACACCTGTTGTGATTCAAAGAATTTGTATGAATTGGGTGAAACTGCTCAGATTAAATGGTACATGCTACAACCATATTCAATCCTTTCTTCAACTCGATAACAATAAGAAATTGGGCACCATTGGTAAAATGATTCAAGTGCATGCGTGACAGATCGTTGCCTGAATCTGTCCCCTCATCTAGCAGCATCCCTGTGCCATCTATTACATTCTTGCTAAAACAGAAATTGAACATCTTCTTTTATGAGATTCGAATTGAACAACTAGCATCCAACAGAAATACAGGTTGTTTTTGTTGACTATATGTCCTCACCCATGTTAGACCTGACTATATCACTGCATAACCTAACAGCGGTATTCTGCGCCAATATCTTCTTTTCAAATTCAATAGGTGTGATACATTAGAAGCGAAGGGTGGCCAAATGGGTCTCTCCCATGATAATCAATACTATCGCCTTTGTGGTACTGATTAAATCGAAAACCTTAAAACACATTTTGTGAAGCCCTAAAACCAATGCAAAATAACAATATGAAAATGTATAATAACAATCTCGACTGTATTGAGATTTAACATTTGTGGTCATTTTTTATGGTAGGCAATGATGCAAACTTGATTAATTTTATGGTCACATTTTGCTGGAAGTTTACTGACATTTTAAGGATAATATGAGTATTTTATTTTGAATTGTTTTATTAATAATAATTTTATTGTATTGAATTTTGGGCAGTATTTTTAGAGTGATGAAGTGTGATATATATTGTGATTTGTGTCTGTAATGATGATGTGCGTCTAATGAGCTATATGTATACAATATGTTATGTATTTTAAACTGCACTTTTATAACTTTTATATTGTTTTGACAATGTATATGTTTTATGTTGTATATACAAGGCTTGGCAGCCATATGTATATTATCCAAATAAATAAATAAATACATTTTAAAAACATTATCATTTTGAAAGCTTGGTAAAGTGCAAATAAATGGAGCAAGGGTGTGGAATTTGAAGTATATCTTCAAGCCTCCGGCACCATCTTCTCTCTTATCAGTCAATAGTCCAGTCCTGCTTTGCTGCCCCATATGCAATCTGCTCAATAGGAGTTTTAGAAATCTCTGTGTAACAACATCCCTTTAGAGCTTACTATATAGGGTTGACTCATGTGTATTTGGCCTTCTTGTGGCATTGTGTAATTATGTAAATAATGGAAGTGATTCATATTTTGATTAAGTCTGGACAGATGTATTCACCTAAATCCTGAATCATCAAAATGCCTGCTTTATGTGATATTCAAAGAACATTACATGTGTTAAAGAGATTTTGGAAATTGAGTTTGAGTATCCAGATTCACCTGCCTATAAATGGAACTTGATCAGCAGTCACTGGGAATCTCTGACGGGCAGAAAGGAGATTTCTATTGCTCTTTATATGAGAGATGGATCATTTTACTTAGGCAGGGCTTTTAAGCATTGATTTTCGGGGTTATTGTACATGTTGGTTGTCAAAATATAATTGTAATTGTTTTGCAAAGATTATCTTCATTTCATTTTAAAAGGAAGGCTAGGCAATCATTGCAAGGTCAACTTGCTTGCATATATTGTGATTGGTTGCTTGTTTTACCTGTGCTAATATTTACTTTGAGTGAAATATCTGACATGAGAACTTGAATTTCTTGTCAAATTTATCACAGATGCATTGAGGGAAGTGGAGAGGGCTTTGGACTGTGCTTGGAAATTGATGTACTTTAATATCACGAAAACCAAAATCTCGAACTGCAAAATCAAGAATTATTTTGCTTTTGTCCCCCACAACACATGTTGTGTCTACAGGGGTCTCTCCCACAACCCTTGAAGACCAGAATACCAAATTAGGGGAGCAGGGTACACCCTCGCAACCCCAGCTCCCCTAATTCGGTAATTTGGAATATGAGATTTTTGTAGTCCTAGAATGTGGGACTTTGGGTGATGCAGGATTTTAAATACAATATTTTCGCTGAATACCCTTTGACTGTATGTTTTCATGCTTCTCAGTACAGGCAGGCATCAAGGAAACTACCTCAGTTATTTGGGACTGGTTGAGATCAATATCTGACACGTTCACAAGCCTTTTCATGTCTATGTCTTTGAGGAATGGTAGCTGATTGAATGCATCTTAATGTGAAATTTGGTTGCACACAATAGCTGTCATGAGCACTTGCATTTATTTCCAAATGTATCACAACACTTTGAGGGAAAGGGAAAATCTGTCACGCTCACCTGATTCCCACGGAGGCGCAGGTCTGGCTTCGAGTGCTGATGCTTCTTCAATGGTGAAGCGCAAGACTCTGATGATGGACAGGAAGGGCCCCTCTACCGTGGCTTTTCTGGCTCGCAGGAATATTCCCCTGTGCGTGAAAAGGGAGTATTACCTACTGACGGAATAATGCTCAAGCCTCCCACTCCCTTCCAACCCTCCTCGATACCCTTCCACGATTCCCCGTGAAGTCTCACCTTAGGGTCTGGAAGGGTGAGTTCTCCATCCTGCTTCTGATGCAGGGGCGCGTTGAAACCCAGTTACTTCACTGGATTGAGGTTTGATGGGAGTTCAAAATAAGCTTGACTATTCAGGTGAGGCGCTGTTAGAGTTCTGTTGCAAGTTCAAAAGTTCAAGCTTAATAATAATGTTCATTGTCTTATTGCAGCAAGCGCTAATGCTTATGTCTTTTTCCCCTTAGGGGCCAGGGTTCAGAATGCTGGAGATATGGCGCCGACCCGAAGTGTAAGTTCTGGATGAGCGTTCAGGTAATGTCTTTGCATTCGCTCATTCAATGTCTTTGTCTTTTTTCCCCATTGGGGCCGGGGTCCGGAATGCCAGGAAGCTGCAGGACCCGAAATTAAATGGGAATGACCCAACAGGTAAGTCTTAGAAGGAAACTGAGCTTTTCCTATTTCCCTTCCTTCTCTCACCTTTTTTTCTTGTCTTTTCTCTCTAGGCTCTGGGAAGTGGGTGCGGATCCGGATGATCGCTGCTGAAGGTGGAGGCGCCCAGGAAAGGTGAGTGAAATGCAGCGCTGCAGCGATCGAAGCGAAATGCTTTTAAAATGATGTCTTCCCTTTCAGGATCGTCGGTGTGATGTCCCCGTGATGCAGCTTTAGCAGGTAAGGTCTTCTTTCTCTCCACTTCTCTCTTAGCTCCCTTTGCAGGCGACCCAGGATGCTGACAGGCGTGGCTGAAGTCCAGATGCAGGAGCTGACACGGTGAGCGTCCAGCTGCGAGGAGCAGAACAACGCGAAGCGTGAGTTGCTGATCGGGCCTGGTTTAAATAGCTTTGGAAGAAGTTCCAGGCATGTATCCTTCCACCGATCAGGTATGTATCCTTCCCCGAACACACCCAGGTGGAAAGTAGTCCCACAGGTAAAGTAGTTCCATTCAGGCCTCAAGAGGGCCTGGATGTAGCAGCATGGTCTGCATCAGGTAAGTGCACATTAAAACACTTGAACACATGTCTAGCTTTATGAGCCTGGCACCTAAGGCACCAGGACAGGGGTCCAACATGAGCCTGGCGCCTAAGGCGCCAGGACTGTGTCCAAAGGGCCCCAGCTTGGGCCCGCTGGCACTTCCCTGGGGGGAATGATGCCTGCCTCTGGGGTTGCTGGGTCGGACCTGGCTCCTTGGAGGTAGGCATCATGACAGTACCCCCCCTCAAGGCCCCTCCCAAGGTTGTTCCCTCCGGGGGTTTTGGCTTGTTCGGAAATCTCCGGTGGAACCTTTGTATTAATCGAGGTGCGTGAACATGGTTACTAGGCTCCCACGATCTCTCCTGAGGTCCATATCCCTCCCAGTCAACAAGATAGAAGAGTTTTGACTTTAACACATTGGAGTCTAAAATGTCTTTAACTTCGAATTCTAATTCCCCTTCAATTTGAACTGGGTCTGGAGGCTTGGACAGTCGGGTCCCTGGTTGTACTGGCTTCACAAGTGATGCATGAAAAACTGGATGAATACGCATGTTAGACGGTAAATCCAGTTTAAAGGCCACGGGATTGATTATAGCCTTGATGGGATAAGGTTCTATGAATCTGGGATTGAAGGTTTGCGGGCCCTTGAGGGGTAAATGTTTCGTTGCTAGCCATACCTGGTCTCCTACCTGATAAGGAGGAGTTTTACTTCTGTGCAAATCAGCATTTTCTTTATACTTTTTCTTGGCTTGCTGTAAATGAGTTGCAGCTTCTTTGAAGGCTCGGGTTATTGTGGAATGCAAATGATTTACTGCAGGCATTTCCAGGGTCAGAGGTGGATCTAGGTCAGAGGTCCGAGGATGGTGACCATACAAAGTATAAAAAAGGAGTTTGTCCGGTTCCAGAATGCACTGAATTGTTGTATGCATATTCTGCGATCCAAAGGATGTCTTTCCAATTTAACTCGGATTAGTGTAACATGCACCGAAGATATTGCTCGAGAGTCTGATTGGTTCTCTCGGTTTGTCCGTCGGTCTGGGGGTGGTGGCTGGTGGATAACCGCACATCTATTTGTGCTAGTTGGCAACATTTCTTCCAAAAATGGGAGATAAATTGACTTCCACGATCCGAGACTAATATGGAAGGAAAACCATGTATGCAAACTATATTCTCCAGAAATTCCTTGGCCAAGGTGGAAGCTGAAGGCAAACCTTTTAAAGGTATAAAGTGGGCCATTTTGGAGAATAGATCCACAATTACAAGGATAGTGTTGTAACCAGCACAAGGAGGCAGGTCAGTTATAAAGTCCATTGACAAGGTGTGCCATGGTGCCGGTGGAATATCCAAGGGTTGAAGTAGGCCGGCTGGCCTTTTCTTTTGACCCTTGTTTTGGGCACAAATTCCGCAAGACAAAACAAAAGACTTTATGTCTTTTCTCCAAGAAGGCCACCAGAAGTGGCGTTTGATTTTTTCCTCCGTTTTAGCGATACCAGGGTGTCCTTCCATTAATGATTCATGATGATGGGTAATAACAAGTTCTTGCAATGCTTTACTTGGCAGAAACAACCGCTCCTGGAAGTAGGGTAAATCATCCTTAACGGTGTAATGAGGACCCTTTTGACTCCATTCCAGTAAGGCTGAAGAGTCTAGAAGTTGTTTTACTTGCGTTTGGATGTCCTCAATAGTTTGCAATGAAGTTAGGCCTAAGATTCTTTGTTCAGGTATGATTGGCACAGGTTCTAAACTCGAATTGGGTTCTTCCATGCCAATCCGGGATAAGGCGTCCGCTTTACCATTCTTGCAGCCAGGGCGATAGGTAATTACGAAATCAAATTCCGCAAAGAATAGAGCCCATCGGAGTTGTCGTGAAGATTGAGCTTTGGCCGTCTTTAAATATTGTAAATTTCTGTGGTCCGTAATTACGGTGATGGTGTGTCTTGCCCCGAGAAGGTAGTGACGCCAAGCCATGAAAGCAGATTTAATAGCCAGTAACTCCTTGTCGGTAATTTTGTAGTTGGTTTCAGGAGGAGAACATTTCCTGGACCAAAAGGCCACAGGGTGTAGTTGGTTAGTTTCTGGGTCTCTTTGCGACAGGACAGCTCCCATGGCCGAACTGGATGCGTCGGTTTCCACAATGTAAGGGAGATCTGGGTGCGGGTGCTTCAATACAGGTGCAGAGGTGAATTTGGTTTTCAGGTCCTGAAAGGCTTGTTTGGCCTCAAGAGTCCATTCAAAGCGTTTGTTTTTCTTTAGGAGAGCTGTGATGGGTTGGACTGTTCGGGAAAATTCCGGAATGAATCTTCGATAGAAATTGGCGAAGCCGAGCATGCTCTGAACTCCCTTCACCGAGCTAGGAGATGGCCATTTGAGGATGGCGTCCACCTTTCGCGAGTCCATTCGGACTCCTTGAGGTGTCAGGATGAATCCTAGAAACTCAACTTCTGTGGTATGAAAAACGCATTTTTCGAGCTTTGCAAATAGTCTGTGCTGGCGCAATTTCTCAAGAACTGCCCTAACATGTTTTCTGTGATCGGATTCTGAAGAAGAGTACACCAGGATGTCGTCAATATAAACAATGACACAGACATCGATAAGTTCCCGAAGAACATCATTCATAAAGTACTGAAAGGCGGCAGGTGCATTGCACAAACCGAAGGGCATCACCTGATATTCGAAGAGCCCACATTTGGTGCGGAATGCAGTCTTCCATTTGTCGCCTTCTTTTATACGCACCAGGTGATAAGCTCCTCGGAGATCTAACTTGGTGTACACACAAGCATCTTTCACCTGGTCGATAAGCTCAGGGATCAGGGGCAGAGGATAACGATTCTTAATCGTTATTTGATTTAGAGCGCAATAGTCTATACATGTTCTAAGGTCGCCCTCTTTTTTCGGCACGAAGAACAGAGCTGAGGAGACAGGAGACTTGGACGGGCGAATAAAACCATTGGCTAGGTACTGATCTAAATACTGACGCAAATGCAGGTTCTCACGTTCCATAAGAGCATAAATCCTACTATAAGGTAGTTGAGCATTGGGTACCAGATCGATTGGGCAATCATAAGACCGATGGGGAGGTAATGTGTTAGCCTGTTCCTTCTGAAAAACGTCTTGGAATTCTTGGTATTCTGACGGTAGCTGTACAGGGGTGGAAGTTGCTGAGGCTAGACCCATAGCTGGATTTCTTGGATAACAAGTTGGTTCACAATCAGGAAAACTTATCTTCTTTGCTCGCCAGTCAATTCTGGGATTATGTGTTTCTAACCAAGGAATTCCAAGAATTACTTGAAATTGTGGGGCCTTGATCACATCAAACACGATTGCTTCCCGATGTCCATCCTGACCCACCAGTGTCACTTCAACAGTGGAATGTGTTACAGGCCCTGAGGCTATTTCGGTTCCATCTACTGTAGTAATGACCTCTTGGGTTACTTTCGGGAGGAGAGGGAGCTTAATCCTGGAAGCCAATTCACGGTCTATGTAGTTTCCAATAGCTCCACTGTCGATGTATGCTTTTACAGCATGCAACTGCTGAGGCTGTTTTGGGTCCACGAGCACCATTGGCATGACAAAATGCGAGGTCAAAGAGTTTGTTTTCAAGCTCGGCAAGCGGACCCCTACGCTTGTCGGGCTAGGTTGTTTCCCGAATCAAGTGTCAATAAATCGTTATCAGTGGCTCCAACCACCTTCTTAGGTGGTTTAACCGGACAATTTTGAAGAAAGTGACCGGAAGTCCCGCAATACAGACAAAGTTGCATTTGCCGCCTTCTCTCTCGTTCCTTCTGCGTTAATGGTCCTTTAACACCGCCGATTTGCATAGGTTCGGATACGTCGGTACTCTTGGAGTTAGCGTGGGTTTTGATCGGTACTCGGGTTTCGTACTTGAACCGATCTGCTTTTCTATTTTGAAGTCTGTGATCAAGTTGAACCACCAAGTCTATGTAGTCTGCGCAGACCTGGGGTGGATCTACTATCTGAGCTAGAACATCCTTAAGCTCTCCGCGCAGGCCTTGATGAAACAATGTGATCCTTTTGTTTTCTGGCCATCCAGTTTCCACAACCAGTCTATTAAAGGTGGCAACGTAGGACAGGAGATCCTGATTACCTTGTCGTAAGGATAGCAGTTTGTTATCAAGGGCCTGTCCTTGAGAGTGTCAAGCAAACAATCTTTCCATGCTGGCCTGGAAGCCCTGAAAATCCTGGAGAATGGGATCATCCTGATTTACCAATGGAATAGACCAATCGGCAGCACTGCCACTGAGGTAAAATAGTATAAAGGCTACCTTGGTCTGGTCGTTAGGGAAGGCCCCGGGTCTGCATAGAAAGTGTAAACAACATTGGTTCATAAAGATAGCATATTTCTTAGGATCCCCCGCAAAACGTTCAGGCAGGGCCAAAGGCATGTGTCCAAGTAGATTGATTTGTACCGAGTTATTCAAACCCATTGATGTGGAAGTACCTCCGGAATTAGGTAAAGGAATGTGCCCTGCCTGGGCCTGAAATAACCTTTTGGCCATGTCATCAGTTCTTTTCTTGGATAGGATCAGTTCTCTTTTGAGAGCGTTAGTCTCCTGGCGGGCTGAGTGCACTTCTGCCCGTAATTCCACCAAAAGCTGGGCCAGCTGATCTGTCTTGGAAGTCTCCATAGCGCCCGGGTGGGAAATTGTGGGTAGGCTTCGCGTTCTGTCACGCTCACCTGATTCCCACGGAGGCGCAGGTCTGGCTTCGAGTGCTGATGCTTCTTCAATGGTGAAGCGCAAGACTCTGATGATGGACAGGAAGGGCCCCTCTACTCTGGCTTTTCTGGCTCGCAGGAATATTCCCTTGTGCCTGAAAAGGGAGTATTACCTACTGACGGAATAATGCTCAAGCCTCCCACTCCCTTCCAACCCTCCTCGATACCCTTCCACGATTCCCCGTGAAGTCGCACCTTAGGGTCGGGAAGGGTGAGTTCTCCATCCTGCTTCTGATGCAGGGGCGCGTTGAAACCCAGTTACTTCACTGGATTGAGGTTTGATGGGAGTTCAAAATAAGCTTGACTATTCAGGTGAGGCGCTGTAAGAGTTCTGTTGCAAGTTCAAAAGTTCAAGCTTAATAATAATGTTCATTGTCTTATTGCAGCAAGCGCTAATGCTTATGTCTTTTTCCCCTTAGGGGCCGGGGTTCGGAATGCCGGAGATATGGCGCCGACCCGAAGTGTAAGTTCTGGATGAGCGTTCAGGTAATGTGTTTGCATTCGCTCATTCAATGTCTTTGTCTTTTTTCCCCATTGGGGCCGGGGTCCGGAATGCCAGGAAGCGGCAGGACCCGAAATGAAATGGGAATGACCCAAAAGGTAAGTCTTAGAAGGAAACTGAGCTTTTCCTATTTCCCTTCCTTCTCTCACCTTGTTTTCTTGTCTTTTCTCTCTAGGCTCTGGGAAGTGGGCCGGATCCGGATGATCGCTGCTGAAGGTGGAGGCTCCCAGGAAAGGTGAGTGAAATGCAGCGCTGCAGCGATCGAAGCGAAATGCTTTTAAAATGATGTCTTCCCTTTTAGGATTGTCGGTGTGATGTCCCATTGATGCAGCTTTAGCAGGTAAGGTCTTCTTTCTCTCCACTTCACTCTTAGCTCCCTTTGCAGGCGACCCAGGATGCTGACAGGCGTGGCTGAAGTCCAGATGCAGGAGCTGACATGGTGAGCGTCGAGCTGTGAGGAGCAGAACAACGCGAAGCGTGAGTTGCTGATCGGGCGTGGTTTAAATAGCTTTGGAAGAAGTTCCAGGCATGTATCCTTCCACCGATCAGGTATGTATCCTTCCCCGACCACACCCAGGTGGAAAGTAGTCCCACAGGTAAAGTAGTTCCATTCAGGCCTCAAGAGGGCCTGGATGTAGCAGCATGGTCTGCATCAGGTAAGTGCACATTAAAACACTTGAACACATGTCTAGCTTTATGAGCCTGGCGCCTAAGGCGCCAGGACAGGGGTCCAACATGAGCCTGGCACCTAAGGCGCCAGGACTGTGTCCAAAGGGCCCCAGCTTGGGCCCGCTGGCACTTCCCTGGGGGTAATGATGCCTGCCTCTGGGGTTGCTGGGTCGGACCTGGCTCATTGGAGGGAGGCATCATGACAAAATCTTTGTGGCTTACTGGGAAATAATTGTTTGCCAGTTCTTGCTGATCAATCAGGCAGTGGCAATAGTGGCAGTTGATAGAATGTGTGACACAACATGGAGAGGAATGAGGGATTTTCTCTGGGGGGGCTTGATTAAACATATGCCCACAAACTAATTGTTTCAGTGCCATAGCTGATACAAACAAACACAGGAATTTCTTGTTAAATTTACTAGCTTACTTAGAGGAAAAGCAAATGTCTTTGGGGAACGCTGGTTGATTTGCTGTGCTCTTATGCACAACTTGCACAAGCATGATAGCAGACACAAGCATTTGAATGTCTTGTAAAATGTATAAGCACGTTTTGAGAGTAAGGCAAATGGTTTTTGGGATTCATTTTTCATTGAACTCATATTCACAGAAAACATTTCTGAGGCTATATCTCACAGGAACATTTCAATTCCTTGTCAACTTTATTAGCACACTTTAAAGGAAGGACACACATCTTTGCGGGGGGTGCTGTATGTGTGCTGGTGCATGACTTGGCTGAGTAAAATATCTTACAGGAGCACTTGAATTTCTTATCAAGTTTCTCATTAATCTTTGAGTGAAGGGAAAATGGGTTTTAGATATGCTAGGAATACAGTTTTTTAGGGTCCTGTTGATCATTTAGGCACTGTCATTACTGGCAGTGCGATTGGGTGTCTAACACAAAACACCACCATTCTGGAGAAAGGAGAAATTCACGCTTGAGTATATATGCCCTCACAGATTACTTAGTTTAGAAAAATAGCTTACGTACACAAGCACTCGAATTTCTTGTCAATTTCTGAGCATACTTTGAGAGAAGGGCAAACATCATTGGGACCAGCACTTGGTCTCCTGGGTATAGAGTTGGTTGCTTTAGAAAATCCTCTGCTTCAATGTGTTGATCATCTTTGTTGCTCCTCTTTGACCCCTCCCTTTGATTCTTGACCCGTTGGGATGTGAAAAAAACACTTGAAGTCATTGTTGTTAGGTAATCATGCATCTCGTCACCTAATGTTTTTTTTTGCTAAGCTATGGGCATCAGTTCTTTATCCTAGATGGAAGAGCAAGGAGGGGGGTTCTCATTCTGCATCTAGTTACCAACTCATGAAGAGTTAGATGGTGATCAACGCCAGGCTGAATCCTTAGAGTGTATAAGGCTTGTGGTAGGCAATGTAGTCATCCCTTTTTTCATAGTTATCTATATCTTTGCAATTCTCTCCTTCAATAATCTGTTTAATCTCTCACAAACACCATTCACTTGTGGATGATAAGCAGAAGAAAACATATGTTTAATGTATAATAGAAGAACTATTTGTTTGAACAACTCATTTACAAAATGTGTCTATTGTCAGACCTCGAAACCTCACACACATCCCATCTTGGGAACAATTCATGCACAAGGAACTTGGCAGTGCATGTGGCATCAGGGTGTGTGCATGGACCTGCCTCATTCCATCTAGAAAAAGGACATACCATGACCAGCATATATCTGTTACCGGTGTATGTCTGCAGCATATATACATAGTCTATACGTAGGTGCTGGAAAGGGCCGTTGGGTCTAGGAATTCAGCCGTATTCCACTGTAATTCCAGCATTTGTGTGGTTGTCCACCATTAAATCCTCCCTTTCCCTGAGGGTTTTGAAATCCACCTCATCCTCATTGAGGCCCATTTCCTCTTCCTCATGGCCAACAATTATACCCATTCTGATCTGTGGGATACACTAAGTTATTTTGCTGCACTGATTACATTTCCTGTTTCACCCATCCATCATTATTTGTCAATACTGCTCCATGTATGGCTATTTTTGACAAAATCTTCTGGACTAACTTTGATTCCTCCTGCTTTCTATTTTCACCTTTCTTTTTATTCTTCTCCTCCACTAATCGGCAGTGATGTACAACCATCAATTGTATTTCTGGCCATGGCTTCACTTCCATTGCCACCTGTTTCTTCAGTTGCCGTTGCACTGATCGGCCAGTCCCTGACACAAAATGTGATAAAATAATGCTACAGTTTTATCCCAGGGTTCACATGTCTCAAATCATAATTTCTCTTGAATATCTTGAATATAAGCAACAGGGTCTTCCTCCTCCCCCATTTTCCAAGTCATAATTGCACCCATATCTGATGTGTAAGGGTACTGCACTCTGAGCACCTGCCATACAACTGCTCTGCAATTATTAAATGGCGCTCCATCATGTGTTGTGTTTTGTGCAGTCACACCAGCATATCCTGCTCATTTCCAAATATAGTCAGATCTCTCCCCTATAATAGCTGCTAGCAAGCCTTTTATGTCACCTATGGCTAATGTCATTTATGATGTCATCCTCTCTAATTCATAAATCCATGTTCCCACGCCGGAAGTTAAACTCAGTAATTTACATCTTAAATTGTCTTTATATATTTGTGGCCATAGTATGTATTCTGGTCATCCTCCCCCTTTCTCAAATAAGGGGAATTGTTAAAGTGCAGGTCCATAATCATACCTGGCACAATCCTCGTTTTACAGTGTTGGCCCTTGGTCTTTGTCCTGGTAGTGCCCTTAACCTGCTTATATATGGCTGAGATACATCCTCTGTACTGCGCGATTGTGCTTGTGGTTGCTCAGTGAATGTCAATTCTGGTGTTCTCATTTTGGGGTGCTCTAAATCTGACTATTCTACCCCTTTTTCTACACTCGACTCTCTTGAAAATCTGCATGCACTCTCCATTTGTGCTCTTTCATTTTGTTCCCTTTTTTCGTCTGACACTATTGTGCCCCAGCTTGTATGGCTGTTATCCTTTTCTGCATCATCAAGATCTATTCTACTTAAAGACAGCATTCTATGCTTGTCTGTTTTGATGTAATCTAGCCTACCTCCAATTTCCCTCAAAACAGATCCTTGTACGTTTTATTGGGTTTTATACCCTTCTTTATCCATCATTTTTCAACATAAATCTCCAAGTCGTTTTTCTATGCCTTCTGTATCTCGCACATCAGCTAATTATGGTATTCTTCGTACACTTTGCTGCTCCCTGTCGGGCTGTTGTGACCCTATCCCTTCATCAAGTTGTTCTTGTGCTTCGATTGGCACTATGCTTATATAGCATAGATAATTTATCTCATCATGTTTTAGTCCATTACTTCTGTTCATTTCTTCTTCCCTTTTCCTCATCTCCCGTAATTCATCTTCCCCTCAACTTCTATGCAACCTCCTCTTGTCTCTTCTTTTTAGACTCCCCTTTTCTTTCTTTTCCTTGTAACTTCTTCTTTCCTCCCTTTGCTTGCATTCTCTTTCTCTCTCTTCTTTATATGCTCTCTCTTCTTTCCAATGCCCTTATCACCCAGTTTGAGTAATATCTGTCCTCCCATCCATTTGTTCTGTCCTATTTTTATTCCCTTAGTAATTCCTTCATTTCTTTCTCCTTCTTTGCTTCTTCCTCTAACTGCATCTGTCTATCTTGTCTGTGTTCCTCTCATCACGCTGTTTACTTTCATCGCTTGTCGAGATATATTTGTGTTCTCTGCTTTTGCTCTCCTTCACATTGTCCTCGCTGTTGTAAGTGGGGGGCTCATATGTTAGATTAACATACCGCACCGCTGCTTTCAATTCCATTAAAGGATATAATCCATTCTCCTCTGTGTTTGCTCTCTTGTTTTCAGGAGGGGAAATTGGAGCCAAAGGTGTTTTATCCTCCCATTTGTGCTGATAAAGCATCCACTCCTTCTCCGCTGGATCTTCTTTTTCACTCTGATACATCTTTCATAGCTCTAAAACAGCCAACCTTTTCTGTAACTTCTTTCCCTTATATGTAGCATGTAAATACATTGGGCCTCATTAGGACCCATGCGTTAAGGGGTTAACGCCGCCGTAAAAGGCTGCAGCGCCATTAACCCCTTAAATCCCTTACTAAGAGGTCCCTTTGTGGCTCCTGACCTGAACGGCTGGTCTGGACCAGCCTTTAAAGTAGGGACCCGCAAAGCGACCTTGATGGCAATTACGATACCGCAATTTGCGGTACCGTAATTGCCGCCTTCCCCCTTCCCATTGAGCCCTATGGGGCAAAAATGGGAATGGGGAAGGGCCATGGAGAAAGGGGGAATTACCTCCCCGTCAACCTTGGAATGGGGTGGTAATTCCCCTTTCTCCATGGCGGACTCTGGCATGGACCATGCGGCCGGAGTCCTAATGAGGGCCATTGTCATATGTTGCAATACTGTTTCTGACAATGGACCCTCCTGAGGCCATGGCATGATTGTCTTATTACTATTTTCTCACCTCCATTCCAAATGATATTTCCTTATATTAGCTTTATCTCTTGGCAATTCCCTGCATAATTGTAGAAGGTGAGTGCCTCCCATTATGGGAAGTCTATTTCAACTGTTCGTACTTTCCCGATTTTTTATTCTTCTTTTTATTTTATCAGATATACCACACTGATAAATGTAATCAGGCACCATCAATTGCTGCTAAATTTTCCAAAAAATGTTCATCCGCTTTTAAAACTCTACGCAATGTACATTTTGTTCCTTTGTTTACACTTTCTATACATTTTTAATATCTCATGTTTCTATCATTGATATTTGAATAGTCTCTTCTTTGTTTATATATTAGTTGTCTTTGATTTTTATCCTTCTGGTTGATGTCAATCTCTTCATCAAACATCTAAAAAAATCACATTCAATTTGTACTATTCTTTTATATCTACTAGTTTAAACACAAAAAAAGCTTTATACCGACATATTTATGACCCCACATATGTGCACTTCAACACATATTTCCCCTGCGCACACCTTCCTTTACTAGCTTTAGTAAATGTATCACATCTGATTTTTGCCCATGTGCTTGCATCACGTCAGATTACTCCCTACTTTCCCAATTAGTCCATCATCTCTCATCAGTCTGGCTGTGTGCCAAGGTTTCCCATTTGTAGTTGTGTACAAATGAGGAACTGCAGGGGAAAAATCTAGCCGGTCAACACTGGTTACACCTCCAAAAAGATTTCAAACAAAGACTGGATGCCAATATTAGTTCAAACTACAGAGTTACTCGCGTAAAGCAAGTCTAAAGGGAAAAAGAGAATTATATTGACCCTCTCAGATGTAGAAAAATATATAGTATAAATACACCACATAGTAAGAAACCACATGGCAAACATTTGTCAAGTTATACTATCAATTATTTGCACACTTGTATTGAAAAACAGTTCACCTAACAAAAACACAAAACAGTTTAATTCACAACTTTCACAATTAATCAAAAGATAATACACAGAACATTACAGTCTCGTAACACATACTAAAAACGACACTAAAAAGATTAAGCAAATTCAAAGAGCATAATTAATATGACTCAAATTCAGCATGTTTCATTCCCATGTAATCATTGAGATATATAATTGGAGGGAAATTATTCAGGATTTTGTTGTAGCTCTGTCGCTGCTGGTCTTCATGAATGGTATAGCCTGCTTATTCATAGAACATGATACTCTGGAATTTGAAGAAAGATAACAGCAACTTATTATCGGTTGCTATTAGTTGAATGATTTGTCGACAAAAACTCGAGCGTTCAGTGTTCAAGCGTATTATTCACTAAACACGACACTCGTCTCACTTACCTATTGCTCTAACTGGCAATGGTAATCCAGCTGGGGTGTCTATCCACCAGAGGGGCTTCCTACCTGTAGAGGCACAATGTTATGGACCAAAAATGTGTGACTGCAGGTCACTCTTTCTTTGTTGACTGTATTTGCATGGAAAAATAACTATTGGGCTGTAAATAAATGGCCCTAAGTATACATAGTTCTATAAGAACTTACTTGAAGATTAGGGTGTCGATTCATGGAATTAATGTGCGCCGAAAATTCCTGCGTAGAGGTGCCAAAACGTGCGATTCGCAATAAAAGTGCGAAAATCGCAGTGCAAGTGCGAAAATCGCAGGGAAACCAGCGCACATCGATTCATGGAAGGCCGTGCGGGAGAAAAATATCGGATGTGCGTTGAAAAAGTGCGCTGCGCACGCCGGCGCACCTGATATCTAACGGCGTGCGCCACGGCCACAGCGAAATCGCACATAGCGCGGCGCACACAACAAAAGTAGGCGGAACACGGGGCGCAACACTCGGAATGGGGAACAACTCGTCAAAATGTGGGCGTCACAGGGGAAGTACAGGAGGCAAGTGCGCGAAACGCCCACACGTTCGACTACAACACGTATTCATGGAATCCAATAGTGCAAACAAGCGCACGGTCAAACCAGCGCACAGGCCCAAACACGTACGCCACAAGAAAGCAGGCGGTAGTGTCCCTGCCCGTGAAATAAATGTGTGCCAAAATGTGCACCAACAAAAAGCACCTATATACAGCTAAGATGAATGTCACATACTGTGGCCCTCTAAGACAAATGACGTGCAACGGGGTACGCGACAAACACGGACACCCCCTGAGTGAAAAATAGCGTGTGCGTGCATTCTGTAAGTGGGTAAGTGTATTCCGGGGTGCGCGGGAAGTTCCACACGCTAATTCTGCAGGGTACGTGTATTCCGGGGTGCATGTGAAGTTCCACACGCGATTGGCCTGGGTACGTGTATTCCGGGGTGCGCGGGCAGTTCCACACGCTAATCCTGCAGGGTACGTGTATGCCGGGGTGTGTGTGAAGTTCCACACGCTAATTCTGCAGGGTACGTGGATTCTGGGGTGCGCGGGAAGTTCCACACGCTAATCCTGCAGGGTACGTGTATTCCGGGTGCGTGGGAAGTTCCACACGCGATTTCAGCAGGGTACGTGTATTTCGGGTGTGCCGGGTAGTACTACACGGGAATTGACCGTGTGGGTCCTCCCAGGTGTTCCCTCTACACCCTCCATGGCCCCTGCAGGCATCTCACACCACAGGGGACTACCCTGCACGCCTGCTCATGTCCCGCAGGCAGCCCATCCACCATGGCCATGCCCCCCCAGCCAATCCACACGTCACCTTGCACTACTGATCACCAAAGCATGTCCCCCTGCACCCCCACCCCCCAGCATCCAGGGGCACCCTCCACCAGGCCCCCACACATGTCTCCCATCACCCCCACCCCCCAGCAGTGCAGGGCACCCTCCACCAGGCCCCCACAGATGTCTCCCATCACCCACACCCCCCAGCAGTCAGGGACACCCTCCACCAGGCCCCCACTCATGTCTCCCATCACCCCCACCCCCAGCACTGCAGGGCACCCTCCACCAGGCCCCCACTCATGTCCAACTCATGTCCCCCTGTACCCTCACGCCCCAGAATCCAGGGGCACCCTCCACCAGGCCCCCACTCATGTCTCCCATCACCCCCACCCCCCAGCAGTGCAGGGCACCCTCCACCAGCCCCCCACTCATGCCTCCCATCACCCCACCCCCCAGCAGTGCAGGGCACCCTCCACCAGGCCCCCACTCATGTCCAACTCATGTCTCCCAGCACCCCCACCCACCAGCAGTCAGGGGCACCCTCCACCAGGCCCCCACTAATGTCCAACTCATGTCCCCCTCTACCCCCACCCCCCAGCAGTCAGGGGCACCCTCCACCAGGCCCCCACTCATGCCTCCCATCACCCCCACCCCCAGCATCCAGGGGCACCCTCCACCAGGCCCCCACTCATGTCTCCCATCACCCCCACCCCCCAGCAGTGCAGGGCACCCTCCACCAGGCCCCCACTCATGTCTCCCATCACCCCCACCCCCCAGCAGTCAGGGGCACCCTCCACCAGGCCCCCACGCATGTCTCCCATCACCCCCACCCCCAGCACTGCAGGGCACCCTCCACCAGGCCCCCACTCATGTCCAACTCATGTCCCCCTGCACCCTCACCCCCCAACATCCAGGGGCACCCTCCACCAGGCCCCCACTCATGTCTCCCATCACCCCACCCCCCAGCAGTGCAGAGCACCCTCCACCAGGCCCCCACTCATGTCTCCCATCACCCCACCCCCCAGCAGTGCAGGGCACCCTCCACCAGGCCCCCACTCATGTCCAACTCATGTCTCCCAGCACCCCCACCCCCCCCAGCAGTCAGGGGCACCCTCCACCAGGCCCCCACTCATGTCCAACTCATGTCCCCCTCTACCCCCATCCCCCAGCAGTCAGCGGCACCCTCCACCAGGCCCCCACTCATGTCTCCCATCACCCCCACCCACCAGCATGCAGGCGCACCCTCATCAGGCCCCCACTCATGTCTCCCATCACCCCCACCCCCCAGCAGTGCAGGGCACCCTCCACCAGGCCCCCACTCATGTCTCCCATCACCCCCACCCCCCAGCAGTCAGGGGCACCCCCCACCAGACCCCCACGCATGTCTCCCATCACCCCTACCCCCCAGCAGTGCAGGGTACCCTCCACCAGGCCCCCACTCATGTCTCCCATCACCCCCACCCCCCAGCAGTCAGGGGCACCCTCCACCAGGCCCCCACGCATGTCTCCCATCACCCCTACCCCCCAGCAGTGCAGGGCACCCTCCACCAGGCCCCCACCCATGTCCCCCTGCACCCCCACCCCCCAGCATCCAGGGACACCCTCCGCCAAGCCCCCACTCATGTAAAACTCATGTTCCCCTGCACCCCCACCCCCCAGCATCCAGGGGCACCCTCCACCAGGCCCCCACTTATGTCCAACTCATGACTTCCATCACCCCCACCCCCCAGCAGTGCAGGGCACCCTCCACCAGTCCCCCACACATGTCTCCCATCACCCCCACCCCCCAGCAGTCAGGGGCACCCTCCACCATGCCCCCACTCATGTCTCCCATCACCCCCACCCCCAGCAGTGCAGGGCAGCCTCCACCAGGCCCCCACTCATGTCCAACTCATGTCCCCCTGCACCCCCACCCCCCAGCATCCAGGGGCAACCTCCACCAGGCCCCCACTCATGTCTCCCATCACCCCCACCCCCCAGCAGTGCAGGGCACCCTCCACCAGGCCCCCACACATGTCTCCCATCACCCACATCCCCAGCAGTCAGGGACACCCTCCACCAGGCCCCCACTCATGTCTCCCATCACCCCCACCCCCAGCAGTGCAGGGCCCCCTCCACCAGGCCCCCACTCATGTCCAACTCATGTCCCCCTGCTCCCTCACCCCCCAGAATCCAGGGGCACCCTCCACCAGGACCCCACTCATGTCTCCCATCACCCCCACCCCTCAGCAGTGCAGGGCACCCTCCATCAGGCCCCCACTCATGTCCAACTCATGTCCCCCTGCACCCCCACCCCCCAGCAGTCAGGGGCACCCTCCACCAGGCCCCCTTTCATGTCTCCCATCACCCCCACTCCCCAGCAGTGCAGGGCACCCTCCACCAGGCCCCCACTCATGTCTAACTCATGTCTCCCAGCACCCCCACCCCCCAGCAGTCAGGGGCACCCTCCACCAGGCCCCCACTCATGTCCATCTCATGTCCCCCTCTACCCCCACCCCCCAGAAGTCAGGGGCAACCTCCACCAGGCTCCCACTCATGTCTCTCATCACCCCCACCCCCCAGCATCCAGGGGCACCCTCCACCAGGCCCCCACTCATGTCTCCCATCACCCCCACCCCCCAGCAGTGCAGGGCACCCTCCACCAGGCCCCCACCCATGTCTCCCACCACCCCCACCCCCCAGCATCCAGGGGCACCCTCCACCAAGCCCCCACTCATGTCCAACTCATGTTCCCCTGCACCCCCACCCCCCAGCATCCAGGGGCACCCTCCACCAGGCCCCCACTTATGTCCAACTCATGTCTTTCATCACCCCCACCCCCCAGCAGTGCAGGGCACCCTCCACCAGGCCCCCACACATGTCTCCCATCACCCCCACCCCCCCCCAGCAGTCAGGGGCACCCTCCACCAGGCCCCCATTCATGTCTCCCATCACCCCCACCCCCCAGCAGTGCAGGGCACCCTCCACCAGGCCCCCACTCATGTCCAACTCATGTCTCCCTGCACCCCCACCCCCCGGCAGTGCAGGGCACCCTCCACCAGGCCCCCACTCATGTCTCCCATCACCCCCACCCCCAGCAGTGCAGGGCACCCTCCACCAGGCCCCCACTCATGTCCAACTCATGTCCCCCTGCACCCTCACCCCCCAGCATCCAGGGGCACCCTCCACCAGGCCCCCACTCATGTCTCCCATCACCCCCACCCCTCAGCAGTGCAGGGCACCGTCCACCAGGCCCCCACTCATGTCCAACTCATGTCCCCCTGCACCCCCACCCCCCAGCAGTCAGGGGCACCCTCCACCAGGCCCCCTCTCATGTCTCCCATCACCCCCACTCCCCAGCAGTGCAGGGCACCCTCCACCAGGCCCCCACTCATGTCTAACTCATGTCTCCCAGCACCCCCACCCCCCAGCAGTCAGTGGCACCCTCCACCAGGCCCCCACTCATGTCCAACTCATGTCCCCCTCTACCCCCACCCCCCAGCAGTCAGGGGCACCCTCCACCAGGCCCCCAATCATGTCTCTCATCACCCCCACCCCCCAGCATCCAGGGGCACCCTCCACCAGGCCCCCACTCATGTCTCCCATCACCCCCACCGCCCAGCAGTGCAGGGCACCCTCCACCAGGCCCCCACCCATGTCTCCCACCACCCCCACCCCCCAGCATCCAGGGGCACCCTCCACCAAGCCCCCACTCATGTCCAACTCATGTTCCCCTGCACCCCCACCCCCCAGCATCCAGGGGCACCCTCCACCAAGCCCCCACTTATGTCCAACTCATGTCTTCCATCACCCCCACCCCCCAGCAGTACAGGGCAGCCACCACCAGGCCCCCACACATGTCTCCCATCACCCCCACCCCCCAGCAGTCAGGGGCACCCTCCACCAGGCCCCCACTGATGTCTCCCATCACCCCCACCCCCCAGCAGTGCAGGGCACCCTCCGCCAGGCCCCCACTCATGTCCAACTCATGTCCCCCTGCACCCCCACCCCCCAGCATCCAGGGGCACCCTCCACCAGGCCCCCACTCATGTCTCCTATCACCCCCACCCCCCAGCAGTGCAGGGCACCCTCCACCAGGCCCCCACACATGCCCCCCTGCACTCCCACCCCCCAGCATCCAGGGGCACCCTCCACCAGGCCCCCACACATGTCTCCCATCACCCCCACCCCCCAGCAGTGCAGGGCACCCTCCACCAGGCCCCCACAGATGTCTCCCATCACCCACACCCCCCAGCAGTCAGGGACACCCTCCACCAGGCCCCCACTCATGTCTCCCATCACCCCCACCCCCAGCACTGCAGGGCACCCTCCACCAGGCCCCCCCTCATGTCCAACTCATGTCCCCCTGCACCCTCACCCCCCAGCATCCAGGGGCACCCTCCAACAGGCCCCCACTCATGTCTCCCATCACCCCCACCCCCCAGCAGTGCAGGGCACCCTCCACCAGGCCCCCACAGATGTCTCCCATCACCCACACCCCCCAGCAGTCAGGGACACCCTCCACCAGGCCCCCACTCATGTCTCCCATCACCCCCACCCCCAGCACTGCAGGGCACCCTCCACCAAGCCCCCACTCATGTCCAACTCATGTTCCCCTGCACCCCCACCCCCCAGCATCCAGGGGCACCCTCCACCAAGCCCCCACTTATGTCAAACTCATGTCTTCCATCACCCCCACGCCCCAGCAGTGCAGGGCACCCTCCACTAGGCCCCCACACATGTCTCCCATCACCCCCACCCCCCTACAGTCAGGGGCACCCTCCACCAGGCCCCCACTGATGTCTCCCATCACCCCCACCTCCCAGCAGTGCAGGGCACCCTCCGCCAGGCCCCCACTCATGTCCAACTCATGTCCCCCTGCACCCCCACCCCCCAGCATCCAGGGGCACCCTCCACCAGGCCCCCACTCATGTCTCCTATCACCCCCACCCCCCAGCAGTGCAGGGCACCCTCCACCAGGCCCCCACACATGCCCCCCTGCACCCCCACCCCCCAGCATCCAGGGGCACCCTCCACCAGGCCCCCACACATGTCTCCCATCACCCCCACCCCCCAGCAGTGCAGGGCACCCTCCACCAGGCCCCCACAGATGTCTCCCATCACCCACACCCCCCAGCAGTCAGGGACACCCTCCACCAGGCCCCCGCTCATGTCTCCCATCACCCGCACCCCCAGCACTGCAGGGCACCCTCCACCAGGCCCCCACTCATGTCCAACTCATGTCCCCCTGCACCCTCACCCCCAGCATCCAGGGGCACCCTCCAACAGGCCCCCACTCATGTCTCCCATCACCCCCACCCCCCAGCAGTGCAGGGCACCCTCCACCAGGCCCCCACTCATGTCTCCCATCACCCCACCCCACAGCAGTGCAGGGCACCCTCCACCAGGCCCCCACTCATGTCCAACTCATGTCTCCCAGCACCCCCACCCACCAGCAGTCAGGGGCACCCTCCACCAGGCCCCCACTCATGTCCAACTCATGTCCCCCTCTGCCCCCACCCCCCAGCAGTCAGGGGCACCCTCCACCAGGCCCCCACTCATGTCTCCCATCACCCCCACCCCCCCAGCATCCAGGGGCACCCTCCACCAGGCCCCCACTCATGTCTCCCATCACCCCCACCCCCCAGCAGTGCAGGGCACCCTCCACCAGGCCCCCACTCATGTCTCCCATCACCCCCACCCCCCAGCAGTGCAGGGCACCCTCCACCAGGCCCCCACTCATGTCTCCCATCACCCCACCCCCCAGCAGTGCAGGGCACCCTCCACCAGGCCCCCACTCATGTCCAACTCATGTCTCCCAGCACCCCCACCCACCAGCAGTCAGGGGCACCCTCCACCAGGCCCCCACTCATGTCCAACTCATGTCCCCCTCTACCCCCACCCCCCAGCAGTCAGGGGCACCCTCCACCAGGCCCCCACTCATGTCTCCCATCACCCCCACCCCCCAGCATCCAGGGGCACCCTCCACCAGGCCCCCACTCATGTCTCCCATCACCCCCACCCCAAGCACTGCAGGGCAACCTCCACCAGACCCCCACTCATGTCCAACTCATGTCCCCCTGCACCCTCACCCCCAGGCATCAAGGGGCACCCTCCACCAGGCCCCCACTCATGTCTCCCATCACCCCACCCCCCAGCAGTGCAGGGCACCCTCCACCAGGCCCCCACTCATGTCTCCCATCACCCCACCCCCCGGCAGTGCAGGGCACCCTCCACCAGGCCCCCACTCATGTCCAACTCATGTCTCCCAGCACCCCAACCCCCAGCAGTCAGGGGCACCCTCCACCAGGCCCCCACTCATGTCCAACTCATGTCCCCCTCTACCCCCATCCCCCAGCAGTCAGGGGCACCCTCCACCAGGCCTCCACTCATGTCTCCCATCACCCCCACCCCCCATCAGTGCAGGGCACCCTCCACCAGGCCCCCACTCATGTCTCCATTCACCCCCGCCCCCCAGCAGTCAGGGGCACCCCCCACCAGGCCCCCACGCATGTCTCCAATCACCCCTACCCCCCAGCAGTGCAGGGCACCCTCCACCAGGCCCCCACTCATGTCTCCCATCACCCCCACCCCCCAGCAGTCAGGGGCACCCTCCACCAGGCCCCCACGCATGTCTCCCATCACCCCTACCCCCCAGCAGTGCAGGGCACCCTCCACCAGGCCCCCACTCATGTCTCCCATCACCCCCACCCCCCAGCAGTCAGGGGCACCCTCCACCAGGCCCCCACGCATGTCTCCCATCACCCCTACCCCCCAGCAGTGCAGGGCACCCTCCACCAGGCCCCCACCCATGTCCCCCTGCACCCCCACCCCCCAGCATCCAGGGACACCCTCCACCAAGCCCCCACTCATGTCCAACTCATGTTCCCCTGCACCCCCAACCCCCAGCATCCAGGGGCACCCGCCACCAGGCCCCCACTTATGTCCAACTCATGTCTTCCATCACCCCCACCCCCCAGCAGTGCAGGGCACCCTCCACCAGTCCTCCACACATGTCTCCCATCACCCCCACCCCCCCAGCAGTCAGGGGCACCCTCCACCATGCCCCCACTCATGTCTCCCATCACCCCCACCCCCCAGCAGTGCGGGCACCCTCCACCAGGCCCCCACTCATGTCCAACTCATGTCCCCCTGCACCCCCACCCCCCAGCATCCAGGGGCACCCTCCACCAGGCCCCCACTCATGTCTCCCATCACCCCCACCCCCCAGCAGTGCAGGGCACCCTCCACCAGGCCCCCACACATGTCTCCCATCACCCACACCCCCCAGCAGTCAGGGACACCCTCCACCAGGCCCCCACTCATGTCTCCCATCACCGCCACCCCCAGCAGTGCAGGGCACCCTCCACCAGGCCCCCACTCATGTCCAACTCATGTCCCCCTGCACCCTCACCCCCCAGCATCCAGAGGCACCCTCCACCAGGTCCCCACTCATGTCCAACTCATGTCTCCCAGCACCCCCACCCCCCAGTAGTCAGGGGCACCCTCCACCAGGCCCCCACTCATGTCCAACTCATGTCCCCCTGCACCCCCACCCCCCAGCAGTCAGGGGCACCCTCCACCAGGCCCGCTCTGATGTCTCCCATCACCCCCACTCCCCAGCAGTGCAGGGCACCCTCCACCAGGCCCCCACTCATGTCCAACTCATGTCCCAGTCTACCCCCACCCCCCAGCAGTCAGGGGCACCCTCCACCAGGCCCCCACTCATGTCTCTCATCACCCCCACCCCCCAGCATCCAGGGGCACCCTCCACCAGGCCCCCACTCATGTCTCCCTTCACCCCCACCCCCCAGCAGTCAGGGGCACCCTCCACCAGGCCCGCTCTGATGTCTCCCATCACCCCCACTCCCCAGCAGTGCAGGGCACCCTCCACCAGGCCCCCACTCATGTCCAACTCATGTCCCAGTCTACCCCCACCCCCCAGCAGTCAGGGGCACCCTCCACCAGGCCCCCACTCATGTCTCTCATCACCCCCACCCCCCAGCATCCAGGGGCACCCTCCACCAAGCCCCCACTCATGTCCAACTCATGTTCCCCTGCACCCCCACCCCCAGCATCCAGGGGCACCCTCCACCAGGCCCCCGCTTATGTCCAACTCATGTCTTCCATCACTCCCATCCCCCAGCAGTGCAGGGCACCCTACACCAGGCCCCCACACATGTCTCCCATCACCCCCACCCCCCAGCAGTGCAGGGCACCCTCCACCAGGCCCCCACACATGTCTCCCATCACCCCCACCCCCCAGCAGTCAGGGGCACCCTCCACCAGGCCCCCACTCATGTCTCCCATCACCCCCACCCCCCAGCAGTGCAGGGCACCCTCCACCAGGCCCCCACTCATGTCCAACTCATCTCCCCCTGCACCCCCACCCCCCAGAATCCAGGGGCACCCTCCACCAGGCCCCCACTCATGTCTCCTATCACCCCCACCCCCCAGCAGTGCAGGACACCCTCCACCAGGCCCCCACTCATGTCCAACTCATGTCTCCCAGCACCCCCACCCCCAGCAGTGCAGGGCACCGCCACCAGGCCCCCACTCATGTCCAACTCATGTCCCCCTGCACCCCCACCCCCCAGCAGTCAGGGGCACCCTCCACCAGGCCCCCTCTCATGTCTCCCATCACCCCCACCCCCCAGCAGTGCAGGGCACCCTCCACTAGGCCCCCACTCATGCCTAACTCATGTCTCCCAGCACCCCCACCCCCCAGCAGTCAGGGGCACCCTCCACCAGGCCCCCACTCATGTCCAACTCATGTCCCCCTCTACCCCCACCCCCCAGCAGTCAGGGGCACCCTCCACCAGGCCCCCACTCATGTCTCTCATCACCCCCACCCCCAGCATCCAGGGGCACCCTCCACCAGGCCCCCACTCATGTCTCCCATCACCCCCACCCCCCAGCAGTGCAGGGCACCCTCCACCAGGCCCCCACTCATGTCTCCCATCACCCCCACCCCCAGCAGTCAGGGGCACCCTCCACCAGGCCCCCACGCATGTCTCCCATCACCCCTACCCCCAGCAGTGCAGGGTACCCTCCACCAGGCCCCCACCCATGTCCCCCTCTACCCCCACCCCCCAGCAGTCAGGGGCACCCTCCACCAGGCCCCCACTCATGTCTCTCATCACCCCCACCCCCAGCATCCAGGGGCACCCTCCACCAGGCCCCCACTCATGTCTCCCATCACCCCCACCCCCCAGCAGTGCAGGGCACCCTCCACCAGGCCCCCACTCATGTCTCCCATCACCCCCACCCCCAGCAGTCAGGGGCACCCTCCACCAGGCCCCCACGCATGTCTCCCATCACCCCTACCCCCAGCAGTGCAGGGTACCCTCCACCAGGCCCCCACCCATGTCCCCCTGCACCCCCACCCCCCAGCATCCAGGGGCACCCTCCAGCAAGCCCCCACTCATGTCCAACCATGTTCCCCTGCACCCCACCCCCCAGCATCCAGGGGCACTCTCCACCAGGCCCCCACTTATGTTCAACTCATGTCTCCCATCACCCCCACCACCCAGCAGTGCAGGGCACCCTCCACCAGGCCCCCACACATGTCTCCCATCACCCCCACCCCCCAGCAGTCAGGGGCACCCTCCACCAGGCCCCCACTCATGTCTCCCATCACCCCCACCCCCCAGCAGTGCAGGGCCCCCTCCACCAGGCCCCCACGCATGTCCAACTCATGTCCCCCTGCACCCCCACCCCCCAGCATCCAGGGGCACCCTCCACCAGGCCCCCACTCATGTCTCCCATCACCCCCACCCCCCAGCAGTGCAGGGCACCCTCCACCAGGCCCCCACTCATGTCCAACTCATGTCTCCCAGCACCCCCACCCCCCAGCAGTCAGGGGCACCCTCCACCAGGCCCCCACTCATGTCCAACTCATGTCTCCCTGCACCCCCACCCCCCAGCAGTCAGGGGCACCCTCACCAGGCCCCCACTCATGTCTCCCATCACCCGCACCCCCCAGCATCCAGGGGCACCCTCCACCAGGCCCCCACTCATGTCTTCCATCACCCCCACCCACCAGCAGTGCAGGGCATCCTCCACCCGGCCCCCACTCATGTCTCCCATCACCCCCACCCCCCAGCAGTCAGGGGCACCCTCCACCAGGCCCCCACTCATGTCTCCCATCAACGCCACCCCCCAGAATCCAGGAGCACCCTCCACCAGGCCCCCACTCATGTCCAACTCATGTCCCCCTGCACCCAAGCCCCCCAGCATCCAGGGGCACCCTCCACCAGGCCCACACTCATGTCCAACTCATGTCCCCCTGCACCACCACCCCCCAGCATCCAGGGCACCCTCCACCAGGCCCCCACTCATGTCCAACTCATGTCTCCCATCACCCCCACCCCCCAACAGTGCAGGGCACCCTCCACCAGGCCCCCCGTCATGTCTCCCATCACCCCCACCCCCCAGCAGTGCAGGGCACCCTCCACCAGGCCCACACACATGTCCCCCTGCACCCCCACCCCCCAGCATCCAGGGACACCCTCCACCAGGCCCCCACTCATGTCCAACTCATGTCCCCCTGCACCCCCACCCCCCAGCATCCAGGGGCACCCTCCACCAGGCCCCCACTCATGTCCAACTCATGTTGCCCATCACCCCCACCCCCCAGCAGTGCAGGGCACCCTCCACCAGGCCCCCACTCATGTCTCCCATCACCCCACCCCCCAGCAGTCACGGACACCCTCCACCAGGCCCCCACTCATGTCTCCCATCACCCCCACCCCCCAGCAGTGCAGGGCACCCTCCATCAGGCCCCCACTCATGTCCAACCCATGTCTCCCAGCACCCCCACCCCCCAGCAGTGCAGGGCACCATCCACCAGGCCCCCACTCATGTCTCCCGTCACCCCCACCCCCCAGCATCCAGTGGCACCCTCCACCAGGCCCCCACTTATGTCCAACTCATGTCTCCCATCACCCCCACACCCCAGCAGTGCAGGGCACCCTCCACCAGGCCCCCACTCATGTCTCCCATCACCCCCACCCCCCAGCAGTCAGGGGCACCCTCCACCAGGCCCCCACTCATGTCTCCCATCACCCCCACCCCCCAGCAGTGCGGGCACCCTCCACCAGGCCCCCACTCATGTCCAACTCATGTCCGCCTGCACCCCCACCCCCCAGCATCCAGGGGCACCCTCCACCAGGCCCCCACTCATGTCTCCCATCACCCCCACCCCCCAGCAGTGCAGGGCACCCTCCACCAGGCCCCCACACATGTCTCCCATCACCCACACCCCCCAGCAGTCAGGGACACCCTCCACCAGGCCCCCACTCATGTCTCCCATCACCCCCACCCCCAGCAGTGCAGGGCACCCTCCACCAGGCCCCCACTCATGTCTAACTCATGTCCCCCTGCACCCTCACCCCCCAGCATCCAGAGGCACCCTCCACCAGGTCCCCACTCATGTCCAACTCATGTCTCCCAGCACCCCCACCCCCCATTAGTCAGGGGCACCCTCCACCAGGCCCCCACTCATGTCCAACTCATGTCCCCCTGCACCCCCACCCCCCAGCAGTCAGGGGCACCCTCCACCAGGCCCCCTCTGATGTCTCCCATCACCCCCACTCCCCAGCAGTGCAGGGCACCCTCCACCAGGCCCCCACTCATGTCTAGCTCATGTCTCCCAGCACCCCCACCCCCCAGCAGTCAGGGGCAACCTCCACCAGGACCCCACTCATGTCCAACTCATGTCCCCATCTACCCCCACCCCCCAGCAGTCAGGGGCACCCTCCACCAGGCCCCCACTCATGTCTCTCATCACCCCCACCCCCCAGCATCCAGGGGCACCCTCCACCAGGCCCCCACTCATGTCTCCCATCACCCCCACCCCCCAGCAGTGCAGGGCACCCTCCACCAGGCCCCCACCCATGTCTCCCACCACCCCCACCCCCCAGCATCCAGGGGCACCCTCCACCAAGCCCCCACTCATGTCCAACTCATGTTCCCCTGCACCCCCACCCCCCAGCATCCAGGGGCACCCTCCACCAGGCCCCCGCTTATGTCCAACTCATGTCTTCCATCACTCCCATCCCCCAGCAGTGCAGGGCACCCTCCACCAGGCCCCCACACATGTCTCCCATCACCCCCACCCCCCAGCAGTCAGGGGCACCCTCCACCAGGCCCCCACTCATGTCTCCCATCACCCCCACCCCCCAGCAGTGCAGGGCACCCTCCACCAGGCCCCCACTCATGTCCAACTCATCTCCCCCTGCACCCCCACCCCCCAGCATCCAGGGGCACCCTCCACCAGGCCCCCACTCATGTCTCCTATCACCCCCACCCCCCAGCAGTGCAGGGCACCCTCCACCAGGCCCCCACTCATGTCCAACTCATGTCTCCCAGCACCCCCACCCCCAGCAGTGTAGGGCACCGCCACCAGGCCCCCACTCATGTCCAACTCATGTCCCCCTGCACCCCCACCCCCCAGCAGTCAGGGGCACCCTCCACCAGGCCCCCTCTCATGTCTCCCATCACCCCCACCCCCCAGCAGTGCAGGGCACCCTCCACCAGGCCCCCACTCATGCCTAACTCATGTCTCCCAGCACCCCCACCCCCCAGCAGTCAGGGGCACCCTCCACCAGGCCCCCACTCATGTCCAACTCATGTCCCCCTCTACCCCCACCCCCCAGCAGTCAGGGGCACCCTCCACCAGGCCCCCACTCATGTCTCTCATCACCCCCACCCCCAGCATCCAGGGGCACCCTCCACCAGGCCCCCACTTATGTCTCCCATCACCCCCACCCCCCAGCAGTGCAGGGCACCCTCCACCAGGCCCCCACTCATGTCTCCCATCACCCCCACCCCCAGCAGTCAGGGGCACCCTCCACCAGGCCCCCACGCATGTCTCCCATCACCCCTACCCCCAGCAGTGCAGGGTACCCTCCACCAGGCCCCCACCCATGACCCCCTGCACCCCCACCCCCCAGCATCCAGGGGCACCCTCCAGCAGGCCCCCACTTATGTCCAACTCATGTCTCCCATCACCCCCCACCGCCCAGCAGTGCAGGGCACCCTCCACCAGGCCCCCACACATGTCTCCCATCACCCCCACCCCCCAGCAGTCAGGGGCACCCTCCACCAGGCCCCCACTCATGTCTCCCATCACCCCCAACCCCCCAGCAGTGCAGGACACCCTCCACCAGGCCCCCACGCATGTCCAACTCATGTCCCCCTGCACCCCCACCCCCCAGCATCCAGGGGCACCCTCCACCAGGCCCCCACTCATGTCTCCCATCACCCCCACCCCCCAGCAGTGCAGGGCACCCTCCACCAGGCCCCCACTCATGTCCGACTCATGTCTCCCAGCACCCCCACCCCCCAGCAGTCAGGGGCACACTCCACCAGGCCCCCACTCATGTCCAACTCATGTCTCCCTGCACCCCCACACCCCAGCAGTCAGGGGCACCCTCACCAGGCCCCCACTCATGTCTCCCATCACCCGCACCCCCCAGCATCCAGGGGCACCCTCCACCAGGCCCCCACTCATGTCTTCCATCACCCCCACCCACCAGCAGTGCAGGGCATCCTCCACCAGGCCCCCACTCATGTCTCCCATCACCCCCACCCCCCAGCAGTCAGGGGCACCCTCCACCAGGCCCCCACTCATGTCTCCCATCAACGCCACCCCCCAGAATCCAGGGGCACCCTCCACCAGGCCCCCACTCATGTCCAACTCATGTCCCCCTGCACCCCCGCCCCCCAGCATCCAGGGGCACCCTCCACCAGGCCCACACTCATGTCCAACTCATGTCCCCCTGCACCACCACCCCCCAGCATCCAGGGCACCCTCCACCAGGCCCCCACTCATGTCCAACTCATGTCTCCCATCACGCCCACCCCCCAACAGTGCAGGGCACCCTCCACCAGGCCCCCAGTCATGTCTCCCATCACCCCCACCCCCCAGCAGTCAGGGGCACCCTCCACCAGGCCCCCACTCATGTCTCCCATCACCCCCACCCCCCAGCAGTGCAGGGCACCCTCCACCAGGCCCACACACATGTCCCCCTGCACCCCCACCCCCCAGCATCCAGGGACACCCTCCACCAGGCCCCCACTCATGTCCAACTCATGTCCCCCTGCACCCCCACCCCCCAGCATCCAGGGGCACCCTCCACCAGGCCCCCACTCATGTCCAACTCATGTTGCCCATCACCCCCACCCCCCAGCAGTGCAGGGCACCCTCCACCAGGCCCCCACTCATGTCTCCCATCACCCCACCCCCCAGCAGTCACGGACACCCTCCACCAGGCCCCCACTCATGTCTCCCATCACCCCCACCCCCCAGCAGTGCAGGGCACCCTCCATCAGGCCCCCACTCATGTCCAACCCATGTCTCCCAGCACCCCCACCCCCCAGCAGTGCAGGGCACCATCCACCAGGCCCCCACTCATGTCTCCCGTCACCCCCACCCCCCAGCATCCAGTGGCACCCTCCACCAGGCCCCCACTTATGTCCAACTCATGTCTCCCATCACCCCCACACCCCAGCAGTGCAGGGCACCCTCCACCAGGCCCCCACACATGTCTCCCATCACCCCCACCCCCCAGCAGTCAGGGGTACCCTCCACCAGGCCCCCACTCATGTCTCCCATCACCCCCACCCCCCAGCAGTGCAGGGCACCCTCCACCAGGCCCCCACTCATGTCCAACTCATGTCCCCCTGCACCCCCACCCCCCAGCATCCAGGGCACCCTCCACCAGGCCCCCACTCATGTCCAACCCATGTCTCCCATCACCCCCACCCCACAACAGTGCAGGGCACCCTCCACCAGGCCCCCAGTCATGTCTCCCATCACCCCCACCCCCCAGCAGTCAGGGGCACCCTCCACCAGGCCCCCACTCATGTCTCACATCACCCCCACCCCCCAGCAGTGCAGGGCACCCTCCACCAGGCCCACACACATGTCCCCCTGCACCCCCACCTCCCAGCATCCAGGGACACCCTCCACCAGGCCCCCACTCATGTCCAACTCATGTCCCCCTGCACCCCCGCCCCCCAGCATCCAGGGGCACCCTCCACCAGGCCCACACTCATGTCCAACTCATGTCCCCCTGCACCACCACCCCCCAGCATCCAGGGCACCCTCCACCAGGCCCCCACTCATGTCCAACTCATGTCTCCCATCACCCCCACCCCCCAACAGTGCAGGGCACCCTCCACCAGGCCCCCAGTCATGTCTCCCATCACCCCCACCCCCAGCAGTGCAGGGCACCCTCCACCAGGCCCACACACATGTCCCCCTGCACTCCCACCCCCCAGCATCCAGGGACACCCTCCACCAGGCCCCCACTCATGTCCAACTCATGTCCCCCTGCACCCCCACCCCCCAGCATCCAGGGGCACCCTCCACCAGGCCCCCACTCATGTCCAACTCATGTTGCCCATCACCCCCACCCCCCAGCAGTGCAGGGCACCCTCCACCAGGCCCCCACTCATGTCTCCCATCACCCCCACCCCCCAGCAGTCACGGACACCCTCCACCAGGCCCCCACTCATGTCTCCCATCACCCCCACCCCCCAGCAGTGCAGGGCACCCTCCATCAGGCCCCCACTCATGTCCAACCCATGTCTCCCAGCACCCCCACCCCCCAGCAGTGCAGGGCACCATCCACCAGGTCCCCAATCATGTCTCCCGTCACCCCCACCCCCCAGCATCCAGTGGCACCCTCCACCAGGCCCCCACTTATGTCCAACTCATGTCTCCCATCACCCCCACACCCCAGCAGTGCAGGGCACCCTCCACCAGGCCCCCACTCATGTCTCCCATCACCCCCACCCCCCAGCAGTCAGGGGCACCCTCCACCAGGCCCCCACTCATGTCTCCCATCACCCCCACCCCCCAGCAGTGCGGGCACCCTCCACCAGGCCCCACTCATGTCCAACTCATGTCCCCCTGCACCCCCACCCCCCAGCATCCAGGGGCACCCTCCACCAGGCCCCCACTCATGTCTCCCATCACCCCCACCCCCCAGCAGTGCAGGGCACCCTCCACCAGGCCCCCACACATGTCTCCCATCACCCACACCCCCCAGCAGTCAGGGACACCCTCCACCAGACCCCCACTCATGTCTCCCATCACCCCCACCCCCCAGCAGTGCAGGGCACCCTCCACCAGGCCCACACACATGTCCCCCTGCACCCCCACCCCCCAGCATCCAGGGACACCCTCCACCAGGCCCCCACTCATGTCCAACTCATGTCCCCCTGCACCCCAACCCCCCAGCATCCAGGGGCACCCTCCACCAGGCCCCCACTCATGTCCAACTCATGTTGCCCATCACCCCCACCCCCCAGCAGTGCAGGGCACCCTCCAGCAGGCCCCCACTCATGTCTCCCATCACCCCCACCCCCCAGCAGTCACGGACACCCTCCACCAGGCCCCCACTCATGTCTCCCATCACCCCCACCCCCCAGCAGTGCAGGGCACCCTCCATCAGGCCCCCACTCATGTCCAACCCATGTCTCCCAGCACCCCCACCCCCCAGCAGTGCAGGGCACCATCCACCAGGCCCCCACTCATGTCTCCCGTCACCCCCACCCCCAGCATCCAGTGGAACCCTCCACCAGGCCCCCACTTATGTCCAACTCATGTCTCCCATCACCCCCACACCCCAGCAGTGCAGGGCACCCTCCACCAGGCCCCCACACATGTCTCCCATCACCCCCACCCCCCAGCAGTCAGGGGCACCCTCCACCAGGCCCCCACTCATGTCTCCCATCACCCCCACCCCCCAGCAGTGCGGGCACCCTCCACCAGGCCCCCACTCATGTCTCCCATCACCCCCACCCCCCAGCAGTGCAGGGCACCCTCCACCAGGCCCCCACACATGTCTCCCATCACCCACACCCCCCAGCAGTCAGGGACACCCTCCACCAGGCCCCCACTCATGTCTCCCATCAACCCCACCCCCAGCAGTGCAGGGCACCCTCCACCAGGCCCCCACTCATGTCTAACTCATGTCCCCCTGCACCCTCACCCCCCAGCATCCAGAGGCACCCTCCACCAGGCCCCCACTCATGTCCAACTCATGTCTCCCAGCACCCCCACCCCCCAGTAGTCAGGGGCACCCTCCACCAGGCCCCCACTCATGTCCAACTCATGTCCCCCTGCACCCCCGACCCCCAGCAGTCAGGGGCACCCTCCACCAGGCCCCCTCTGATGTCTCCCATCACCCCCACTCCCCAGCAGTGCAGGGCACCCTCCACCAGGCCCCCACTCATGTCTAGCTCATGTCTCCCAGCACCCCCACCCCCCAGCAGTCAGGGGCAACCTCCACCAGGCCCCCACTCATGTCCAACTCATGTCCCCATCTACCCCCACCCCCCAGCAGTCAGGGGCACCCTCCACCAGGCCCCCACTCATGTCTCTCATCACCCCCACCCCCCAGCATCCAGGGGCACCCTCCACCAGGCCCCCACTCATGTCTCCCATCACCCCCACCCCCCAGCAGTGCAGGGCACCCTCCACCAGGCCCCCACCCATGTCTCCCACCACCCCCACCCCCCAGCATCCAGGGGCACCCTCCACCAAGCCCCCACTCATGTCCAACTCATGTTCCCCTGCACCCCCACCCCCCAGCATCCAGGGGCACCCTCCACCAGGCCCCTGCTTATGTCCAACTCATGTCTTCCATCACTCCCATCCCCCAGCAGTGCAGGGCACCCTCCACCAGGCCCCCACACATGTCTCCCATCACCCCCACCCCCCAGCAGTCAGGGGCACCCTCCACCAGGCCCCCACTCATGTCTCCCATCACCCCCACCCCCCAGCAGTGCAGGGCACCCTCCACCAGGCCCCCACTCATGTCCAACTCATCTCCCCCTGCACCCCCACCCCCCAGCATCCAGGGGCACCCTCCACCAGGCCCCCACTCATGTCTCCTATCACCCCCACCCCCCAGCAGTGCAGGGCACCCTCCACCAGGCCCCCACTCATGTCCAACTCATGTCTCCCAGCACCCCCACCCCCAGCAGTGCAGGGCACCGCCACCAGGCCCCCACTCATGTCCAACTCATGTCCCCCTGCACCCCCACCCCCCAGCAGTCAGGGGCACCCTCCACCAGGCCCCCTCTCATGTCTCCCATCACCCCCACCCCCCAGCAGTGCAGGACACCCTCCACCAGGCCCCCACTCATGCCTAACTCATGTCTCCCAGCACCCCCACCCCCCAGCAGTCAGGGGCACCCTCTACCAGGCCCCCACTCATGTCCAACTCATGTCCCCCTCTACCCCCACCCCCCAGCAGTCAGGGGCACCCTCCACCAGGCCCCCACTCATGTCTCTCATCACCCCCACCCCCAGCATCCAGGGGCACCCTCCACCAGGCCCCCACTCATGTCTCCCATCACCCCCACCCCCCAGCAGTGCAGGGCACCCTCCACCAGGCCCCCACTCATGTCTCCCATCACCCCCACCCCCAGCAGTCAGGGGCACCCTCCACCAGGCCCCCACGCATGTCTCCCATCACCCCTACCCCCAGCAGTGCAGGGTACCCTCCACCAGGCCCCCACCCATGACCCCCTGCACCCCCACCCCCCAGCATCCAGGGGCACCCTCCAGCAGGCCCCCACTTATGTCCAACTCATGTCTCCCATCACCCCCCACCGCCCAGCAGTGCAGGGCACCCTCCACCAGGCCCCCACACATGTCTCCCATCACCCCATCCCCCAGCAGTCAGGGGCACCCTCCACCAGGCCCCCACTCATGTCTCCCATCACCCCCAACCCCCCAGCAGTGCAGGGCACCCTCCACCAGGCCCCCACGGATGTCCAACTCATGTCCCCCTGCACCCCCACCCCCCAGCATCCAGGGGCACCCTCCACCAGGCCCCCACTCATGTCTCCCATCACCACCACCCCCCAGCAGTGCAGGGCACCCTCCACCAGGCCCCCACTCATGTCCGACTCATGTCTCCCAGCACCCCCACCCCCCAGCAGTCAGGGGCACACTCCACCAGGCCCCCACTCATGTCCAACTCATGTCTCCCTGCACCCCCACCCCCCAGCAGTCAGGGGCACCCTCACCAGGCCCCCACTCATGTCTCCCATCACCCGCACCCCCCCAGCATCCAGGGGCACCCTCCACCAGGCCCCCACTCATGTCTTCCATCACCCCCACCCACCAGCAGTGCAGGGCATCCTCCACCAGGCCCCCACTCATGTCTCCCATCACCCCCACCCCCAGCAGTCAGGGGCACCCTCCACCAGGCCCCCACTCATGTCTCCCATCAACGCCACCCCCCAGAATCCAGGGGCACCCTCCACCAGGCCCCCACTCATGTCCAACTCATGTCCCCCTGCACCCCCGCCCCCCAGCATCCAGGGGCACCCTCCACCAGGCCCACACTCATGTCCAACTCATGTCCCCCTGCACCACCACCCCCCAGCATCCAGGGCACCCTCCACCAGGCCCCCACTCATGTCCAACTCATGTCTCCCATCACGCCCACCCCCCAACAGTGCAGGGCACCCTCCACCAGGCCCCCAGTCATGTCTCCCATCACCCCCACCCCCCAGCAGTCAGGGGCACCCTCCACCAGGCCCCCACTCATGTCTCCCATCACCCCCACCCCCCAGCAGTGCAGGGCACCCTCCACCAGGCCCACACACATGTCCCCCTGCACCCCCACCCCCAGCATCCAGGGACACCCTCCACCAGGCCCCCACTCATGTCCAACTCATGTCCCCCTGCACCCCCACCCCCCAGCATCCAGGGGCACCCTCCACCAGGCCCCCACTCATGTCCAACTCATGTTGCCCATCACCCCCACCCCCCAGCAGTGCAGGGCACCCTCCACCAGGCCCCCACTCATGTCTCCCATCACCCCCACCCCCCAGCAGTCACGGACACCCTCCACCAGGCCCCCACTCATGTCTCCCATCACCCCCACCCCCCAGCAGTGCAGGGCACCCTCCATCAGGCCCCCACTCATGTCCAACCCATGTCTCCCAGCCCCCCCACCCCCCAGCAGTGCAGGGCACCATCCACCAGGCCCCCACTCATGTCTCCCGTCACCCCCACCCCCCAGCATCCAGTGGCACCCTCCACCAGGCCCCCACTTATGTCCAACTCATGTCTCCCATCACCCCCACACCCCAGCAGTGCAGGGCACCCTCCACCAGGCCCCCACACATGTCTCCCATCACCCCCACCCCCCAGCAGTCAGGGGCACCCTCCACCAGGCCCCCACTCATGTCTCCCATCACCCCCACCCCCCAGCAGTGCAGGGCACCCTCCACCAGGCCCCCACTCATGTCCAACACATGTCCCCCTGCACCCCCACCCCCCAGCATCCAGGGCACCCTCCACCAGGCCCCCACTCATGTCCAACCCATGTCTCCCATCACCCCCACCCCCCAACAGTGCAGGGCACCCTCCACCAGGCCCCCAGTCATGTCTCCCATCACCCCCACCCCCCAGCAGTCAGGGGCACCCTCCACCAGGCCCCCACTCATGTCTCACATCACCCCCACCCCCCAGCAGTGCAGGGCACCCTCCACCAGGCCCACACACATGTCCCCCTGCACCCCCACCTCCCAGCATCCAGGGACACCCTCCACCAGGCCCCCACTCATGTCCAACTCATGTCCCCCTGCACCCCCACCCCCCAGCATCCAGGGGCACCCTCCACCAGGCCCACACTCATGTCCAACTCATGTCTCCCATCACCCCCATCCCCCAGCAGTGCAGGGCAACCTCCACCAGGCCCCCACACATGTCCAACTCATGTCCCCCTGCACCCCCACCCCCCAGCATCCAGGGGCACCCTCCACCTGGCCCCCACTCATGTCTCCCATCACCCCCACCCCCCAGCAGTGCAGGGCACCCTCCACCAGGCCCCCACTCATGTCCAACTCATGTCTCCCTGCACCCCCACCCCCCAGCAGTCAGGGGCACCGTCCACCAGGCCCCCACTCATGTCCAACTCATGTCTCCCTGCACCCCCACCCCCACCCCCCAGCAGTCAGGGGCACCCTCACCAGGCCCCCACTCATGTCTCCCATCACCCGCACCCCCCAGCATCCAGGGGCACCCTCCACCAGGCCCCCACTCATGTCTTCCATCACCCCCACCCACCAGCAGTGCAGGGCATCCTCCACCAGGCCCCCACTCATGTCTCCCATCACCCCCACCCCCCAGCAGTCAGGGGCACCCTCCACCAGGCCCCCACTCATGTCTCCCATCAACGCCACCCCCCAGAATCCAGGGGCACCCTCCACCAGGCCCCCACTCATGTCCAACTCATGTCCCCCTGCACCCCCGCCCCCCAGCATCCAGGGGCACCCTCCACCAGGCCCCCACTCATGTCCAACTCATGTCTCCCTGCCCCCCACCCCCCAGCATCCAGGGCACCCTCCACCAGGCCCCCACTCATGTCCAACTCATGTCCCCCTGCACCCCCACCCCACAGCATCCAGGGCACCCTCCACCAGGCCCCCACTCATGTCCAACTCATGTCTCCCATCACCCCCACCCCCCCAACAGTGCAGGGCACCATCCACCAGGCCCCCAGTCATGTCTCCCATCACCCCCACCCCCCAGCAGTCAGGGGCACCCTCCACCAGGCCCCCACTCATGTCTCCCATCTCCCCCACCCCACAACAGTGCAGGGCACCCTCCACCAGGCCCACACACATGTCCCCCTGCACCCCCACCCCCCAGCATCCAGGGACACCCTCCACCAGGCCCCCACTCATGTCCAACTCATGTCCCCCTGCACCCCCACCCCCCAGCATCCAGGGGCACCCTCCACCAGGCCCCCACTCATGTCCAACTCATGTCGCCCATCACCCCCACCCCCCAGCAGTGCAGGGCACCCTCCACCAGGCCCCCACTCATGTCTCCCATCACCCCCACCCCCAGCAGTCACGGACACCCTCCACCAGGCCCCCACTCATGTCTCCCATCACCCCCACCCCCCAGCAGTGCAGGGCACCCTCCACCAGGCCCCCACTCATGTCCCCCTGCACCCCCACCCCCCAGCATCCAGCGGCACACTCCACCAGACCCCCACTCATGTCCAACTCATGTCTCCCAGCACCCCCACCCCCCAGCAGTGCAGGGCACCCTCCACCATGCCCCCACACCTGTCTCCCACCACCCCCACTCCCCAGCAGTGCAGGGCACCCTCCACCAGGCCCCCACTGTTAGGGAGAATTCTCTGTTTAGGCTGAATTTCCTAACCTAGTGTTTCCCCAAGCAGCTTTGCTGGATTTCTGGAGTTTGTTTTTTTCCATCCTGCCAAGAGTGAGACTCTTTTTCTCCCACTCTTTGACATTAATGGGTGTAATTCCTTTGAATGTCAATGTGTTACATGGGCTATGGGGTCTTTTACTCCATAGGGTCTCATATGTTTTGCTATGTGTGTTACACCGCACCCTCCGTGCCGTAACTCTGGGGCGTCCTAGCGGACCTCCATCATAGACTCCATACCCGGGGACTGACTACTGTCTCCCCGGGCATGTAAAGTCACCATTGGCTTTACTAGACCTAAATTTACTAACAGAACTAGTACAAACCATCCTATTGTGGACGTACTAGTAGGGGTAATTCGATTACTCCTGGGTCTGTTATTCGAGGGGGCACTGTCCCGTCCCCCCTCGTCGAGTTTTGGCTGGTGGCAGTGGAAACTACTTGTTATATTCGACCCCGAATATAACCCTATGGGATTTGTCCCATTGTTGGAGATTAATACCTTTTTCCCGTTAATCTCTAACATACCACCGGTTTACTTATCTTAAATAAGTCTATCGGATGGTATTTTCTGCCAGAACTCGGTTTTTAAAATGGCGTCTGTGTTCGTCTCTGTGACTCCTAAACCAAAGGTTGAGCCCTTTGTTCCACTTTTGGCGGGCTTCTGTACAGAGACCCTCCAAAGTGGTACCATTCTGTCTGGGTTACCACAGGGGTGTGGGAGGGGGTTTAGGCACCCTGGACTGAGTTGCCTTGCCAACTCCAGTCGCACTCTGGTGTGATTGGCCCAAGTGGTGAGCCACCTCACTCACCACTTAGCGTGTTTTGATTGACAGCTAGGCTGAATGAATGAGGGTTTTCTGCATAAAAGCAGGGCTTTTGGGACTGGATCTTCAGAAGTCGCCAGAGGACCTAAGAACCCGACGAGGGTAAAGCTGAGCCGACCTGCAACGATGACACCTCCGGTGGAGCCCTGCTGAACTGACTCACCACTTCCCGACGACAGAGGAGATCTCCCTGCCGGAGAGTCTCTTCCCCTGACTGGTGGGAACAACCAATCACCTTTGCTTTTTCTTCGCTCCAGGACACAGTGGTCGAATTGCCTGTGCAGAGCACCCCGGCAACCGGATAGTCACTACCCCTGTACCGCGACGAAAAGGTGGTGCCTTGTGACGGAGCACTCCGCGGCTGGTCTCTTCCCTGGTGGTGCAACGATCTTCCACTTTTCTTCGACGACGAGATCATCTCTTCTCTTGGCAAAGACCTGACGTGCATCCACCACCAGGAACAACTGCTCCCGCCGGAGCTGTCTCTCCACAAACAAGGTACCGTGTCTGCCTCGCTTCCCTTTCTGCCGGATAGAGTGAGGTGTCTTAATCCTTGCCTTTCCATTGGGTCACCTCCAAGCGTTCTTTAACTTTCTGTTCTGAACTGGTCCAACTTTTTCATAACAATTTGCGATAAAGACTCGAAGCGCATTTCCACTGAGACACTTTTGGGACATATCGCCTTGCCTCTCTCCGAGTGGGCCTGGCCTCTGAACTTTGTGATCTGCAGTAGACCCTGCCTTACTTGCCTTGCATTTGTCCGAAAAGTATTGGTACCGAGTTGATTTCATAGCCTGCCTTATTTTTCTCTCCCGCCCTAACGAATATTAGAGTGCCATCTAGGTTAAAGCATACACCTCTGTCTGCAAATAAGTGATGCCGGTGAACCTAGAGTTGTCAAACTATTGTTAGGGGGATTGATCTTTTTCTTCATATAAGTAATTGTGATTGAAGTTGTTTGCCGTATTAGTGCCAGAGTGTTTTCCATAGATGTGTTGTTATAAATAAATACCTTTATATCTTTACACCGAAGCCTTGTTCCGTGTTTGCTTGTTCTACTGTGTAGATTGCCCTATATTGTATACTCCACATACTGCCTACCTCTTCTTGAGGGAAGTCTGACTGCTCAGCCACAGCTACCAAGTGAATCTGTGTGGTACAGACTGCTACCAAGTGGGTTTACTGCCAAACACCTGTAGTCCTAAATCTTTTGCAGTGGTCCCAGAGGGAACTGCACACGTTTCCGCCTAACACACACTCATGTCCAACCCATGTCTCCCAGCACCCCCACCACCCAGCAGTGCAGGGCACCCTCCACCAAGCCCCCACTCATGTCTCCCATCACCCCTATCCCCCAGCATCCAGGGGCACCCTCCACCAGGCCCCCACTCATTTCCAACTCATGTCCTCCTGCACTCCCACCCCCCAGCATTCAGGGGCACCCTCCACCAGGCCCCCACTCATGTCCAACTCATGTCTCCCATCACCCCTACCCCCCAGCAGTGCAGGGCACCCTCCACCAGGTCCCCACTCATGTCTCCCATCACCCCCACCCCCCAGCAGTCAGGGGCACCCTCCACCAGGCCCCCACTCAGGTCTCCCATCACCCCCACCCCCCAGCAGTGCAGGGTACCCTCCACCAGGTCCCCACTCATGTCCCCCTGCACCCCCACCTCCCAGCATCCAGGGGCACCCTCCACCAGGCCCCCACACATGTCCAACTCATGTCCCCCTGCACCCCTACCCCCCAGCATCCAGTGGCACCCTCCGCCAGGCCCCCACTCATGTCCAACTCATGTCTCCCAGCACCCCCACCCTCCAGCAGTGCAGGGCACCCTCCACCAGGCCCCCACACATGTCTCCCACCACACCCACCCCCCAGCAGTGCAGGGCACCCTCCACCAGGCCCCCACTCATGTCTCCCATCACCCCCACCCCCCAGCCGTGCGATTTGCCTGGGTACGTGTATTCCTGGGGTGCGCGGGTAGTCTCACATGCGATACCATCAGGGTACGTGTATTATGGGTCCGCGTGAACTTCCACACGCGATACCAGCAGGCTCCGTGTATTACGGGGTTCGTGGGAAGTTCCACACGCGATTGCCCTGGGTACGTGTATTTCGGTGTGCGCGTGAAGTTCGACACGCGACTGGGCCTGTGAGAGTGGGGTACGTGTAATCCAGGGGTGGGTGGGAATATTTACTCGCGACTGAGCCTGGGAGAGCGTGTTACGTCTATTCCTGGGGTGGGCGGGAATATTCACACAGTCGCCTACAATGTGGCAAAAAATAAATTGTCAAATCTTGAAACACGTACGCCTGCATGAAGCAGGCGTACGTCGACCCGCGCAGCATAAATGTACAAACAAGCTCAGACGCCAGAATGAATATACCGTTCCTAGCAGCAGTGGCGGTGGGTTACCAAAGGAGGAGGAGGAGGATAGTGAGGGCCTGAATTTTCACTCCCAGAACCAGCCTTTTTGGGATGCCTGATGACCAGGTGTATGGGAGGTACAGATTTCCACCACACATAATACTGGACCTGCTCAGTGAGTGGGAGGATGACCTCACATCACCCACCCTGTGCTCCCAAGCACTCAGCCCCCTGGAGAAGGTCCTTAATGTACTGAACTTCTTGGCCAGTGGATCATTTCAGCGGACAAGTGCCATAGTGGGTGGTGTGTCACAGGCCACGCAGTCACGCTGCCTACACCAGGTCTTGAACAACACCACTACACGCCCATCAGTCCGCAGGCACATATACCTGCCCAGGACACCTGCAGAAAGGCAGGCTGCCGCCCTGGATTTCTACGGTGTCGCACAATTTCCCAAAGTGCTAGGTGTCACTGACTGCACCCATGTGGCACTACGTCCCCCCAGGGCATCTGAGCACATCTATAGGAACCGCAAGCACTGGCATTCCATCAATGTGCAGGTAGTATGTAATGCCAAGGTAATCATCACCTCAGTATATGCCAACTATCCAGGGTCCACCCACGACAGCTTCATTTACCGAATGTCTACCCTAAGCCAGGACCTAGAAACTGGGCGGCATGGCGATACATGGCTGCTTGGTGAGTATGAATGCCACTGCACATGCATGCATGTCAGATGCAGAGTTATGTCACTACCCCACTAATAATACCCATCACCTCCTCACCAGGGGACAGTGCCTACCCTCTGAACACCCACATGATGACGCCAATTCGGAACCCCATCACGCCTCCCAAGGTAAGATACAACACAGCCCATATTGCAACCCGGGGCATAGTGGAGCGCACATTCGGAGTGCTCAAGTCATGCTTTCGCTCCCTTGACCGTTCTGGCGGGCAGCTGTTATATGCGCCCCCAGTAGTGTGCAGGATCATAGTGGCAGCATGTGTCCTGCACATTGTTGCAACACGCCGGGGCCTGGCTGTGGACATGGTGGTGCCCCCACATCCCCAACCACATGCACGCCCACTGCGCATGGGAGGGGAAAGGGCACGGGGTGAGGCAGCCCGTACGCAGCTGGTGGCTAATTACTTCACATAGAAATCACACCCCTGTGGAGTGCACACAGCCCTGGCACATACCATCTGATAAGCAATGATGACTCGACCTGACAATTATGACGAACAAAGGGACAGTCAACTGTCAGAACCATAGCAGCCTGAGATTGTTCATGTGGAAGTGTCACAATGAGTGCATCCCTACCTACACAAACACCACCAATGCAGTGTCATCAAAAGACACACTTCCATGCAGCAGAAATGAATACCCACTTGCAAAATACTACATGAGAACAGTGCCATGTCACCCAACCCCTATCCGGCACGGCCACACAACACACCATGGCATGTCATGCAATGTGAGAGCAAACAAATTAATCCCCACAACATTCCCCAAGTGTCACCAACTACAGTGTCCCTAATGGAAACTGGCCACACATGAAATGTTCACAGTAATGCAGGACCTACAACACACATTACCAAATACTTACCAAGAATACCAATCACCTACACAACCTCCAACCTACCTTAAACATGACATTACAGACTTAAAAAATTGGTAGCCTCACTACCTGATAATGCCAACACTTCGAACACTTCCAAGTATACAGTGTTAGCGCCACGCAAGAGTGTAGGTGCACTGCTTACAACATGGACTCCAGTTCCAAGGTAGACCACCTTGTGAAGACATGAGAAATGGACCTGCAAATTAGGAGGATGAGATGGATGCAGAGGCACATATCAATACACCATGCAGTGTACAATACAACAACAATATGCACTAGGAATGCATACACAGTATTGACTACAGACTGCCCACACATCAAATGGGAGTCCAACGTCACCATGTACGTCAATGTCACTTGGGCACACCCTTTGCAAGCCCATGGAAACGGGAATCAGGAGGGGTGTGTGTCACACAAACCCAAAGATCTGACCCAAATTCATGACAAGCCTGCATGTGCCCAGCCACAATACAGCGTATGCCCACGGGAGCCACACAAAGCGACACACTGTCCCCAAAAATGGTTTTTTTTATAAAAAAAAAAAAAATCAAAAATGGACATTTATGGGCCCAGGGGTGTGGGGGAAGCCACCCAGGAGGTCTGAGGACAGGGTGCACACCAAAACCCACCTGGGTGGATCTTGCGGAAAAAAAACACCTCCATGGGCTCATGGCCTGCACGGCTACCCTATTGTGAGAGAATCACTGCTGTCACTCTCCTCACCCTCTGCAGCTGCATCAGGAGGGGGTGGCACTATGGGAGGCAGCCCACGCAAAGCCCTAGTCTGGTCCTCCATGGCAGCAAGCATGCGGGTGTGGAAGGTTTCGTTCCGGAGGATAATTGTGCGTAGGTCCCCATGCAACAACTCACGGGATGCCCGGACCTCCGCCCTAGTTGCCTGCATCTCAGCTGAGAGCGTACGTGTGAGACGCTCCAGGTGCTGTTCTGTCCTTCTGTTTGTCGAAGCCTCAAGCTCAACAAGAGTCATCCTGAGGTGAAGGAGTTCCACCCTCAGGGCTTCCCTGTGTCCCTGGGACTCTATGGAAATGGGTTCCCGCAGAGTCACCAGTGCCGCCCGCCTGTCCCTTTCGGACGCCAACATGTCCTCCCTGTGTGACTGGCAGATGGAGTCTGTTGCCTGCTGTAGTCGCTCCATCAGCCTTTCGGGGGGTACAATGGAAGTGGCCACCCTATCCATGGCCTGAGCCATCATCTCTGATGATGCTGCCTGTTGGGTTGCCATACCGTATATGGATTGCTCCAATGCGGTATTGCCAGGTGGCGTAAGGCCACCACGTCGGAGGGCACCACACCTGTCTGGGGCAAGGCGAACTGCGCCTTGCTGTGCCAGCACTGCCTGAGGCTGCAGGACTGCATTCCCCCTCTGATCTGCTGGCCCAGGAACAGGATCAGATGTTGCGGAGTGTGACCCTGCATCCGTAACCACCAAAGGCGTACCTGCCAACACTGACATCCCCATTGAGGGTTCTAACCCTGGTGCAGGTGGGTCGGACAGAACAGAATCCCTCCCAGGAACATTCACCTGCGACGGCACATAGGTCTCATCATCCGAATCGAAACCTGAATACAGCTCGGGGAGGTGCAGCCAGAGACACCCCTTGAGAGCACGACCTGTAGCAGTTGTGGGTTCTCACCCATCACCACACCACGTCCCTCACTGGTGGTCGGTCGGGCCTGAGACCCCTCCTGGGTCTGCACCATCTCCACAACCCGAGCAGTATCAAGTGCGTCATCCCCTGCAAAGACATAAAAGAAAACAAATGGAAACAGGCATTAGCACTATGGCAGACAATTAGGGCTGAGAAGCTACAGAAACAGTACTTGATTGACACATGTCCCACATGACTAAAACCCTCCCATGCATGCACCATCAATGCGTGTGAAGGGGAGGCAGATGGGACACATTGATGACACCAAGATGGAAGATGAACACATTTGCTGCATGCTGCCTAGCAGTGACATCACACATTGGCTTGTGATTGGCAGGTCAAATGCACATGACATCACACAAATGGCATGTACCTTAGCCATAAAGAGAGGAGGGAGAGGAGGGCACCAATTGTTAATTCAGTCTAGTTTGCTCATGAAATTGATTATTTTCATTGAAATGGTTCAAATGTTTAAACTGGAGCTGCCAGTCCAAAATGGTCCTATAGCACAGGGATATGTCTAAACAAATCATATCCAGGAAACAAAGCCAGTCCACTGTACCATAGCCATGTCAGACATGTGACAATAGGACTGAGAAATGCCTAGTAAAAGTAGTGGTATGCAAACCTGCCTGAATAAACAGGAAAATAAGCAACAATGTTGTGGCAAGATGACACTTCAACGGAAACTGGCGTGGTGTTGGGTTAGATGTCTAATGTTGGCAGAAAGGATACTGCTATACCCAAATGCTGGTGCGCAGAATGTATTGGATGAGGCACATGGGTGACCCAAACCACTCAGGCACACCCACCCTCACCTGGCACCCAAACAGAAGCCCTCACACACACACCATGCGCATGGATGACACACACATGCATGTGCAGTCACCGGACAATGCCTCGTAATCTGCCAGTTCTCCCACGCCTTGGATCTGTTCCTCCGTGACGGAGGTCCCAGCAACATGCTCATGTGGAGTGAGTTCTATGTCCTCTGCTGGAGACCCACCTCCAGTCACTAGAGTAGCGGCATGACTTGAGGCCAGCTTATTCTTTGCCCTGCGCTTCAGGTCATTCCAGCGCTTGTAGCATTCAGTAGCTGTGCGCCTCACGATGAAAAGGGCACTTATGATGTCCGCGATGGTCTGCCAGTGTGCCAGACGTTGTGCAGGTGTGGTCTTGGATCCTGCAACAATCACCATTTCGCGGTCATGTGCGGACACATACTCTACAAGTGCATTCAGTTCGGCCTCATTGAAGCTGGGCTTCCTTGACGGGCCGGACTGTGTAGCCGTGTCTGGGGCATCAGCCTCAACTGGACGAGCACTCTTCCTCTTCCGCTTGGAAGGTGGTGGTGATCCTGAGTGTCCTACGCCACTCTGGACACTAGGGGCAGGAGCCCTGGTAGACTCTGTACTAGGAGTGTGGGATTGCACACTCAGCATGGGAGTTGGTGCAGGCATTAGCTCAAGTGTGATGGTGTCAGGGGGAATGTCAGCAGGATGGACTTGGACCGACACTGTCCTGGCTGGGTGTGTGAGAGGTGGGGTGGATGGAGCCGCAGCTGCCCCTGCAGCCTCCCCAGCCTGCCTACGCGGGGCAGCAGATGACCTAGCTGCCCTTGATCCACGTGGCCTGATGACACCAACGTGCACCTGGCGCACGTGGTCTAGACCTGCTGACCTGGAAGTCAGCCATGGAGTCACCCTGTGCCAGGTCTGGTTCCACAGTGGGCTGGTCCAACAAGGGCTGAGCATGGATGGTGTCAGCCAGGTTACCCTCAACCAGGGGGGGGAGCATGGGTGTCCCTGACTGGTCCTCCACACATGGGGGGCTAGGGGCACCCTGCAAGTCACAGCCACATCCCCTACCGGATCCACCACGGCCACCACTTGGGGCTTGGCCACCTTTGCCACCCTTACGGCTTGTTCGCCTCCCAGCCATGGCACTGATGTTATTGTGCGTATGGGAGTCGCTGTGAACTATTGTCCTGGGCAATTGGGGGTCAAAGGGGTTGGGTACCAGATGGTAATCGTACCCTAGTGCTCAAGCAAGGCTGCATGTCACCCCTGGGGAAAGATGACGGGTCGCGCAACGCACAGGCACCCCAAAAAAGGGAAGTAAGGTGCACGTAACCCCTCCTAGACCACGTGTGTGGAAAAATAAACCTGCACTACGCTGTGGCACCCATAGACACAAGAATGAACGTATGCGTGTCACACGCAGCCTAGAATGACCTCTGAAGGGGTCTGCGACACACGGGGCAAGCACAGATGTTAAATACGTGCGCGACTCACCGTCTGCCAGGAACAAAAGCGTGAAAAATATGCACGTGTGCGCGTTGGCAACACCCCCGCCAAAAGAAGAATTGTACGCTGTCTGAGGAGACAGGACAACAGTAGAAGGGGACGCTGTTTGAGGAAACAGGGCCAGGAAAAAGGGAAAAAGCTGTCAGAGGTAACAGGGAGTACGAACTTGAAACGCTGTGAAGTAAATCGCGTGTGAACCAACAAGAAGTACAGATTTCACCCACTCGCTCTCCACGAAAAGCACGTACAAGGAAATGGCATTCTACACGTACCTTTTATACACACGTCACAGATGCGCATTTTTACACGCGCCATTCTCTACGCCCATGCGCATGATGTCATAGATGCGCATGGGGGCCTTTGGGCCAATGAATTAACGTACGTGTGCTGACGCGCTTACGCGCTAAGGGCCTTTCCTCGAATTACACGCAGACGTGCAGGATTTTCACGTGCCAAATCACTCCGTATCAAGCTGGCCACGCGTAAGCACACGGAAGACCACGCTCCTGCCCAGAAAGCCAAATTACTGCCCCCCAGAGCACCGAGCACGCTCCCACCTGCCATCTGCTGCTGCCTGACTGCCTGCTGCCCACGTGCCCTGCCATTTGCCGCCTGCACATCAGCCAGGGGTGCTGTTGCTGTGACCACCCCTGCTGGAACCGAAGACTCCCGACTGATTTTCCATCGCTCCACAGCCCAGCCTCAGGACCCAGTTGCCCACCCACTCCTGCCTCTGGGGTTGTCATGTCGGGCACTGCAACATCTGGCACCACTGACAACCCCCGGCCAGAGAGGCAGAGGGGCACCAGCTTCACTGCCACCGAAGTTGCTGTCCTGGTGGAGCATGTCCTGGGGCAGTATGATGCCCTCTTTGGAAGTGTGCGCGCGGACAAGGAAGGACGGACTCGGATATGGACGGATATCGTGACTGCCATCTACGCGGAGGGGGTGGCAGTCCACGACTTCCAACATGTCAAGAAGCGCTGAGAGGACATCAGGTCAAGGACCCTCAACAAGGCCTGGCGCCTCTTTAAGGCAGCGGATGCCAAGGGGCGCCGGGGCCACTTGTCGGAAGATCAGATGAGGGTCCTGGAACGCATATCCCCAGCGCTCCACGTGCAGGTCCTTGAGAGGCAGACCCGTCTGGAGTCGAGCGGCAAGTGTACATGCATCATGATTGTAAGCTGTGCGTGTGGTGATATGCCAGTAGTGTGCAGGTTGAACATCTGCTTGTATGGGGCCGAGTATGGGTGGGGGTGTACAGGGCCGTGAGGCTAACACATGTGAGGGCTGTCATATGTGAGACATGAATGGTGCTTGTGTGTGTAGGCTTGCATGCCAAATGCAGTTGTGTTGGCACACATGTTTGGATGAATGTGTATGTAAGTAGGCATGTTCGTGATGTCACGCATGTATGTTGTTTTCAGCTGCATGTATCAGCACTGTGTACATGTGCATGTGTGTGTAGTTGACAAGGGTGCAACAGTGATGCAACATGAATGCATGTGACAGCGGGATGTGGAAGCCTGATTGGCAGATGTGACATGGATGCCCATCTGAACACTGAGACAGTTGGCAGAGGTGTACACATGCATGCAAGTGTGGTGGTGTGCGTGCATGTGTAGTGCACTCCCTGTGTTGCATGTGATGTCTGGCTCACCTTTGCCTGCTCATGCTGTTGTATGTGTATGGATGGTGCTGGCAATTGCGATATGGCTGTGGTATGGCTCATGTGTGCAAGTTGAAATGACATGTGTGTTGCCGATTGTGATGCCTTGTCTGAGGTTTGCCAATGCCACTCATGTACAACTGTCATGTGTGTATGTGTCCATTGTACAGTGCCCTGATGCCTGTGTTTTATTTCTCCCTGTCTGCCGCGTCAACTGATGAAGAGGGCGGAGAAGGTGCTGTGGAGCACAGCGGCGGGGATCGCACCGCCAGCCGGAGACGCAAGGCCCGGCTCCCCTCCCAGGTTGTGATCTCATCGGGGAGTGAGGAGTCCGGTGCAGCGTCCCAAGCCGCAGCTCCCGGGGGGAGGTGGACTCCTCGGCAGCAGAAGGGGCAGCTGGGACCCCACAGGGCTAAAAGGGGGAAGATGGCACGGAGTCATCCAGGTTGGTGGGGGGTTTGGTGGAGGAGGAGGCCGTGCAAGCAACAGAGATGGGGTCTGGAGGTGGGGATTCCACTGGTGCTAGTGGTGCAGTGCAGGACCAGGGACAGGAGGCAGCACAGGTCGCCGCGGAGGTGCCTGTGTTCAATCCTGTCCCTGATCCTGTCACTGCATCATCTTGCACCAGCAGGGATGCCTACGTCCAGACCCGTTTTCAGGCAGGGGGTGAGCTCACGACAACTGGCCTTCCTCTGCCTGCAGACGTGGCTATCTGGGTCCGGGTTGAGCCTGTCCTGACTAGTGTGGCGTTGCGTCAACGGGCCATGCGAGGTGACCTGCAGTCTTTTCATGAGGAGACTGCACGTCATCTCGAATGGTTCGTTGACCGCGTCGGCCTACTGGGGCAGGTCACCCAGGCCGGATTCCTCTGTTCGATGGGGCTTGCTCCGACCCCCTCCTCAACTGAACCCCCTATGCGCCAGTCGTCCTCCGTGCCATCTTCCCACCCATTAGTCACCTGGGTGCCCTGTGGAGCTGCCTCTGACGCTGCGGCCAGGCTGGTGGAGGAGGCATCCCTGCCACAGTCGGGAGTCGGACGTCCAGCAGGGGTGGCCACATCAACGACTGCACCCCAGTCAGCAGAGGATGTGCAGGAAGCAGGAGGCAGTGCACGGGCAGAGGCACAGCAGCAGCAATGTGGTGGGAGCCATGATGGCTCGGGGCCTTCGACATCGGAGGGGCAGGCATCGGCCGGAGGGCAGGAGGACCTAGGACGGGAAGTGTCTTCCGTGTGGCAGCAGTTGGGGCACGCCATAGATGTGGAGCGGCAGCGGGCAGAAGAGGCACGGCTCACGATGGTCACGGCGGAGAACTCCATGCAGAGGGCCCTGAGGCGGGCCAAGTGCCTCGAGGCAATCCGCAGGGAGTTGGAGGTGAACATGTCGACGGCCCTGCGGACCCTCGGGGCCATGGAGGAGGACCACCTCCGGGACATTGAGCAGGAGTTCGATGATGCCCTGGCCCGGAACATCCTGAAGTGAGCCGTCGGACTAGCCCGCTGGCCCTGTAAATAGTTCTGTAGTTAGTGTAAGGTTTCCTTTGGTTTTGCATTTTTTTTTGGACCTTTTGGACAATGGGCCACATTTTTGTATATAGTTTTTTTTTTATTAGGTAGTGTTATTAGATAGGTTTCATTTCTTCTGTTGGGATCATGGACCCTGGATTGTTAATCTGTATATAGTTGACTGTTGGATTTTCATTTTTTTTTTATGATTTACCCATGGAGCAATGGTTTTCGATTTTAATTTTCCATTGGATTTACTTTTGTGGACTGTAACTTTCGACACCTTTCTTTTGGATTATGATTTGTGGTTTTGCATTATTTCACAGACATGCTGGTTTCTTTTTTTTTAATTCCCATTATTGTTTGTTTATTTTATGTTGCTTTTAATACATATTTTTTCTTCAAACTTCAATTTGTAGTATCATCTCATTGGTTTCATGCATATCATGATATGGGTTTTGACATTCACTGACACCCATTGGGTGTATGTGAGGGACATGTGTTCATTTCCAAACTTGCAATTGGGGTTCTATCATGTTATTACCATTTCTAAGTGGGTGGATGCAATACTTGGGTGGGTGTTTGGCATTTGGAGGCTGACCATAAGAGCCAGGGATCTAGATTGTGATGACATGTTGGCTGGGGGACATGTGTGGGGCCTGGTGGAGGGTGCCCTGCACTGCTGGGGGTGGGGGTGCTGGGAGACATGAGTGGGACATGAGTGGGGGCCTGGTGGAGGGTGCCCCTGGATGCTGGGGGGTGGAGGTGCAGGGGGACATGTGTGCGGGCCTGGTGGAGGGTGCCCCTGAATGCTGGGGGGTAGGGGTGCAGGGGGACATGAGTGGGGGCCTGGTGGAGGGTGCCCTGCACCGCTGGGGGTGGGGGTGCTGGGAGACATGAGTTGGACATGAGTGGGGGCCTGGTGGAGGGTGCCCCTGGATGCTGGGGGGTGGGGGTGCTGGGAGACATGAGTTGGACATGAGTGGGGGCCTGGTGGAGGGTGCCCCTGAATGCTGGGGGGTGGGGGTGATGGGAGACATGTGTGGGTGCCTGGTGGAGGGTGCACCTGGATGCTGGGAGGTGGGGGTGCAGGGAGACATGTGTGGGGGCCTGGTGGAGGGTGCCCCTGACTGCTGGGGGGTGGGGGTGCAGGGGGACATGATTGGGGGCCTGGTGGAGGGTGCCCCTGACTGCTGGGGGGTGGGGGTGCTGGGGGACCTGAGTGGGGGCCTGGTGGAGGGTGCCCTGCACTGCTGTGGGGTGTGGGTGATGGGAGACATGAATGGGGGCCTGGTAGAGGGTACCCTGCACTGCTGGGTGGTGGGGGTGCTGGGAGACATGTGTGGGGGCCTGGTGGAGTGTTCCCTGCACTACTGGGGGGTGGGGGTGCAGGGAGACATGTGTGGGGGCCTGATGGAGGGTGCCCCTGACTGCTGGGGGGGTGCAGGGGGACATGAGTGGGGGCCTGGTGGAGGGTGCCCCTGACTGCTGGGGGGTGGGGGTGCAGGGGGACATGAGTGGGGGCCTGGTGGAGGGTGCCCTGCACTGCTGGGGGGTGTGGGTGCTGGGATACATGAGTTGGACATGAGTGGGGGCCTGGTGGAGGGTGCCCCTGGATGCTGGGGGGTGGGGGTGCTGGGAGACATGAGTTGGACATGAGTGGGGGCCTGGTGGAGGGTGCCCCTGACCGCTGGGGGGTTGGGGTGATGGGCGACATGTGTGGGGGCCTGGTGGAGTGTGCCCCTGGATGCTGGGGGGTAGGGGTGCAGGGGGACATGAGTGGGGGCCTGGTGGAGGGTGCCCTGCACTGCTGGGGGGTGGGGGTGATGGGAGATATGTGTATGGGCCTGATGGAGGGTGCCCCTGGATGCTGGGGTGTGGGGGTGCAGGGAGACATGAGTGGGGGCCTGGTGGAGGGTGTCCTGCACTGCTGGGGTGTGGGGGTGCTGGGGAACATGAGTGGGGGCCTGGTGGAGGGTGCCCTGCACTGCTGGGGGTGGGGGTGCTGGGAGACATGATTTGGACATGAGTGGGGGCCTGGTGGAGGGTGCCCCTGGATGCTGGAGGGTTTGGGTGCTGGGAGACATGAGTTGGACATGAGTGGGGGCCTGGTGGAGGGTGCCCCTGACTGCTGGGGGGTGGGGGTGATGGGAGACATGTGTGGGGGCCTGGTGGAGGGTGCCCCTGGATGCTGGGGGGTGGGGGTGATGGGAGACATGAGGGGGGGCCTGATGGAGGGTACCCTGCACTGCTGGGGGGTGTGGGTGCTGAGAGGCATGTGTGGGGGCCTGGTGGAGGGTGCCCTGCACTGCTGGGGGGTGGAGGTGCAGGGGAGACATGTGTGGGGGCCTGGTGGAGGGTGCCCCTGACTGCTGGGGTGTGGGGGTGCAGGGGGACATGAGTGGAGGCCTGGTGGAGGGTGCCCCTGACTGCTGGGGGGTGGGGGTGCAGGGGGACCTGAGTGGGGGCCTGGTGGAGGGTGCCCTGCACTGCTGTGGGGTGTGGGTGCTGAGAGACATGAGTTGGACATGAGTGGGGGCCTGGTGGAGGGTGCCCCTGTATGCTGGGGGTGGGGGTGCTGGGAGACATGAGTTGGACATGAGTGGGGGCCTGGTGGAGGGTGCCCCTGACTGCTGGGGGGTGGGGGTGATGGGAGACATGTGTGGGGGCCTGGTGGAGGGTGCCCCTGGATGCTGGGGGGTGGGGGTGCAGGGGGACGTGAGTGGGGGCCTGGTGGAGGGTGCCCTGCAGTGCTGGGGGTGGGGGTGCTGGGAGACATGAGTTGGACATGAGTGGGGGCCTGGTGGAGGGTGCCCCTGGATGCTGGGGGGCGGGGGTGCTGGGAGACATGAGTTGGACATGCGTGGGGGCCTGGTGGAGGGTGCCCCTGACTGCTGGGGGGTGGGGGTGATGGGAGACATGTGTGGGGGCTTGGTGGAGGGTGCTCCTGGATGCTGGGGGTGATGGTGCAGGGGGACATAAGTAGGGGCCTGGTGGAGGGTGCCCCTGGATGCTGGGGGGTGGGGGTGATGGGAGACATGAGTGGGGGCCTGGTGGAGGGTGCCCTGCACTGCTGGGGGGTGGGGAGACATGAGTTGGACATGAGTGGGGGCCTGGTGGAGGGTGCCCCTGACTGCTGGGGGGTGGGGGTGATGGGAGACATGTGTGGGGGCTTGGTGGAGGGTGGCCCTGGATGCTGGGGGGTGGGGGTGCAGGGGTACATGAGTGGGGGCCTGGTGGAGGGTGCCCCTGGATGCTGGGGGGTGGGGGTGATGGGAGACATGAGTGGGGGCCTGGTGGAGGGTGCCCTGCACTGCTGGGGGGTGGGGGTGCAGGGGGACATGAGTGGGGGCCTGGTGGAGGTGCCCCTGACTGCTGGTGGGTGGGGGTGCAGGGGGACATGTGTGGGGGCCTGGTGGAGGGTGCCCTGCACTGCTGGGGGGTGGGGGTGCTGGGAGACATGAGTTGGACATGAGTGGGGGCCTGGTGGAGGGTGCCCCTGGATGCTGAGGGGTGGGGGCGCAGGGGTGCATGAGTTGGACATGAGTGGGGGCCTGCTGGAGGGTGCCCCTGACTGCTGGGGGTTGGGGGTGATGGGAGACATGTGTGGGGGCCTGGTGAAGGGTGCCCCTAGATGCTGGGGGGCGGGGGTGCTGGGAGACATGTGTGGGGGCCTGGTGGAGGGTGCCCTGCACTCCTGGGGGTGGGGGTGCAGGGGAGACATGAGTTGGACATGAGTGGGGGCCTGGTGGAGGGTGCCCCTGGATGCTGGGAGGTGGGGGTGCAGAGGGACATGTGTGGGGGCCTGGTGGAGGGTGCCCCTGACTGCTGGGGGGTGGGGGTGCAGGGGGACAATTGTGGGGGCCTGGTGGAGGGGGCCCTGCACTGCTGGGAGGTGGGGGTGCAGAGGGACATGTGTGGGGGCCTGGTGGAGGGTGCCCTGCACTGATGGGGGGTGGGGGTGCAGGGGAACATGTGTGGGGGCCTGGTGGAGGATGCCCTGCACTGCTGGGGGGTGGGGGTGCAGAGGGACATGTGTGGGGGCTTGGTGGAGGCGGCCCCTGACTGCTGGGGGGTGGGAGTGATGGGAGACATGAGTGGGGGCCTGGTGGAGGGTGCCCTGCACTGCTGGTGGGTGGGGGTGCTGGGAGACATGAGCTGGACATGAGTGGGGGCCTGGAGGAGGGTGCCCCTGGATGCTGGGGGGTGGGGGTGCTGGAAGACATGAGTTGGGGCCTGGTGGAGGGTGCCCCTGACTGCTGAGGGTTGGGGGTGATGGGAGACATGTGTGGGGGACTGGTGGAGCGTGCCCCTGGATGCTGGGGGGTGGGGGTGCAGGTGGACATGAGTGGGGGCCTGGTGGAGGGTGCCCCTGGATGCTGGGGGGTGGGGGTGATGGGAGACATGAGTGGGGGCCTAGTGGAGGGTGCCCTGCACTGCTGGGGGGTGGGGGTGGTGGTAGACATGGGTTGGACATGAGTGGGAGCCTGGTGGAGGGTGCCCTGCACTGCTGGGGGTGGGGGTGCTGGGAGACATGTGTGGGGGCCTGGTGGAGGGTGCCCCTGGATTCTGGGGGGTGGGGGTGCAGGGACACATGAGTGGGGGCCTGGTGGAGGGTGCCCTGCACTGCTGGGGGGTGCGGGTGCTGGGAGACATGAGTTGGACATGAGTAGGGGCCTGGTGGCGGGTGCCCCTGGATGCTGTGGGGTGGGGGTGCTGGGAGACTTGAGTTGGACATGAGTGGGGGCCTGGTGGAGGGTGCCCCTGACTGCTGGGGGGTGTGGGTGCTGGGAGACATGAGTTGGACATGAGTGGGGGCCTGGTGGAGGGTGCCCCTGGATGCTGGGGGGTGGGGGTGCTGGGAGACATGAGTTGGACATGAGTGGGGGCCTGGTGGAGGGTGCCCCTGACTGCTGAGGGTTGGGGGTGATGGGAGACATGTGTGGGGGCCTGGTGGAGGGTGCCCCTGGATGCTGGGGGGTGGGGGTGCAGGGGGACATGAGTGGGGGCCTGGTGGAGGGTGCCCCTGGATGCTGGGGGGTGGGGGTGATGGGAGACATGAGTGGGGGCCTAGTGGAGGGTGCCCTGCACTGCTGGGGGGTGGGGGTGGTGGTAGACATGGGTTGGACATGAGTGGGGGCCTGGTGGAGGGTGCCCTGCACTGCTGGGTGTGGGGGTGCTGGGAGACATGTGTAGGGGCCTGGTGGAGGGTGCCCCTGGATGCTGGGGGGTGGGGGTGCAGGGGGACATGAGTGGGGGCCTGGTGGAGGGTGCCCTGCACTGCTGGGGGGTGGGGGTGCTGGGAGACATGAGTTGGACATGAGTAGGGGCCTGGTGGAGGGTGCCCCTGGATGCTGGGGGGTGGGGGTGCTGGGAGACATGAGTTGGACATGAGTGGGGGCCTCGTGGACGGTGCCCCTGACTTCTGGGGGGTGGGGGTGATGGGAGACATGTGTGGGGGCTTGGTGGAGGGTGCCCCTGGATGCTGGGGGGTGGGGGTGCAGGGGGACATGAGTGGGTGCCTAGTGGAGGGTGCCCCTGGATGCTGGGGGGTGGGGGTGACGGGAGACATGAGTGGGAGCCTGGTGGAGGGTGCCCTGCACTGCTGGGGGGTGGGGGTGCTGGGAGACATGAGTTGGACATGAGTGGGGGCTTGGTGGAGGGTGTCCCTGGATGCTGCGGGGTGGGGGTGCAGGGGGACATGAGTGGGGGCCTGGTGGAGGGTGCCCCTGGATGCTGGGGGGTGGGGGTGATGGGAGACATGAGTGGGGGCCTGGTGGAGGGTGCCCTGCACTGCTGGGGGGTAGGGGTGCAGGGGGACATGAGTGGGGGCCTGGTGGAGGGTGCCCCTGACTGCTGGTGGGTGGGGGTGATGGGAGACATGTGTGGGGGCCTGGTGGAGGGTGCCCCTGGATGCTGGGGGTTGGGGGTGCAGGGGGACATGATTGGGGGCCTGGTGGAGGGTGCCCCTGGATGCTGGGGGGTGGGGGTGCTGGGAGACATGAGTTGGACATGAGTGGGGGCTTGGTGGAGGGTGTCCCTGGATGCTGGGGGGTGGGGGTGCAGTGGGACATGAGTGGGGGCCTGGTGGAGGGTGCCCCTGGATGCTGGGGGGTGGGGGTGATGGGAGACATGAGTGGGGGCCTGGTGGAGGGTGCCCTGCACTGCTGGGGGGTAGGGGTGCAGGGGGACATGAGTGGGGGCCTGGTGGAGGGTGCCCCTGACTGCTGGTGGGTGGGGGTGATGGGAGACATGTGTGGGGGCCTGGTGGAGGGTGCCCCTGGATGCTGGGGGGTGGGGGTGCAGGGGGACATGAGTGGGGGCCTGGTGGAGGGTGCCCTGCACTGCTGGGGGGTAGGGGTGGTGGTAGACATGGGTTGGACATGAGTGGGGGCCTGGTGGAGGGTGCCCTGCACTGCTGGGGGTAGGGGTGCTGGGAGACATGTGTGGGGGCCTGGTGGAGGGTGCCCCTGGATGCCGGGGGGTGGGGGTGCAGGGGGACATGAGTGGGGGCCTGGTGGAGGGTGCCCTGCACTGCTGGGGGGTGGAGGGTGCTGGGAGACATGAGTTGGACATGAGTGGGGGCCTGGTGGAGGGTGCCCCTGACTGCTGGGGCGTGGGGGTGATGGGAGACATGTGTGGGGGTTTGGTGGAGGGTGCCCCTGGATGCTGGGGGGTGGGGGTGCAGGGGGACATGAGTGGGGGCCTGGTGGAGGGTGCCCCTGGATGCTGGGGGGTGGGGGTGATGGGAGACATGAGTGGGGGCCTGGTGGAGGGTGCCCTGCACTGCTGGGGGGTGGGGGTGCAGGGGAGACATGAGTTGGACATGAGTGGGGGCTTGGTGGAGGGTGCCCCTGGATGCTGGGGGGTGGGGGTGATGGGAGACATGCATGGGGGCCTGGTGGAGGGTGCCCTGCACTGCTGGGGGGTAGGGGTGCAGGGGGACATGAGTGGGGGCCTGGTGGAGGGTGCCCCTGACTGCTGGGGGGTGGGGGTGCAGGGGGACATGAGTGGGCGCCTGGTGGAGGGTGCCCCTGGATGCTGGGGGGTGGGGGTGATGGGAGACATGCGTGGGGGCCTGGTGGAGGGTGCCCTGCGCTGCTGGGGGGTAGGGGTGCAGGGGGACATGAGTGGGGGCCTGGTGGAGGGTGCCCCTGACTGCTGGTGGGTGGGGGTGCAGGGGGACATGTGTGGGGGCCTGGTGGAGGGTGCCCTGCACTGCTGGGGGGTGGGGGTGCTGGGAGACATGAGTTGGACATGAGTGGGGGCCTGGTGGAGTGTGCTCCTGGATGCTGGGGGTAGGGGTGCTGGGAGACATGTGTGGGGGCCTGGTGGAGGGTGCCCCTGGATGCTGGGGGGTGGGGGTGCAGGGGGACATGAGTGGGGGCCTGGTGGCGGGTGCCCTGCACTGCTGGGGGGTGGAGGGTGCTGGGAGACATGAGTTGGACATGAGTGGGGGCCTGGTGGAGGGTGCCCCTGACTGCTGGGGGGTGGGGGTGATGGGAGACATGTGTGGGGGTTTGGTGGAGGGTGCCCCTGGATGCTGGGGGGTGGGGGTGCAGGGGGACATGAGTGGGGGCCTGGTGGAGGGTGCCCCTGGATGCTGGGGGGTAGGGGTGCAGGGGGACATGAGTGGGGGCCTGGTGGAGGGTGCCCCTGACTGCTGGGGGGTGGGGGTGCAGGGGGACATGAGTGGGGGCCTGGTGGAGGGTGCCCCTGGATGCTGGGGGGTGGGGGTGATGGGAGACATGCGTGGGGGCCTGGTGGAGGGTGCCCTGCACTGCTGGGGGGTAGGGGTGCAGGGGGACATGAGTGGGGGCCTGGTGGAGGGTGCCCCTGACTGCTGGTGGGTGGGGGTGCAGGGGGACATGTGTGGGGGCCTGGTGGAGGGTGCCCTGCACTGCTGGGGGGTGGGGGTGCTGGGAGACATGAGTTGGACATGAGTGGGGGCCTGGTGGAGGGTGCCCCTGGATGCTGGGGGGTGGGGGTGCAGGGGTACATGAGTTGGACATGAGTGGGGGCCTGCTGGAGGGTGCCCCTGACTGCTTGGGGGTGGGGATGATGGGAGACATGTGTGGGGGCCTGGTGGAGGGTGCCCCTGGATGCTGGGGGGTGGGGGTGCTGGGAGACATGTGTGGGGGCCTGGTGGAGGGTGCCCTGCACTCCTGGGGGGTGGGGGTGCTGGGAGACATGAGTTGGACATGAGTGGGGGCCTGGTGGAGGGTACCCTGGATGCTGGGAGGTGGGGGTGCAGAGGGACATGTGTGGGGGCCTGGTGGAGGGTGCCCCTCACTGCTGGGGGGTGGGGGTGCAGGGAGACATGTGTGGGGGCCTGGTGGAGGGTGCCCCTGACTGCTGGGGGGTGGGGTGCAGGGAGACATGTGTGGGGGCCTGGTGGAGGGTGCCCCTGACTGCTGGGGGGTGGGGATGCAGGGGGACATGAGTGGGGGCCTGGTGGAGGGTGCCCCTGCACTGCTGGGGGGTGGGGGTGATGGCAGACATGTGTGGGGGCCTGGTGGAGGGTGCCCCTGGATGCTGGTGGGAGGGGGTGCAGGGGGACATGAGTGGGGGCTTGGTGGAGGGGGCCCCTGACTGCTGGGGTGTGGGAGTGATGGGAGACATGAGTGGGGGCCTGGTGGAGGGTGCCCTGCACTGCTGGGGGTGGGGGTGCTGGGAGACATGTGTGGGGGCCTGGTGGAGGGTGTCCCTGGATGCTGGGGGGTGGGGGTGCAGGGGGACATGAGTGGGGGCCTGGTGGAGGGTGCCCTGCACTGCTGGGGGGTGGGGGTGCTGGGAGACATGAGTTGGACATGAGTAGGGGCCTGGTGGAGGGTGCCCCTGAATGCTGGGGGGTGGGGGTGCTGGGAGACATGAGTTGGACATGAGTGGGGGCCTGGTGGAGGGTGCCCCTGACTGCTGGGGGGTGGGGATGATGGGAGACATGTGTGGGGGCTTGGTGGAGGGTGCCCCTGGATGCTGGGGGGTGGGGGTGCAGGGGGACATGAGTGGGTGCCTGGTGGAGGGTGCCCCTGGATGCTGGGGGGTGGGGGTGACGGGAGACATGAGTGGGAGCCTGGTGGAGGGTGCCCTGCACTGCTGGCGGGTGGGGGTGCTGGGAGACATGAGTTGGACATGAGTGGGGGCTTGGTGGAGGGTGTCCCTGGATGCTGGGGGGTGGGGGTGCAGGGGGACATGAGTGGGGGCCTGGTGGAGGGTGCCCCTGGATGCTGGGGGGTGGGGGTGATGGGAGACATGAGTGGGGGCCTGGTGGAGGGTGCCCTGCACTGCTGGGGGGTAGGGGTGCAGGGGGACATGAGTGGGGGCCTGGTGGAGGGTGCCCCTGACTGCTGGTGGGTGGGGGTGATGGGAGACATGTGTGGGGGCCGGGTGGAGGGTGCCCCTGGATGCTGGGGGGTGGGGGTGCAGGGGGACATGAGTGGGGGCCTGGTGGAGGGTGCCCCTGGATGCTGGGGGGTGGGGGTAATGGGAGACATGAGTGGGGGCCTGGTGGAGGGTGCCCTGCACTGCTGGGGGGTAGGGGTGGTGGTAGACATGGGTTGGACATGAGTGGGGGCCTGGTGGAGGGTGCCCTGCACTGCTGGGGGTAGGGGTGCTGGGAGACATGTGGGGGGGCCTGGTGGAGGGTGCCCCTGGATGCTGGGGGGTGGGGGTGCAGGGGGGCATGAGTGGGGGCCTGGTGGAGGGTGCCCTGCACTGCTGGGGGGTGGAGGGTGCTGGGAGACATGAGTTGGACATGAGTGGGGGCCTGGTGGAGGGTGCCCCTGACTGCTGGGGGGTGGGGGTGATGGGAGACATGTGTGGGGGTTTGGTGGAGGTTGCCCCTGGATGCTGGGGGGTGGGGGTGCAGGGGGGCATGAGTGGGGGCCTGGTGGAGGGTGCCCCTGGATGCTGGGGGGTGGGGGTGATGGGAGACATGAGTGGGGGCCTGGTGGAGGGTGCCCTGCACTGCTGGGGGGTGGGGGTGCAGGGGAGACATGAGTTGGACATGAGTGGGGGCTTGGTGGAGGGTGCCCCTGGATGCTGGGGGGTGGGGGTGATGGGAGACATGCATGGGGGCCTGGTGGAGGGTGCCCTGCACTGCTGGGGGGTAGGGGTGCAGGGGGACATGAGTGGGGGCCTGGTGGAGGGTGCCCCTGACTGCTGGGGGGTGGGGGTGCAGGGGGACATGAGTGCGGGCCTGGTGGAGGGTGCCCCTGGATGCTGGGGGGTGGGGGTGATGGGAGACATGCGTGGGGGCCTGGTGGAGGGTGCCCTGCGCTGCTGGGGGGTAGGGGTGCAGGGGGACATGAGTGGGGGCCTGGTGGAGGGTGCCCCTGACTGCTGGTGGGTGGGGGTGCAGGGGGACATGTGTGGGGGCCTGGTGGAGGGTGCCCTGCACTGCTGGGGGGTGTGGGTGCTGTGAGACATGAGTTGGACATGAGTGGGGGCCTGGTGGAGGGTGCCCCTGGATGCTGGGGGTAGGGGTGCTGGGAGACATGTGTGGGGGCCTGGTGGAGGGTGCCCCTGGATGCTGGGGGGTGGGGGTGCAGGGGGACATTAGTGGGGGCCTGGTGGAGGGTGCCCTGCACTGCTGGGGGGTGGAGGGTGCTGGGAGACATGAGTTGGACATGAGTGGGGGCCTGGTGGAGGGTGCCCCTGACTGCTGGGGGGTGGGGGTGATGGGAGACATGTGTGGGGGTTTGGTGGAGGGTGCCCCTGGATGCTGGGGGGTGGGGGTGCAGGGGGACATGAGTGGGGGCCTGGTGGAGGGTGCCCCTGGATGCTGGGGGGTGGGGGTGATGGGAGACATGAGTGGGGGCCTGGTGGAGGGTGCCCTGCACTGCTGGGGGGTGGGGGTGCAGGGGAGACATGAGTTGGACATGAGTGGGGGCTTGGTGGAGGGTGCCCCTGGATGCTGGGGGGTGGGGGTGATGGGAGACATGCGTGGGGGCCTGGTGGAGGGTGCCCTGCACTGCTGGGGGGGAGGGGTGCAGGGGGACATGAGTGGGGGCCTGGTGGAGGGTGCCCCTGACTGCTGGGGGTTGGGGGTGCAGGGGGACATGAGTGGGGGCCTGGTGGAGGGTGCCCCTGGATGCTGGGGGGTGGGGGTGATGGGAGACATGCGTGGGGGCCTGGTGGAGGGTGCCCTGCACTGCTGGGGGGTAGGGGTGCAGGGGGACATGAGTGGGGGCCTGGTGGAGGGTGCCCCTGACTGCTGGTGGGTGGGGGTGCAGGGGGACATGTGTGGGGGCCTGGTGGAGGGTGCCCTGCACTGCTGGGGGGTGGGGGTGCTGGGAGACATGAGTTGGACATGAGTGGGGGCCTGGTGGAGGGTGCCCCTGGATGCTGGGGGGTGGGGGTGCAGGGGTACATGAGTTGGACATGAGTGGGGGCCTGCTGGAGGGTGCCCCTGACTGCTTGGGGGTGGGGATGATGGGAGACATGTGTGGGGGCCTGGTGGATGGTGCCCCTGGATGCTGGGGGGTGGGGGTGCTGGGAGACATGTGTGGGGGCCTGGTGGAGGGTGCCCTGCACTCCTGGGGGGTGGGGGTGCTGGGAGACATGAGTTGGACATGAGTGGGGGCCTGGTGGATGGTGCCCCTGGATGCTGGGAGGTGGGGGTGCAGAGGGACATGTGTGGGGGCCTGGTGGAGGGTGCCCCTCACTGCTGGGGGGTGGGGGTGCAGGGAGACATGTGTGGGGGCCTGGTGGAGGGTGCCCCTGACTGCTGGGGGGTGGGGTGCAGGGAGACATGTGTGGGGGCCTGGTGGAGGGTGCCCCTGACTGCTGGGGGGTGGGGATGCAGGGGGACATGAGTGGGGGCCTGGTGGAGGGTGCCCCTGCACTGCTGGGGGGTGGGGGTGATGGCAGACATGTGTGGGGGCCTGGTGGAGGGTGCCCCTGGATGCTGGTGGGAGGGGGTGCAGGGGGACATGAGTGGGGGCTTGGTGGAGGGGGCCCCTGACTGCTGGGGTGTGGGAGTGATGGGAGACATGAGTGGGGGCCTGGTGGAGGGTGCCCTGCACTGCTGGGGGTGGGGGTGCTGGGAGACATGAGTTGGACATGAGTGGGGGCCTGGTGGAGGTTGCCCCTGGATGCTGGGGGGTGGGGGTGCTGGGAGACATGAGTTGGACATGAGTGGGGGCCTGGTGGAGGGTGCCCCTGACTGCTGAGGGGTGGGGGTGATGGGAGACATGTGTGGGGGCCTGGTGGAGGGTGCCCCTGGATGCTGGGGGGTGGGGGTGCAGGGGGACATGAGTGGGGGCCTGGTGGAGGGTGCCCCTGGATGCTGGGGGGTGGGGGTGATGGGAGACATGAGTGGGGGCCTAGTGGAGGGTGCCCTGCACTGCTGGGGGGTGGGGGTGGTGGTAGACATGGGTTGGACATGAGTGGGGGCCTGGTGGAGGGTGCCCTGCACTGCTGGGGGGTGGGGGTGCTGGGAGACATGTGTGGGGGCCTGGTGGAGGGTGCCCTGCACTGCTGGGGGGTAGGGGTGCTGGGAGACATGTGTGGGGGCCTGGTGGATGGTGCCCTGCACTGCTGGGGGGTGAGGGTGCAGGGGGACATGCGTTGGTGGGCAGTAGTGCAAGGTGACATGTGGGTTGGCTGGGGGGCATGAACATGGTGGATGGGCTGCCTGCGGGACATGTGCAGGGTAGGCCCCTGTGGTGTGGGCCGCCTGCACGGGCCTTGGAGGGTGTAGAGGGTACACATGGGAGGACCCACACGTGAAATTCACGTGTGGTGCTCCCCGCGCACCCCTGGAATACATGTACCCTGATGGAATCGCGTGTGATACTTCCTGCGCACCCCTGAAATACGTACCCTGCTGCTTTTGCGTGTGATACTTCCCGCGCACCCCTGGAATACACGTACCCTGCTGCTTTTGCGTGTGATACTTCCCGCGCACCCCTGGAATACACGTACCCTGATGGAATCGCATGTGATACTTCCCGCGCACCCCTGAAATGCACATACCCTGCTTTTTTTGCGGGTGATACTTCCCGCGCAACCCTGGAATACACGTGCCCTGATGGAATCGCTTGTGTTACTTCCCACGCACCCCTGATGTACACGTACCCAGGACAATCGCGTGTGAAACTTCCCGAGAACCACTGAAATACACGTTCCCCGCTTGGGTAAATCTACTACACAATTCACTTTGGCTTGTGTTGTCCACTAGTCTATTGCCACATCCTTAGAGTCAGAGATGTAGCGTGGCTCAAGACAAAGTCGATTGCACACCTACTTCGGCTCTGGCAGTCATCTATGTATATACTGTTGTCATATCAGCAGACAAACTGTTGAACAAGCAAGGAAGTAATGTTACAATTTTAGGGTGACCCTTGCATAGTTTCATATATATCATGCTCTTGTTGGTCTCAAAGACTGGTACTCAACTCAGATGGGCATATATTACCAGAAGACGTACTTGATCAGATGAGTAGATCGCTCATCTTGTGTCCTTCTCCTCGAGTAGGCGACATGCCAATAAGTAACTCGCCAAATTGTAGCATTGAATGCTAAAAGGTGCATGGACTTATGTGTCACAAAGTCACTTGACTATGCAGTCTACCATACATCCTAGTGGCAATTTTGGCTGGGGAATTAACTGTATTGTAGAGATACCATCTGTTATATCCAATCGAAACACAAACTCGTACATTGTGTCAGTTAACAAGCATGTTTCAATAGCATTTATGAAGACTCTCCACTCATAAGCAATCTAAGTTGTGCCAATCAATTATATTGTTCAATCCTACCATGTGGCTCATTGTTAGAAAAATCATCTGTGTCTCTTCTCTCATCAGCCTTTCCTTACCTTTTGGTATTTTCTGGCTCTGGTAAAGCTTAGTGAGTATTGAACATTTAATATCCCCACCATTGGTGCCTTTTAGAACTCTGTTTCGGATACAACTTTTGTGTTCACCAATTTGAACCTTAATTGGTCTTTCAGTTTTGCCAATATAGATCTTTGCACATGGACACCAAATCACATAAATGACCCACGGGGTATTAGAATTGGTCAACAGTTTTTGTTGCCATGGATACTCTTGTAGTTCTACTAGTTGAATCACAACATCTGAAATTTCCACAGGCACTATGGCCCATTAATTTGGTAAGGCCCCATGCCTCAGTCAAGGTAGATTGTCTAGAGAAAGGTTCATATACATTGTTCTTGGTGATTAGTTCTTTAAAGTTACTGCTTTTTTTGAATGCACATCTAGGTCTATCAACAGGTTTAGTTCACTTCCACAGGATTATCGTCAGGGTCAGCATATATGGTAAAATCTAGGAAGTTTAGTTGGGTTTTTGTACTATTCAGAGTGAACTTTAAGTATGGATTTTGTATGTTGAGCCAGTAAAACAAACTGTTGATACTTGTAAAATTGCCATGCCAAATCGCAGTTGCATCGTCAATATATCTTTACCAATCTCTGATGTTTATCTTCTAAGGATTCTCTTCACTCAAAACTGTACTTCTTTCCTGTCATTCAACGTAAAGATTGCCTCGTGTGGGTGCAACAGCCCATGGCAGTGCCATGTATCTGTTGGTAGAATCTGTTATTAAATTGTAAGTAGTTATAAGTTCCATCCTAGTGCACCAAAGGATGAAAAAGTTAAGAGTGATACCACCTTGTCGTTTGGAGAGTAAAGGTTCCTCAACCATGTCAAGTGTCACCTCTTGTGGGATTTTAGCATCTGTAGTCGACCTTGTAGTCTCTGTTCTAGGACATTCAAGGGAGTGAAAGCACATCCCGATCTACTTCCAAGGCTTACTGAATAGCCTTTGTTTTCGACTTCTGAGTCACATGTGAAGAGATCGCACATTTGTTAATTTCAACATCTTATTTACTGCTATTAGGCTTACTTATACTGGGTGGCATTGCTCCTTTTGGCCTCTGGAGACTTGATTACTCTTCCTTATATAGACTTTATACCCTTTTAATTGTCCAATACTTGGCTCTTGTAGATGTTTTCTTCTTCTTTAATTTAATTAAAATATGTGTTGTTACATTCAAACCAATCACTTATTTGTTTTACGTATGCAGTATAGTGTCCTGAAGTGGTTGTGGCATCCATGGGATATATTATGATTACTGTGGAGAATGTTTCTCTTTCATGTTTGTGAGTTCACAGTTATTTTTTGTTCCATCTGTGCTGTATCTTAAAAGCATCAATATTACATATTGGTCACGTGAATCGATTGTATTTTTGAGAGCTTGTCTGAATTGTAAAATGGGCACAGAATACCATGATTTCAATTTTGGAGTAGTTGCTCAACTGGAATTGTATCACAATTTGCTATAGATATATACACACAATGTTCATTAGGAACATGCTCTTCACAAACATGATCGCATGTTATGATGTATGTTTCTAATTGTATGAAATCTGTAGGACTTTTTGTACAGATCTGTTCTCTCTCTAATACTTCTATTACGTATATTAGGACATTATTGCAGATCCTTCTATGTATTTTGTGATGAATGTAACAATTCCTGCACAGTGGTCAAATTCGAGTCTAATACTTGGTACATTGTAGACTGTCAGCATTGTTACTGTCTATGAAGAACACTCATTACTGAAGATATTTTCTAAGCCATATCCGTAAATATTGTCTACAATTGGTGGCAATTGGAATAGTAGGTTGATTGCTATATGTGCATAGCAATTCACTCTAGTTGTGTTATTAAAATTACATGTGGCTTTGATTTGCTTTAAAGAAGCTGCAGGTTTTGTTTATGTTTTAATGGTGTTTATGGAGAGATCTTATGTATTTTCATTTTGTTCAAGTTGCCTTTTAAAGGTTTTCTTTTTTCAGGTACAAGGCACATATACAGATGTGGAGTGCAAAGTGCACATTGTCTGTTGTATTCAAGGATGAAATTAATGTCATCTTTGACTATGTTTGTATCAAAGTTTAGTAAGAATAGTAAATGTACGAAGATGTGAGAGTGCTCATAACTCATACCTTCTTTGAAGACTATACAGCAAATGTCTACAAGTGAATGGCCATGGGTTTGATCATATGACTTGAGAATGATGACACCACAAGCAAGAAACTGAGAGAATTGTCCTATGCATACATACGTATCTTTAAAAAGGTGGAAACTTGCTGTGGTGCAGGGATTTTTTTAGTGTTTCAAGTTTGTCAATCTTGATGATGACACATTCCAATTACTCCATTAACTTAAATGTGTTCTGTGTCAAGGCTGTGTCTTAGCATAACTCTGCAGTTTAGGCATAACATTAATAGAGTTTCCAATCCAGTTATATTTGAGCTAGATTAAAGTATTACTGTCCTTTCGTTTTGCCTTCCTGATGTTTTCATTTGTTTTCTATGCAGTTGAGTTGAGTTTTAGCAGGTTTTTTTTTATCTTTTGCAAAAAAGGAAAGTGTGTACTATTATGTTGTTATTGATTTTTGGTATGTAGCAATAGGTCAGTATTGGGTACTGAGACAAGGAGGAACGATGTGTGATGATATGATTAATAGAGGACACTGGAATGAGGAATAGGGATGTTGAGTAATGTAATTGATGACTATTCAGTAGAAGCATGAAGTAGATGAATGTGGAGGCAGTTATGTAGATTTGTATTCGTGTACTGGGATGAGGAAGAGTGGTGTAGGAATAATGATATTGATAAATATTGGATACTGGGATGAGGAAGTGGGTTTTTGGGTAATGGAATTGATCAGTATTGTTTAGTACTGTGAGGAATGAGTGTATATTGACGGTGGGATGGAGTATGTGTTTGTTCTGGGACAAGTATGAGGGATGAAGTGGTAAGGGTAATGATTGGGATTCTGTTATGGGAGGAGAAAAGGAATGTGGGCTCACCAATATGGATTATTATTGGGTACTCGGATGAGGAAGAGTCAGGATAAGGATGTGGATCATAATTCAGAAGTGGCATGAGAAAGTTGGGTGTATAGTAAATGGGAACTGTAGGCTAATACTTACTTTTTAGAAATGAAAGAACTTGCTTTGTTAAATAGGTTTACGTATGTAAAAAAAAGATACGTATGTATGCATAGGACAATTCTCTCAGTTTCTTGCTTGTGGTGTCATCATTCTCAAGTCATATGATCAAACCCATGGCCATTCACTTGTAGACATTTGCTGCATAGTCTTCAAAGAAAGTATGAGTTATGAGCACTCTCACATCTTCGTACATTTACTATTCTTACTAAACTTTGAAACAAACATAGTCAAAGATGACATTAATTTCATCCTTGAATACAACAGACAATGTGCACTTTGCACTCCACATCTGTATATGTGCCTTGTACCTGAAAAAAGAAAACCTTTAAAAGGCAGCTTGAACAAAATGAAAATACATAAGATCTCTCCATAAACACCATTAAAAAATAAACAAAACCCGCAGCTTCTTTAAAGCAAATCAAAGCCACATGTAATTTTAATAACACAACTAGAGTGAATTGCTATGCACATATAGCAATCAACCTACTATTCCAATTGCCACCAATTGTAGACAATATTTACGGATATGGCTTAGAAAATATCTTCAGTAATGAGTGTTCTTCATAGACAGTAACAATGCTGACAGTCTACAATGTACCAAGTATTAGACTCGAATTTGACCACTGTGAAGGAATTGTTACATTCATCACAAAATACATAGAAGGATCTGCAATAATGTCCTAATATACGTAATAGAAGTATTAGAGAGAGAACAGATCTGTACAAAAAGTCCTACAGATTTCATACAATTAGAAACATACATCATAACATGCGATCATGTTTGTGAAGAGCATGTTCCTAATGAACATTGTGTGTATATATCTATAGCAAATTGTGATACAATTCCAGTTGAGCAACTACTACTAATCTGTTTTTCTGGAAATGTAAAGTGCACCATATTGTTTATTTAAAAAATGTAAAGAAATGCTTAATGCATTAGTGTTTTATATAGTTGGGATGGGTGCTTCAGGCAATTATGTTTTACAGCACAGAACAGTTATTATTGTCGAAGTGACACCATAAGTAAGGCGTTTTAAAATATTGTAATATTGTAATACGAAAGTATTTATAGTAGTGAAACAAAGCAGGGCATATATAAATTGATCTCATTATTTTTTGTACTGTAGCTTGTAAATAAAGCTATTTTGAATTATGGAATTGTGCACAGCAATATGTAGTGGCATATGAAGCAGTCATATTGGAAGACAAATTGAAGATTGGTGCTGCTTGCAAGCATGTTTTGCAACACATAAAATGAAGTTCATAGTTAAAGTTATATTATAAACCAGGTGGTATATTATATATCTGTAGGATGTCTTCTTTAATGTTGATGGCAGTAGATCCTGGAAGTAGATGTAAATGTTTGAAAAGTAGCTGGTAATAAAGAATGCTCTGAATCATAGCACAATGTACTCTCAGAGTTGAATGATACATCTGAACTGTTGAACTTAGCTGAGAAGGCTAGATGGAAGGTCGGTGGATGTGATTAGTAGATGGCTTGGTGACTGGTTGAATGCAGCTAATAAGTGTGGTAAAGAAATAAGTGTTACAATAGAATAAGTGATGCCCAGTGCCCCAGTGTGCATGGACAGATGTGGCTGTTTGTGGATGGATTGCACGTGCCATCTAGTCCCTTCACCATATCCAAGGAAATTGTAGATGTCTAATGATGTCAGAAGGCTCAACCAATCTGACCTTCTGTTTGTGAAGGAGGCGTTGAGCTGGATACGAAGGGGCAGCAAGTGCTGCATTTCTTGTGTGCATTGCTAAAAAAATGAAGCTGAACAAGAAGGCTATTTGGATCATAGGAGATGCCTGGATTTATTGGTTTGAGATATATGCAAAGCAGACATATAATCTTGGCTTGGAGGTGTTATGGTGTGGAGCTTGTGCTGGAATCAACTGTTACCTATGTGTCAAGACATGGTGCATTTCAAACAACAGCAAATGATTATATTTCATTGTGGAGGTAATAGTCTATGGTATGTTATTTTAAATACTTTTCCACACACCATGTTTACAAGTGTGGAATAGGTCTAAGCTGTGGTATCCGCAAATTGAACAAGCCATACAGAATGTGACTACAACTGTCTGTGCATTCCTTTGAGATCTTGGAATGTCATATTTTGAAAAGGAGAATATTTGACATGCTTCAGTGAATATTTGGAGTACATCGTACAAATCCTTTTGTTAAAGAAACCAATTGTAAAAACACCAGCATATAATTAAAAAACTAACGGGCTAATTCACAGAGTGTATTCCAATGGAGTTTTACCATTATCAAACTTGTCTGTGAATTAGGCCCTAAATGCCTTCAGGTTATATGTGTTGATAACACACTCTTACAACAATGAACAGGCTATTTTTAAGAGCTGACACAAAAGAGTTACAAAATGAAGTTGTGCTGATAGAGGTTCCATTCTCTGTTTTTTGATCATTTAGTCCTCTGACATGTCCATGTGTTCATGGGGATGGGAGAGATACACAGCAGGTTACAGTATTTCTTTCATTCCATGTGTTAACTGTCATAGGTGGTTCTCCACAGAAACTTTTATATTATTTTTTATATTTAGTTATAGATATTTGTTTTTCCACAGGGGAGGGACATATCATAGTGCAAGGGTCACCAACCACCAAAAAGAAGGTACAGATGGAGAAGGATAGAGATAGGGCACTGCTGATGGAACTAAGGGTGGGGACAATTCTTCTTGTGTGCCTTCAAAGCTGCTTTAAAGCCACTCTGGATTTGCTCCCCCTGGCAAATGAGTGCCTCAAAATATATACAAAGAACCGTTGTACTTGTGGCTGGAGGAACCCTCTAACCAACTGAGGTGGTATGAGTGTGGGCAATGTTGGAAGAGGATGGTGATGTAAAGAAAGTGTGGGTGCCTGGAGAAACGAATTGCAGTCGATGAAATGTGTGGGCATTGATGGTCCATGGATGTGTTGTTGAAAGAGTACTTCCCTTTTGACAGCAACTGAGTGTACTTCCATGTGCAGAGCACACGGTCCTGAGCCTTGGAAGTCTGCATTGGTGGTCAACAACCAATTAACTTATGATTCCTTCCAGCTGCAGGACGTGTCATGTACTTCCTCTACATTGTCGTCTTCCTTGTGTTCCTCTTGCAGCACACCTACTACAGTGCCCCAGTCACTACTCTGGGTCCTCCAGGTGGTAGTGATGGTGGCCCCTAATGGGGAGGAATCACTTTGTCTGGAAATATTGTGCTTCAGTACCTGTCAGGTGCAAAGTGACTTGTTTACACAGGGTGTATATCAGGGTGTACATTTTACTTTAATATATGGTACAATACATACAATTTTAAAATTGTGAAAACAATATTTCCATTTCCAAACTTCAAAGATAGGTAAACGATGTTATGTTTAAAAATGTGGATATCATTTTTAGTTTTGAATCTTTAAAATATTTTTTATGTAAAAAATAAACAATATTGTATCCCCCTGTGTGATTGAGTAGTATTGATGTCACATATCCCCAGTTATGCGCGCATAATTTCACGGGGGTAGGATGATTCCTAGGTGCATAGTTTGTAAAGTTTTTACATTGATGTTAAATTAAGTTCCGCCGCTAAAGACCTGTGAAACTCAGTGAGCAATATTTGATAAAATGACATTATTGTTAAGTTGTTCTAAAGAGAACCTATGAATTCAGTAAAAAAACATTGAAGCAGGACGTTATGGTTAAGTTACTCTAGAAAAACTATGAATTCAGTGAGAAAAGTTTGTAAAGAAACTTTATTAAAGAGATGTTATGTGGTAAGGCAAAATTAAAAAATCAAAGACATTTGCTAGTTATGGTGAACTATTCAACCTTAACTCACACCCAAACATGCACTACTCAGATTGAGACACAGGACATCCAGAATGACATCACAAATGGCCTCATCAGTGACATCACTGATTACATCACATATGACATCACTAATTTGAATATCATTTCTATTTATTTAAATGGTAAATTGTATTTTTAGAATGTATTGTACGCTTTCTATATCTTTTGTTGGTGTGCATATTCAACATATACCTACAGTACTTGTGATCAACATTTGGAATATCACCCAACATGTGAGTTTCTGTGTGCCCATCAATGAGATCTGTTGCATGCAGTGGACAAATAAAAGTTGAGGAACTATTATATTTGAAGGAAATACATGTTTGAAGAGGTAAGGTCAGCGTTGGGCTTATAACAAGTTTGAATGTAGGCAAAGAAGAGCCAAGAAAAGTGAAACATATTCTCCCAAACTTTATTTTATTAGTCCTCTTCATTGATGAAAGCAGTATCTTCAGCTGATTATTTTGCATTTCATCAAACTAAAACTACAATGCCCACAATGCAATTGGCTGATCTTGGAAGCATCAGTCACGTGTCCAGCTCACCCCACAAGTCATTGAGAAAGAACATTGGAGCTCATTTTCACAAAATGGGGTCCCTGCTGCCACATTTTCATCATTTGCACATTGAATTGTAAAAGGGGAGGGCAAAATATGGCATATAGCCATGTAACCACCTTTTGCCCTCCCCTTTTCCACTCCACCATACAAATTGAAAGACCACTTCCTGCGATGTATGTATGGTAGGTAGCATTTGAGAAAAAACAGAAATGAGTTAGTAATTCGTCTTCAGAATTGTTAGTCACAAAAAGAAATGCTGCCTTCCTGGGCGCAGATTACAGAAACGTTTCACTGGTCCAAGTGGAAAGTTTCATGGTATCAGCACTGGGGCACAGTTTGCCCTATTTCGAAAATCACTGGGGCATATACGAAAACTATTTGAACATCACAAGTGCAGTTTTGCATGTTATAAGCACCAGGGCAAAAATTGCCATAGTACTAATACCCTTCTGTATTGTTTGCCATGTTGAAATAATGTATTTTAAATGTATCTTTTTAACCTAATGGCAATGTTTACACTGGTGCTTATACCATGCCAAACTGCAGCTGTCATGGAGCAATCATGTTCTAGTATGTCTCAGTGTTTTTAGAAATAAGGCAAACTTTGCCCTAGTGCTAATATTGTGCAATGCTGCACTCGTACCAGTGCAACATTTCTGTAATCTGGCTCCAGATGTTTCTTGTTGTATCCGCTTTACCCAGCCATCTGTATAGCGCATGCACGCTTAGAATAAGGAGACAGCCAAGCCATAAATACAACCTCGGTTTCTTCCTTTAAAGTAATTCTCTACAAATGGAGGTTGCCCACTAGGATATTAAGCTCTATAATCACTGTTCATGGAGACGCTACCAGAAGGAGATGTCTGTAAGTGGGCATAGTGGAGAGTAATGAAGTGACATGTCCTTTACTGTGCAAGACAAAAGACCTCTTAGCAAATAAAAGAAATCAACTGAATGAGATGACATTGTGTAAAGGCTTGAACATCGCACCTTGCGCTGTTAAAGTATTATCACTTCCTTCAATTTGATTGCTGACGGGGAGCCTTGCCTGCACGGTCATTACAGAATGCATTTTGTTTTACACACCAAATCAAACAGCACCACATTTGTAATTAGCCTACCGTCTTCCAAAGGGAAGAACGTGTTTTCAGAAGGTAGGGGCATATGTTACTGTGTAGTTCCTGTCCACTTTGACTAACATCCGAAAAGAGAAAGTTCACTTCTCTCTCTCCAGGACTCATGCAGAGTTTTGCCTGTGTCAAGTTTATGGTGAAAGGTGAAGATGAGAATGTTTGATTCCTCATATTTGCTGGAACAGCAAAATACTCTTGAGGTGTGCTAGGACCAAGGCTGATGTCACCTGTCTATCAATGCTGGAAAGGCAAAGGTTCAAAGTTCAAAGTTCAAAGGTTCAAAGTTCAAAGGTTTAAAGTTCCTTGCCATGTTCTTTCATTATTTCTTTTTTTTTCCGCAGTCATATCATACTGGTACTGTAAATAGTATGCTATTGAGTGTTAAGGGAGGATGGGGCTTTGCATTCATTTATTTTTACTTTAATGTATTACAGAACTGCAGAATGAAAATATGGTTAGAATAAGCATATCTTCATTATGAAGCATACCATACTTCTTACAGTGTTTAAGATGCAACGGTACCTGCTTCGCCAAGTGCCACACTTTTAGTACTCTCGCTATTACTGATTTTTTATTGTTTTCTGTAATTTAGTTTTCTCACTTGAAGGAGTCAAAACTAAATCATCAAAAAAAAAAATTAAAAATACCTAATCTAAAAAGGGGTTGTCAGAGTGCTACTCTGCATAAGGATCAAGCATGTGCATATCAGGGGATGTGAGTTCCCCTCACATATGGAGATGTTAAACTGCTGCAGATACTTGCCTGATACTAACGTTGGTCACTTGTGAGGTGTTTGCGCCTTTTCACTTGGATGATTTCCATCTGTCAATGCTGAAAATAAACAATATGTGCTTATTAAGGCAAGAATGCCTGATATCTGTACCTGAGTGCTACGGTCAGGGAGTGTTATGGTGTTGGGTATCCCATTATGGATATACAGCAATAGCTTGGAGAGCTTTAAGGCACTATGGTATACCATCATTGAAATACACCTGTGGTCCTTATGCGGTCTGCCATTATTTCCAACAAAGTAAGCACACAAGCAGAAGAAACTAATTAAGCATCGGGATGAATATGTTTTCTAGAGCTTGCCAGGCTGTAGCACGTACATTGGGAATGTTGTATATGCAGTTAGTTGATATTCATATTTTACATTGACATGTATAGCTAACAATAGATGGGATTATGTGGAATCAGTTATTATTGTGTAGTTATGGTTAGGTTGTTAATCCCATAGGAAGATCACTTTTTGGGCGGCTTATAACTCTGCTCCCCCTGGATGAATCCTCAACAAACATTCCAAAAAAAAGTATACATCCCACTCTGATTTGTTTTGCAAATTTGAGGGGTTTGGTCCGGGGGTGCAAAGTTATAGGGGGGGTCCCAAAATTTCTTTTTTTCCCATAGACATAATGGGAAAAAACTTTGCGCACACCTAAAGCTCAAACCGCTGGACTGATTTCCACCAAATTTGTGGCAGGAGCGGCGGCTTAGTTCCCAAAAGTGTGCTTTTGTTAATTTGGTGTAAACCCGTGCAGTAGTTTTTTTTTTTTTTTTTAAATGGCCAAAACATAAGGCAAACAAATTAGTGATATCTATGTCCGCTCCGCAGACACACTTTCCTGTTCGCTCCGAGGACAGGACATCGATTGGCTAATCGGCTTGTGTCATGTCTGCGTAAAAGCAATGTGTTCTCTGATTGGCTGGGATGAGGCGCGTGGTGCGTCACATTGTTTCGATGCGCCCGCCATATTGGATCTGCCAACAGTGCGGCAGCGAACAGAGGCAAAAAGCAATTTTTTGGAGTGTGTTATTGTGCAGAAGTGCTTGGGGAAGGGTGTGGAGTAAGAGATGGATGAAATACTGTATTTGTTTAGGTGGCAGATGCCCTTGATGTGTTTGACATGTCCGCGGTCATCGCAGTTGTCCGCGGACATAATAAATGCACTACTGCCTATTTTACTTTATCATGATGTTGGTTTTGGGTTGTTAGTAGAGGATCGATTGTAATTGATATCCCCTATAAGCAGGTTACATACCACAGTCAAAATGTTTGGTATTATAGGTGTGTTATGCTGCAGTAGTTGTGGCCAGCGCCTAGAGTCTTGGGTGAATGCCCCCAATACTCTAGGGCCTGGCCACAACCACTGCAGCATAACACACCCATAGAATCAAACACCCATCAAATATCCAGAACCCAAAAGTTTGTGTACTGTTTCATTTGTAGAGTTTGTATGTTACGTTTTGGCTAGGCTATGCAGTTCAGATTGTGGAGTTTGTAACAAGGACTGCTGTGTTTGTGAGTTTATTTATTGTATACTTACTGGTTGAGTTTTTTGTGGTTGTATGCAGTTTTTTCATGACATGGGTAACTGGACCAGACATACTTTTTCGATCTCTGTGATAAAAGAAAAGATCATGTGTTAGAGCAGGTAGTTCATAATGAGTGATTTGATTGCATAGTAGACATTTCTGTATTTTTATTACCCTCATATTGAGTACTTTACAAGTACTATAGTTCAAACCAGTGTACTGTGCAATTTGCTCAGTTTCTGTGTTTGTTTTCTAGATCATTGTGTCTGTGAGAAAAAAAAATCTATGCTGGATTTAAAAAAAAATCCTCCTATGTTGTGGTACAATATATTTCTTTCATTGTTTTACTGTTTATTTCTTGTCTCATGCTAATCTTCTATCTTTGGCTTGTTGCAGAGTTTTAGGGCAATTAGATACCTGTTGGCGTATTGTGATGGTTTATTTCTACTTTTATGCTATTCATCTATCTGTTGAGATTTTGTAGATTTTTTGGGGCAGTTAGGTACCTGTTGTCGTATTCTAACTGTATATTTCTTGTTTGATTTTAGTAGTATTTGTTTATCAGTTTGCTTGTTTTAGATTTTTTGGGGCAGTTAGATACCTGTTGGCATATTCTAACTGTATATTCCTTGTTTGATTTTAGTGGTATTTATGTATGTGTTTGCTTGTTGCAGAATCTTGGGGCAGTTAGATACCTGTTGGCGTACTCTAACTGTGCACAGTTTTGAAGTTGAAGTTTTGCTTATGTTCATATACAGACTACGTATTAAATTTTGGTTTTAGGAATATTAAGTAAGCGTTTGCAAGATTTGCTGGCAATCTCTGCTTTAGAGTAATAGTACTATCATTACATTCGAACCATCCACAATTCTTTTTTATAAATGCAGTGTGGTGACCTGCATTGGTTGTGACTCCTGTGTGGTAGATTATACCTATTGTTCTGAAGGTTTTCTTACCCATTTTGTTTTGAAGGTTTTCTTACCCAGTGATACTTGAACATGTTGCGAATCCAGTCAACTTACAGTTGTTTTGGTACCATCTGCATTGTAACGTAAAAGCATTACCAATACATATTTACTATGTGTCTGTATTTGTAAGGTGTAGCAATTATCTGAATTGCAGATAGTACATAATCTGCCATGGTTTGCATTGTGTATAAGTTGCTGAAATGGAATGGATTCACAGTTAGGTATGGATACATACACAAAGCGTTCATTAGGGACTTCTTCCTGTGCCACCCTGGTTGTAGAGAGGGCATGTATGGTTCCACATGTATGAAATCTGAACAATTTCATTTATAGGTATGTTTTTTTGTTTTCCAGTACTTGTAGTAAGTACATTAGAAATTCTTGTGGATCTTCTTGTGAGTTTATAGTGAATTTGACAATTCCAGCACAGTAGTCCAATTCTAGTCTTATTCCATGAACACTGTAAGTGTTGTCAAGATTGTTGGTTGCATTTCTATAAAGGAATAACATTGGAAAACACAATTGGTCTGTTTTGTGTAAGTAAATGTTGTTAATAATTGGTGGCAATTGGAATGGAACATTTATTGCTACATTTGCGTAGCAATTTGCGTAGAAGTAGTTTTCTTTTACAAGGTTTTGCTTTTTGTGGAACAGGATAGATTTTTAGATGGGGGTGTGGCGTGAACGCCACACCCCCATCTAAAATGCAAGGAATATCTGCATTTATTCTAGAATGCAAGGAATATCTGCATTTACTTTACTTGCATCAAAGTTGATTAGAAATAGCCCGTCAAGTGTACATACGTGTGATAGTGCTACATAGCTCATGCCTTCTTTAAAGACTGCGCTACCAATATCTATTAATGCTTTATCTAGGGTAAGACTTTGTGATTTATGAATGGTAACTGCGTATCCTAGAGTTAGTGAAAATTCTTCTCTGCGTACATACATGTCTTTGAAATGAAGGAAGCGGGCTGTTGAGCGTCCTATCCTTTTAACTTCTGATAGTTTGTCAAAGAGAATATTGACAAATTGAATTTTGTTGTCACGTGGGTATACTTGAAAGCCAACAACTGTACCAAGTGCTCCATTAACTAGTCCTTGCTCCACATCAAGGTTACGTTTAAGCATTACTCTACAGTTTAAAGATAATTTTAATATTTTCTTCAAACTGGCTGTTTAGGAGATATAGTTTTCTAGATTATTTAGACTTGTTGTGGCTTGTTGGCACATGGGTAGTGTCATACCATGTACATCCAGTTTATCTGTGGAGCAAATATCAATTATTGGTTGCATTTCTTTTTTCAACATTGTTTCATTGAATTTTGAACAGCTTGCAAGAGTTGGCATCAAGGACATACAATTAACATTTGTGTGTGATAATTGGTCCATGACATCAGTGGCACATGAGTTATGGCCATAGAGTGCATGGATGTCCCTGGTTTTTAATATTGCTTGTGCTTCTTGAGATAGTACACCAACTATAATACTTTTTAAAATGTTGGCATTTGTGAGGTCTGCAGACTGGTGCATGTTTTCTGTTAATTCTCTGTATTGGAAATGTTGCCAAAGTTTGACATTTCCTATGCTGCCAAGAGTTTTACGGCACATTTTGTGCCCTAAGGTTTTAAAAATAGGTTCAGCTTTCACTGGTGTCAATTGAAGAAGATCTCCAAAAACAAGAATGTGTTTTCCTCCAAAGAGCTGTTTGTAGTCTGTTTTGAGGACCTCTTTTAATGTGAGGTGAATCAAAGCCAACATTAGGTTGGAGACGAGGCTAACCTCATCTTTAATGAGCATTTTCATTTATTTGAAAGCTCTGCGTAGTTCCATTGCAGCTTCTGTGGAAAGTTTGTAATAGTCTATTTTTTTTTGGTTTCTACTGGAAGGAGTAGTAATCAGTACTAAACACCGCCTATGTTGTAGGCAGCTAAACCTGTGGGGGGCAGTTACAACAGCTGACTGTTTGTTGTTTGTCAATTGTTGGAGGAACTTGCTGATAATTTTGATTAAGAATGTTTTGCCTGAACCAGCTTCACCACTCACGTATAGCATTATAGCAGTATAGGTGTGTAGTTTTGGCAGGTACAGTTTTTATTTTCATGTTCCACATTTTGTTTTGTTATTTCTTGGAAAATGCTACGCTGCTTATTGTTCAGTTGTGATTTTAGTACAGCAAAGTCTTCTGTAGCTTTTTCATACTGACACATGGTGTTTTCTACTTCTATCATGGCTAATTCTGCCTCATTAGCTATTAGTGGCTGTCCAAGTGGTTCTTGGCTTCCTGTTACAGAAAGTTGAAAACTGTCAGGCATGTACACTTTTAAAAAGTCCACGGTTTAAAAATGGTTAAAAGATTGGAGCAGGCACATGTAATACAGTTCTTTATGTTGAGTAGTTTTTAATGACAATTTGATATAATTAATTAAGTTTCACTAAGCTCCCTTTACAATTTACCACTCTGTATCTACCTTTCTTTTCATCTGGTTTAACATTATTTTTGTATGTCAAGTTTTGGGCTATGTGGCAGAGACACATGGTTTCCAAAATGGTAATCCTGTGTCCAGTAAATTGTTTTTCAAAATGTCTTGGCTGTTGGGATCATGTTTGGAGATTATTTCTATGTCCTCGTATAATTTGAGAACTCTTTTTCTAGAATTAGCAGGACCAAGACTTATCCATACTATATTGTCAGATTTTCCATACAAGGCAGTACCCATTAAACGGTTTGTAGCTTCATAGCAGCCACAGTCTCTATGAGAGAGCATTTTTATGCCTAAGCTGTCCAATTTCTGTGATAGTGTTTTGTCAGATGATATGTCACCCCAGGGTCCTGAAGCTCTGTTTTCTCTGTGTTGGTTAAGTATGCTGTGACATATCGTGCATATCGTGCAACTGCAATGGAATTGTCTGCAATCTACTGTACATCTATGTTTGCATTCCATAGGAGGACAATGATTGCATTGTAATCATTGATGTCTTTTGATTCTTCTGTTCTTTTTATGTAATATCTGTTCTTAGGTGATTTACCTTTGACACAATGTCTGACTGAAGACATGAAGTTGTTTACTTAACCTGTTGTTGAAACTGTTCTAGGGAAACCAAAGTGGCATTTGGTGTAGTATTTCCCTTTTTTCTTTATATTTGCACCGGCAATATTTCCCACATTTGTGTCTTTGAAATTGTAAAATGTGTGCATGAAGGTTACTATGTGTTGTTTGTGCAGGGTTTTCACAAGTGACACATTTTTGCTTGAACTGCAAAACAGTGGTATCACTGTCCTGACCAGATTTAGGAGCATCATCTTTAATCCATAATAGCATGTGGATGTGTGGTGCTCCTCTGGCTTGGTATTCTTTTCTCCAAAGGAAGTGTTGAACTTCTCCGAGGGGAGGAACAGTCTTATTACAAATAAAGTGTAGCATAGCAATGAAGCGATGATGGAAATATCTTGATACATTTACAGGATCTTGAGAGCCTGGTGTTTTGAAATCTATGTTTGTTTTATTTGTGTTTGCTATGCATAGGAAATTGTGTAATTCTTCCCATGCATATTCTGCACAACTTAATGTAACAAACCAAGTGGGTGGGGCCAAGGTTTCTTATCATACAGCGTACATCTCCGTGATGTCGGAACCAGGATTATTTTGTACCATGCATGTTTGCTAAAAGATTTGCAATACTTGACTGTAAAACCTCATCCTTTTCTTGAACTTTTTGTAATAATTGCATAGCTGACATATTTAGAAAATGGGTACCTGATTTTAATGTGTGTGCAACTCCATAGCATAGAGTTGCTAGTTCACTTTCAAAGAGAAGGTGGAATGTATTCCACATTTTGCCTGAATCTGGGGTCGTCAGAATACATTCGTAGAGAGCAGTATACTGATGCTGTTATCTGAGTGGGTCTACCATCGTACCTTCCTTCTTTTCCAGTAGGAAATAGTAGAGGAAAGGCCCGTGCTTCTATACATTTTTCCCATATGCTGATTGGAGATCCTTTGGCTTGTTGCATTTGGTATGTTTCCAGTGCATCATCTATAGTGTCTTTAGAGTGTAAAGGATGAATTGTATAATGGTCTAAAATATTGGATTAGGATTTAGAATTGACCAGTTTAGAAGTTCGAATCGACCAGTTTCTGGTGACTCTTGAATTATTTCAATGGTTTCTCTCAGGTTTTCTTCAATTTTAACTTCTTTGTAGTATTCATTGTTGTTTTTTTAAATATTGCAGGGCTTGTCTAACTTTATGTAAATCCACAAATTGTTGCCATTTTTTTTGTCTTTTGTAGGTAAGCCACTTACTAAGACAATTAAAGATTGATCTATTGGTGGTTGCACTCCTAGAGTGTGTATATTTTATTTGAGATCTAATGGTAAATAAATTACTTTGCCACAAATGCCTTTGACTAATTCAGAGGGAGTTTCTCGTTCCATAATGGTGTTATTAAGTTTTTCATACCTTCGTCCCCTGCTATGTATGGCAATTGGGTTTGTTAGCTTTTGTTTATATGCTTCTTCATTAAAATATGGTTCTGTGCTCGTGGTGTGACTCCATTCACCTCCACAGATGTTTAGGGAGCTGCTATTTTTGTTGATATTCTGTTTATTGAGAAGTCTTTTTGTAGTTTAGTAGTTAGTTTTGTTAGTGGTTTCATTCTGTTTAAAACTAAAATAAATAACTTCCTTTTGAGAAGGATTGCACTGTCTACGAGAGCTTCTAGGATTCATTTTCTACGGTAGGTTTTAAGGGCCTGCATGATTTCTCTCCTGTTTTTAAAAGGTTATGAGGGACTATGTGGTGGAACATTTTTTGTAAAACTTTTTTTTTGGATAGGCTTACTTGCCACTACATCAAGATTTATAGGTGCAGCGTTAGCAGTAGTGGTAGCTGAAGTCTTGTTAATCACTTTCTGTTTGGTTTTACATTTTGATAGAGGAGGAAAAGTTTCTGTACCGGAAGCTTCTTTTGTTTCGCTTAATGACACTATTAGCTGTTTTTGGAACTTTTTGTAGAAAATCTGCTAGAGATGGATGCTTATTTTGGACACTTTTATTTTGATTTGCTCTAATTCTGTGTTGCTTTCTACGGAGTTGCTTTTTGGTAGGAATTCTTTGGGGTCTGTTGGAGAAAAAAAAGAAAGTGTGGGTTGGGCTGTTGTGCAGTGTATGCGTGCTTTGTTCATGAGTGTCTGAGTGTGATGGTAAGTATGATTTTGGAGGTGTGTGATTGTGCAATGGGCAGCTACATCAAGTTGGGCTATTCTTGTATTTTTCTGCTACTATACTGGGCTTCAGTTGACAATATAAAGTATGCAACTGGTAAGGGGAAGCACTAATACTACATCTAATGGTAAAGGGTTAATACTTACTTTTTTCTATGGAAAGAGTAGGTTTCCTCTTAGTCCTTGTTCGTACTTCAGACGCTGCTGCTTTTCAGGAGAGTGGGCTTCACTGAAATTGTAAAAGAAAGACATTAGTGAATTTGTGTGTTTATAGCACTTTTGTTAATGTACACATTGTTTTGCACTTTCCTTTACCTATGTGCATCCTGTATATTTTATTTAGAATCTGTTAGTTGAATATGCTTTTGAAATGAGTATAATAGTAAACGTATAGCACAGACATGTTTTTTTTTAATGTCATGTTAATGGATGTTAAGAGATGGAAGAAATAATCATATGCATTTTTTGCTATTTTTACTGGGTAAATAGCAGAGATTGTACACAAAAGCATTGAATGTATGGCTTTGTGAAGGTTTGGGAAATAAATCAGACAGATTTCATATAGAGGCAGTGGTGTTGTTTGATCTGGGAGCCTTTCTAATGATATTGTCTGCGTGTGTGCTTGACTGAAGATGTATGTACTTATCCTGGCTGCGTGTAATTTTATAATACACTGGACAGTCTTTTTTATAATTATATTGTTATTTTTCCCATCTTATAACATAAAACAATATTTTTTTAGATAGGTGTGTGTGTAAACAAACATTTGGAGAACTGAAAGGTTTTCAATTGACACTTCATCATAGTAGATGGTAGAAATGACAGTAAGTTCATTTTACAGTTTAAATGGAAGTTACTCGTTCATATTTTTATTTATTTTATTTTACATTTTTAAAGCGCTTACGCAGCCTGCGGGCATTGAGGCGCTGATACAGGAATTATTTGTTTTTTAGTTGCCTAATTATTTTGTATTAGTTGCGTATTTATAACGCGCTTAAACATTCAGAGGTTTCTAAGAGCGGACCCGGGGATCGAATTTGTGTTGCTTCGTGTCGTTTTGCTTTCAAGGCGCGCAAGTTGCCGCTGAGCTATGCTCTTGGGATGTATTGTATTGCTAGAAGAGGTGTACATGTACTATGTAGGAAATATTCATACCTGTAGTCTGTGTTCATGCATGTGGATGTGCATGAATCTGCAAGTACAAATCTTGGGGAGTTTTATAGTAGTTGTTGCTGTAGGTTCTTTGCAGTCACAGCCGAATTGTACTGGTAGTGATCAATAGTACATATAAGGTGCTGATCTGTGATGACAGAGTTAGATGTAGAGTTCTTGGATTTGATTGGTGGATGATTGTGTGACTGCTTAACAGTAGCCAATGAGGAAGTGGTGCAGAGGGGGTGTAGTGGAAAGGGTAGAAGGGCTGCCCCAGTCTTACGCAATCCGCGGACACTGCGGTTGAACGCAGACAGGGCATGCCACATCCGGGGTTTCTCAGCAAATGCAGCATGGAAAGGGGATTGTAGGGATCAGCCAATCAGATGTTGAGGTTGTGGTTTGTTGTGAAAGTGGCTGTGTGTTGTGAATATGGCAGAGGTGGAGAAAGTCAGGGTGTTGGTGGTTGGAGATATATTGTGAATGATTTGGAGCAGTAAGCTAAATGTAGAAATGTGGAAAACAATTTTGATGTTAAAAGAGTGGAGGTGTGTTGACCGCGGTGCCTGGTTTCAATGTGCATGGAATTGTACAAGTTTGTGGAGATATGGGCAGGGTAAACATTCCACATGTAGTGTTTTGCACTGAGGCGCTTTGCATTTGTGGTATGCCAGTGCCCCTACTTTGTTGGCAGTTTTTGAACACTTGGCTCAGGCAGTAATGAGAATACTTCCAAATGCCAAGGTTATTTTGTCTGGTTTAGTATAATACCAATAAATAGACACACCCCAATGGGGAATGAGACTAAGAGAACAGGTTGCGAGATTTATTCTTTCTTTTATAAGAAATTGGCATCCAGAGAACTCTGTTGCCTGAGAGCGCTCTGGCAAACAATGCACTTACAATTGATTATAAGGGCAGAAAGCGTCATAAATGATGTCAGACATGAACGTTGCAAAGTTCATTATGATTGGACACAAGCTTGCATTGTATAGGCGCATGTAGGTGCCGCTCCTCTGTGGTTGGCTGCTAGGTTGGCTGGAGGGTGTGCGTCACAAGGTTCATCTGTCTGTGTCCAAGCGGGGTGAGTGTCAGGTCGCTATGAGGCAGGGTGGCCACTAACTAAGCTAACATAATACACTACCATTAAACATGCACTAAACAATAGGCATTACAGTTCCTTTGAGCAAATCATCATAGACCTATAAATTGCATACATGTAATCACACTATTACTCATTGGAACTTATATGGGGTTCCAGGTTAAGGGTCTTGACCAATATGATAACATCGATCGCGGGGTGGGTCTGGACTCATCAAGGTGGCTGGGGGCATGTTGATGTTTGTTAGCTACAGGATGCAATATACTGTGACAGAGGTCTGATTTTAGCTGGGGGCATGCTGGGCTGGGCTTCATGGCAGGGTCAGGTATCTGGTACATCAAGAGATTACCTTACAGAGACACGAGGTTATAATGGCAGTAATTTTCCAACAGCGAGGGTAAGAGGGCACGGAGATGGATGAGCTACAAGGCCTGGCTCAGGCCAGTTCACATACGGAACAGTGATCTCAGAGGAAGAACGAGATGTTATTTTTTTTTTCATGCAATTGCCTCCGGCTCGAGCGTGAGAATGGAGCTGCGAAACTTTTAGACACAGTGAGAAAGGGTGGGGGCCATGTGCGTGGTATGTGCGGCACTGCACAGGGGAGAGAATCGTTTTTGTATTATCGCAGTGAGGCCTAGTCCGAAAAGATGGAGTCGAGGGAACACAGAATGGATGCCAAGTGTCTCTTGCAACAGCCCAATCTATGCAACATCAGCATAAGGCTGATGTTAACATAAGGGCAATGGAGGCGTCCCCCACCATTGGAAGAGCAAGTGGTCCAAGCTATACTGAATGTATGGCGGGGGCCCAAACGACCCCTCACTCCCACACATTCCCCCCTTTTGTTACATCTAAAGTAACAAACTAATTATTATTCTTATTCTCATTTCGATAATTTGCTGCTTCCGCAACCGCTTCATCCCAAGCAGGTGTTCCTTTTATTGGCATCCAAGCCTTACATACGCTTCTCAAGCTATGGCCCCTTCTTGCATATTCATCTGGTGTGCATGTCATGTATATACCTCCATCCCCATCCAGGTCCACCCACACTTCCCTGTACCATTGCAGTTCTCTTGGTTCTTTTATGGTGGTGTGATATAGATTATCTACCCTGTCCCCATTCTGGGGATACACAGCTGTCATGCGATACTTTGATAGGTTTGGCTCTCCAGTTTGCATCTGTGCATCTATCATATTAGCCACTGTTGTCTGTCTGCCCATTGTTACCATCATTATTGTTGAGTTAGGCATAGACTTTGCACAGCATCAGATACCGAGTTGGCACACACAGAAAAATAGTAAAATTAAAACAATGACATGAACAAAAATTGTCATCACGGTGTTGAACCAGGATGGTATCCAGTTGAACATATTTTCAAACCAGTTACTTGGCTCTATTCCTCCTCTTTTGACATCCTCTCCCCCAGACTGTGTACGGCTGAGATTACGTGGTCGAGAGTCCAATTATCTGCGTCTTCAGAAGGTACGAATGTACAGCATGCACTCCCGATTTTTCAGCAAACACCAACGTCCGTCGCTGTGAGAAGGTCTAGGACGTACCGGTTGTGCATTGTCATTATGCGCAAGGCGTGAAGTTCCACCTTGATCACATTGAATCCCTCTTCAGTGTCGTTGGCCTGTTGGATCAGCTCCCAGCGGACGATCTGTAACCATTTGGCTTGTGTTCGTTCCTGAAGTCCTGGCGTTAGGAGGGAAGCAAAGAATGTCTCTGCAGAATTGAAGAGTCTGTATTTTGTTGGGATTTCAGCGAGAAGACTGGATGATTCGTTGGAAATGTAGTTTGATGATCGCTTTTTGCGGGAGAGTCTGTCCATTAGGTCACTTTCCGACAAAATGTCAGATGAAGGAAGTTCTGTTGTTGCTAGTTGGGGCGCTGCCGATATGTCAGCCGATTGCCCTGCTTGCCGATATGCCAGCCGATTGCCCTGCTGCCGATATGCTAACCAATCCTTTTTCTCCTTGGATATGGCTTCCTCGGATTACCCTCAGAGCTGAATGCAGGGTGGCCAGGGAGCAAGTACCTCTCCATGATGCCGGTAGATGTAGGTAGGCTTGTTTGCCACAGACCCAATACATGTCCATTAACGCAGCTGTACCTTTTTTCATATCCGGAATAATTATTGTTTTGTTGCACTGCTTGTTGGCACCCATTTGTACCTTCCCTTCTCCGTGAAAACAAAGCTCATGTTGTATTTCTTTTTTGGTTTTGATAGGTTTTCTAGAGCGGTAACACAGGTGAGTTTTGCAATGTGCTGGGACCAGACAGGAGCACCAGTTTCTTTTACCCATTGAAAGTTTTTTTCAGTCAGTCCCCTAATTGCTTCTGCTTTGCACTTGATCGTTTTGTCATGCCACTTGTTTTCTGTGAATCTTGTTCCTTTTATGACGAAAAATTGTTCTATAATTCAAATTACTCCTTGGCGCCTGCTTGTGCATGTTTTCTTGTTCTGCAGCAGTTCTATTGTAACCGTGTGTGCCTGGAAGGTGCTCCGAATTCTACATAATATGAGATGAATTAAAAACTGGGTGTCTGACAAGGGTACCTCTTGTGGTACAAGTATTTTGGGCATGCCTGATACATGCGGTATGAGAGAGCAGACATAGCAGCTCTCCTTCGTTGCTTGCTTTGCTTTAGCACTCATGTCTGAGTACCATTTATTTGACTGGTCTAGGTGGCGGGGGTCTTCTATTTCATCTAATCCCAGGCCATGGTAGATATCTTACCCCTCCCACCCCCCCTTTTTCACCTCCTCCTCCCCCTTCCTGATTATTCATTGTTTTTACTTTTCGAAAATCTATGGGAAAAACTCCTGCCCATGTTGTATCATTGAATTCATTTGCAGTGTCCCCATCCTGTAGTTAGTTCTGGGGTCTCTAGGGTTTTAGCAACATAAAAGTGCATTATAGTGCCTGGTGAGGTAGGTTCTGTGGTTGTTCGTACATAAATATTTACCAGTTTAGATTCGTTCTCCCAAAAGTAATCACCATCATACTGGTTGGTCTCATTATCATAACTCAGGCTTATAGCAGCAAGTGGAAGGAGGGGAGCTGTTACTGTGCAGTTCTTGTATACTGTAGTGAGGTTTGCATTAACAGCATGATTGTGTTTCCACATTGTTTTCACAACTGCCAATATAAGTATTGATCCTTCTCGTATTAGCTTTATCCCGTTCCCCCCATTTTCATGTCATCAACAATGAAAAACACAGTATAGTAACATGCCATGAAAAATAGCACAGTCAAAAACAATATTGCAGAATATTTCACGCCATACTCTAAATTATAATAGTCATTAACTCTATTAACTACCATATCATTAACTAAAACTGTGTTGTCATCTGTGAGTGCACTCCTTTCGGCTATTTTGGCACCTGGATGGGCGATATGAAAAGATTAAGTGACAGGTATACATTTCATTATTTATTTCATTACGTTGTCATTTTATAGATAACATATGTACTTATTGCTAAACAATACTTTCTATGTTGTGCACACCTTAATGCTATTTTTCTATTTTTCTTGTGCATTCCATTTATAATATAGTTTTTCGTAATTAACATAATTTTCTTTCAATAATGAGCACCATTTTTCTATGCAAGCTGTCAATTGTGTTTCTTGAAATTGATAGAAAGAGAAAAAGAGAGAGAGAGAGTCATAACTAATTTTTACTCAATGCTTTTCAATTATTCTTTTTCGTCATTTTGTGCTTTTTCATGGTTCCTCTCTTGCCCACTAGCAACTTTGTTGCTGTTAGTTTGCTCGCATTGAGGGATTGAACTATCATGTGCTCTTCTCACATCTGACCGATTCACCCAATATTTCAATCCCTTAACTTTTGTAGTGGTAGGTGTGAAGTATATTACTTCGTAAGGGCCATGAAAACTTGGAGAGTTCCACATCTGAACAAAACTTCATGCATACACATTTCTCCTAGCATTACCTGACCCTTTGGGCTGTCTTGGGCTGGCATTGCAGTGTCTGTCGCGGCATTTTCAGTAAATTGTGGTGCAACTTGTCGTTCTATGCTACGCACTGTGCCTGTTAACTGGGTAAGGTATTCCTTGAATTCTTCCCCCAGCACTGTGGCAGCTCTGTGAGCATCTGAAGCTTTTCTTACTGGGGAGAGTGGTGTATGAATACGCCTGCCCGTCACTATTTCGTTGGCCTCAAATGATGGTTTTTACCTGGCTGTGTTCTGAGTTGAAACAGTGCTAGGGGAAAGCAATACACCCAATTCTTTTTAAGCGTGTTGCACAACTTTGATAACTTACTTTTGATCAGGCCGTTTATTTTTTCTACCAGTCCTTTGGCCATCGGGTGATAAATCAAACACAGTTTGTGCTTGACCCCCAGTAATGACGTTACATCCTTGAAGAGGTCATTCACAAAATGTGTGCCATTATCTGATCTTATTAGATCACATATTCCCCACCTTGATAACACCTCTCGTACTAGGAATTTCGTGGCGTACCTCGTATCTGGGTGGGGGCATGGTCCAGCTTCCACCCACCGGGAGAAGGGACAAACTATCACAATTAAGTATTTTGCTCCATTATATCTTTCTCCCATGTCCCCATAGTCACTATGGAGCTCTCTGAATGGGCCCACAGGACGCAGTAATGTTCCTCGCAGTGTGCTCAGTGTCATTCCTGAACTGTATGTCTGACATGTGGTGCACTCTATAGAAAATTTTGACAGGTGCTCCTGTAAGTTTGGAACAATCCAATGTTCAATGTGTTGCTTAGTTACATGCGTAGGACAGTGTAGTTGTTGGAATGCTATTTCCAGCAACTCCACTGGCCTCACCACTTTCCCTGTTAATTCCTGTCTCCATATTAAATCTGTTAATGATTGTTTACACCCTCTCTTGACCCACAGTTCTAGCTCTTCTAGCAGTGCGCGTCTTTGAAGCTCTTTTATTTGGGATATTGGTGTACGGTTGTATCCCTCTTCTACTGTGTCTGTACTGGGTGTTTTGATAATGCATTCAATTGCTGGTGGGAAATTGAAATACGCTGCATCTTTTGCTACTGCATCTGCTGCCAAGTTTACCAATGAGATTGCGTCCGTGTTATTGGTATGGGCTTGGCATTTCACCACTGCTACTACTGATGGTTCTGCAAGTGCTTCTATCAACTAATTTAGTAATGAAGCATGTTGCACTGGCAACCCATCTGCCCTCCTGAACCCTCTCTGTCGCCATCGTGACAGCCCTGAGTGTACTGTAGTGGAGGCATACACCGAATCCGAGTATATTGTTACTGCACATCCTTTAGCAGTGCGCAACGCCTCAATTAGTGCAGTCAATGCTGCTGCTTGTGCTGAGTAATGAGATGGGAGGCGCTTTTGTACAATGATTTCTTATCCCTCTTCCTCCATTCTTACAACCACAAATCCCACGTGTTTCTCCCCTGTTTCACTGTCTATTAATGCTGATCCATCTATGAAGTATATCTCTCCTTCCTGTAGTGCATTTTCACTTGCGTTGGGAATATCACCCTCTTCTCCCTCATATGTAGCACAATCTTGTTCCTGCATGTGTCCTACTGTACACGGCTCAGTAATGAATGTGGCTGGGTTTACTGTCTTACACCTGACCACATTGACATTTTGACTGGATATTATTATCTCGTAGGCTGTTGCCCTTTGTGTTGTTAATGTTGACTTGGATCTTTCTAGGATAGCAAACAGTGAGTGTTCTACATATAGCGTCACTGAGCATCCCATCACGATAGTGGCGCTTTTTTATATTGTGAAGGCCGCTGCAGCGAGAACTTGTTCACATCCATAACTGAATTTAATGTATCGTTGTAATAGGCTAATGGCTTGTTACCTAGTGATGTTTTCTGTGTCAATACTGCAGTCATTAGAGTACCATTGCAGTGTGAAAATAAGTAGAATTCCCTACCGTAATCTGGGTTCGCCAGAACTGGTGCGTGCGCAATAAGATCTTGCAGTCTGAAATACTGTGTCATCATCTCATCTGTCCATTTTATTGGGACATTATTCTTTTGTGCTTCCTTCAGTGCTTGTAACAGTGGGTGTGTGTATGCTGCGTAATCAAGTATCCATGCATGGCAGTAATTACATATGCTGAGGAACTTTTGCATGTCCTTTAATGTTTTTGGTATTATCATATGGCGTATGGCTGCTGCGCTATCGGGCAATATCCTCTTGCCATCTTTTGAAATTAGCTGTCCTAAGTAGAGTACCTCTGCTAGGCAATATTGCAATTTTCCTTCGTCTACCTTGTACCCTTTCATGGCCAACACATTCGACAATGTTATTGACTCGGCCCTGCACTGTTCTTCACTCTTACTGCAGACAAGTAAATCATCTACGTATTGTATTATCGTGCTTTCTACATCAATGTTTCTGAGATCTTCATGAAAAGCCTATTAAAAATGCTGGGGCTTTCACAATATCCCTGTGGTAGTCTGCAATGTTCATATCTGCTCCCCTCTAGTGTGAACGCTTGAGGTACTGAGAGCTTGGGTCAATTGGAATTGAGAAGAAGGCGTTCTTCAAATCCACTACTGTGAAACACGTGGCATCTTTACGTATGCTACACAATATTGATGCTGGATAAGGAACTAATGGGAATTCTTTCTGTATGACATCATTAATTGGGCTAAGGCCTGGATAATCCTCCAAACCCCACCCTTCGCTTTTTTGATTGGAAAAATTGCTGTATTACATGGTGAATTAGATGGTACTATTATCCCCTGTTGTAACAGGGCATTTATTGTCTCTCGTATTCCTTCCTCTGCCTCCTTTGAAAGTGGGTACTGTTTTACTCCAGGCGGTATGGCTCCTTGTTTTAATTTTATTTTGATTGGTGTAACTTCATGTAATAACCCTACATCATGGTGGTCTGTGGTCAATATTTCTGGCAGCATCTTCTCCATGTCTTTCTCAAATATGGTGGGTGGCACGTTAACACTAGCCATAAGAGGAGTGTGTATTTCTCTGTGCTGGATCATTATATCACAAGGTATACTTATCTCCATTATTATTTCCCGTCACTCTCACTGTCAGTGAACGATTCTTCATCAGTTAGGCTGCGCAACATTATATTTGTGTCTATGCACAGTACTGTTCTCCACTCGCAACCATGCGTGTCCAGTCCTATTACCGCTATACATTTGCTCGAGACCTGTACCCTCTGTAGGTCAATAGACAAAATTGTTCCTGGTACAATATCTGTATTCACAATTGGGCGGAAGACAAAATCTGAGGATACCTTCCACTCTTTTCTGGTTATCTCTGGCACCACCCGTGCTAACACTTTGATACCATAAATGAACATATCCATGTCAATGGGCACCCCTCTTACCGCAACTTTGTTTGTCATTGTGCTGATCATCAGCATTGCCCATACAGGGCACACCCCTGGTGTGCAACAATCTATCCCCTGTTCAGTGAAGGAGATTGTCATTGTTAGGGAGAATTCTCATTTCATGGCTAATTTCCCTTACATATAGAGTCCCCCAGCAGCTTTTCTGGATTTGAAGGGTTTATTTCTTTCTACCTGCTAAGAGTGAGACTCTTTTGCCCAATCTTAGACATCATAGCTATGTGTGTTCTAGGCTATTTTTGTGTTTAATGCCTATGGGATCTTTTCTCTCACCCATAGGAACCATCTTTATGCTCATGCGTTACACAGTGCCCTCTGTGCAGTGACACAGGGGTGTTGCAGCGACCCCCCAACATAGACTCCATACCCTGGGACTGACTACTGTCTCCCAGGGCATGTAAAGTCCCCATTGACTTTACTAGTCAATCTCTACGAACTAAACCAGTACAACCCATCTTAAAATGGAAGTACTGTAAGGGGTTAATAGTTTTTCTCCTAGGTTCATTTTCGAGAGGGTACCTTAAAGTCCTCCTCTACAAAGTTTCTGGCTGGTGGCAGTGGTTACTACCTTTTATATTCGACAATGAATATTTCCCTATGGGATTTTCAATTGTTCGAGGCTAACACCTTTACTGACAGCCTCTAACATACCGCTGGTTTATTTTATTATTAAATTTACTCCGGTAGGTTTTATTTGCCAGAACTTTGATACAATTTCTTTCTCGTGTCTTACTCTAAACTCCTAACCGAGGTCGGGGATCCTTTGTTCATTCTTTTGGCGCGCTTCTGCCAAGAAGCCCTCCTTTCGACGCCTCTGATTCTGGGGTGGGTCTGTTGTTTAGGAGGGGGAGAAGAACCCCTGGACAGAGTTGCCTCAGCAACTCAGGTCACACTCTAACCTGATAGGCTGGAGAGTCTCCCGCAAAGAAGACCACTCCACTGTGTGAGTGACAGCTAGGCTGTATCAATGGGTCTCTTTCTGCATAAAAGAAGGGTCCTGAGGACTGGCAGAGCAAGACGTCACCACTGGAACTACGGAACGGAAGGGGAGAGAAGCCACAGACATTCAGCATCTACACCACTGGCGAAGCCCTGCCGGATCGTCTCACCACTTTTCTTCCACATGACAAGAGGAGATCTTCAGTGAAAGAGCCTCCTTCCCTTGAGCTGGTGGGGTCAATTAGTTCACCTATTGCTTCCTCGGACCTGCCTTGGTCGAATCGACAGTGCCCAGCACTTGGAGACCGAATAGCCAGGCAGCTATCGACCAGGACCGGGATTAAAAGGAGCGTACCTTTTAAACTTTGCTTGGCAGCACCGCGGCTGGTTTCATCTCTGGGTAGTGCAGCGACTCAAACCTTCCTCCACGTCGAGAGCCTCTCTTCCTCTCTCTTAACATTGTCTTTCGCCTTGCATCTACCTCTTCAATATGTTTCTACTAAAGACTTGACTGCAGCTACAAGAACATTTTTTACTCCTAAGCTCTTGGTCCTGTACCACTGACTCTGGCTCAGGCCCATTGACTCTGGCTGATTTGTTAGGTCTGTTCTCACTAGATTGATTTTCAATGAGAAATGTGTTGATGCACCTAAATCTTCTAAACCCCTCTTCCTTCCTACTGTTTTAACTTGTGGAGTGCCATTTTGCTCAGTTTTCATTCACTTATCTTTTGGCAAAAGCGTGACTGTGCATTACTTGTTCACAAAACTTCAGGGAAGTGTTGCTAGGGGGTGTCTGAAGATATTTCGGTTTAACTTGTGCTTTCCCTCCCTTTCGTTGAATTGCTAGAGTGCCATTTGTAGTTGGTTATCACTGTGCTCTTTTGCTCAGTGTTCACTTTACCGCAAACATGTCTACAATTGAATAGGGAGTTGTATATGCTTTTCCTTGACTAAACTTAACTTACTTTGTTAACTGTGATCTATGTGTTGAACTAGATGTATATAGAATAAATATATTCTCTTTTTGATACAAAGCTTTGGTCAGTGTTTCCTTGCTCCATAGTACCATACTGCCTATTGTGTAAACCCTGAATACTGCTCATCTCCCTCTTGAGATAAGTCTGACTGCTCAGCCACAGCTACCAACTAAATCTTAGTGGTACAGACTGATACCAAAGGGAATTTATTGCTCTCACCTGTAGTCCTAATCTGGTGTAGTGCTCCCTAAGGGAACTGCACTGGATTCTGCCTAACACTGGTGTACAGCGGTGAGGATAAAAGTATTGGATTTACATTTTAGTGTGCTGCTAGTGCCTTGGTGCGACTAACCACAAGGTTAACAATCACAAAAAGTTATTTTAACAAAGTCAAGTATGGAAAGTTATAGTCAGGAGACCGTCCTTGCAGAAACTGCTGATTATCTTAAAGATTTGTGCAGACAGAAAGGTCTTCCTGTCAAAGGCAAGAAAACATAAATTATTGATAGTCTGTTAGAGAAACAAAGTCTGGATAGTGGTGCTGTAGGCCCTACTACTCCAGCAAATGTGGCAAACAGTAATGAGGATAATGTTGAAAATGTTATTGTTGAGACAGATGAGGAAGAGGACCTCAACCTGTAGCTACTGGACCCTTACCAGGTTCCACATTAAGTCCTGAATTTATATCCTTAGAAAAAATGAGACTTGAATCAAAAGAATTAGTGCCCAAACTGAACAGAGACATTAAGAACTAAGGCTCAAAGAAATGGAGCTCAACCATGAGCTTGAGATAAAGAAAGTGGGCCTCATTACAACCTGTCAGCTTTGAACCGCGGTGATTCTGTGACGGCGGTAACAAAGTTTCCGTGTCTGCAAGGTTGCGGAAAGACCATCCGATTACGTGCTGATGGTCGCGCGCACCACACGGATGCGGAAACATTGTTACCGCCATCACGGAAAAAGCCACGGAAATGGACATAGCGCTGCCACAAGTAGCGCAAAAACCGTGTCCACCTCCGTCACCACGGATACGGAACCGGAAAAACCATGATCGCCAAAACAGAAAACAGAGAAGCGGCCATCATATAAAGCACAATCCATTGCCATCCAGAGTCAGCACAAGCAGAATCCACACTGTGAGAAGGAAAAAGGGACCACCAGCATGTCTGCCAGGATTCCAGCTCAGAGGCTCAGAGGCAGTGCAAACAGCGCTTTAGTGAGGCGGAGCTAACTGTTCTGGTGGAGCATATAATGGAGCATGCAGAGATGCTGTTCAGTGTCGATCAACGGCGTGCCACACAGCAGCGGAGGAAGGAAGTGTGGGCGGAAGCAGCACGCAAGTGCAATGCTGTGGGCGTGACTGTGAGGAGCGTCAAGGACTGCCACAAGTGGTGGGACGACCTCAGGCTGAGGGTTCGGAACCTGATCTCCACACACCGCCAACGCAGCAGTTGGACAGGTGGAGAACCCCCTTCCCCACTGAGGCTGTAAGCATGGGAGGAGCATTGCAGCAGTGTCCTCCACCTTGAGGGCATCCATGGGATCGGGGAGGCTGAGTCAGGAGTGAGCCCACCTGCAGATGCTGGTAAGTGGTGAAACACGAATGCCACATGAGAATTTATTGATGGCATGACTGGGCTAAAGGACCCATTAACAACCCCCCTGCCCCCAAGCAGTGCATGACTGGGCCAAAGGACCCATTAACAACCCCCCCCAGCAGTGCATGACTGGGCCAAAGGACCCATTAACAACCCCCCCTCCCCAAGCAGTGCATGACTGGGCCAAAGGAACCATCATGATCCGTATGGCAACCAATATCACAACAATGCATACCCCCAACAATTAGATGCGTGTAACTAACACTATTGAATATTCAACCTGTCTGATGCATGTGATGCACCCATCAGCCACCACAACACTAATTGCTTGTCCTCTGTGTCCCCACAGCAGTGTCAAGTGACAGTGATACTGCACAACAGGCCAGGCAATCTGCACCGGCACGTGTCCAAGCCACCGAACCTGCACAAGAGGATGCTGCCAGCAGTTCGGCATCTCTGCCCCCAGTACCAACTGCAACAAATGTGCCGGCCACCACGACCAACATCCCCAGAGTCTCCACGCTGCCTGAGTTAACCCATCGTGCCCACCCAAACCAACACAGAAGGCAGCTGCACTGCAGAGGAGGTGGCCTGTAGTGACAACAGTGCCCCGGCAGAGCACTCTGATACTGGGCCACAGGGGGAGATGCCCACATTTGATGACCTGGGATCCTTCCATCAGCTGCAGTTTAGTCCCACATCACTCCGAAGTCCCATGAGGTCACCCACCCCATCTATGGCAGAGCTTAATTCCTGCATGCAGGGGATGGAGGAGCAGCAGGCTACCCTCACCCAGCTGGTGGAGAGGCAGCTCGAGGAATCTAGGCTGCAGCGGGAGTGCTACAGCACGTCAGTGCGTCGCCTATCAAGGTCCTTTTGACGCTTTGCCAGCACTATTTTCACCCTGGCACGCCATGTGCGGGAGGGTAATAACAACACCTCCAGGCTCATAGAGTCCATGTTGATTGGGCAACAGGCATATATTGCAAGTATGCCATCTATACCTGATTCTGTGCCATCCAATACCACCACCCCATCCAGCTCCACTACTGCCAGTCCAAGGAGGCACTCGAGTCTGCTAACGGGGTTCTCGGGCAAGGATGCACAGGCACAGAAGCGCACACGTAAGTGATGGCATGTGTGTGGGGCACTGCAGGACACACGATGACTTGAAGGGTGTGAGGGGTGGGTACGTTTGGGTGGTGGGGGAGGTTGTTTTGGGTGTTTGAACATTGGGGCCTGGGTGGGGGTGGGTACGTTTGGGTGGTGGGGAGGTTGTTTGAACATTGGGGCCTTGGTGGGGGTGGGTAGGTTTGGGTGGTGGGTGGGCACGGTTGTACAGCTTCCCTAACCATTGCACCTCTTTCCCTGTTGTTAATTCATCAATATATCATCATTTGAAATCAAAACATACATGTGTGGACATCTATCGGCAATCATTTATTGTCATCACCATATTCATGCATTGCTGTGAATGTGCTGTGTCTCAAAAGTAAATGCGAATCAGTTCATCCCGTGCTTTTTGGCCATCAAGTGGACCCCCAGGGGGAGGTGGTGCCATCCCATCCCCATCCCCATCTCCATCTCCATCCCCATCCCCATCTCCATCCCCATCTTCTTCATCTGCATCTGGGGGCATTGGGATGTTCCTGCGCAGGCAGAGATTGCACATCATGGCACATACAAGCGTTATTTTACCCGTCTTCACTGGACTGTACAGCAGTGATCCGCCAGATCTGCTCAAACAGCGGAACTGGGCCTTCAGCAGTCCGAATGTCCTCTCAATCATTCCACGTGTGCGGACATGTGCCCTATTATACGCCTCTTCATGCCTGTTCATTGGTCTCCGTACAGGTGTCATCATCATATCCAGCATCACCTACATGGAATGTAGATGGGGGGACATGTCAGTGTTTGTGGTATCATGTCTTAATCTGATGCTGTGCTATTTTGTATCATTGTTCATTCATGCATGTGTGCCATGCAGTGGTTGGAAGTGTTTATCGGCCATCACAGTGGATGTAGCCAAATGGATATTGACCTACACATTTACGTGTATGTGTACTCTGCCCCGCGGGTGACATTTGATTGTGAGTAAGGCATAGTGCAGTGATGTGCACACATGGCAGAGTCACTCCACTGTAATGAAGTAGTTAATGCATGACGTCTCATTTACAGGCATCATGTGCATTGGGAGGGCAGTGTTCCATTTGTGGGTGGGTGTTTGCAGTGGCACAAGGCGTATGGGACAGTGACAGTATTGGCTATGTGTGTCATGTGGCAGGGTGTGTACGGGCACACTGTGTTGACCTGTCATGTCTTCCTTTGTGATGTTTGGGATCCGCTGTCTATTTGGTTGATGGCAGGGGGGGTGATGCATGTGCGGTCACAGCGGCACACTCACATTGCTCATTGGCCTGGAGACACACACACACCACTTCAACAGGGTCGGAGCATTGTCAGCTGTACTCACCTAATAGTCATGTGTTTTGTCCAACATAGCGTTCCATGTACCGTGGCAACGTGGAATTCCGCAGTACCATTGAGTCATGGGTTGAGTCTGAGAAACGTGCGCAGCAGTGTGTTATCAGTAGCGTGGCATCACATACCATATGTACATTCAACGAGTGATACCGTTTCCTATTGCGGAACACCATCTCAATTGCACGTGGTACTGTCAGCTCAATGTGGGTGCAGTCAACTGCACCTATGGAATTTGGCATGCCTTCTATGGCATGGAAGGCCAACTTGGTGGCAATGACCTCGGGGAGGGTACGGGGTAGGGCTATGTGTTCCGGCACATGGCGCAACAGGGCATCCAGTACCTGTACCAGAATTTTTGAAAAACTGGGTTGTGATATGCCGTGCAGCTCACTGACCGTGTATTCATAGGTGCCAGTGCCAAGGAAATGCAGCACAGACACAACCTTCAGAAGGGGGGGTGGCGGTGGGGGTGTCTATGTGGATGCTGATGTTGTCCTCATTCATGGCAGTGATGTACAGGATTGTTGGACGATCCAGCCGGTATAGTGTGTGGATCTGTCCTGAGGTAAAGTTCCAGGGTGAGGCCCTGATGCGTGGCATTGCAGGCTGCCTGCGGGGTTGTGCCGGCTGGACAATGGGGTTTGCCATAGGTGGAGGGTTGGCTGGTAGTTGCCTGTGCCTCCTCCGCCTCCGCCTCCTCCTCTGCACCATTACTGCCATCATGTGCAGTGCTGCCTGTTGGTTGAGTAGGCCCAGTCCAAGTGCAAATAGAGCTGCTACCTGCATGGTTTTGTGTTGTGTTGGGCTCGGTGTGGCCCTTTTGTAGGCTCCCAGTGTGCTGCTGGGTCCGGCTGGGCTGACTTGGTGCACCTGTGCCCTGATTCAGTTCAGCAGGCACTGTTTAACGTCATGTTCGCATTGGCGGCGGTACCGCCACGTGATCACGGTTTTAACGCCATTTTTCTGGCGGTGTTTCCGTGTCCGCGCTAGTTGTGATGCTTGCAGTGTTTCGTGTTGCCGGTAACGGAGGGGTTTCCGTGCAGGTGGAGTTTACGGGACCCTTAACTCCGCGGTGGCGGTTGGGGGAGGTGCTATTTCCGGGGCCGCGGGTCATGATTGGGCGGACGTGTAAACGGTGCCGGTATTGTTATAGCGGCAGCGTTAATTCCGGACCGGAGCACTTGTAATGAGGAAAATGCTTCTCTCCCTGAATCTTCTAGATCTTCCTGGCCAAAAAGACCTTGGATGCCTAAAGAGATTGTGGGTATGTATGAACCTAAGTTGGATGTATTAGATTGGCTTGCTATGTTTGAATACAATCATCGGCTCCAGGATATCACAGGGAATCAGTTGATCCCCTGGTTATTCTCAAGCTCCCTCCTGTTGCATCTGATGTGGTAATGGAGTTGGGGGAAGTGGATAGGATGGATTATGAATGTGTAAAGCTAGCCTTAATAGCTAGATTTGGGAAGACTCCTTCCAGGTACCTTAAGAGGTTTAGGACCCTCATAAAGCATGATAGTACCCCTTGGGCTACTTGGGTGAATGAATGTTTGAAGAAGTTAGAGGGATGGATTAAGGGTTAAAGAGTTAACACTTATGAAAGAATGGGAAATCTTGTTATGATGGAGTCTATTTATGATGCCTGCTCTCCTGAGCTCAGACAACACTTGGCTGATTCCAAGGAATTAGATTCTAAGAAATTAGCTTAGGCTGCTGACTTGTGGGTTGCCAACAGGGCTACTCACAAAGATTCAGGGGTAACTCAGAGAAAGGATGAGGGAAAGTAGCCTAAGAAAGACACCAAAGAGAATTCAAATAATTCCAATTCCAAAGAGGGCCACAAACAAAATTCTAAGGGTAAGCCACAAGGGAAACCTAATCAGGCTAGTGTACCTTCTGGTCCCAGACCAGAAGGAGGTCAGAACAAGCCACCATTCATAAAGACATTTGGAAAATGTTATGTTTGTGGCTCAACTGATCATGTGAAAGGGGATCCCAGATGTAAGGGTAAACCTTCAGGGGTCCACACTGTCTCCTTAGCCTTCGCTCCAGAGGAGGAAGTACATATGGTCAGTGGAAACTTTCAACTGCTGGCTGATGACCCTATTGGAGTCTCAGCTAGTGTATCTTTAGTATCTCTTGGCTTGTGGGAATAACAGAATTTAGATGTGTATAATTATATCCCTCCTAATACTAAAGAGTATTATAAAGACAGTGTCCTAGTCAATGGTCAGGAGACACCTGCCATTAGAGACACTGGGGCCAGCATAACTGTGGTGGAGAAATCTTTTTTCAAGGTGGAGGATGTTGCTAAGGCACCCAACCGCCTCACCAAGTTAGCTGAAGGCCTGTCCAGATGCTTCCCCAATTACCAGCTCTCATCCAGTGCAATGAAATGACTGTCAGGATACCTGTGAGTGTACAATCTAAAGTACCAGGAAGGGTGCTGTTGGGCAATGATCTGAAAGATCTGGGAGTAGTGTCAAGTACCCCCAGACCTCCTAGTAAGAGATTACAGGAGCTTACCAGACCTGCAAGGGAGAGGGGACATTAAGAGGCTCTCCTGAGGAGATGATGGAAATCACTGCTACCCCACTAGAGTTACTAACTGCTATTTCCAAGCAACCAGAAGCAAAGGGGAAACATAAGACTTCAGAGAAAAAGACAGCAGAAAGCACTCCAGTACTGCCAACCAGGAACTCTCATAGGTTAGCAAAAATGACACCTGTGATTCCTTCTGCAGCTGAGGCTGAGAGAGAGGTACAACCCAGTGTGGTTGAACTAGAGACTGAGGACTCTGATCTAGTAGGAGGCCAGGAACTCACTGGAGATCTTGAGCCTGTGGACCATCCTGAGCTGCAGTCGTTACTGGCAGAAGGTGGACCCCACAGGGCAGACTTCAGTAAGTGACAAAGTGAATGTCCAACTCTGGAAGGTCTTCGCCTCCAGGCAGCTTCTCAGCTTGAAGGGCAAGATCCTGGGAAGTATAGGTTACACTGGGAAGATGGCCTCTTCTATAGTGAACCAACTGAGTCACTCCCTGGGGACTACAAAAGACTTGTAGTGCCCCAAGCTAACCGACTCCAATTCTTGCAACTAGCCCATGAGATACCTTTGGCTGGTCACTAGAGCTTCAAGAAGACCAAGGAAAGACTTTCTCTCTACTTTTATTGGCCTAAAATGGGGGGCTGAGGTAGATAAGTATTGCAAGAGTTGCCACCCTTGTCAAACCTCTGGTAAAAGTGGATCCAAGAACGTGGCACCTCTAGTGCCTCTCCCTGTGGTAGGAGTACCATTTGAGAGGGTAGGAATTGACATTGTTGGTCCCCTTGATCCTCCAAATTCTTCAGGCCACAGGTTTATACTTGTTGTAGTAGACCATGCTACTAGGTTCCCTGAAGCAATTCCTATGAGGACTGTTACGGCTCCGGCTGTAGCTAAGGCCCTCCTTGGTATTTTTACCAGGGTTGGGTTTCCTAAGGAGGTAATATCCAACAGGGGGTCACATTTTATGTCCCACTACATGAAGGCCATGTGGAAAAACTGTGGAGTTACCTACAAGTTCTCAACCGCATACCACCCTCAGACAAACGGGTTGGTAGAAATTTTTAACAGAACCATTAAGAGCATGATAGGAGCTTTAGAAGACCCCCTTAAGAAAAAGTGGGATCTTTTACAGTCATGCCTTCTCTTTGCATATAGAGAAGTCCCTCAGATGGGAGTGGGTTACAGTCCCTTTGAACTTCTCTATGGCCATCCGGTCAGAGGTCCATTGGCCCTGATCAAGGAGGGGTTGGAGAGTGCTCCTTCCCCCACACCAGTCAGAGTCACTGACTATGTGATAGGACTCCGGAGGAGAATGTCAAACATGATGGGTGAAGCAAGTGATAACTTGAAAGCAGGTCAGGCTCTGGTCAAACATTGGCATGACCAGAAGGCCAACATGGTTGAGTTTGCTCAAGACCAGCTAGTTCTTGTTATGGTCCCCACGAGGCAGAGGGCCTTGCAGGACAAATGGATGGGACCCTTCAAGGTTGTGGGAAAACCTGGAGAGGTAAACTATCTGGTGGACTTAGGCAATCCTAAGGAGGCTTCTAGAGTCTTTCACATCAACCGTCTAAAAGCTTATGGGCCTCATTACACGGTAGGCGGTAAGGGTTTACTGGTACCGGTAAGGGCACCGGTACCGGTAAACCCTTACCGCCTTACTACGAGGTCCCTTTACGGGTCCTCCCTTAACACCTGGTTTTTCCAGGCGTTAAGGACGGGACCCGCAAAGGGACCTTGGTGCTAATTACGGTACCGCAATTTGTGGTACCGTAATTAGCTCCTTCCCCATTCCCATTATGCCCTCTGGGGGCAAAAATGGGAATGGGGAAGTGCCTTGGTGAATGGGGAATTACTGCCCCCGCTCACCTTGGAGTAGGGCGGTAATTCCGCCATCCACCAAGGCGGACACGGTAAAATACCGGCGGCAACCATGGCGCTAATAGCGCCATGGTTACCGTATAATGAGGCCCTATGTCTCGAGAACACAACTGGGAGCATTGCTTCTAGCTTCAGCTCAAGAGGAGGAGGAGAGTGAACCTCTGCCTGACCTCCTCAGAGGCAAACCTTTAGATGAAAAAACAGAAGGAGTCAATCTCTCTTCTAATCTTACACCTGAGCAACAGGGGGAGTGCAAACTTTTGTTAAATCAATTTGCCCCCCCGTTCTCTCTGACACCAGGTTTGACCCCTTGGGGCCAACATGATATCCAAACTTGTGACTGTTTACCTGTCAAAAACAGGGGCTACAGGATGTCAGAAAATGTAAGAACCCACTTCAAAGGAGAGGTCAACAAGAAGCTTGATTTCGGGGTACTAGAGCCTTCTACTAGTCCATGGTCTAGCCCAGTTGTGTTAGTACCAAAGGCAGGATCCAAAGAGTTGAGATTCTGTGTGGACTACAGAGCTCTAAATGCAGTCACTAAGACTGATGCCCATCCTTTGCCAAGGACAGATGAGCTGGTGGATAAGCTTGGTTCAGCCAAGTTCCTCAGCACATTTGATTTCACGTCAGGCTATTGGCAAATAGCCCTGACTGACCATGCCAAGGAGAAAACTGCATTCTCCACCCCAGTTGGCTTATACAAGTTTAAGGTTATGCCTTTTGGATTAAAGAATGTACCTGCTACATTCCAACAAATGGTTAATCAGGTTCTGAATGGGATGGAGGACTTTTGCATGGCATACTTGGATGACATTCCAGTGTTTAGCCCTACTTGGAAAGAACATGTTGACCACCTAGGATATGTTTTGCAGGCTCTGGAACAGGCCTATCTGACCATAAAGGCAAGCAAATGTCAAATTGGTCAGAGTAAAGTGGTCTACCTTGGGCATGAGGTAGGAGGTGGTGAAATAAGGCCTTTGCTCAGCAAGATTGAAGCTGTACAACATTGGACAACCACTTCTACTCAAACCCAGGTGAGAGCCTTCCTCTGCCTCACTGGGTATTAAAGGAATTTCATTGAGAACTATGGGTCCATAGCTTCTCCACTGAATGTAATCTCCTCTCCTAAATTCCCTAAAAAGATCAAATGGAATGAGGAGTGCAATCAGGCCTTTGAAAGCCTGAAGAAAGCTCCTTGTCAAGCTCCAGTTCTCAGAGCTCCTGATTATCACCAACCCTTCATTGTACAGACAAATGCTTCCAATATAGGTATAGGTGCAGTACTCAGCCAACTGGATGAGAAAGGTAGGGAGCACCCCATTTGCTTCATCAGTAGGAAACTGAAGGAATCTGAGACAAGGTGGGCAACTATTGAGAGAGAATGTTTTGCCATTGTGTGGGCTTTGAAGAAGTTTAGACCATACTTGCATGGATTTACTTTCATCATTCAAACAGACCACCAACCCTTGAGGTGGTTGATGCAAATGAAAGGGGAAAACCCAAAACTGCTAAGATGGTCAATCTTCCTCCAAGAGTTTGATTTTACCATTGATCACAGGTCAGGATGTCACCATCAAAATGCTCATGGTCTCTCTAGGATGTTTATTATAACCGACTAGAGGTATGAGACTCATCCAGGAGTGGATTCTGGGGGGGGGGGGCGAGTGTTAGGGAGAATTCTCATTTCATGGCTAATTTCCCTTATCTAGAGAGTCCCCCAGCAGCTTTGCTGGATATGAAGGGTTTATTTATTTTTACATTCTAAGAGTGAGACTCTTTTTCCCACTCTTAGGCATCTTTGCTATTTGTGTTCTAGGCTATTTTTGTGTTTAATGCCTATGGGATCTTTGCTCTCACCCATAGGAACCATCTTTATGCACATGTCCATGCAGTGACACAGGGGTGTCGTAGCGACCCCCAAACATAGACTTCATACCCTGGGACTGACTACTGTCTCCCAGGGCATGTAAAGTCCCCATTGACTTTACTAGTCAATCTCTATGAACTAAACCAGTACAACCCATCTTAAAATGGAAGTATTGGAAGGGGTTAATAGTTTTTCCCCTAGGTTAATTTTCGAGAGGGTACCTTAAAGTCCCCCTCTGCAAAGTTTCTGGCTGGTGGCAGTGGTTACTACCTTTTATATTCAACCGCGAATATTTCCCTATGGGATTTTCTCATTGTTCGAGGCTAAAACATTTAGTGACAGCCTCTAACATACTGCCCGTTTATTTTATTATTAAATTTACTCTGGTAGGTTTTATTTGCCAGAACTTTGATATCATTTCTTTCTCGTGTCTTACTCTAAACTCCTAACCCAGGTCGGGGATCCATTGTTCGCTCCTTTGGCGGGCTTCTGCCAAGAAGCCCTCCTTTCAGCGCCTCTGAGTCTGGGGAGGGTCTGTTGTTTGGGAGGGTGAGTAGAACCCCTGGACAGAGTTGCCACAGCAACTCAGGTCGCACTCTAACCTGATAGGCTGGAGGGTCTCCCGCCAAGAAGACCACTCCACTGTGTGAGTGACAGCTAGGCTGTATGAATGGGTCTCTTTCTGCATAAAAGCAGGGTCCTGAGGACTGGAAGAGCAAGACGTCACCACTGGAACTACGGAACCGAAGGGGAGAGAAGCTACAGACATCTTCAGCATCTACACCACCGGTGAAGACCTGCTGGATCGTCTCACCACTTTTCTTCCACACGACGAGAGGAGATCTTCAGTGAAAGAGCCTCCTTCCCTGGTGGGGTCAATCAGTTCACCTATCACTTCCTCGGACCTGCCTTGGTCGAATCGACAGTGCCCAGCACTTGGAGACCGGATAGCCAGGCAGCTATCGACCAGGACCGCGATTAAAAGGAGCGTACCTTTTAAACTTAATTTGGCAGCACCGCGGCTGGTTTCACCCCTGGGTAGTGCAGCGACTCGAACCTTCCTCCACGACGAGAGTCTATCTTCTTCTGTTGGACCCCTCGACCTGGAGGAACTACCAGCAACAACCTCCACCACAGGAGCCACTTCTTCAAGTTTAAGGTACATTGTTCCGCCAGGCTGCCCTTTCTCCGTCGTAGCCCTAAAGGTGTTTTAAATCCTTTAACTACTTGTGGGGTCGGCCACCCTCTCTCTTAACATTGTCTTTCCCCTTGCATCTACCTCTTCAATATTTTTCTACTAAAGACTTGACTGCAGCTACAAGAACATTTTTTTTCTCCTAAGCTCTTGGTCCTGTACCACTGACTCTGGCTCAGGCCCATTAACTCTGGCTGATTTGTTAGATCTGCTCTCACTAGAGAAATGTGTTGATGCACCTAAATCTTCTAAACCCCTCTTCCTTACTACTGTTTTAACTTGTGGAGTGCCATTTTGCTCAGTTTTCATTTACTTATCTTTTGGCTAAAGTGTGACTGTGCATTACTTGTTCACATAACTTCAGGGAAGTGATGCTAGGGGGTGTCTGAAGATATTTTGGTTTAACTTTTGCTTTCCCTCCCTTTCATTGAATTGCTAGAGTGCCATTTGTAGTTGGTTGTCACTGTGCCGTTTTGCTCAGGTTTCACTTTACCGCACGCAAACTTGTCTACAATTGAATAGGGAGTTCTATATGCTTTTCCTTGACTAAACTTAACTTTGACTAAACTTAACTTACTTTATTAACTGTGATCTATGTGGTGAACTAGATGTGTATAGAATAAATATATTCTCTTTTTGATACAAAGCTTTGGTCAGTGTTTCCTTGCTCCATAGTACCGTACTGCCTATTGTGTAAACCATGAATACTGCTCATCTCCCTCTTGAAATAAGTCTGACTGCTCAGCCAGAGCTACCAACTAAATCTTTGTGGTACAGACTGATACCAAAGGGGATTTATTGCTCTCACCTGTAGTCCTAATCTGGTGTAGTGCTCCTTAAGGGAACTGCACTGGATTCTGCCTAACACTCATGTTTAACATACTCAGGAGGTCTCTTCCCAGCAAATTTATTGGCCCGTCTTCGTGGTACAGTAGAGGTGCGCGCACTGTTTTTTCCCTCCACTGTTATATCTAGATCTTTTGTGTAAGGAACTTTTACGATAGCCCCAGCGAACCCTTACATTTCCAAATTTCTTCCCGAGAGGGGGAACTGGCCTTCTATGAGGCATGATTTTTTTGCTCCAGAGTCTACCATAAAGATGAACTTTTTGTTGCCTATCTCTTCTCCCACTAGTGATTCCTCTTCTGCACAAAGGGTAGTAGATAGGACTGGACACACAAGTGCTTTCTGTGGGCTGTCCTAATCGGCATATGTCTCCATTCCCGAAACCGAGAAGACGTTATCTCCTACCACTGCTGCAACGCGAAAAGGTGCCAGTGAGCCATTAGCGAATGGTGCAAAAAATGTATTGTTTGCATTTCCTACAGTATTTTGTCTTGTCATTTGTTGTTGCATACCCCTCTGCTGTGGTTGTTGCTGGTGCTGTTGCCTTTGTTGCATTTGGCAAGCCGTGGCCCTCCTCGGCGAGCAGTTTTTAGTTGGTTATTCGGAAAACGGGAACACTTGCACCCTCTCGTTGTGCGCACGGGCTGGTCAACCGCAGAGGTGATGGTTTTGCTGGGGGGCGTCCCGGATCTCGCCGCACGGCATGGGGTCTCAGGGCACCTGTCCCAATCACATCCTGGAGGGTCACCAAATGTAAAGGCCCATCCCCATCTTAGCACGTGCAATACCAATAAATAGACACACCTCAACGGGACAGAAAGTCTCATTAATGATGTCAGACATGAATGTTGCAAAGTTCATTATGATTGGACACAAGCTCGCGTTGTATAGGCGCATATAGGTGCTGCTCCTCCCTGGTTGGTTTGCTGTGTTGGCAGGAGGATGTGCATCACAAAGTCCATCTGTCTGTGTCCAAGCTGGGTCGCTGTGAGGCAGGGTGGCTGCTAAATATGCTAACATAATACACTACCATTAAACATACACTAAACAATAGACATTACAGTTCCTTTGAGCAAATCATCATAGACCTATACATTGCATACACGTAATCACACTATTACTCATTGGGACTTATATGGGGTACCAGGTTAAGGGGCTTGACCCATATGATAACATCGATCGCGGGGTGGGTCTGGACTCATCAAAGAAGCTGGGGGCATGTTGACGTTTGTTAGTTGCAGGATGGAATATACTGTGACAGAGGTCTGATTTTAGCTGGGGGCTCGCTGGGGTGGGCTTCATGGCAGGGTCATCTATCTGGTACATCAAGAGAATACCTTATAGGGACATGAGGTTATACTGGCGGTAATTTTCCAACAGCAAGGGTAAGAGAGCACAGGCAGGTTTGTGGAGATGGATGAGCTGCAAGGCCTGGCTCAGGCCGGTTCACACACGGGACAGTGATCTCAGAGGAAGAACGAGATATTACATTTGTTTTTGTTGCGATTGCCTCCGGCTCGAGCATGAGAATGGAGCTGAGAAACTTTCAGACACAGTGAGAAAGGGTGGGGGCCATGTGCGCGGTACGCGCGGCACTGCACAGAGGAGAGAAGCCTTTTTGTATTATCGCAATGAGGCCTAGTCCAAAAGGATGGAGCCGATGGTGTACAAAATGGATGGCAAGTGTCTCTCGCAACAGCCCCATCTATGCCAACGTCAGCATAAGGCTGATGTTACCATAAGGGCAATGGAGGCGTCCCCCACCTTTGGAAGAGCAAGTGGTCCAAGTTGTACTGAACGTATGGCGGGGGGCCCAAACGACCACTCACTCCCACACACCTGCATTGGTTGTGGCTCCTGCATGGTAGATTATACCTTCTGTTGTGAATGTTTTCTTAACAAGTGATAGTTTACCATGTGTGAATCCAGTTAGCTTGCAGTTTCTTTTGGTACCATCTGCATTATAACGTAAAAGCATTCTTATTACGTACTTAGTATTTGTCTGTATTTGTAAGATGGCAAGACCCCCACACCGTTCATCTCGCTAGTGACCGAAAGTGGGATAGTACAAACACACGTGTGCAAATTGTAGGCCTCTAATATATAACTGCAGTCTTTAGGGTCAGGGGACTGCGGCCTGGTCGGAGGGGGTTGCAGCAGGGTTTGCTGGGACATTCTCATATGAGCACATTTTGTCAGGGCTTGAGACTTGCTCCTTTGAAAACATTTTACGTGATTTTCCATGTGAAGAGGAGATGGGCTGAGCTGATAGGTGATGTGGCCTGGCTGTGGGAGTTGCTGGGAGAGACAATGAAGTTCTCCAGAGGAACAAAATGAATCCGTAGAAATGTTGCCCACATTGGTGAATGGTAGGAAACAATTCATATGTTTTTCTAAAATATTTGTAATGCCACTATGGTCTGAAGGGCTATTGGCTCCCATTTTAAGTGAAGGTCAGCGCTGATGAATTTTTATTTCTGAGCTGAGCAAACCCACGCATCGTACAAAGTATAAGGTTCGATTGTTTTTCAACCTTGAAACAAAGGGAGGATTCCGAAAGGAATGCATGAAGGGAGAAATGTAACAATTTTAAATATGATAAGGTTCACCATTCCAAAACTGGACAAAGGAACATGTCCTTTCATCGAAAACATCAGAACATGTCGAAAAATTGTTGACCTGAACAGAGTGTCTGCGTTACTCTGATAGAATGGAAATGCTGAATATTATGTAAGTTTCACTTTTGCCAATTTTATAGACAAACTATTCAATTTATCATTCGCCGACTATTATTGGTGGCTTACATTGTACTTGATTGTTGTTTATGGCATATTGCAATGACATGCAATTACAAATTGTGTGTGTTCTTGGCTTTGTCCTGTGCACAAGGGCAGTCCAGCATCGAGATGCGTGTAGTCCACTAGTGGGTTCCCCCAGGTTCCACAAATGCGTAATTATACGCTAATATTTAATTAAAATTCTGTCTATGTTTTTTTCTTGGTCTTAGCTTGCTCCCTAATTGTAGCGTCAACCTCCGCATCCCATTTCGAGCTGACCATACTCAGTAGCACTAACTTCTGAAGCAAATTGAAGAGTACTTTCCACGTTGTTTTCTCTGTGTTCCCATTGTTTCAGGTCTGTGTTTATCAATAGTTACAACATGGGGCCAAATTAATGGTTAAAATGATAAACTGTAATAAAGATTGGCTACTGAGACACATTTCTGTTATGTTTTTTTATACAGGCACATCATGTCTTTCTGCGATTGTCATCGATTCCAGATACCAACTGATGTTTTTTTTTAACCCTCAGGTGAAGATACACGTGAATGGGTGGATCACAGTGACTCTTTTTTCGGATGATCGCCACGGGCCGATATGTCTTTATGCGGTACCAGTGATTAGGAGCAACCTGACATCGTTTATGTGGCCTAGCACCAAGCTGATGCCAAAGTCTTGCAATTGACAGTTCATTCAATGTGCTTCTTATACCCAAAAGGAACACTGCGTGACTCCCGATAAACATTTGTGCATCGAGAACGAAGAAATAAATTCCCTATTTGCTTGAATATGGCAATCACTGGATGTTCTTGGAGCGTTTATTGTGAAATTAAAGTACTTTACAAATTGTACAGTTTTGCTATTTCCTTTAAAAGTGTGGTTTCATATTCAAAATTGGGAAGCGCTGTGTTGTGAGATGATGTGTGTTAATATTCCAGGTTCTGCGTCAAGTAACTTTATCACGTATATGATGACAGGGTGCGTTTGGCTACGCTGTCCAGTAACGTCCTGTAGATAGGCAGAGAATTTGACTAGGTTTGGTGATGTCAGCCTCAGGGGTGGGGTGTATAAATTGGTGCCGCCAAGGCAGTCCCCTTGGGCGATGAGGCAACGGATAAGATTATCACAAGATGACTGCGTGCTGGTGCCTGATTTCTCATGTGTAAAAAAGAGGAAAAGTATGGTAAGGTGCATAGGAAATGTTTGTACGGTCGGTCAACATATGATTAGAAGCACATGCCAGAAATCTTGGGACAATAATATTTCTGAGCGCACTATCCTTTTAATAGATCAATTTTTTGCTGCATTCACTGCAGATGATTTTCTAAGGTTGCTGTGTCTGTATTATTTTTGTGGCTGTATGGTGGGTTTAAAAAAAAAATTGTAAGTACACATAAAGTAATGGGTCATAATTGGTTTATGTAGAGAAGTGTAGTGTCTACCATTAATATCACTGTTTTCACTCATTTCATCATGAGGACAATTTTCTTCCAGGCATTCCAAAGTACTAGACATTTCTGTGTCTTACAAATACAGTTTCCACTTCTTATTTATTATGGAATGTAATGTATTTATGTGCTGCTTTTTGAACATGTTTAGTGTTTTTTTTGGATGATATAACAATGTAAGATACCACCTGATTTTTTGGATAGTGTTGATGTTGTCCGAGTCCATCCGCGAACAGCCGCATGGTCCGCGGATTTCAGACCCACTAGCACAGGTAGGGGTTTTCAGTATGTTCTATGTTACATGTATATAAACTAAGGGCATCCTAGTAAACATTTATCAAATTTACATTATCTATATATATATATATATATATATATATATATATATTCTGTGAAAGAACTTAGTTAAAGTGACATTATGGTTAAGTTGTGCTACTAAAAACCTATGAAATTCATTAAAAACACTATGTAAAAGGGATGTTATGGTGAAGTTGCGCTACTAAAAACCTATGAAATTCAGTGAAAAAAACTCTGTTACAGGGACATTATGGTTCCAAGTAAAACCAAAAAACCCCTGAAATTCTCCAGTTAGAGTAAGCTATGCAACCATAACTCACGCCACCAGTGTGCACTGCTAAGACTAACACCCAGGACATCAAAGATGACATCACAAATGTCATTGATGATATCACTGATGACATCACATTTCTGGCTCCCTCTTCTTTCCTTTACTGACATATGTAGGCCACGTGGTTTTCATCAGTAACCGTCAGAAACTAAAAATTGAAAAGGTACTATATTTGTAGACTTATCCTTCAAATATGTTCTTACAGTAATTCCCTTAGGGTCCAGTCACATCATATGAAAAATATACATAGGGGAAGACACAGGCTTGAAAGACAGCAATCCTTTCTGTACATGAAGATAATCAGTAAGGTTATCAAAACTTTCTGATAGTTCTGCTGTTTTTTATTACTGTACTTTCCCTGTATATGCTCATATTTGTATACATTTTACTCGCACTACTTTCCTTAGGGTCCAGTCACAACATGCGATACATATACATAGGGGAAGTAGCAGCTTTGAAACAGAGCAATCATTTCTGTGCATGAAGATAATCAGTTAGACTATGAACACTTTCTGGTAGTACTGCTGCTTTTTTGCTTACTTCACATTCCCTGTATATGCTCATATTTGTATGTTTTATTGTCTCTTTGTGTTTTGTCTGTAATAATGCAATTATGTAGTAACTGGGTTTTATTAGCTACTTATTACATGTTTCACAGTACGCAAAACTCTAATAAGAAAGCATGTATCATTTCACTACTCAACATGGCAAGATTATGAATATTGCACCTCCATCATGTATGCTGCACACAATGGCTATGTTTCTACATGAATAGATCTTCATAAAAGAATGCTGCTTTTCAGTTTTACTTGTAACCATAACATCCCTTGAACAATTGATTAGGTTTCGTCAAGGGGGGGGGGCAAAGTTATGGTGGGTGTCCCAATTTTTTTTTTCCATATATGCAATGGAAAAAAAATGTTGCTTACGCCTACAGCCCAAACCACTGGATGGATTTTCACTAGATTTGCAGCAGGTGCAGCGGCTTGGTCCCAAAAGCGTGCTTTTGTAAATTTGGTGTAAATCCATAAAGTAGTTTTCTTTAAAATGTAGGTCCACACAAATGTGTGACATCTGGGTCCGCTCTGTGGACCCATTTCCCTGTTCGCTCCGCGGACAGGACTCTGATTGATCCAGAGGGCTGCGTGATGTCCTCGGACACTCAATGCACTCACTGATTGTCTGGTGAAAATCATGATGTACCCAACATGTTATCTCTCCAGATTCGCAGACAGCACGGTGGGGAACAAGGCTGAAAAAAATGTTTTGTGGCATTTGATGTTGGGAAGAGGGGCCGGGAAGGGTGGTGAAAGCGGTTGATATCATGTGTTTGTTTAGGTGGAATAAGACAATGTGGGGCGCGGCAGTCCGCGAACACCGCAGTAGTCTGGGAACAGGGCCTTGGGCGGGCGTCTTGTCTGGTGAATGCAGGGAGGCTTCATTAGGGTAGGGAAGTGGAATATTGATGATATTAGAATGTTTGCATGGGTTAAAAATAGGCCATGCACCCAAGAATGTAGGCACTGGCACGACTACTGCAGTGTCATATGGCCATGTAACCAGAAATGTACCCACAACTATTGCAGGAGGTAGTGTTTGGTGGGCAGTTGGAGATACATGTTTGGGCTTATTTGGTGATTGCAAGAGGGCTTTTTAGAGTAGGGGAATGGAGTCTGGATGATATGATGATATTGCCATTGGTGAAAAATAAGGTTGCGGTCTACTTTGATATCTGAAGATGATGTTTGAATTGGGAAGTTAAGGACAAAATGTTGTGTGTGGGTTGTGGCCAGTGGCCAGATTCTTGCCAGCCAAGAATCTGTCCACTGAACACAAGCATTGCAATAATATGTGTACAGAAATTGAATTTGGCCATTAGAAAGAAGCATTGCAATAATTTCTTTGTAGACATTATAAATATTGTATAGGTAGGGTATACTTTTTGGAACACAATGACACAATACCATTGAAGTGGACATTTTACTTTTCATTGATGTACCATTGTGGGCACAGATTGAGTTTGCTGTACATGGTAATGCAGGAGAAATCCTTGCTTCTTTCTCTGTGAAAGAAACAGCAGAACATGTTAGGTAAGGTACTTCACATGGTCACATACCACACAATCTCATATATTCATGTACTTTCTAGACCCTCATAATTAGTACATCACAAGTACTATGCTTCTAACAATATCACTGTGTGTTTTGCACAGTCGCTGTGTTTGGCTGCATAATCTGTGGGGGAAAAATCCATGCAGGATTAAAAAAAACCCTTGTAAATGTATTTGACGTGTCACACTATGTTTGTTTGAAGTGCGCAGTACTTACAGGAATGTTTAGTTTCCACATATACATGCATTTGCTGTTGCAAGCACTGTTGCAGTAGGAATAATTGAAATGGTGTATGTGTTTTGCTTTTCGAAAGTAGTGGTGTTATGCTTGTAGTTAGATACCAGTGTGCATATTCTAACTGTTTATCAATTTACAATTCGTAAGAATATCCTTTGAAGCCGCATCATTCATGTTGGTGCATTCTAAGTACTTTACTATGAAAACTAATTTTGTAGTACTATGGGTGCAGTTAGATACCAATTGGTGTATTCTAACTGTTGATCATTTTACAGTTTTCAAGGGTATGTTTGGAAGCACTTTCATTCCTGATGGTGGATTTTAGCTGTTTCACTATTGGATGCAATATTGTAATGCTATGGGTGTAGTCAGATACCAGTTGGCGTATTCTGACTGTTGATAATTTAAGAGTCTTGAAGGGTATGGTTTGAAGCACTTTAATTCTTGCTGGTGGATTTTAACTTTCCCAATATTGGAAACTAATATTGCAGTATTATGGGTGCAGTTAGATACCAGTTGGTGTATTCTAACTGATGATACTTTCATAGTTTTATAGGGTATGTTTTGAAGCACTTCCATTCCTGATTGTGGATTCTAAATATTTCACTATTGGAAAGTAACATTGCAGTGGTATGGGTGCAGTTAGACAGCAGTGTGCATATTCTAACAGTTGACAGTTTGTAGCAGAATGGGTGTACTCACACACCAGTTGGTGTATGCTAAGTCTTTATACTTTTACAGTTCAGAAGGGTATTTTTCTTTAGCAATTACATACCTGTTGGTGTCTATTGTGCATAAACGTATTCTTGTTTTACAGGTCAGTGAGTCAATCTAGGTTTAAGGAATATTAAGTAGGCATTTGTTAGATTTGCTGTTAATCTCTGTTTTAGACTAATGGAAGTGCCATTGCATTCAAACCAACCACATTTATTGTATGTATGCACTATAGTAATCTGCGCTGGTTGTGGCACCGTGTGGTAGATTATTCCTACTGTTGTGAAAGTGTTCTTGCCAAGCGATACTTGCCCATGTGTGAAGCTAGTAAGCTTGAAGTTGTTTTTGATACCATCTGTGTTGTGTCTTAACAGCATTACTATTACATATTGGTTATGTCGGTTTATGTGTAAGGTGGAATGATTGTCTGAATTTCAAACATCACATAATATGTCATGTTTTGCATTATGCACCAGCTGCTGAAATGGAGGGAATTCAAAATTAGGTATGGATACATACATGAATCATTCATTAGGGACTTGCTCTTGCACAACATGGTTGCAAGAGTGCATGTATGTTTCCATGTAAAATAAAATGTGGAAGATTTCATCTATAGGTATATTCGTGCTTTCTAGCAATTGCAGTAAGTACATTAGAAATTATTGTGGATCTTCCTGTGTGTTTTTTGGTGAATCTTACCATTCCTGCACAGTACTCCAATTCTTGCCTTATTGCCAAGACAATGTAAGGATTGTGTGTTGCATTTCTATGAAGGAGGAGCATTTGCAAAAACAATTGGTCTGAGCTGTTTAAGTAAATGTTTTGGACAATTGCTGACAACTGGAACAGAACATTGATTGTTATATTTGCATAGCAATTTACACCAGTTGTGTTGGAAATTGTAAATTGACCAGAGAGTTCTGTGTCTATGTAATTTGCTGGACCACCACTTGATATTTTAGAAGACATATATCTCTTTGTTTGTGCTGTTGGATGTGCACTTGTGTTTGCACTACATAGTTTTGTGGTTGTGTCACTTGATGGAGTAGCAGCCACTTTCACTTTGTTTGGTGATACTGTTGGGAGATCTCTTATAAGTTCTGCTTGAATTACTTTTCTTTTAACAAGTTTTCTTTTTTGAGGAGCAGGGTACATATCGAGATGGGCTGTGTAGAGTGCATGTAGTCTGGTGTACTCTATGATGCAAGGAATTTCAGCCTTGACTTTGTATCAAAATTGACTAGAAATAGGTTTTCTAGTGTATGTAGACATGCCATTGCTACGTAACTCATTCCTTCTTTAAAGACAGTGTTGCCAATGTCAATCAATGCCTGATCTAGGGTTAGACCTTGCGATTTGTGACTAGTGACTGCATATGCAAGAGACAGAGAAAATTGTATATACATATCTTTGAGAGAAGGTATTGTTCTGTTGAGCGTCCTATCCTTTTAACTTCTGAAAATGTGTCAAAGTGGATGTTGACAAACTGAGTGCTGTTGTCATGTTGATATGTCTCGAAGCTACCTACTGTTCAAAATGCTCCATTAACTAATTTGAGGGGTTTGACAAACTATGGACCTGTAAGGCACTGGTAGGATTGGGTAGTCCGGTGATAGCTGTTAGGCAGCTTGCTCAGGTAATGGATGAGTCAGATTTTGTGTCAATCAAGAGGTTTGTTTTATTCCTTAGTTAATCAGCACCAATACAAAAACACCATTGGGCATAGAGGTGACAGTTTTAACATGTTGATACGTTACACAGCCGACGCGTGTTTCGACCTGAGTCTTTTTCAAGGCTGTGATTTTGTGAGTTGGTGTGGTAGTGATTTGGTATACCCAGTGAGGTGACATTCAAAGCCCATTTGTATTGTGGATATTCATTTTACATCCATTATGCATACATTAATAGACAGTTTCAAGAGATACAACCAGTTGCGAATTTGAACAGAACATATCGTGACACCCAGGAGAGGTGATTTATCATGTTTGGTGATGGTAAGTGATGGTGACACGGTGTAAATAATTGAACAAAGCGACATGGTAGTTCGTAAAATAGAGATGCCAATTTTCGGTATGATTTACAACAGGAGAAGAAACAATGTACCAAGGGAGAAGAACAGAAAAACAAAAGTTTTGGTTAGTTAGGGGAAGGGCTACAGAAAGTTCTAGAATAGCCTGATAGGAAGTCATTTCCAAGGTCTTACCCAATCGAGTTATTTGGTGAGCTTCAAGGTGTAATGGGCTGGTCCTACCCATGTAAGGGTGCCAGGGGGCTGGATAGCCGTTCTGGAAGAAAGATGGACAGGGTTGAAGGATGGGATGGGCCTTAGGACAGTTGCAGGGTGGGCATATAAGGGTGTGTCGCGTTTAGGCGCTGTGGTCATATCTGGCAAGCAGACATGTTTGTTGCCGTGGTTAAGTGGGTGTAGCTACTGAGTCTGGACAGTGCCAAGAATAAGGTTTGTTTGATCCAGGTGGGTTAGCTGAATCAGATGTCTGAAGCCTATGAGGGTGCTGTGGCGATTGTAGGTATAAAGGCATGGCAGCCGGTCAGCCAGATGGGCGTACCCGTACTCTGTTTAATGAGTAATGTTGCCTGATGGTTGTGGGGACAAGCTTAATATTGTGCATTCTCATGGCTGGTGCCTAGTTTAAGGAAGGGGGGCTATGGTGGTGTGAAGCGGCGCCCACCGGGGAGGTGCCTCATATTGTTGTAAACTGAGTGAGTATCGCTATGAATTAAGCGTTATGGTCAGTTGCTATTCGATCGAGTGAGCCGGTTAAGTGAACGGCTACGAATAATAAGGGCAGAAGGCCGGCGTGATGCAAGGGGGAAAGCAAGTTGCGTCTGCGGTGAAGCGGAGGGTACCGCGCAGGAAGCTTACCTGTGGCCAGGTCGGCAGTTACGGTGCTTGGGGTCGTTGAGTCAAAAATCGTCTAATGTAGCAGCACATTGCTTCCTGTAGATAAGGAAGTAGCGCTGTGATTGGTTCTACTAACGAGCGATGTGATTTGTTCGTTGAAAGCAGCCCGCGGATAGACTGCTGTGTCAGAATGAATCGTGATACCACATATGCACCCTCTATGGCTAACCTTTTCATGCACCATTACGAACAATTTGTTCCATCCAATTTGCACCATTTGTTATACTGCTTTCATTTGCATTGAAAGCCTCTTCAAAGCAGTCATGGATGCCTAATAAATCTTCTTCTTTTCTCCATGGCTGGAGTACGGACATGTAGTAAAGTTCTCTATGTTGAGGAGTTGAGGAGTTTTAAATGATAGCTTTATTTGATTTATTAGGCTGGGTTTGGTAAATTCAACAAGGCTACCTTCACAAGTTTTGACTATGTATTTACCTTTTTTTCATCTGTTTTAATATTATTCTTGTACGAGAAATTTTGGGCTATGTAGTATAGGCACTTTTTTTCCAAACCAGTACTTCTATTTGGGTTGTATGTGTCCATTACATTGTTTTACAAAATGTCCTGGCTTTAGGGATCATTTTTTGGCAATTTTTAGTAATGTATTGGTACAATTTTAGCACTCTTGTTCTGGATGCAGCAGGACCATGGCTTTTCCAGACTATGGGCCTCATTCTGAGTAGGGCGGTAAGGGATACCAGACACCAGTAAGGAGACCGGTGCCGGTAATTCCTTACCGCCCTACTACAAAGTCCCTTAGCAGGTCCCTCCAATACCGCCTGGTCTGACCAGGCATTATGGACGGGACCCGCAAAGAGACCAGGGTGCAAATAACGGGCTTGACATGTACAAGTCTGTTATTTGCGCCCTCCCCATTCCATTGAGCTCTATTGGGGCTCAAATGGGAATGGGGAATAGTATTTTCAATGGAGACTTACTGGTCCCGCAAAGGTTGGAGTACACCGGTAAGTCCTCATTGAACTAGACCGGTGCAGACCTGTTATTGGTGGCAGTCATGGCGCAAATAGTGCCATGACTACCACCAATCTAGGAATGAGGCCCTATGTTTTCAGATTTGCCATATAAGGCTGTGCCTGTTAAACAGTCTGCAGCTTCGTAGCATCCACATTCGCTATGGCAGAGCATTTTTATGACAAAATTGTACCATTTTTGTGACAGTGTTTTATCAGATGATATGTCATCCCAGAGGTCGTTTAGCTCTGTTTCCTCAGATTTGGTTAGGTAGGCTGTGACATATTGTGCAACAGCAGTGGAATTGTCTGCAATGCACTGTATATCTATGTTTGCAGTCCACATGAGGGCAATGATTGCATTGTAATCATTGATGTACTTTGAAGCTTTGTTTCTTTTAATGCAGTATGTGTTCTTAGGTGATTTGCCTTTCACACTGTATCTAACAGAAGACATAAAGCTGTTTACTTGTCTGTTTGCTGAAACTGGTCTAGGAAAAACAAAGCAACATTTGGTGTAGTATTTGCCTTTGTTTTTATATCTGTGTCGACAATATTTGCCACATTTATGTCTTTGGAAGCCTAAAATGTGTGTATATTGCTCATAATGTTTGATTTCTGAAGGGATGTCGCAGGTTACATATTTGCGAATGAACTGCAAACGGTGGCATCACTGTCCTGACCAAATTTAGGACCATCTTTTATCCAAAAATCATTTTGATGTGCAGTGCTCCTCTCGGTTGATAGTCCTTTCTCCAAAAGAATTCTTGCACTTCTCAGAGGGGAGGAATTGTAGTATTACATGTATTACAGATGAAGTGAAGCATGGCAATAAAGTGGTGGTGAAAGTATCTTTATACATTTACAGGGTCAAGAGAACAGACTTCTCCTGGAGTTTTTATGTTTATTCCTTCTTTGTTTTTGGTTTGCTATGCATAGGAAGTCGTGCAAGTCATCCCATGCATATTCTACACAACTCAATGTGACAAACCATGTGGGGGGTCCAAGGTTATGTAACATACACCGTACATCGTGTGATGTCGGAACCAGTGTTCTTTTGTATCACACATGTTTGCCAAGAGATTTGTGATACTTGACTGCAAAACATCACCTTTGTCTTCTATCTTTTGAGGTAGTTGGATAGCAGACACATTGGAACCCGTTTTCAAATGTTTGCAGCTTGGTAACATAGAGTTGTTAGTTCACTTTCAAACAGGAGGTGGAATATGTATTCAGAATACATTCATAAGGAACAATATGTTGATGTTGTTTTTTCATGATACTAGTGGGTGTTACGATACTGATGTTCAGATGAGAATACAAAGAGTGTACCTGTTGAGGTGAAAAGAGTAAAAGTGAAGCAGATGCTGTTGGATTGGATAGAATTTCCTGGGCTACTATATGGCTACACTGCACTATATGAGTAACAGAAGGAATACTACTAGACTATTGCACCTACTTTGTTGGATGTGAAGAGTAGTTTTCTTCTGGATTTATCTTCTATTAGAGACATTTCTGTCTTTCAGGAGGCTGTTATTACTGCAATTGTTGAAAGAAGAAAATTGGCGGGTATGTGTGGTAATGGCAAAGTAATTGTACGAGAAGAACACATTATTTTACACTGTAGGAGGATTTGTTGGGAATTAATAACATTGCATGTGTTTACAAGTATGGTTGTAACACTGCTGTGGTGCAAACGGGTTGCACCAGATTCATAATACTTGTTTGGCAGCAAGCTTCCCAGTGTCACTAGGATATTACAGGCCATGTTGACCTGGAAAGTCAGGTGTTAGAAAATGTTAGCCTCTATTTGTGTGCAATTGTTTCGAACTGTATGGGAATGTGGACTTGGGTACACCAGCATTGTTGGTATTGGGGCCGGTGGTTCTATGATAAGTAGGCCCAAAAGGGCTGCAGTTTTCAAAGTGTGAGAGTTGTTATTGCACTATTTGTATTGGAAATGGAGTAGTACAAGTCTGAGTAGGCTGAGAAAAATGGAGAAGCCAAGAAAGATGTACAAATTTGAAAGGAGAATGTTACTATGTGCAATTGTATTAACTTTCCCACACATGGATGCTTACTACTTGGGTGCTATTGCAGTATGTTGGAGAAATTATTTCCAGTTCCTTTCATTTATTTATTATTTTGTTGCAAATGCACACATGCATTTATTTGGTTTCCTTTAAATGGTGCTGAAACAAGTAGTTGTAAACGCAATGCATTTTGTTACTTTAGCAATCCATGTACATGGCATGCTTTGGTAACATACATGCACTTTTTCTATGTGCATTAGTGGGAGAAGTGGTTTTAAAATTGACACAATGAAAGAAAAAAATACAAGTTTGCACATTAGAATGGGTGATATGGGCAAGTATGCAAGGTGTGGTAATATATTGAGGTTTCACATAGGATCTGGCACTTGAACATGCAGTGGAAATGATTCCAATGTTGCTTTCTTTTTTTAACAAACAAATCACAGAGAGTGCTGCTGAAATTGAAATATGTGTTTTGAAACCCGGTATGAAATTAGGCTTTAAAAGAAAACTTTCAAAGCACACAGCATTGTAAGTAGCTGCCACCTGATAGGTAGGCTATGCAGGTTAAGTGGAAGGAAACCTGTTCATATATATTAGTAAAAGAGTTGTAAATGCACTTTACAAAATATATGCATACTTGTAGTTTGTGCTGATGGATGCAGATGTGGATAAATCTGTTAGTAGAAATCATGGAGAGTTTTACACTAGTTTTTTGATGGAGGTGCTTTGGAATAACAGGAGACCTGTACTCTGAGTGTTCAACAGTAGATCTGAAGTGTTGAGCTGTGATGACAGAGTTAGATGTAGAGTTCTTGGATGTGATTGGTGGATGAGTGTGTGACTGCTTAACAGTAGTCAATGAGGGAGTGCTGCAAAGAATGAAGTGGAAAGGGAAGAAGGACTGCCGCTGTGTTACGGGGTCTGCAGATACGTGGTAGTCCATGGACATGGCTTGCCACATCCGGGTCTTTTCAGCATTGCTGGCATGGAAATGGGACTGTCAGGATTAGCCAATCAGGTGTTGAGGTTGTGCTTTATAGGAAGAGAGTCTAATACTTTTTTTATTGTTGTGTGTAGTGAAGATGGCTGTGGCTACAGAGGTAGAAAGAGTCAGTGTATGGATGGCGGGAGATTCCTTTGTGATTGATCTACAGAGGTATGCCGAGAGAAGTGTAATTTCTGCCAATCTTGGATTTCAGGGATTGGAGGCTTTGTGGTGTGGTGTGCTGGATCGCAATTTACAAGGAGTTCTTGCACTTTGTAGAGATATGGCCACTTTCAATACTCCCCATGTTCTTGTGCTGCACTGTGGAGGAGTGCAGTCGGGTTATATCATTGATGTAAGTTTGCTGAGTGCACTGAATGACTTGTTGAAGGCACTGATGCTGCTTTTTCCAAGTGCAAAGGTTGTATCTTCACACACATATTACCTACAGCAGTATGGAACAAACCCAAGGCCATGCACCCAAGACTCTAATAACTGGCCACAATTACTACAGCATGATACAGCTCAACCTGATTTTTTTAGCTGGAAAGAGTCCAAGCCTGTTTTACCACTCTTTCATGTGTTTTGATGAGTGTTTTACTCTTGTGTTCTTTGATTATGGGCTTTTAGATAACTCCATAGGCATAATCTCTTCATGTGTGTCACACAGCACCCTCAGTGCAGTGAAACAGGGAAGCTTTTGAGACTGTCCCAAGGTTTAAATACCTTCTCTGGGATAAACTACTGTTTCCCAGAGAAGGTAAAGTTAAATTGACTTTACTAGTTTTTTTAAATTACTAGATCCAGCACAAACTATCTTCCAATAGAGTGCTGGAGGGGTTACCTAGTATCCCCTATGTCTAGAAACTCATGTTGCAGTCAAATGCTACCCTTTCCTATCAAAATGGCTGGTGGCATTGGTTTTACAACAAACTACCAAGAATTTCCCCGACCGTGAACACCGGTAGCTAAAAATCGCGGGAGCCATGTTTTTCATGTTTTTCAAGATGGCTTCTGAGCCCCCTTTGTTTAAACAGGTCCCGGTCTTCTTTTTTGCCATTTCTTTTTGGAAAGGGCCTTTTAGAGTTTTTCTCTGCACGCTAAACTATGTTTGGTCCCTTTGTTTCTATGCCTTTGGTGGGCTTCATCCATCTGAGTGTCTGGGGGTGCCCGAAGCCTCCCTCTGCTTAATCTCCTTAGTCTCCTAGGAAACCCAAATGCACTCTGGCTTGATTGGCTGGCTGACTGTCTGGCTAGGCTGGAATGAATGGGAGAAAACTGTTTAAAAGGTGAGTCTCTTGGACTGGAAAGCAGAGTCCACCACTGGAATGAAAGAACCGAATATGAGCTAGAAGAGGACGGCTGCTGCAACTACTGAACCTTTGGTTTGCCCGGTGGAGCCCCGCTGCAGGTCCGAATCGCAAAGTTCACATCGACAGAGAAGCCCTTCAAGGACGATTTCTTCCTTAGAATTGGTATAACCAATCAACTCGTAAGCCACCTGGACTCCATTCTCGAAGCTGGTTAAGATTAACAAGGGAGAAGGACACCAGCTTGTGCACTTTAAAACAGTTACCAGAATCGAAGATTTGTCAGTTTGACAGCTTTGTGACCAGTCCCTGTGCAGTTCAGGATCCCCCGACTTCATCTCTCTTGGGCCCACGACTGAGGCTCAGGAACAGCGAGAACTGCAGGAACTGCCAGGAACAGAAGTCTTCAGCTGCATCTTTTTCATATGTAAGGTAATGTGAAAACCTGACCGAGAGAACTTGCCTCTCACTGCGAAAGTGCATCCAACTTAGGCAACTTGCAGGCCTAGTCAGCTTGTGACCCGACATACAAACCTTTCTTCCGTGAACTACTTCCGAGAACCGTGGCAAAGACTTTTCCGTTTAAATACCAGGGCCGGTTTTACCTATACAAGACATTAGACCATTGAATTTGGCCTACCTATTGCACTGAATGAACTCCTCTTGTGAACTCTAACTATCTGCACTGTTTAAGAGTACTCTAATATTTGTTTATTAACTTATGCCTTTTTGCTCCTACTTCAATTGCTCTGAATGCCATTTTGCTCCTACTTCAAAGTGGTGTAAATGTTCAGAACCGGTTAGTGTGAAGTATTGTAGTATATTGTTGTGTGATATTGATTGCCTCATTTTAGTGAATGTGTTCTAACTGACTGTGCAAATAAATTAAGAAGTGTTTTACCAAGAAACCTTGAGTTGAAGTATCTATCTGAATAATTGTGATTGTAGACCACTGTGTAACATCGTTACAAGCTCACATTCCATCTTGAGATAAGCCTGGCTGCTCAGCTGACTACCAAAAACTGTGTGGGAGAGACGTATACCAAAGGTTGGTTTTGCTTACACCTCTAGTCCTAGTTGTGTGTAGTTGTCCCAAAGGGTACTGCATGCAAACTTTGCCTAACAGCTGCATGGCCTGCAAGTAGTGTAATAATATGTGAACTGAAGTGGGTAGGGCTTCAGCCGGATGCCTTATATGTGTGGGTTGTGGGTACATGGCCATATTATGCTGCATTGTTTGTGGCCAAGCAGTATACTCTTGGGTGACACTGGCATATGGATTGCACAAATATGTGTGTAGAAATGTGTGTAGAAATAGAAATAGTGTATAGAAATGCAATTTGCTGATTACAAAGAAGCATGACACCAATAATCATATACTCATTGTATATATATTGTTGAGGCACTGTACACCTTTTCTTAACTCAGTGATAGAATACTGGCAATAGGAGATTTGAATATTGTGGCACTGTGGGCACATCTTTGTTGCATGTGGAAATGCAGGAGAAATGTTTGTTTCTTTGTGATAAAAAATAACATGTAAGAGAAAGTACTTCATAATGTCATATTGTATTAAATTTCAGATATGTATCTACTTTGTGCACCCTCATAATTAGTACATTACAAGTACTATGCTTTAAACAAGTGTACTGTGCAATGTGTTCAGTTGCATAATCATTGGGCCTGTGAAAATAAAATCAATGCAGGATTTAAAAAAAAAACATTTACATTCATTTTATGTTATGTGGCACACTTCGTTTCATTGAAGTGTGCAGTACTTAAAGGAATGTTTAAGGTGCACATCTATGTGGTCATGCTGTTAGAAGCACTGCTGCAGTAGGATGAATTAAAATGGTCTATGTTTTTCTTTTTGTAAGTGGTGGTACTATGGTTGCAGTTAGATGCCAAGTGGTGTATTCTAACTGTGTATCTGTTCCTCTTTTTTGCAGTATCCGTTTATGGTGTTTGATTACTGTTGGTGTTTTCTAAGTACTGTACTATTGCAAAGTAATATTGCAGGATTGTGGGGGCATGTAGATACCGGTTAGCGTATTCTAACTGTTTGTAGTTTGAAAGTTGTTAAGGGTATGGTTGTTGCACTTTGATTGCTGAAGGTTGACTTTGGAGTTTGAACACTGAAAGTAATAGTGTAGTACTGCAGGTGTAGTAAGATACCAGTTGGAGTATTCTGGTTGTTCATACTTAATACGTGTTGAAGGGTTTCCTCAGAAGAACTTTCATTTTTGCTGGAGGATTTTAAATCGTGTAATAATGGGAAGTACTATTGCAGTATTATGGTTGCAGTTACGTACCAGTTGGTATTCTAACTGTTTACAATTTCACCGTTTTGAAGGATATGTCTTCAAGCACCTTCATTCTAGTTGGCAGATTTCTATTTTCCACTATTTTCAATTGCCTTTGCAGTATTATGGGTGTAGTTATATGCAGTTGCGTATGTATTGCAGTGGTATGGGCATTGTTAGACAGTTGTTTCCTTATTCTAACAGTTGGTCATTGCATTCAAACCACCAGCATTTGTTTTAATGTATGAAGTATAGTGACTTGCACTGATTGTGGCACCCGTGTGGTAGATTATGCCGACTGTTGTCAAGGTTTTCTTGCCAAGTGATACTTACCCATGTGTGAAGCTAGTAAGCTTACAGTTGTTTTTGGTACTATCTGTATCAAAAGTAGTGACTCAAAGTATAGTTTCTAAAGATAAGAAGAGAGAATAGTATGCATGGGCTAAACAATGCATAGAGAAAGGTGAAAAATCAACTGTCTTAGCTACACTTCTTAATCTAGTAAGTATTCCTGAAAATAATGTCTTTATTGAGGGGATGGGAATACATTTGGCTGTAATGTGGAATAAATTGACGGACATAGATGTCCCACAAGGGTTGAGGGATTTGAATGTTTTAGCCTATTCAAGGGATTCTGCGGAGAAAGTAAAAGAGCATGTCGAGAGGGTTTTTGAGTTAAAAAGGGAGTTAGAATGGGAGTTAGAATGGTTACAGGATGATGAAATGGATGAAATAGATGGTGATAGTTTGGACACTTTGTATGTGCAGAAACAGTTCCTTCCTCCTAAGTCAACGAGTGAAGAAATGCGAATTTGCACAAGGGATGCACTTAGATGGATTTCGGATGTGTTGATATCTCCCATAGAAGTATATGATACGTACAGTCAGTATACTCCAGAAATGCAGAGGAATGTATTACAGGTAATGATAGAATATCTGCAGGATGAGTGTATAAAGAAAAAGATTTGTTGTCCCGCAGAATTGATGATTATTTGTAAGAGAGCCTTTGCGCCCGATACTGTTTCTACCACTTTAGCGCTTGTCTTGGCTTTATTGCTTAACAAACATTCAGAGCCGCCTACTACTCAGTTGCCTATGAGGGAGGTTCCTCCGACATTCGTTCCTAAAGTTGAGATTCCAGCTAATGTCGCAACAGGTGCAGCAGCCATAGATATTGAAGCTCACTATGTGTCACAATTTGTTCACATCCCGTTCCCTAGACAGGAAGAGAACACTATCAGAAAGTTAATTCCGGACATTAGGAAAAATCCGACAGGGTTTTACAAAGAAATAGAATCTGTCTTGCATTCGTCTGTTTTCACTTTGGGTGATATAGACTTGTTGTTTCCTGTGATCCTACCTGCTGATTTATTGAAACAAATTAGGACTGTAGATGATCAAGCAGGATTGGGTGACACATGGGTTAACTTGGTGAGGATAGATGGAGAAAGAAGAGCTGGTGAGAGACCACCACAAGTGATACTGACTTTGCCAGACAGAATAGTCGCAAAATTAAAAACTGTGGTTCCCGAGAGAAGGATTGTTTGGGACAAACTCACTGCTTGTACCCGAGGAAAATCTGAAGATGCTACCAAATTCTTTAATCGGTTCGAAGAAGTATTTTCCGGTTTTAGCGGACAGGATTTAGGTCCTGAGTCAGGGAAAAGATTGTGGATAAGTTTGTGTGTGGATTGTTGCCTGATATTCAGTCACAAATCATGACTTCTGAGAGTGCTTGGCAAGCTAAATCGCAGTCCGAAGTATTGCATATGGCTCAATATTACGAAAATAGGGTCAATAATGAAAAAGAGAATATTGAAAAGAAAAAGGGAGACCTGAAAACTAAAGTATTATTGCAACAGATAGTTAGAGGGACTAGAGGTGGGAATACACAGTTTCGAGGTCAGTTTGTTCCACAAAGTAATGCGCAGTTGGGTCCTGTACACGTGAAACAATGTGCTTTTTGCAGACAAGAGAGTCATTGGAGAGCACAATGCCCGATCCTTCAGCAGAGATCAAATAACACATATGGTGTCATGGGTAGATGAACCAGATGCCGCCCTGGGGTAGGGGGTCCTGGTAGAAGCCAGTTCACTCAAAATCCACAATCATTCTCGCAAGATAATCATCAACCTAGTATAGAAAGCAGAAATATTTTCGATAATCCTTCAACTGCCTATCTTTCTGAAGATCTTGTCTTTGATGATATATTGTGTCGTTAGGAAAGCTCGAAGCAGGGTCTGGAACCAACGCCTATTCCCGTTAGTCAGAGAGGTCGCTATGTTGAAATGATGGTGGGGAATAGGAAGCATCTATTTTTTATAGATACAGGAGCACAGAAGTGTTCCATTGATCATTCAAGGGTTCCAGACATTCCACTGTCAGGGCAGAATAACATTTCTCTAGGGTTTTCTGGTATGCCAGTGGTTAGTCCGGTTTCTCTGCTGGTACCGATTTCACTGGGCCATTTACGGATTACTGTCTGTTTCTTCTGACAAGACACTGTGGAGAGAATTTGTTGGGGTTGAATCTGTTGATGGAATTATATGCAGTAATTCAGTGTTCTTCAGATGGAGTAAGTTTCACGATTTCACTCCAGTGATCTTTTATGTCACAGTTTTTGACTAGACCTTTGCCGCCTGAATTTAGTAAAGTTCCAACGTGTTTATGGGCAGTTGACGACAATGATGTTGGTGTTTTGCAAATTGAGCCTGTTAAAATTGTTTTGAAACCAGGAGTTAAGTTGCCACGTATCCCACAATATAAGATTTCATTTGATGGTGAGCAAGCGTTGAAGAGTATAGTTTCCGATTTTGCACATCGTGGGGAGATCGAAGAAATTGCAGGAAGTGTGTGCAATAGCCCGATTTTTCCAGTGTACTAGAAAGGGGAAATTGCGATTCCTTTTCGTTTCATTATCGATTTACGTGCTATCAATAAGGTTGTTGCTCCGCAATTTCCAATTGTGCCTGATGTAACTACGATATTAACAATGATCCCCGCTTCTGCTACTCATTTCAGCGTGGTGGATCTTAAGAATGCCTTCTTTAGCATTGGCATACACGTGGATAGTAGATATTTGTTCACGTTCACCCGAGGGGGACGCTTGTTTACATTTACCCGTGCACCAAAAGGGTACACGGAGAGTCTGAGCATTTATAGTAGGGCTTTGAAAGAGCAGTTTGACACACTTGAGTTGCCTTCCACTTGCACATTGTTGCAGTACGTTGACAACCTTCTCTTAGCTGCAGACTCAGAAATTGGTTGCAAAGAGGGCACTGTGTTATTGCTTATTCATCTAGCAGAACATGGGCATAAGGCTTAATTAAAGAAGTTTCAGTATTGACAACAGGAGGTCGCCTATTTAGGATATGTCCTGTCAAAGGAGGGAAGAAGATTGACACTTGAATGGATAAATAGAATTTCTAGTATGTCTGTCCCAAATACACAGAAAGATGTTAGAGCCTTGATAGGAATGGCTTCTTACTGTAGACAGTGGATCCCCAACTTTTCACTAGTGGTAAAACCCATGTTGGCATTGACAAAGAAGGGCATTTCATTGCCACTACCATGGAACTTGGAACACCAGAAAGCTTTTGATCTGCTCTAGACTGCACTGTGTTCAGCACCAGTTTTGGGCACACCAAATTATGATAAGGCCTTTGTGTTGTTTGTGCATGAATGTGAATGATGTGCTTTGGCTGTGTTAACGCAGGAACATGGGGGGAAGAAAAGACTGTGCAGTTATTTTTCCTCCCCACTTGATCCTGTTGCCTGCACTTTGCAAGATGTCTGAGAGCTGTCACTGCTGCTGCTGTGTCTGTAAAACAAAGTGAGGGTATGGTTTTAGGTCACACTTTAACCGTAATGGTACCCCACTCTGTAAACGTTCTACTGAACAGAACCCAAACGCAACACTTACTTCCGCACGATTAATGAGAAACAAACTAATCCTATTTGCACCGCATATCCAAATTAAGAGGTGTTGTGTATTGAATGCAGCTGAATTGTTACCTCTTCCGCAAGATATTGCTTGCAGTGACAAAATGTCACATGACTGCCTCTATGCCACAGAGCAAGAAACCAAATGCAGGATTGATTTAAATGATACACCTCTGAATGATCTGCAAGGGGAGCTGTTTTGTTATGGCTCCTGCTTCAAACTTCCGGATGGTACATCCACTTCTGCTTATGCCATCACTACACTAAGCACGATTGTGGAAACCAAGAGAATTTTGCATAACTGTCCAGGCCGCAGAGATTATCGCACTGACTCGAGTTTCTGAACTTTCCACAGGGCTTAGAATATTTACAGATGGCCAGTATGTATTTGGGGTGGTTCACAACTTTGGTAGACTATGGGCAGAACAAGGTTTCTTGGCCTCACACGGAACAAAAATCCAACATGGCACCTTGATAGTGCTGCTCTCGGCACTTGCGCTTCCTAATCAACTAGCAATCATAAAGTGCACCGCACATCAAAAGGTAGTAGATGATGTAGGGAGAGCAAATGCTTTTGCTGACAGCATACCTAAACGGACTGCTACTGATCTATACTCAGAAATGTATGTCAGGAAAGAAACTACAAATATCTGTACAGTAGATGAAGGGATTGACTCGATAAAAAATATTCAAGCTGATGCCACTCCAAAAGAACTTAAACACTGGGTTGAGGGTTTAGCAAGTTTGGATGAGGAAGGTTGTTGGGTGGACAACAAAAGGAAAAGATGGATGCTACCCAATGCATATGTCACCGCCATGGTTACAATGGCTCATGGTCCTACTCACCTATGTGCTAGGAAAATATGTAAATTGTTAGAACCTGTCTGGGTAAACATAAGGATTTCAAAGACTGCTGAGCGTTTTGTTCAAAGTTGTATGGTATGCTTACAGCATAATGTGGGGAAGGGTACAATGACACCGAGAGGTAGTTTTGGTCCCCCATCTATGCCTTTTGAGGTGATTAATTTTGACTTCATCGAGATTGAGGGCTGTTATAACTACAAATATGTCTTAGAAGTGATTTGTGCCTTTAGCAAGTGGGTTGAAGCCTTCCATGTGAAAGATGCCACAGCAATGACAACAGCGAAAACCATGCTTAAGGAATATTTTCCTAATTTTGGGTTGCTGATGATCATCTGGTCGGATAATGGTCCACATTTTATCGCTGCTGTAATCTTGCAGGTATGCACGGAATTACAAATCGATAAACGGTTCCATTCGGCTAGACACACTCAAAGTGCTGGAATTGTAGAATGCCATAATGGTATCTTGAAGAACAAGCTTGTGAAAGTCTGTGCCAGGAGTAATTTGAAATGGCCAGACACCTTACTTATAGCTCTACTGTGGACGACACCACAGACTGGAACTGGACTCTCCCCATATGAAATTGTAATGGGGAGACCAGCTAACATTTGGAATCTCCCGAAACCCAGAGCATTGAAAGATGTGGAACATTTGCTTCATGCTGAATACTGTGACCAGTTAACTAAAAATGTGTATTTGATTTACCAACAGGTACGAGAAGCCCTCCCAGTTAAATGCAAGGGGCCAGGTCATAGAATTCGACCTAGGGATTCGACCTAGGCATTGGATGCTCTCTCAAACAACAAAGTCGTTTGAGAGAGCATCCAGTCTCTCACCACGCTGGAGAGGACCGTTCCAGGTCCGGTTGGCCGCACAGACTGCTGTACGAGTAGCAGGCAGGAGACACTGGATCCACGCAACACACACGATGAAAATACCTTTTCCCTTGCCACTCGACGAAGAAGAAAAGAAAGAAACCACTTGTTCTGTTTCGGGTGATCAATCTGTCTTGAACAACATCAAGTGTGTTTCGGAGATACTTCCTGAGCCCGTGTGGCCTCGGGAGACAGCTGCTTTGTCTTTGAATTCTTCTTCTGAGCTTTCTGCATCCTTGAGCAATCTTTCCTCTGTTTCACCACTTCCATCAGGAAGCAACAACACTCTGTTTGTAGATCACCCAGTGCCTGGAGTCTTAAAGTACGATCTGCATCCACGGCACTAGACTTACAGCACAGCACGGATGTGCCCATGGGAAATGACAGTTGAGCTAGTCCTTTGCCACTCTCTCATTGAAACATAAGTAAGTGGCTGGGAACGGCAAAGCTATCTTCAATCAAGACACATCACGTGGTCAGGAGATCACCAACAAACAAACTTAAGGAGTCTGTCGCAAAAACCTTCCAGAACAAACTTTTAAGGAACAATGTCTGTCGCTACTCCTACTCATATGAAGCAACCGATCGATTGTGTGGCTAACAAAGACATTGAACATACAATTTCATGGTCCTTGAGGACTTATTGTTTTCTCTTGATTTTGTTAATTGGTCTAACAGTAGTCATCTCTTTAGGGTTTTGGTAAATTGAGAGGGTACGCCCACTTGAAACTTTGATACCAACTGAGAGTGTTCCTACTACATCTTTGCCTTTTGTGCATCTGCACACTCTATACCCTAGGGATTCCCAACACAGACCGAGTTATCACAACAATACACTTTTGTACTAACTCCAAACTTGTGTCAGTCTGAACATTCCCTTAAGATGTAATGCTGTATATATTTTTCTCTCAATGATCCAATGATTATGCAAACAGAAACAACAACTGTGCAGAACACGCAGTAATGTTGTTTCAAACATAGTAATTAGAATGTACTGATTATGAGGGCATACAAAATGTAGTCACTGACCTCTACAACTATGAACAATTAGAATACGTCAACCAGTTTCTGACTGCATCCATATTACTACAATGTTACTTTTGAATAGCAAAATAATTAGAATACACCAAAAGGGTATCTAACTGCTTCAAAAATTCCCTTCAGAATTATACAAATATCAACATTTAGAATATGCCAACTGGTATCTAACTACATCTAGGATCATTGGAATAGATGATAAAAATAGCTTTCTATTATGAAGTTCTTTACAGTACAATAATGTACTCATGTATAAACATAAGCATTGTGTGTAGCATACATAATGGATGTGCAATATTCATAATCTTCCCATGTTAAATAGTGAAATGGTAAATGCTTTCTTATTCGAGTTTTGTGTACTGTGCAACATGTTATAAGTAGCTAATGAAACCCACTTCCTATATATTTTCTTTATTACACACAAAACACAAAGACATAACAACAAATAGCAATATGAGTATGTACAGTGAAAGTGAAGTACGCAAAAAAGCAGCAGTATAACAAGATATTGTTCATAACCTACCTGATTATTTTTATGCACAAAATTATTGTTCTGCTTCAAATCTACTACTTCCCTATGAACAACTATCACATGATGTGCCTGCATCCTAAAGAGAGTAATGCCAATACAAATGTGAGCATATCCATAGAACATACAGTAATTAAAAAAAAGCAGACCAATAAGAAAGTGTTAATAACCTTACTGATTGTCTTCATACACAGAAAGCATTGGTATCTATCAAGTGTGTATTCTCCCTATGTATATGTTTCATATGCTATGAGTGAACCCCAAATGCATTAATGTAAAAACATATTTGAAGTGTAAGTCTACAAATATAGTATTTTTCGATTTTTTTGTTCCTAAGTATTACTGGCTAAAATATATCACTAAAGGAAAAAAGAGGGAGCCAGACATGTGATGTCATCAGTGATGTCATCAATGACATTTGTGATGTCATCTTTGATGTCCTGGGTGTTAGTCTTAGCAATGCGCGTAGGTGTCACAAGTTATGGTTGCTTAGCTTACCATAATTAGTGAACGTCAAGTGTTTTTCGCTTTTACTGTGAACCATAACGTCCCTTTAACAAAGTTTTTTTTACTGAATATACATATATGGCAGTGAACAAAACCAAAGGGGCTACACATGTGATATCATCAGTGATGTCATCAATGACATTTGTGATGCCATCTTTCATGTCCTTGGTGTTAGTGTTAGCAGTGCACAGTGGTGCGGGCAGGTATGGTTGCTTAGCCTACCTTGACTGGCGAATTTCAGAGGTTTTTCAGTTTTACTTTGAACCATAATGTCACGTTTGTAAAGTTTTTTTAGTGAATTGCACAGGTTTTTAGTAGGCAAACTTAACCATAACGTCCACTTAACAAAGATTTTTTTAGTGAATTTTACGTGTTTTTAGTAGGGAAACTTAACCATACATCCCTTTAACACAGTTTTTCTTTTTACTGAATTTTACAAGTTTTTAGAAGGGAACTTAATCATAACATCTTGTTAATAAAGTTTTGTTTACTGAATATACACTTTCATCATGTGATTTTGGGAGATATGTAGTATAATTTCCTTACTTTATATACATGTAACATAGAACATACTGAACGCCCTCGCTAATGATATTTGAAAGGCATGAACTGAGCGCTTGTCTGTAGACGGGCACGGATGAGGTCAACAGTACCCAAACAGTCAGGGGTATCTGAAATTGTAGTATTGTGTTATATGAAAAATGCACAACTTTGAAACAGGACACATAAAGACATTATAAGTACTAATAAATAAATAGGTGAACCTAAACGTCTGAAACAATAACCATGCATTTAATGACCATGTAGAATGAAATGGATTATACCATAACAAAAAAAAGGTATGCCTCCAACGTAATTACCTCACAGAAACTGTGCAGCCAGGAGCGACAGTAGACGCACACAGTACAACGAAGACAAATTACAACAAAATAGTAAGTGAACTTCATTTTTCTTATATGTGTGTGTCCTTTTTTTGTGTCAGGGGCAGAAAAAATAATGTGTTTCTGTTTTATTGACACAGAAATGCGCAATACTTTGCAGTGGCTGGAGGAGAATTTTCCGATTGGGGAAATGTCCGAAGATAGCGATAATAATGGCACACATTACTCTGCATAATCAAATTAATGGTCAGTATTTAATGGGCAGTTAACATACATATATCTATTTTTAACAGACCAGGTAAAAAAAGAAGAAAGGCCAACAAATGACACAGAGGAAGACTGGTTAAAACGGATAGAAGTGAAAATGGACATACTAAATGACAATTTTAACAGTTTAAGGCAATTTGTGGAGGTATATGTGAGAGGAAAAATACAATATCACTGTCACACCTGTACCTGCCCCCCTTCTCCATTTCCTAGTGAACCATCCCCTCCATTTCCTAGTGAACCTTAATTCCCCTATATTCGTTTCAGTATCTGCTTCCCCATGTATTTCTCTTGATTGATGTGTGTGTGTTTTTTTATGTTAGTTGTAGTGGAAGGGTTTGAGACAAAACATTTTTTTAAAAGAGTTAAAATGTCTGCGGACAGCGCGCCTGTTCAAGCTAGCTGTAAGCAATAGAATATGGATGTCCTAACAGCAATAAACCTACCCGTACCAATGGCAACCAAGATGGAACTGATCTTAGAATGCACCATCTGTGCAAGTTATGCGTAAATGAACAGAATGGGGCATCCTAAGGACATTATACCTCTCTGTACTGCTCACAAACAAGGTAAAACATGTTCTTAGAACACACCAGGTGTCCGGGATGTCTGTAAATGAACAAAATGGGAGTGTTCTAAGGACACTATACCTGTCCGTATCGTCCGCAGCCAAGATGGAACCGTCCATAGAACAGGCGCAGTGGCCGGCATGTCCTTAGACAAACAAAATGGAGGTGTCCTAAGGACACTGTACCTGACCGTACAGTCGGCAGATCATGTGCGCATGTGCGCACTACACCCATAAGTACTGTGAATATCGTGCATGTCCGTAACTGTCCGTGTCACTTGTGTCGCACTTTAAATTAGTTTCAGGACCTGAACACAGTCCGTAGAACACCCGTGCACATGCACACGTCCGTTACTCTGCATTTGCTGTCCAGCGGGCATTTACCACGTGGATGTGTTCAGGATGTCATCATCTGACCGCACCCACGCTGAGCGTGTGGACTGATTTGCGCAGTTTGTCTGCTTCCGAAACATTTCAAAAGAACTTATACAAACATGGAAAATTATTTTACAGTATAAAATCACCATTTCACATGTCCCATACAATGGGCCTACCTTTAAACGTATTGTTTAGAATTTTTGCAACGCTTTTGAGTGATCAATATGGTCACGAGCCGCATCACTCCACCCCTATAAATGGCCACACCCTAGAGCTCATCTGCATTGTGCTTCTGGCTATAGCAGATTGAGTTGTGATGTCTTTACTGCTGTAGCGACCATTAGCTGACTAATCCTTATGGCATCCATGGCTACTGTTGCTTCATTAGCCTCAGCACAACCCGCAAACCCTCCACCGCCACCACCTCCCCAAGGGCCTGCAGAGGGAAATACGGGTGAGGATGTAGAGATCGAGGAAGAAGAGGAAAAAGAGAATGAGGTGGAGGAACTCCGCACTACAAGCACTCACCGGGAGTCGTGGGTGTGGCGGTTGTTTTCTGTTTTTGGGAACGTACCAAAAGCACGTGCGAACCTGGTCAGGTGTAAACAGTGCCAGTTGGTACTGAGTCATGCGAGACCTGGTGCATACAGCTTTGGTACGGCAACCATGCAGCGACACCTAACTTCATTCCAGAGTGCGGACATTCGCAAGGTGGTGCCATGTGAAGAACGTAGTAGATTGAGTTCCTCCACAGCATCCGCCGTGTACAATCCTCTCACCACAAGAGACACTCCTGTGGGGGAGCACATCCCTCCAGCTGCCTCACAAGACATTTGCGATGTTGTTGACCCTTACATTTCGAGGGTCACATTATTGTGTATGTACTGCAATGCAGTACTCTGCGGGAGGAGTCTTCAAAGTGCTTTTGAGGCTACGGTCACGGAGCACCAGAAGAACTGCCCTCTACCTAAGTAAAGCCCACCGTACATCTTTCTCTCTCCACCTGCCCTTTCTTATCCCCATGGTTGGTGTCCCTTCCTTACCGTCCTTTGCCCTCCTCTCCTAGTGTGTTGAGTGTTCAAAAGCAATAACCTGGAAAACAACAAAAATTATTAAGCCGCCTTTCTCAGTTGAACAATAAAACTATCAAGTGACCGTTGTAGGCCCATGCGCATTTTTCAAAAAGTCAGTGGACAGTCGTAGGACGCACAAAAATGGAGGGTGCAAGCGGAGCAAAATCAATGCAATTTTCGCTGGGAGTAATTGGTGGCTCTGAAAAGAGCCTTTCGGTGGTGTTTTGTGTGTTTCAAAAACTGTAGATTGGAAAAATCGGATTGCCAAATAGGTGACTATGAATCCAAAAAAGGTTTCAATGCATTTTGTACATTGCGAAGAAAAATCTGATTGCCAGCATATGTGAGATGGGCTCTATCTCTGCGAAAAATGAAAGTGCTGTGAAACAAAATGTTTTCATTGTGGATTGAGGACATGCCAACATCTCTTAGAAAGGCACAAACAGCCTTATTTACATTGCGCCTCGCTTTCTCCATTTGTGGACCAAATGCAGAAGAACGCAGCCATATTTGTCTTTGTGCAATACGGGAAAAAACTATTTGGCAATTTGGAAACATGTCCATGACCTTCGCAAGTCCTTCCTTCATTGCAAATTTCAAAGAAATTCCAGGGACATGGCCTAAACTGTTTCCTCCAAAATGAATGATAAGTATATCAGGATGACGCTCTGCCTGTAAAGTAGCACAAAGAGGTACCAAGTCCAGCCACCTCATTCCACGCACGCCATGCCAGTGCACTTCCAAATTAGGAAATCCAAGATCTGCAGATAGACCGCAACTTTCTGCATGCACTTTCAACCAATGTATCCATGAGTCTCCCAAAATTCATATAATTTGTTTTCGAGCACACATAGGCATGGCTATCTGGTCTCCTGTCAGGGAAAAGAACTTCTCACTAAATTTCTCTGTTTAGAACACACCCACTGAACTTTACTTACCAATCCCTACCTTCGCACATTCTCATTTGCATGCGTCTCCACCCCAGAATTCCCGTTGGTATTACGAGCTGCCTGCAAACTACTGCCATGTCCGCGGACAAGTAGAGGATCAGAGCATGACAACTGTACATTTAAATATTATTCCCCTTTTCCACTTTAAGGTGGGCTCTGAAAAGGGCAGGTTTTTTTTGTTTTGGGCAGATGCCTTACAGACACCTGTTTTTTTTATATATTTTTTCTTCTTACTTTACTCCTACAACCATTACAGAACCTTCTCCAAAGCAAGCCTAACATTCCAAAATAACATGGCATTTCCCAAAGAAGATAACACAACACTATCTGCTTCAAAATAAGTCGCATTACTGGGAACAATGTTCTCGTGGCTGCAGAAAAAACATACCAGCTCGTAACATGAAAGCACGCATGCCGCAATTGATGTTACACCTCCCAATACTTTGATCAGGACAGAAAACAGAACAGTTGTCCCATTTTCCTCTCGGGAGTAACCCAGAAAAAATTACTTTTGCAGTGGGGAAGATGTTCATGACTGCTTGAACCAACTGTTCCAAATCTTCCAACAAAGTACATGAACTCACGCAGCCCAAATGGCAAGGACTGTAGTGCAAAACTACCACATGGGGAGTGGTCATCCTACGCATGTCTCTGCAAACTTTGAGAATTGCCGCAACATTGCGATCAGTCTCAGCACTCCACAACACCTCCACTCCTCCCACATCGAAATTGTATGCCACATGCCAACTTTCAGCATAGTGCTGTAAACCATGGACAAAAAAAAACTCCAAGCACCAAGACCGTGACCCTCTCCACCTCTGCCATCTTCAGTATACGTACCGTCATTCGACGCAAAAGAGCAATGTGAACATCTGATTGGCTGATGCCTACAGTCCCCTTTCCATGCTGGATTTGCTGTAGAACCCTGTATGTGACACGCCCTACCCCCATGAGGCACGTAACTCTTAGCCAGTCCTTCTACACTTTCCACATCACTCGCAAATCCATTCCCTCATTGGACACAGCTAAGCAGTCACACAAGCATCCACCAATCACATTCAACATCTCTACATCTAACTCCGTCATCAAAATTTCGCATTTCAAATGTACTATTGATCACTCTGAATGCAAGTCGCATATCGTTGCAAAGCACCTACATCAAAAACTACTGTGCAAGTGTTGCGGTTTTTTCTACGTACAGCTCCATAAATGCACACATGCATGAGTATAAAGTACAGGTATGCATATTTTAATCAGAGAACATGTGCAACCCTTATGATTTCATTTAAACACATTAATGCCACTAATACTGCATAACCAACACATACCAACGCTCCCCCTTTAAGTGCAAGCTGTCCGATTTTTCATTGACAAACCGCACTACTTCTTACTGTCTCCCGCAAAACCTATACATACGTTACAACCCTCCCTATTTAGCGCAAAACTCAATTTTCTATTACAAAATGACACAATGTTTTACTGTGTACCGCCTAGATTAATGCTACTTCCAATGCGATCGTATGAGAAAAATAAACGCTCCCGATTGCTGTGGTGACATCTCCCTCTGAGGGTCTCCCGATTTTTCAGATTCATACTTATAATATGAAAGTAGTGAACTTTTTCCCATCTACTATAATGACCGATCACTTACAAACCTCTATGCTATTGATAACACAGCTTGAAAAATAAAAGGCATTTTCATAACCTAAAAATTTTACTCATTTCTGAATCACATGCAACTAACATACTGCAAATAACATACAAAGGCAGCACATAGTGAAGTGAAATGCACACATGCACTGTGTTGAGATATCAAAGGAGGATACTCCGACGAAAGATGCAAAATTAACGTGTACAGTAACATCACTACTTTAAATACACAAAGTTACTAACTTCTTCTTTTTACAATCGCAGTGAAGACTACTCTCCTGAAAATCAACAGCATCTACACTGCAAACGACATATCCAAAGAAACCTGGTCATTCAGTATAGTACTACCTTTATATTCTTACTGTTCCTCATTACGAGGTGGGCGGTAAGGGATTACCGGCACCGGCAAGGGCACCGGTGCTGGTAATCCCATATCACCCTACTACGAGTTCCCTTTGCGGGTCCTTCCTTAACGCCTGTTTTTTTCAGGCATTAAGGATGGGATCCGCAAAGGGACTCTAGAGCTAATAACGGTACCGTTATTAGCGCCTTCCCCATTCCCATTGAGCCCTATGGGGGCTCAAATGGGAATGGGGAATGGCCCTGGTGAATGAGGAATTACCGGTCCCTCGGACCTCGGAATGGACCGGTTATTGCTCCATTCACCAGGACGGAGTCGGAAGGGTTTTGAAGGCAGTCATGGAGTTAAAGGCTCCATGGCTGCCTCCAACCTCGTAATGACGCCCACTGTGTGGGTTATTTATTTAATTTGCACACCAAAACAAACATTGATTTCTGAACCATTCTATCCAAAAATCCCCATTTATTAAACAAAAGAATAACAGGCAGAATGGCTCACAAATCCCTGTGTTTTTGGAACTCAAATAACATACAGAAGCCTTAGAATGTTAGTACTAGAAAACAAATAGCTGTTTCAATTTTATACCATTACGTTTGCTATTAATGCTTCTCCTCACCACTAGCTCACTTTGTACTCTCATCTGAAGCACATTGTAGTAGTATACAAACAGAAAAATAGCCTTCCCAAATCATTGTAACAGCCCAATGCACATTCACACACCACCACAAAGAGCTTCCCCATCAAACTCATGCTTGCATGCACATAGCACACATACATTGTACAACAGACCAAACCATGTCTTCTTTTTTTCAACAGACCCCAAAGAATGCCTATCAAAAAGCAAGTCCATAGAAAGGAATGCAGAAATAGAGCAAATGAAAATAAAAGTGTCCAAAGTAAGCATCCATCTGTAGCAGAGTTTGTAGAGAACGTTGGAACAAAACAGCAGTCGTTTAGCGAAACAACGGAAGCTTCAACTACAAAACTTTGCCTTTTCTATCAAAATGTGGCATGAAACACAAAACACTTCACAAAAAATCGGCTACCAGTACTGCTAACAATGCTCCTTTTAATCCTGAGATAGTAACAACAACCCATAGTAAAAAAAGTATTTTAGCAGGACCGTAATCATCCTCAAACCTTAAAACCTATCCTAGAAAATTAATCCTACAAGCTCTCGTGGACAGTGCAATCCTTCTCAAAAGGAAGTTGTTTATATTAGTGTTAAGTAGGATGAAACCACTAACAAAACTTGGTACTAAACAACAAAAGAAACTTATCAATAAACGGAATGTCAACAAAAATAACCTCTGACATATTTGTGGGGGTGAATGGAGTCACACAACAACCACAGAACCATATTTTAATGAAGAAGCATACAAACAAAATCAAACAAACACAATTGCCATACATAGCAGTGGACGAGGGTATGAAAAAAACAATAATACCATCATGGAACAAGAAACACTGCTTAGAAAAGTATCCCCTGAAAACTCAGAATTACCTCTCGATTCAACTGAACCAGACCGTCCAATATACAAATGGCCATGCACGTCAATGTGTGCCATTACTAACAAATCTTTCAAATCTTTATGTCAGTTCCTCAATCAGTATGTGAAAGGTAAAGACAACATTAAAATGAAAGTGCAGCAACATATGTTGTGCAGCAACATATGGATATCTGTCCAGTGCGCAAATACACAAGAGTACAGGGACATTCATTAGCCTGCATTTCAGGACCTATTTGCAAAAGCACCTTTCATGATATCAAAAGGATATCAATACATCATTCAAATGTAAGACATCTAGTGTATAAAATATACTATGCTAAAAGTCCAGCTTTAGAATTAGCCAATTTAAATAACACTCTTCTGCATGGTACACACAAATACATACAAGAAGAAATCGACCGTATCCAGAGAAAATATTTTGGAAGTGAAAGCCACTTACAAAATGCAATAGTTTTAGAACAGACTAGCAACAATTCTGCACATAGCAACCTTCTGTTACACATATACAAAAAAGAAATACTAACATTTAAAAGTGCATCGGCTGAAGTACAAAACCATGTGTGTGTGTGTTGCCACAGAACGTTTTACAAAAGGTACACAAATAATATAGACATAGCATACAAAATAGAAGACAATGAAGATTCCAAATGGTTTGAATTTGCTCTCTACCTTTTAGCAGAAAACAAATACCCTAATATGTTGCAGTTACTGCACTACAAAACTGGACAACTACCAAACCCCTTCACGTGCCATCACAAATAATTTGGATTTGTTCTCAGTACCAAAACCCCTTCAACAACTCAATTTGTATGAGAGCATCAGAATCCAAACAGTGCAACCATTTCAAGCAATAATATGCCTTCAACCAAAAACAGCAAAATTACCTCCCTCTGAATTGGTGAAAGGCATTCATGGCAAAGTAGTTTATTTGCCATTAGATCTAACAGAAAATGTACACACTCTAGGAGTGCAACGTTCAATTGAACATTATTTAATTGTCTTGGTAAATGGTGCACCAACAAAAGACAAAATTATTTGCCAACAACTGGTGGACTTACATAAAGTTAGACAAGCCTTGCAATATCTAAAAGACAATAACAAATACTACAAGGAAATAAATATTGAAGAAAGTTTAAGGGAAACAACTGAAATAATTCAAGAGTCATCAGGAACTGGACAATTTGAACTTCTGGATCCTGCTGCAGTAGCCACTCTTTTGGACCATTTCACAATTCATCCATTGCATTCCAATGAAAGCATAGATGATGCACTAGAAACGTACCGAATGCGACAAACCAAAGGGTCACCAATGAGCAGATGGGAAAAAAGTATAGAAGCACGTGCTTTTCCACTGCTATTTCCTACTGGCAAGGGTGGAAGATATGATGATAGACCCACTCAGATTACGGCAACAGAATACCGCTCATTACGAATGTATTTGCAAGATCCCAGATTTAGACTAAATGTGGAATACATATTCCACCTACTCTTTGAAAGTGAACTAACAACCCTATGTTACGGAGTTGCACATATTTTGAAATCTGGAACCCACTTTCAAAATATGTCAGCTGCGCAATTTATACAAAAAGTACAAGAAAAAGATGAGGTTTCTGCAATCCAGCACTGAGCACCTGAAAAGAAAAAGAACATGAACAGTAATTTTGTGCTTCCGACTACCCTTTCTCCTGCACTACATAGGACTAATCACTCACTTTTGATCCTACGTGGTCGAGCGGGAGCCGGCTTATTCTGTCACAGTGTCTCATTGGACTCCTGTAAAGGGAACACAAACAGAAAGGTAGTTAGCTATGAAACTATTGGCTTTTTCGCTTCACTCCCAGCACTTTTCACTAACTCTGCATTTTTACCTGTGAACACAACTTACCTGAACTGCTCCAGACCCAGTGAAGTAACTGGTAATCCGTGTCTTCCGCATCAACAGTTGCAACTTACCTGAGCAGCTCCTGAACCAGTGAAGTAACTGGTGATCCGCATCTTCCGCATCTACAATTGTAACTTACCTGAACAACTGCAGAACCAGTGAAGTAACTGGTGATCAGCATCTCATCCATCTACAAGTGCAACTCACCTGGAACTCCAGGGAACTAACTTGTCACCGCAGCACTTACCAGTGAGACATTATCACTTGGGACTCAAAGGTTGTGGTCAGCAGTACAGGCAGCTCACAAGAACAGTGGAAGAAAGCTAAAGGACCGGTTTACGCACCCCTGCATTAGCAGGATGGAGAGCGCACCAAACTAATTTAGAAGGTGAGACACTACCTTGGGAGGGGTGGAGAAGAGGAGGGAAAGGGGGACAATAAACAGTACCCAAGGACTTCCCTAATCATTTTCCTTTTTATTGGCAGAACATCCTTCCAATTAATCTGGGGCAGAGGAGACTTAAGGGCAGAACCGAAGGACTCTGTTGCTCGTGCAGAGACACTCAGGTGAGTGTGCCACCTCATGTTTTGGTGGTGCACTGTGGAAGAGAACATTTGTGCTACATCAGTTCTCCAAGTTTGTTTCCTGTATTGAAGTTGTTGATGGAAGAACTAATGCTGCTTTTCTCTACTGAAAAGGTGTTTTTTTCTGAAATACTACTAAAAGCACAATGGAACAACCCCAATGTGTTTAATCCCCAGCAAAATGTTGGAAGGTGCCTTGTTAAGAGAGGCATGGGTATAGTTTTGCAACATTTTGAGATGTCTGTTTTCTCCAATAACAACATTGACTCCCTTAGTGTGCACTATTTTACTGCAGCCAGCATTTCATTGTCCATTCTTGGAAATGTTTGTTTTTTCCGCAAACTAAGGGATGCTTTGCAGAGTTTGATGTAAAGCAGCAAGGATGTAAAAAAGAGAAAAAAATCACCCAAAACATAGCACCTAAAAAAACAGAAAGAAAAATAGGCTCCTTTCAGAGCCATCACAATATAGGAAATCTCCTACCCTGGGTTAAAGTTCTCTCCACAACCCCATGAATCGGCCAATATATCTGCGAACTCTGCAGTAGTTTGCGGATCGCACGTGCCACATCTGGGACTTTTTAGGATGGCAGACATGGAAATGGCACTGTGGAGGCCAGGGGATTGGTCAATAAGGTTCCGTGGGGGTGGAGTGCAAGGGGAGAGTCCGGGAGAGGCTCTGTTTGCTGAGAGAAGTGTAGATGGATGTGACTATGGCTGTGTGTTTCAGGAAGCAGAGTATCTGGATTTTGGGGGACTCTTGGATACATTGGCTGCAGGTGTATGCAGAGAACGGTGGAGTGGTTGCACATCTTGGATTCCCTAATGTGGATGTGCACTGTATGGAGGGCCTGGCATGAAGTGGCTGGATTTGCTTCGACTTTGTGCCACTTGGGTGATGCAGCATCATCCACCCATTATTATCGTTCATTGTGGAGGGAACAGTCTAGGCCATGTTACTAGAATCTCTCTCCTGTTTGCAATGAAGGAGGCAATTAGGAAAACATGGACATGTTTCCAAACTCTCACATAATTTTTTCATGCATTTCCAGGATAGAGATGTGGCTGCACTCTTCATAAATTGTCCACAAATAGAGAAACCAGGCGCAATGTTAACATTGCTGTTTGGCCATTTTTAGAGATGTTTGTATGTCTTCCCTTCACAATGTAAACATTGCATTTCATAGCACTAAGATTTTCTGCAGAGGTGGCATCCATCTCACTGATGCCGGCAATCCCCTTTTTTGCGCAGTATCCAAAAAAAATGCTTTACAGATATTCCTGCAAGCATAGCAAACATGTGTGCAGTAGGTGTTGGCCACTTCAAAAGTTCCAAGAAGAAGAAAAAAACAACCAAAAAGGCACTTTTCAGAGCCGCTACTTTCTCCCAGAAAATAAGCAATGTTTTTGATGGCGCCACCCACTACCTTTTTTGAAAAAGTTTGCAGACTATGCGCGGACTTCGCAGGATTTGCAGGGGCCTGCACCATTTCATTGGCACTTCTATTTTTAAACTGTGAAAGGTCGCTCTGAAAAGAGCCTTTTTTATTTTTGTGTTTTGTGAATTTTTGGCGATTTTTTAAACATGACACACAAGGGATGGAAGGGTAGGGAGGGTATGGAAGGGACACCTCCACATGGTTAAGAAAGGGAAGATGGAGAGAGGAAGATGTTGGGTGCGGCTCATTGAGGTAGGGGCCACTTTCCTTCATGGTACCAAACGGCAGCCTCAAAACCACTCTGGAACTGTTCATCCCTGAAGATTACTGCATTGCAGAACACACACAACAGTGACCTTTGAAAGGTAAGGATCTACTGCGGTGCGTATGGCCTGCAAGGCTGTTTGAGGCATCCGCTGCCCCACAGGAGTGTCCCTTGTGGTGACAGGAGCAGATGTCGAGGATGCTGCAGTGGAACTCAACCTACTACCCTGTTAGAAGGGGATGACCCTCCGAACTACTGCTGAAATCCAAAAACAGAATGAGGTGCAGCACAGGGGTTCGGCCTTTTTTACGGGTCCTGGGGAGCACTTTGCCGACAGTCATTCGCTTCTCAAACACTTCAAAACGCAAGCTGGGCTCAAAAAGTTCCAAAAACTGTCCAGATCACCAGGGGCATGGTCTGGGACCTCTGCAAGGGTGAAGTTTTACAGTAAAACACCTTGGATTGGCAAAAAAGCACTCAGTGTGTGTGCGGTCACATGGTGATGTCGCGAACGTTCGTGAATTGGACGGCTGTCCGTAGGACACCTATTAGGCAGGATACATTGAGGGCATGCACCTAGGTGTCCTACGGACAGAGTTGGGGTCCACAAACGAATTAAAAGTGCGACAAACATGTGGCAGACAGTTCTGAACAGACACAGTGTTCGTAGGACCCATTAGATGCAATGCGCATGTGCACAGGTGTCCGCTGGACATGGGGGGCTCCCCGAACTAATTAAAGTACATCACTGCTTTACGGACATGCTTGACAGGCCCGTTGTTCGTAGGACCTGGGGGACGAGATGCGCAAGCCCCCAGGTGTCTGCCGGACAGGTCTGGGCTCCCCGAACTAATTAAATTTATGTCACAACTTTGCAGACATGCCTGACAGGCACATTGTCCATAGGACACAGGGAATGTGATGCGCCTGCACCCAGGTGTGGGACCCCCTAACTAATTAACGGTAAGTCACATATTTGCGGACATGTCCGACAGGCGTGCATCCTACGGACTTCTCCATTTTTAATGCAGACCTCCTGACAAGCGCAGTGTCCATAGGACACATCCATTTTGATTAATTGAAGACTTCCCTGGCAGTTGCGCGCTCTACAGACTCAAACGGGGCTTTAAATAAAAACACACACAGCAACAGTATACACATAAAACTTTATTTGCACACACAAATAAATACAATTAGGAAAAAGAAGGGAATTGAGGTTTTGTATTGGCTGGTCATCATTGGAGGAAGGGATTGAGGTCTCATCATAACGTCTGTGCTTACAGGGAATTTGTGGGGATGGTAGGCTGGGAAGGGCGGAAGGGGTACAGGTGCAAGTGGGACAGTGGTACTTTATATTTCCCATTATATGTCTTTGTACAAAAATTTGAAGTCACCAAAACTGTTAATCAATTCATAAGTTTTGCCCCAGGCTCACTAGTTCATTGGCCACATTGTCAGTTTGGGTTTCTATGTGCTCATGCACTTGCATAGTAGCTGGTGCGTCTGGGCCATTGCCTTCATTTACATGTTTCAGTTACAAAGCAATGTTTATTAATTCTCAAATTGTTCAAAACTGCACTGTGTACCATTGGAGTTACTATCTTCACTCATTTCATCAAGAGGGAAATTCTCCTCAAGCCACTCCAGGGTGCTTGCCATTTTTGTGTTAAAATTTGTTTTTAAAAAAAATGTACTAGTCATCTACCCAGAGCAAACTGCACAGTTATAGGAATACATATAGTGTACTTACCACTTTCTAATACGGTTCTGCTGCACTACTTTGCACGTCTCCTGCTGACAGTTGCTTCTCAGATTGCATGTAAAGGAGCACTGAGGTAATACTGTTGGAAGCACAGGTTATTTTTGTCTTTGGTGCATTCCATTATGTTGCACATCCTATGCAATTGCACTGCTGCTTTTATAAGTACAGAGTTTGTAGACCTACTTTATTTTTCCTTTCAGTTAACTTATGCGTTGCTCTTTGGTGTTTATTAGCACTACTTAACAATAATGTCCTTTTAAATAAGTGTATTCACTGAATTTGATAGGTTTTTATTAGCGCAACTTAACCATAATATCCCTTTAAATTATATAAATATGGGCAGTAGTCTTATGAAGATTATTTTAAGATATTTGAGTGTAGTCTGTGTACACAGTTACTGTAACACTTTAAAAACTTTCTATTTATCAACAGTACAAATAAATGTAAATACTTAAAAAAAGTTAAGTGCATATGAAAACAAAGTTTTTTAACAACAGGTTAATTTGGGGGGAATGTGGTTGTACAATTTCTTTTTATTTTACTTTCTACACATTATATATTGTTTTCATTAGCCCAATCGTCTGTATTATTAATGCTCATTATATACAACATAAAAAAAATTAAAATTTAATGACAAAACTTCAGTTACAGGGACGTTAAGGGAAGTAATACATTGTAAACAAAAAACGTGAAATTCAAGGAAACATCTTTAGTTGCAGGGATGTTAAAGTGAGAACAAAACCTCTGAAATTAAGCTAAAGACACATTCACGTTGTGCATTCTGTTGCACACCCTATGACCATAATGATGATATCACAGATCACATCACTGATGACATCACTAATTACATGTTCCATGAGAACACTGATGATATTTCAAATAACATCACTGATGCCATCACTGGTGACAATGCTAATTGCATTGTATATAACTGATTACATCAATACTGGAAATAGAAATAACATAATTTATAAGTTAGCTTATGAAAACTTTGATTACCTTAATAACAATTTAGGCCATGGACTTGGCTATGTCAAAGGGTGGAGTCACTAGCCAGCGCCAAAGGCCATGGAGGTCATTCCGAGTTGGGCGGTAGCCATGGTGCTATTAGCACCATGGCTGCCTCCCAAACCGTGTCCGGGCCCGGTCTGGTAGAATGGGGACTTACCGGGTTATTCCAACCCTGGAGGACCCGGTAAGTCCCCATTCAACCAACCATTCCCCATTCCCATTTGAGCCCCCATAGGGCTCAATGAGAATGGGGAAGGTTCTAATAACGGGCCCGCAAATAGTAGGCCCGTTATTAGCGCCCTGGTCCCTTAGCAGGACCAGTAAAGAACGTGCGTTCTGATCACACGTTCTTTGCGGCTCCCACTAAGGGACCTCAGAATTGGGCGGTAATGGTTTAACGGCACCGGTCTCCTTACCGGTGACCGTTAACCCTTACCGCCCAACTTGGAATGAGGCCCCATAGCTAGTAATCGGTTGGTTTTCAAAAATACCAATGTGCATGGTTAAAAGCCATGCCTAGTAGTTGCCCGTCACTGTTTTAAAATATACAGTGGGCAACGTTGAAAGCTCTAGACAGTGATCATGGCTAAAGGCCATATCTAGTGCCCATTAATATGTTACAATATACAGACAGCACAGCTAAAGGCTGTGGTCACTGATTAGTATTGTTTTGAAGACCATGGCTAGTGGCTGGTTGGCGTACATAATGTACAGTGGGGACGGTCGAAAGACGTAGCTAGTGGCTGATTGGTGTTGTATAATACACAGTGGGCACGGCCAAAGGCCATCACTTATTGCATTTTATTATTTTAACATATGCAGTGTACCTGGCCAAAACATGTACAAACTGCTAAAGGTCAAAGGGCATGGCTAGTGGCCCATTTGTGTGTAAGAATATATAGTGAGCACATCCAAGGTGTGTGGCCACTGGCCAGTATTGTGATAAAGTCGATGTCTAGTGCCTGATCAGTGTATATCATATTCAGTGGACACAGTTGAAAGCTGTATCCACTGGTAAAGGTCAAAATCTATGGTTGGTAGCCTGTTAGTGTTTTAAAATATTCAGTGCACATGGGTGAAGGTTGTGAACACTGTCCATATCTGAAGACCATGACTAGTACCCATTCATGTGTTAAAATATGTTTGGCCATGCACCCTGACCATAGCTGAAGGCCATGCTTAATGCCAGTTACTGTTGTAATGCAATTAGTGTTGTCACCAGTGATGGCATGAATAATGTGATTTGTAATGTCATCAGTGTTCTCATACAACATGTAATTAATGATGTCATCACTGAAGTGATCTGTGATATCATCATTGTGGTCATAGGCAGCGCAGCAGGGGTCGTGAAGTTGAGGTTTTGTTATTCCATACACAAAGTTGCATTTTTTGTAATAATATTATGTGTAGCAGCAGCTGCTGCATCAGCCAATGAATTCAGGATTTTACTTGTGAAGCTAACACAAGCAACAGCTGGACTGCTTTTATTTGCAGCTAAACCACGGCCATTGTTAACAGTGTAACCAGGGAAATAAACAAACATTCGGAAGATTTGAATTACTGAAACTGCATAAAATAAATGACAATAGCTATTGTAATATATTTTTGCAGTCTGTGTTCAATTTTACATATATTTGTGACTTAAAGGGCGACCCTAAAAAGGGCCACTTTGGGGGACTGAAAGAGGGCGATGGAATAGGAGAGGAAAACACATAAAAATTAAACATCTACTAAAGGAAATTGAAATAAAAAGCAACGTGTATAAATTTTGTATTTTATTTTTAGAAAAAAGGGGGGAAACTGCCATTTAAAACAAGAAATAAGAATTACAGGCAATCAGGTATTCAGCGATTAACAACTACCATTCCGATGCTTCATCCCACATTTATTTTTCTTTTCTCAGTTCTGAAAAGCAGGTGTGTATCCAATCGAATAAATACACTACTAGTACCCTGGGATGAAGTAGATGAAAACCTCTGACAGATGCATGGCATCAGAAAAAAAAGATTCTAGAAAGGCCTCTCCCTCATCCAAGTGCTACTACTGCAGATAGGAGTACTACATCTGTAAACACTTAACGAAAAGCCTCCTCTCTGAACCTCTCTAGCATTTCTAATAACTCTTCAAATAGAGTGTTCCAGTGCTGCCTTTAACGTTGGGAGGTTGAGTCTGCTCAAATACTGCTCGCAGCTGCAGTAAAGATATAACACGACATATAAGCCAAAAAAGACTGCCCTCCAGTATGGTCCAGACCATCTCATGTAATTTCCAATACACATCATCCACATCAACCCAGGGGACTCGCCCCACATGATTTAGTATGATTGATGCTCCCAAGCTTTCTGACAAAACAATAGAAGGGCCACGTCTTAGTGTTTTCATGAACAATGTTACACATATTCAAATGTCCAACTGGTGATGAAAATATTAAATAACTGAAATGATAACTTTAAAAAGACAGTGGGCCTCATTACGAGTTGGCCTTAAAAAAGATAATTACGGCATGCCGGTGCTACCGAGTCCACGTAGCACTGCTCCTGGAATCTACGATAGATTCCGAGTCACGCGCATTCCGGCATGCCGGTACTAGTAGCATTGGCATGCCAGTAACGCCCCCAGGCCCTCGATGCCGACATCCGCAATGCCGCATGCACTGGCACTGGCATCCTGGATGCAGTAATTACCAGTCCCTCGATACCGGTAATACCGGCACTGGAAGCTATGTCATCGCGCCAGAATGGGAAATGCCCCCGTTATACTGAAAAAGTAATCACATAGTTCGAACGATATGAATAATATGTTGGCCTGAAGCGAATCGCATCATGTGACAAACTTCGAGAACTAAGAAACCTGAATATGACCATAGGGAGTCCATTTTGTAAATGCCAGACATTTTCTTTTTTTGTAAACGCTTTGCAAATATATTATATGCTTCAGACTCACACACAGTGCAAGGCCACAGCTTGAACTCTGAAATACTAACGTAGGCCGGAATGTAGAGCCATGCAGAAATACATTGTTTTCCCTCTCACTGAGGCATTGAAGCTGTGCAGAAGCTGCGCTTAATCAGTAGCCCAAATGCTGGTTTGTCTTGCAAGCGCTGTTGCAAAAGGCAGCTAAACGTGAATTATATGCAGCTAGCGGTGCTCCTTCACGAGGAATGGTATTTCTGCCTCAAAACTATCTGACCCTTAGCTCATGAGTCGCAGCAAACAGATAACATTGTATGGAATGTTTCTCTGCTAAGAACAAGATATCCTTCCTGTGCCAGTGCTCTGTGTTCCTCATAAAAGTGTCTCTGCAGCCATTGCTACAATAACTAATGTTTTGACTGAATGAAGACATGTCATAACAGTCAATTACCGAACCCTAGCCTGTATAAAATGTATAAGGGTGGGACGAATAGGACTAATAAATGATGATGTTTTATGTATATATATGACTGCTTGAGCGCTGTTCACTCTCTCTCGCATCTCACGGTGTCTGGGAACACACGTGGTGAGATGTTAAGACCCAGTCGGCCGACTGAGATACTTTGAATAAAACCAGACTTGTTTGGAAATGGAATCTCATGACTGACATGTCATTGGGTATATGGTTATTGAGCCATATTTCCTTGTATGGTCTAACAAAGATGACGAACGAATAGGGACCCTCCCTGTGATGCTCCATCGCATACGCTGAAGGCAGTGGTGAGTTTGAGGACAAAGCTGTTGGACCGGGATCGGAAGGTGTTCGGGGCGCCGCTGCAGAAGTGATTGGAGACTCCTCCACAGATCTGTACACAGACGATCCCTGATCGAAGAACAGTGGCCAGAGAGCATCGAGGCAAGGATCCTGGAAGCGAGGCAAATTGAGCCAGACACGTGGTCATGACGATTCTTGGTTGCGCCTGTATACAGGCGAATTGCGTCCTGAGAGACAAATTTATTGATCAGGTGAGTCGTGCCCAGATTCTTAAACATCCTGATATTGGTCGAGAGTTGCACTTGCAAGTACAAATGCCCAGGGTAAGGAAAGGGTAAACGTTAACCATGCCTGGGAAATTGTCTTCCAGTTTAGTGAGTATTTTTCACTGCGGTAGACAATCTTTGGAAACTGTCCAGGCCGTGCCACCCGAGGGGTTGCCGGCACATTAAATATGGAATAGAGGTAATAGTGTTTAATGCGGTTTGGCATAGGCAGACTGGATGTGTATCAGACCTTCAGTGGCCGAAATATTGGAAGCTTTGAACTAGCACGTATAGAACATTTAGAATCAGTTTTGTTACGGAAAAAGGCCACACCTGCAGCATTCGACGTTATAAGAGACTGGAGGAAGGAAGAAAATATGTGCTTGAAAAGTAGAGAAAAACACGCACATAGACATAAATCAAATACAGAGAAAGAGCATGATCAGCAGAAGCATACAGAAGCCATTAGGAACATGGATAGGGCCGTCCAATTAGATGTACAGAAAATATATCCTTCTCAAGATTTGCATACATCAGACAAACTGATAAATAGGATACTAAATGAGCAAAGAAATGAACATTCAAGCACTGACCCAGTTGCACCGCCTCCTTATATATCCCCTCCTGTTGCTATTAGCCTGATCCCATCTGCACCTCCACTAGCTGTCCCATCTGCACCTATGACATCATTTCCTCCACCTCCTTCAGAGCATGAGTTATACGCTTTAGCTGGAAGTATTGTATCAATGGGGCCTGAAAGAGGAAGTACTAGACTGACTCGAAATACGATTAGCAAGGGACGAAAAGACAAACTGGAACAGTGGTCTGAGACGTATATTGATGATGGCGATGAAGTGGCTTTGCAAAGTTCCATATCTGATCATAGAGGCCTTGATGAACAGCAGGTTTTGTTCGAATGTATGGGAGATTATCTTGTTAAAATATGGAGTGATTTAACTAATACAGTGGTGCCGCAAGAGTTGAGTGATTTAATTGTCCTTTTCCAATTTGTTAGATAATGCAGCAAAAAAACGAGAACATGTAGGGCGAATATTTGTGTTTAAGCGAGAACTTGATTGGTTGCAAAAAGAGGTAATGAATAAAGGCGAACCACATATGTCCTATACTCAGAAACGGTTTCTTACACGGTTGAAGCCAGTCAGTGAAGACATGCGAATTTGTACGCGAGACGCGCTTAGATGGATTACAGATGCCGCCATTTCCCAGATAGAAGTGCATGATACGTTTAGTCAGTATACACCAGAAATACAGAGAAAGGTGTTACAGGTTATGGTGGAGTACTTGCAGGATGAATTTTTGAAGAAAAAGATGTGTTGTCCTGCTGATTTAATGACGATTTACAAAAAAGCATTTTCGCCTCACACCGGAATGACTGCTTTTTCTCTTGATTTGGCTTTGTTGCTTAATAGACGAATAGACCTAGAATCCCCTACTTTGCAATTGCCCATGAGGGAGGTGCCTCCCATGTGTCCGGAAAGAAGAGGTTGCTGCCGATGGAGCAACTCCAGCGCGAACGATAGAGGCCCATTATATTGCACAGTTTGTACATGTTCCCTTTTGTAGGCAAGAAGTGAATACGATAAAGCAGACTGTCCCTGACATTAGGAAAAATCTGGCAGAATTCTATAAGGAAATTGAATCTGTTTTAAATTTGTCTGTTTTTACACCGAGTGACATTGATTTATTGTTCCCTGTGATTCTTCCTGCAGACGTATGGAAGCAGATTAGAAGTAGAAATGATGTGCCAATGTTAGGCGATACATGGGAAACCTTGATTAGAGTCGATAGTGGGAGAAGGCTGGGGAGAAGCCTCCATGAGTAATTTTGACTTCACCTTTCTGGTTAGTAGAGAAATTGAAAACTTTAGTGCCTGAGAAGAGAATAATTTGGGATAAATTGACTGCTTGCCTACAAGGCAAATCAGATGGAGCGACAGATTATTTTAACCGATTTGACGAAGTATTTGCAGATTTTAGTGGTCAAGATCTAAGTACTGGACCTGGGAAGAGATTATTTGTTGATACATTTGTGTGAGGATTGTTCCCGAAAATCTCAGACATTAATAATGACGTCTGAAAGTGAATGACAAACAAAATCACAAAGTGAAGTATTACATATGGCCCGATATTATGAGAATCGAGTAAATTCAGAGAAGGATAAGGAAATAAGGGAAAAAGGAGATTTGAAAACCAGAGTATTGCTGCAACAGGTAGCAAACAATAATAGAGGTGGCAGGAACGCACTGTCTAGAGTCCAATTTGCATTATCATCAAATATGCAAGGGGTTCCAATAGGTATACATCAATGTGCCTATTGTAGACAAGAAGGCCATTGGTGAGCACAGTGCCTACATTTACAGAATAGAAATGGGACTATTTCGAGAAGACCATTTAGAGGTCATCAGGGATAGCAGGTTTTAATAGAAATACAATGAAGCAACCATTTCAGGATAATTAGGTTAATCAAAATCAACAACGCAACACCATGAATGGTGGCAATGTTTTTGATAATCCTTCCGATGCATATTACTCTGGAGACTTTATATCTGATGATGTACTGTTCCACTGGGACAGCCCGAAACAGGGGTTGGAACCAGTGCCTATTCCCATTGACCAGAAAGGACCCTACGTAGAAATGAAGGTTGGGAATAGGGAACACATTTTTTTAGTGGACCAGGTGCACAAAATTGTTTGATCGATCATCAGCGGGTTCCAAACATACCACTGTCAGGGCATAAGAATGCCTCAGTAGGGTTCTCAGGTATGCCATTAATTAGTCCAGTTTCACAAACAGTGCCAATTACACTAGGTCCATTTACTGAATCTTGCCCATTTCTTTTCACAACAAATTGCGGTGAAAATTTGTTGGGATTAAATCTATTGAAGAAATTGAATGCAGCAATTTATTGTTCTCCGGATGAAGTATACTTGACGATTTTGCCACAAAAACTCCTGTATCACAATTTTTATCCATTCCATTGCCGACCGATTCGAGTGGAGTGCCGGCTTCTATACGGGCAGTGAACGATAATGATGTTGGATGTTAACATTCATACTGACAGCCAGTATGCTTTTGGGGTTGTCCACAATTTTGGCCGATTATGGGCTGAAAGGGGCTTCCTGACGTTATATGGAACTAAGATTCCAAATAGCTTCCCAAGCAATTAGCAATAATGACATGCAACGCGCATAAGAAAATAACGTATAATGTAGGAAAGGGAAATGCATTTGAAGACCGAATTGCAAAACAAACTGCCATTGATTTGCACACAAAAATGTATGTTGAAACAGCAGAGAAAGTGTCCTACATCACTCCAGATGATATAAAACAATGGTCAGAGGGTCCAGCAGAATTAGATCCCAAGGGTAGTTGGGTGGAAAAAGATTATAATAGATGGATGTTCCCAAATGCATATGTTATGGCAATGGTTACCATGGCTCATAGTTCAACACATTTATGTGTGAAAAAAGATGTCCTAGCACCTCAATTCTGTATGGTACAATACCAACATTAAGAAAACTGCAGAGAGATTGGTTCAGAATTGCATGAGTTGTTTACAACATAACATTGGGAAAGGAACAGTGACACCAATAGGAAGTTTTGGTCCCCCTCAATGCCCTTTGAGGTCATCCATTTTGACTTCGTAGAAATGGAAAGATGCCAGAACTATAAATATGTCCTCATAGTGGTCTTTGTATTTAGCAAATGGGTGGAGGCCTATCCCATGAAAGATTATTCAGCCATGTCAACAGCGAAATCCATGTTAAAAGAATATTTTCCACAATTCGGGCTACCCCGTGTCATATGGTCAGACAATAGCCCGCATTTTATAGCAGCCGTGATATTACACATTTGTGCAGGCCTCCAAATCGATAAGGGATTCTATTCACCCAGACACCCGATGTGTGCAGATTTGGTAGAACGCCATATTTTGAAAAACAAACTAGCAAAAATATGCGCGGAAAGCAATCTGAAATGGCCCGATTGGCACACAAGCAATCTGAAATAGCACACTAGCTTTACTGTGCATGCGCACATCTGTGCAGGCAAAGACTGGCCTCTCCCCATATGAAATAATCATGGGGAGACCAGCGAATGTATGGAACGTGCCATGTCCAAAGAGATTGAATACCCATTGCTCATTGATTATTGTAAAGAGTTGACTCAAACGTGTGTTTGATTCATCAGCAGGTGCAGGAGGCTCTTCTTGTCAGATATACAGGCCCAGGACATTGTCTGCAACCAGGAGACCGGACGCTTATTAAACATTTTGAAAGAAAATCTTTGCTTTCACCGCGATGGAAAGGACTCTATCAGGTGTTACTGGCCACACAGACTGCAGTCTGAGTGAATGGTCGAAAGCAACACACGAAAAGAATCCCGTTTCCTTTGCCACATAAGAAAGAGATTGATAGTTCTTACGTCGAAAGTAAGACAGCTGTGATTTATCACAAAGACATCGCCAAATTCCAGCCAGAAGTCCTTCCTGAGCCAGAGAAGGTGCCTGGGCAGATTGCAACAAAAATTGAAACATCAGTGTTACATTGTTCGACTGCTGCCTCATCATCACGAATGGAGTCACCAATTGGCACTAATTTTGCATCTGCTGCAAACAACGACAGTGCATTGTTTATCGATCCTACTGTACCTGGAGCTGTGAGGTACAATATGCATTCACAAAATCGGAAGTAGTCAGCAGCTTTTGTTTCACCTTTGTTTTTAGCTCACGGACAGAGCTGGGAACGGATGCCTGGGGAAAGGAAGCACATGAGCTGTATCGGATGAGAGCTCTGACACGCGGTTTCCCGGTGCTACCATTGAACAAGCAGGGGCAAAAGGTACCAACACTATAACATTGAGATTGATACTTGCTCCTGCCTTTCTGGAGCTGTTGAGGTAAACACCAGCTTGCTGCCATCTTAAGCAGGCTGAACCAAACTTGTTTGAACTTTGCTGCCAATGTGTGTTGCCGTGGAGAACTTTTCCGACGGATGCTGAGAAACTTTCCTTGATCATGCCTGTATCGCTCCTGCTGCCACCTGCACTGATTCATCAACAACCAACCTGCTTCCTCATTGACCCCGACTGTGGGCAGTTCCACCCAAACAAGTCTGGTGTGTCGCTCCCAGCGATGTTTCCACCCATCCTCCAAAAATGTGGCGTGAGTAGTCGTAGTCACAGGTGCATGTTGGGAGGGGGTAGCAGTCAAATAGTAGTAGGGTGACTTGTGTTGGGGTGGGGGAGTGCGGGTAATGAGTGTTGGGGTAGTGGGTGTTGACGTAGTGGGTGCTGAGGTAATGGGTGTTGGGGTAATGGGTGTTGGGGAAATGGGGGTTAGGGAAATGGGGGTTGGGGAAATGGGGGTTGTGGTAATGGGTGCTGAGTAAATGGGTGTTGAGGAAATGGGTGTTGGGGTAATGGGTGCTGGGTTAGTGGGTGTGAGGGCATACAGGGGATGGTATTGGGGATGGGCTAGTGGCTTTGGGAGTGTTTGGGATGGGGGTAGTCGGTTCAGTTTTTTGGGATTGTGGTGCACGTGGAGTCATGGTAATTTGTACAAAATTCAAATACATTTGGTGTGAGTTGAAAAACACATGACTGGACATTGATTGGTTGCGTGTCAATTTAATCGTGTACACTGCCCAGTGCCCAGCGTGTCCCATTCCCAGTGCCTTGTGTTCCCCAGTCCATCAGATGTATTGGGCAATCAGATCTTGGCATGCCACCCGTCCTTCATTCACATTGAGGCCCGGTGAATTGCCGGCATCTTCCCCATCATCATCCTCATACTCAGGTGGCATCAGGTCCATGTCAGGGGGCAGGGGTATGTTTTTCTAGATGCACATGTTGTGTAGCATGGCACATGCTAACACAATCTTGCCCACCCTCTCCAGACCATAAATGAATGCATCAGCCAACTTGCTAAGGCAGCGAAACCTGACCTTCAATAAACCAAAAGCCTGCACAATTGTGACATGAGTGCGTGCATGTGCATGGTTGTAGTCCTCTTCATGCCTGTTGACTGTTTACCAGATGTGGATCAGGAGCCACAGCGCCAGGGGATACCCAGCATCACCTGCATGGGAGCAATAGGAAGTGTACATGTGGTTAATTCAGTTATTCTTTGTAATCACTGTCTGGTCACATGCAACTGAATACACATGACTGCATCCTGACATTTTCCTAATTCAAAGAACTAGGTAAGTGTTCTAAGGGAAAATACATTGTTGGAGGGAGGGGGTGGTTGGGTGCTGTTCACATCTCAGGGACATTCCTATCTGGTACAGCACTCTCACAAATGAAGTATAAAGGTCCACAATGTCCTCACATCTGGTGGTTGTATTGCCCAAGTTCACAGAGTATGCATGTACAGGTCATTATGACACATTTGTCTGATGTGCTATATGATACACAGTGGTTTGCATGTCATGCTTTCGACTAATTGATCTCACCATGTACATGTCCATCAACGCCTTGCCCTATGTAACTTAGACACATTCACATTGTTGGTATGGGCCGCAGGTGAAGTGTTACATTTCTGTGATGAGGCTGGATGGGTATTGGCATGGTGAACATGAGGCACTGCAGCTGAGTTCTGTACCACTCTATCATGTGGTAGTGGTGGTGACTGATTGATGATTGCAATAGATTCCATGCTTGGCCCATTGTACTTGGGGGTGTCCTTAAGGTGTCTGGACAGGTATACTGGTCTGTGATGTACCTGTGGGGTGGGTGCAGTGACTGAGATTTTGCTGTGTGTCAGTTGTATCTAGCTCTTGATTTCCTTTGCTGTGGTCATGTGTCACATTGTGTCTGGAGAGTGGTGCATTGTGGTACCTGTGGTTCATGTTTTCTGATGTTCCTGATGCATGTGCTGATGTGGGCACTGTATATGTTTGCTTGCATGTCCCACAATATGTTGATTTATCTAGGGTCACAGTTTCAAGCACAGAGGATGCTGTGTGTGGTCTCGCACCATGTGTGTAACGTGTCATTGTGCAAGTTGGGATGTGGAGGTATGTATGTCTGGTTTCTCATGTGACTTGTACCTCTATAGCCTGACGCAAACTGTGTGCAATACATTTCCAGGGGTGATTATGGATACATGCATGTGGTGTGCACTTGTGCTGTTCATGCATGCAATCCAGTGCTATGTTCATATGCCCCCCATGGCACAGCCAGCAGGCAGGTTGCCTATACTTGTAGTTCCCCCATCCACACCCCTCTTGGCCAAGTGTTTTTTCTCACCCAGCAGCCAGGTACGTTGTGCAGCATATCGTGCCAGGTAACAGGGTAGAGTGGAGTGGAGCAGCACCATGGCATCATGTGTGGAGCCAGGAAATCTTGCACAGCAATGCGTTCTGATTTTGCGTGCATTGCTCACCATCTGGACATTCAGGGAATGGTAAAGCTTCCTGTTGCAGTACACTACCTCCACGGCATGCCAGACTACCAGCTCTACATGGATGCAATCGATGGCACCAATGATGTTTGGCATGCATGCCAGTGCATGGAATGCTATTTTGGTTGCATTGACCTCTTCCATGGTCCGTGGTAGCTTGATGTGGTCCCTGGCGTGTTTCAGGAGTACATCTACCACCTGGTTCAGGACACGGGAGAAACAGGGTTGTGAGATTTCATGCAGCTGCCCCACTGTGTGCTGGTAGGTGCTTGTGGCAAGGAAGTGTAGCAAAGACACTTCCTTCACAAGAGGGGGAATGGCTGTCTGGATGTTGATGAGGCTCACCAGATCATCCTGGATGAGGTCCACTATTGTGGTGATGGTTTCCCTGTCCAGATGGTACAGGGTGTGGATCTGTGCAGGGGTTAGGTCAAATGGCCTGGCCCTTTGGGGAAGGAATGGTGGCTGCCTGAGGGGTACAACAGCCTGCACAAATGGTATGTGCTGGCCCAGTATCACCCTCCTTCTCCTTTGCCTCTGTGGCATTCTCTGGTTCACTGCTTGTTCAAGGAGTAGCAGTGCAGGCATGTCCCCCAGCCACAGTATTGCGACTTCGAATGGTAGCATTAAGGATTTGTGAGGGGTGTGGTGTGTGGGAGTGCTCCTTTTGTGCTGTGCTTGACTCCATTGGCTCCAGCTGTGCTGATTGTTTGCAACTGTGGCAGGTTTCTGCACAGAAGATTGCTATTAATGTCTGCTCCACGATGCCGGTGTTGATGGTATCAAGGTATCCATAATTACCAGCATCTCCATGCCGGTAATTGCATGTCTGTGCGACTCATAGGGCCTCATTACGAGGCTTGCGCTCCTGTAATGAAGGGTGCCGGTACAGGACCGGCACCATTCATTAAGGGATGCCTGATTACGAGGTCCCTTAGCGGGACCCGGAACAGACGTCTGGTAAAACCAGACGTCCTTTCTGGGTCCCGCGAGGGGACCAAGGAGCTAATAACGGGCCCGTTATTAACGGGCCCATTATTATCTCCATCCCCATTCCCATTGAGCCCTATGGGGGACTAATAGCACCATGGCTACCTCCAAACTCGGAATGACCCCCAATGCCACGAAAAATGTAGCCACCTCTCTGGAATTTCTGATAACTCTTCAAATAGAGTGTGTGAAATGCTGCAGCTGTTTGAAAAACTAGCTGTTGCTAGTAGCACCTTTCAATAGGTGGAGGTTGATTATACACAACCACAGCTCACAGCTACAGTAAAAATATAAGACCACTTATAAGTCAAAAAAGACTGCAGCCAGGTATGGGCAACACCATCTCGTCCAATTTCTAACACGCATCATCCACATCCTTCCAGGTCACTAGCACCAGATAATTCATCATAATTCATGTTTGCAATGTTTGTGACCTAACATTAAAAAAGCCACATCTTCATGTTTTCTAACTCAATGGGCCTCATCAAGAGGTGGGCGGAATGGGTTTAACAGCGCCGGTAATGGTGCTGGTGCCGGTCAACTCATTCCGTCCTATTACGAGGTTGCCTTGCGGGACCCACTCAGAACGTCTAGTCAGACCAGTCGTCCTTTGCAGGTCCCGCAAGCGGACCAGTGAGCTAATAACGGGCACGTTATTAACGGGCCCATTATTAGCTCCCTCCCCATTCCCATTGAGCCCTATGGGGGCTCAATTGGGGATTGGGATGGGTTTTTTGAATGAGGAATACCGGGTCCTCCAAGGTTGGAATGACCCGGTGATTTCTCATTCAAGGAACCCGGACCCGAGTTTGTAGGCAGCCATGGCCCTAATAGCACCATGGCTACCTCCAAACTCGTAATGAGGCCCAATGTGATTTTTACTGTCCATAATTTCTCTTAAATTTTCAATATCCTTTTTAATTAATTGTATGTCTTTTCCAACATTAATAGTGATTTTAATTGTTTTAATGAATCCAGGATTAGTTTTGTGAGCAGTTGTTCTAGTGCTTCTTCGTCATACAACAATAACCTCTTCACCAATTTGAAAATATTTCAAATATTTTGAAACAATTGAATATATAATACACTTTAAAAATAATTGTGTTGGTTGTATAAACAATTTATAGTAGACAGACATTCTATATTTGTTTGGTGACTAATAGGTCTTCCTTAAAATATTATTGTTGGTCACATTTCACATATACATAAGAGTGATGTGTAGTTTTAGGAGATTGTGCTTGGGGTACATTTATTCTTGGATTTCATATTTCAAACATGTGGCCTATTTTTGAAAGAGAGGATTTTTATTGTTCAGAACACTCAGATGGTCATTCCGAGTGAGGCGTTAAGGGGTTAACGACACTGGTAAAGGTGCCGGAGCGTCAACCCCTTACCGCCTCATTACGAGTCTGCTCGCGGGAACCCACCAAGGACGCCTGGTTTTACCAGACGCCCTTAGCGGGTCCTGCGAGCAGACCAGGTGCTAACAACGGGCCCATTATTAACGGGCCCATTGTTAGCACTCTCCCCATTCCCATTGAGCCTTATGGGGGCTCGAATGGTAATGGGGATGTACCGGGTCGGGGTTCCTTGAATGAGGAATTACCGGAACCTTCCAAGGTTGGAATGACCCGGTAATTCCTCATTCAAGGAACCTGGACCCGGTACCCAGTAAGGGGGTAGCCATGCCACTATTAGCAGCATGATTACCTCCTACCGTGTAATGACCCCCTTAGACTTTACCAGACAGAAAAAAACTGGAACATGTAAAGTAGACACTATTTTAAGAATCAACTGTTCATTAAGTATTGGTGGCATCACACTGGGGGAATCACATATTGACGTGCAACCAATTTCCATACAGATAACTCATGAGCCCCAAGCATTTTATTTTTTGTAGTACTCATGCAATTCCCAATACGCATCATCTACATCATTTCAGGAAACTTACACCACATAATTAATCATAATTTATGTTCCCACTCTTTAAAACAGTACACTAGATGGGCCACTCTTCACATACATGAAAAACTATAAAGCTAAGAAACATATTGTTTGTAACACATAACGATGGGGGTCATTCTGAGTTGGCCGGTAAGGGATACCAGGCACCGGTAAGGAGACTGGTGCCGGTAATCCCCTACCGCCCAATTCCGAGGTCCCTTAGCGGGAACCGTAAAGGAAGTGTGGTCATGACCACACGTCCTTTACGGTTCCCGCTAAAGGACGAGGGCGCTAATAATGGGCCTGCTATTCGCGGGCCCATTATTAACGCCTTCCCCATTCCCATTGAGCCCTACGGGGGCTCAAATGGGAAAGGGGAATGGTTGGTTGAATGGGGACTTACTGGGGTCTCCAGGGTCGGAATGACCCGGTAAGTCCCCATTCAACCAGACCGGACCCGGACCCGGTATGGGAGGCAGCGATGGTGCTAATAGCACCATAGCTACCGCCCAACTCGGAATGACCCCTGTTGTTAACCAGGGATGGAACTCATCATTCAATTGCCTATGCCATAAGGCTCCACCATGACCGCACCATACCAAACAACCCATATTATTCACTGCACTTGCCTTGCGTCCTAGTTCACTGTCCACTATACCATAATAGTGCAATCAATGGCCACTCCTCATGGCTTGCAACCATGGTAAGTCTCCAAAGTCATGGAGCATAGGCATCAGCCATGCCACATTCCCCAATAAGCACATCAGAGTACAGAGTTGTGTTTGCCAAGGGTCAGGCCCACTACCCAGACACCAAATGTACATAACTAGTTGTTCTACTTACAGTCTAAATTTTGGAAAAATAAAACACAACACATATTTCCAAAACATGCCTGCAGGACCTTGCTAATGCTCATCGCACAAGTTTGTTGTATTCTAGTCCACCAATTCAGGCTGTAACCACAAGCTAAATATGTTTTCCCATTCAAACCTACCGCTTCAGTCATGCTGCATGCTACAATAAGCAAATCACAGTACACATTTCTCCTTGCTAACACCCACGCCCATTGCCCGGTCAGCAGAGTTTTATCACTGTGTGTGTACTTACTATTTATACTTTAAAAAAAAACACAGGACATATTTGCAAAACTATGCTTTCCAGTGCTTGCTGAACCTCCTCGTACATATTTGCTGCAATCCCATCCAGCACTTCAACCTATACCCACGAACACAAGTTTTTCCATTTCAAACCTATCCCAATTTCAGAAAAACTTTACCACATAACTGGTCCCTGCTGCACATGGCTACTTTAACCCCATTCCTTGTCGCCTCGTGGTCATGCCCATTATCCAGATTGTCCGGGTCATGACTTTATGCCATGACCCGGACAATCTGGCCACTGCCCATGGCCACATTCTATACCTCAATCACCACAGATATATCACTGTTTGGTACATACAGTATGACACTAGTCAAAAAATAATCATGCTTTCAGGTCCTTGCCAATGCTCCTTACACGACTTTGGTGGTCATCCGTCCATGTTTTATTTTTTCAAAACTGTAAAAATGTACGTACATACAATAGTCATATGACTCAGCCCCACTTCAAAAATTCGATTTAAACTTGTAGAAACATTCAAGGTTGGAACTATAATCTCTCTGAAAACCTTTGTCCACATTCGTCAAACAGCAAAAAAGTTATAAACCATCTAAAAATGTTGAAACCCCTCTAATTTTGCCCGCTCTTCACAACATCCCACCAAACTTTGCAAACACATGTATATATAGATCTAAAATCGTTTTGCAAACTTTCCTGGAGATTTGACAAATATCACCACATGTATTCAATATTTTGGGATCCCCTTCTAATTGTGTTCCCTCTTGACAAAACAGCACCACACTTTGCACAACTTTTCAGAATCAGGTCTAGAATGGAATTCCTGAATTGCTTGCAGTTTCATTGAGTGGCACCAAAGTTGTAAGCCATCCAAAAATTGCTTTTCACCAACCTTGAAATACACAAATAAGCATAGATGCTCTTAAACAGATGTTCATGGTCATCACAGGACTGTCCGGGACTCTGTGCCCAGTAAACTGCCATTGATAGCTGCCAGTAATTCTGTAGAAAATAACAGTACAGCGACGGGAACATTAAAACAAAAACAGTGTTTCCTATTTAAAACTGTTGCACATGTAAATTCAAAAAAACCGATCCCAACGTTTTACAACCTCTAAATTATATACAAAAATAGCGTTGCCTGACACAAACTGCGTTTTACATGATAGGAGTTTGCATAGCAATAAGCCCAAAGCCAAAGGGGCATTACTGTGTCTGATACTTCCCCCAAACTTTATTGGAGTCCTCACATTAGTCAGAACCTTTAACTATGGGCACACTAAATATCATACCACACCAGAAAAAAAAAAATCTTTTTAAAACAAACACATTTTTATATTACCCCACAAATCACTTTAACACACACCATACGTGATAAAAAAAAGCATTGTAAATAACATCACATTTCTTCTGCTCTGTGATAAACCTTTTATTTTGAAAACAAGAAGCATAATTCATGATTGTATATCAGGCATCTCATTAATTCAATTTCTTACCTAATAAACAACTTCCAATAATTGGTCCCACCCATTTCCTACATATACAGCAGCAGCACTTTATTTTTAACAAACACAGTAAAAAAACCACATAGCCCTATTATGAACACATTATCAAATCAAACTTTCAACACAAAAATCACCAACAACTGATTAATGCCAATTATATTTTATCACACTTAACATCAACTGCACAGTGTGAGTTCTGCAGTGACAATGAGAAAAGTAGACACAAAGGGGAGTTTCATACTTTCCAAAATCAAAACCACAAAAAGAGGACTATATTATAAGAAAACGAATAAAATGGTTGACATGTTCACTCCAACCTTTCACAATTAAGTACACATTAACAACTTTAAGCATACCCAATTAGAAAACCAAAACACATACAAACCATGCTCAGCATCAACCGTAGTCGCAGATATTAAACACAGCCACACGCCACAGATATTAAACACGGCTACACATCACTTGTAGCCACCGGTCTGCAAACCCCAATCAAACTAAATTGTCGTTGAAATTTCAAATGAAATAAGTGAACAACCAAGTACATGAAATAACATACATAAATACAAATCTGTACTGTATAATTCAAATAAAAGTATGATTGTTGCACAGAACATTTATATTTACAGACACGGCTATTTAAAAATACCCGCGCCTCCAGCCACAACAAATGAAACAAAGAGGAGTATCGACATGCCTATGCACTTGCTTTTTCATAAACGTGGCTATACAAGAGACGCTCTTAGACGTCTGATGATAGATGCAACTATCCGCAAAAACTTTGAATTCAAAATTGTATCCCCAAAATATAACATGCCACCCCACTAAAATTTCGAAAAGCCGTGACTACGACATGTCCACAAAGACACAATGTCTCACTTGCTCTATTATAGCTGTGGCTGCAATGGGGGAGACTAGCAATGCTGTGCGCTGGGTGGTTGTTCGATAGCAGCAAATACTAACAATAGCACCATCCACCAATTACAAAGTACAATACACAAAGATCATCCATACGCTACTCATTCAAACTACTAGAAAATCATAATAGGAATCATATCCCTGGTAACAGACAAATATTGCAAATATCATGGCTGCTTTCAAAACTGTATGGCTGACTGGAAACAGTTGGCTGTTGGTTTGACATTTTTTCAAAATTGTTAAGTCTGACAAATACAGGGCACCCAAAAGTCATACTAATTTAGTGTGGAGGGAATGATCTGGGGAATGTACGAGGGGTGTCCCTTACTGTAATGATGACACAATACATGGTAACACACCATCTTTATCTTTTCCAATCTCAGTCAGAGGCAAAAATGGAGATCGACTACCATATTTAATGGTACAATTGAAAAATCCCAGAGAAATGTTAATGAAGAAGTTTCAGCATTCATGACAGACTACAATCAATTATAGATTGCAAACAACAACATAAACTTCTACATGGCCAATTTCTATAGGCATTACGGAGTACAACTAACCAATTAGGGAAATGCAGTGTTCCTTTCCAACAGCGAAACAGTACACCTGATGTATTAAAGTTCTACACTCAGTGTACCACGAAACAGACCTTTTAAGGACTACTCATCATATATAAATACACAAACACAACTAATAATAACAAAAACATGTTTTATTATACCTGCAGCTACAGTTGATTGACTTTTGCTGTAGCCGTGGCTACAAAAAGTCAGTTAAAAGTGAGACTGACTTCAAGTTTTATGCTACAATCCAACTTAAATGATCAATATAGAACAACACTACTTGTGCACTAATGTAAAGAAACTGAAAAATAAGAATCATGAAAAAAATACATAACAGTAAACTAGATAGGCAAACATTGCACACCCACACAACATAATATCATAAGCGAGAATACACAACCTAAAAATCATTGTGTGGCGCATCTGAAACTAGACTACATTTGCTCCTTTTAATATTAATTTTGTCAAACTATGTTCTTCTATCTTTCTCCAAAGTCTCACATGCTGAAAAGTCTGAAAACACGCATCCAAAATAAAAAAGACTCTCTAATACCTACCTGTTCAGTGATTCCCCCCCCACGTCACTGTACCTAGACAAAGTACTTTAAAACAAATATAAAACACTGACACCCCAAATTATATAGCCACGTATACCGAACTACACATACCCTCGGCTATCTGTAGTCCCCTGTAGCCCCAGATATAGCTGCGAATATTGGCAAAACGGCCGGCAAACAATTCTTTCCTGCCCCCACCCTCTGCACCTCACCATGTGCCCCCCCTCATCTGTGCCAGCTCTGCCCACTCCCCATTTGGCGTCCTCACCTCCCCTGCCCTCTCCCTTTCACCACAGAACACACGCTGCTTGTGTGATGCAGTTTGCTTTAAGATGAAGGCTACTCGCAGGTAAATTAGCGGGTTTATAGCCGAGGCTCTGGAAAGCTTTCTGTTGCAAACTCAGTCCCTGGACCCCCTCCAACTTCCAAATTTCACTCAGTGCTTTCTAACCATCCCCCCAGCTCTACGTTGAAGGCATTGCAATTTTATTTTACCGGCAAATAGCTTTTTAGTGCATTTCATTTTCCTATAACCTCGGCTACAGCAGTGATTATCTCCCGCATAGAGAGAAAAACAAGATGAGTATTGCTTCATTTCTGAAAACCATGATCCTGCAATGCACCATGGTAGATATAACTATCATTTTTGCGTAAGGAGGCACCCCTTTTCCGGCAAATGTTAAAATAACCACAGCACGGAATAACCCCAAACCACGCATGGCATGCAAGTAAATGCTTCGTGCCCAAGTTGTTTTGGACCTGGTCCAAATCCGTCCACCTGTTTGGGTTGCATGCTTTTTCAAAAATTGACCTTTTCTGTCCAAGGGGAAATGAATGGGAAGTAGGCCGCACTTTTGGATAAACATTTTTTTGGGACGCTTAATAACTTTTAGATTTTTTAACAAAACTTTACGAAACTCTGCTGTCTCGGGGTGGAGAAGACTTTTAATCACTTTCAAAATGTCTGCCGAATCCGTTACTCGAATCAAATGTTATTAACAATAAAATGTTGAGGGGTTCAAAGAGGACCAACACAGAGCAAGCCTTCGTGCCATCCCTGGCCCAGCATCCATCACCCCCGCGAAATAGTGCAACAACACCTCACAAACCCTGTCCACACCTCAGACAAATTATGTGCCCTCACACGCAAGGCCAGGCTGTACCCCAGCCAAAATCGCGCAACAACACTTCACAATCCACGACCGCAACCCAGAAAATTGCCTGCCCTCCCATGCAAGGCCAGGCCGTACCCCAGTGAAATCTCGCGACACTGCGCAAACCCCGGCTGCACCCCAGACAAGTTGCGTGACCTCCCATGCAAGGCCAGGCCATACTGCAGCCTTAATCGCGTGACAACACCTGGCAATCCCCGGCCGCATCTCAGACAAATCACCTGCCCTCCAACTCAAGCCCAGGCCGTACCCCAGCAAAATCACACACACCCTCGTAAATGTAAGCTACACCAGTTACAAACACCTAAGCCCCCCTACACCATTGGCACCCACCCTTTCCACATACCCCCCACTGCAAATGAACCACTGTAGTACACACATCACCACCAGGCACGTCACCTGTGAAAACCCCTGCAGGTAGCCCACTCATGATGGAACACCAACAACATACACCCTCACCTGTGACACCCCCTGCAGGCAGACCCCCCCAGAAGGGACAGCCCCCACCAGCACTCATCACCTCTGACACCCCCTGCAGGCAGCCCACTCATGGAGGGACACCACCCCCAGACCCCGTCACCTGTGACACCCCCTACAGGCAGCCCACTCATGAAGGGACCCCCTCACCAGCACCCATCACCTGCGACACAACCTGCGGGCAGCCCACTCATGAAGGGACTCCCCCCACCAGCACCCATCACCTGTGTCACCCCCTAAAGGCAGCCCACGCATGAAGCAACATCACCCACAGGCCCCAACACCAGTGACACTGCCTACAGGCAGCTCAGGCTCCATCACCTGTGACACCCCTTGCAGGCTGCCCACTCATGAAGAAACATCCCCACCAGCACCCATCACCTGTCACAGCCCCTGCAGGCAGCACATTCATGAAGGGACACCACCCCCACACCCGTCACATGTGACCCCCCTTGCAGGCAGCCTTCACATAAAGGGACAGCCCCCCCAGTCTCCCTAACCTGTGACACCCCTGCAGGAAACCCCCTCCAGAATGGACACCACCTGCAGGAAGCCCCCTCCAGAATGGACACCGCCCCCAGGTCCGTCACCTATGACACCACCTGCAGGCAGCCCACACATGAAGGGACACCCCCCACCAGCACCCATCACCTGTGACACCACCTGCAGTCAGCCCACTCATGAAGGGAGTCTCTTGCTCCAACTTTGTGGTTCTAATCCACACCCTCTGTGACTCATTCAGAACAATACTGCAAGGATTATGCTAGCCTATAGACCAGGGAAGATATTTTTCTGCCACTGATTTTCCTCCACTGGCCTGGCTGAAAGGATCGATTCATAGAAAGTATGCATTGTACACAGGGCTTTGTGGGGCCTTTGTCCAACCTAGCTACAAATATTAATTCCTCAATACTGTCCCTCCAGAGCGATATCATCATCTTACTCCAATCTTCTTCAAGTGAGCCCGTTCCGGAAGAAGATTTTTTGAGGGAGATCTTTATCATCAGCAGGGGCCACCGTCTGGGATACCCTTCCTTCCCCCCTCTGTTTGGGAGCTCAGAGTTTCCTCTTCTATTTTTCCTTCTCTATCCCTCTTCTCTGCTAAGAGATGCCTCTGCTCTCTCACTCTCGCCATATTTTTTTCCTTGCAGCTTGATGACTGGCTGCTTAATGTACCTCAGGGTCTAACAGGCTCCTGCCACCCCCGACAATGTTTTGTGCACTTGGCTTCCGGGACTTGAACTAGCGCCATCATCACTGCACTTGGCAAATGACCCTAAAGAGTTGCATCTCTCTGCACTAACCCCTGCCTCCACTGACAGGACGCACTTGGGTCACTCCTGAACTTGTTCCCACCCTCCAAATACCACTCCCCTGTAAACATATGTGCACTTGCTCCTTCGGATTGCACCATGACTGTACAGCGTCAGTCTGTTCCACCATGTCCTCATTCCCTGCATGGTCGCACTTTAATGCACTTGATGAAACTGTGGCTTCATCGTCAAACATAATCACTGTTGCCACCATTGTTGAATGTATGACATGGACAGAGCCGGCCTGGAGTGACTATTATGGTATCAGTGATTATGAGTGTTCTTTTTTTTGGTTTTTTTTGTATCGGCTGAAATAAATCAACCTTTCAAATATCAAATACAAAAGATTTAAACATAATAAATACAAAACCATATACATATTATTTACATTTACATTACAATTACCTTACATTCCACGAAAACCACAAAGACTATCATGAAACAAAAAAATATATATATAATCATACAGTAATAGAATCCACACATACATATGAACATTTTTTTTCTTTCTATTTGTGTTTTTTTAATGTCACATAACCAATAGAAAAAAAATCACCAAAAATTAATTTAACACATAAGTAAACATGTTTTGCTTTTTGTTCCGTATTCAGTGTCAAGTTTGGTTTTCGGTAGACTCTAACTTCAGACATGTTAAGAAGTTGACAGTTGCAATTTGTAATGGTAAATCACAGGCACCCAAGATTAATGACCAACACAAACCCTGGTCGGTAAGGCACAAGTATTTACAGTGCCTTAAATAGGGTAATTCACGTAAGGGTCGTAAAGTACAACATTCTGAAATTTTATGTTCTAAAGTTTCACAAGCGTCTCTCAGTGAACAAAAGCGGCAAAAGTTGTCATTTGAGCCTATTTGTTTCCGCTTGGCTTGTACATCCCTGGTATTCCATAAGTTAAAGTGTAATCTTAGGATACCGTTATGTATTCTAAGAGAGGTGCACCAGATCAAGTAGGACGGCAGGGTTCCTAGTTTTTTATGTGGGAAACGGGATGTCTCTATATTATGATATAAAAGACACAGAGGTCTGGTGGTTATCCAGTCAAGCTCAAACAATTTTAATTTAGCTTTATCAGGATTCTATATAAGTAGGTCTAAAGACACATCTGCCGCATTTAGTATGTGATATTCCCTTGTGAGGCATTGCTTAATAAATGGTTGAGTGGTGGTAAATAGGTAATTTGTCAGAGTTTTCAACAGAACATTTAGAGTGGTTGAAATCAAGCATTTCCTAAAGAATGCACACAGACGCCACTGATATATTGCATGTATGGAGATCAAACCCAGTTCATACCTTATCCAGGCGGCAGGTACGCAGTTCGGTAGGTGTAATATACGCCGCCAATATTTTGCCTCCCATTTATCAAACAGAAAGACTGCATTGGAGTTTAGTGTTTCAAGGCCATACAAAAGAGCCGGAATTGTTTTCATATTCCATAGCAGAGCGGGCTTTATGGAAAATTTACCAAATTTGAACATTATAATTCTGTCTTGTGATATTGATGATGTAAGTTTTGCTTCTAATTGTGCTATGTGGGCTTTTGCATGGTACTGGCCCTCAAACACTACCAAGATAGGTATACTGGGGAACCATTTGTATGGGAGATTGATCGTATGACCAGACATATGATAGTGGACCTTGGTGTTTAGGTGAATAGGCAACAATGTGAGTTTTACTTATGTTGATTTTCAACTCATTATCTCGAGTATATATGTAAAACGCTTCCAATAGGCGCTGCAGACCTAGTTGAGTTTTTGAAATGAGAACTAGGTCATCTGCAAACATAAGGGTTTGAATAGGTTGATTGTTAAGCTTTGGAGAATCTGACATTACATTTTTCAAAGCAGATCTGGCATCATGAATGAAATAATTAAATATTGCTGAGGCTAGAAGACAGCCTTGCTTTAAACCCCCGAAAAGTACCAATCTGCTCGGATAATAAACCGTCTAGAGTTATCCGAACTCTGATGGAAGTTTGCGAGTGCAATGACTGTATTACATCGTACAATGTCACCAGCCAGTTACCTCTTCGACGTTTAGTAAGCAAAAGGACCCGGCTCACCGAGTCGAAGGCGGCATGGAGATCCACAAAAGCAAAAAAAAACTTGTTGTTTAAACATATGACATTGTGATTTAACTCAGTTAAGGGCAAACAGATTTGTGGTGGTTCCCATGCAGGTAACAAAACCTGTTTGATGCGGGTCTTGTAGCTGAGATTGTAGAGTCCAGGCATTAAATTTGCAAAGAATCAATTTGGCAAATATTTTTCCTGGCGCATCCAATAAGGCGATCGGCCGATAATTGGTGGGAACACTGCGATCCCCCTTTTTGAAAATTGGAACGATTATGGAAGTTTTCCAGGATGGGGGATAGCACGAGAGATCAATATTTCCTCAAAGATGGAATGGAGGATATTCGCCCATTCATCTGGAAGGCTTTGAACATAAAGTTCGAAAGCCCATCTGGACCCATCACCTTAGAGGAACTTGCCTGCATGATGATAGCACAAATTATTTCTATAGAAATCTGAAGCTGCCACGAAGAAACCGAGGTAGGTGAGTATTCAATTTTTGAAAACACAGAATCAGCATATAATGAAGAAAAGTGGGAAATCCAAGCTAATTCCTGGATGCCATTAATGTGTGCGTTGCCTTGCAGATGACAGCTACGGTCATTCAGTAATTGCCACATAGTGGTCGAATTTGTATTAGACATGGCATTTTGTATAATCTCACTATGCTGTTGGAATTGAGCTGCCTTCCCACTGTTTAACCAATTTTTATAGCAACATTTAGCTGTTTTCAAGTGCTGCCACCGTAATGGATCCTGGGATGCTGCTATTTTTTTCTTAAGATTTTTGAAATCTGCTTTAATATGATGACTCGCTCCATTGAAAGTGTGTGGGTGTCGTATTTGGTTAAACCGAGGGATTGTTATGGTCTTCCTGAATGGTTTTAACAATTCGTTGGTTTATTTCTAATTGTCGCCGAGTTCCAGATGCAGTGTACAATCAACATTTTGTGATCACTGGGTGGCTGTTCACAGATGTCCAGTTTGATTACATTCTTGAATAGACAAGCACTCATATAAATATAATCAATAGTACTTCTGCTAGACCCACGCTGCCATGTATGTTGAGGCAGTATATCTCCTTCGATAGCACCGTTAAGCATACAAAAGTTGCCGTCTTGCATAAGGTTGTTCCATCTCTGAACATCCTGCGTGTTGCCAGTGGTCTTCCAACAGTCCAAGTTAAGATCACCTGCAATGATAGCTTCTGAAATTGTGATGTTTGACGCTATTATATCTAAGATACCAGATAGGCCGTCATAAAAGATGTCATCAGACATGACGGTAGTGTTCCTATGTATATATTAACAAATGCTATCATCTGTGTGTGACTAACAATTTGCACTAGTTTTATTTGAGCCCCAACGGAAGACCACGGTTTAACATGCAGGCCACTAGCAATGTGCACTGCCACAAGGAGCCCTGAAGACGGTCTACCCCCACTTGGCAGTGCAGGAATCAAGGCAATCTCATACCCATCCCACTATGGGCAATCGATAAGCCAAGTTTCCTGTAGAGCTATCACTTAGCAGAGATTGGTCAGTTTATCAATGGACGATTGTAAATGAGAGTTGCCCCTCGCATTCCAACTTGCGATTTTAAAACGGGCAGGACATATTGATGGTTAATAATTTTGGGTGGGGCCACTCTGATCAACTACATTTTTTTGATTTTCTCCATAATAGATGTTTGGTTTCACATGGACATTTTGGGTTTTAGGTCGGGCACTTGCTGGGTCCTCAGCTAGAAGGAAGCCCATATCGAACAATTGCATCCTACACCTCCAAATGGAATCCCGCACGACTCCAGAAGGGAGCCATAATCTCACAATTGAGCGTGTCAAATCCGAGATAAATTCTATTTGATCAATGTCCTCTGTTGATACATTACAAAGCTTGGGGACATCTCCAAAGATGTTCAACACACTCTGACGATTCAAATCATAGGTAGGAAAATTACCATCTCGGCATTTTAGGATAAAGGTATGGAAATGTGCCCTACATGGATGTAGGTGGTGTGAAACTGGTTGCAAGTTAGGATTTGGTAGTTTCCATATCAGTTTTGAATTGTCAGTGCTTGCATTGCAATGACCACCACACATTTCCTCCTGTATATGCTGTTCTTCGTGAGAGGACATTTGTGGGCTTTGACCACTCGCAGTCGCCATCGCTACAGGAAAGGTGTTTTGCATCCTGGCTAAGTTAGTAGCTAAATATTCATCTACCTTCTGCTTGAAATTCTCAAACACCTGTTGTGTTGCCAAGACATCTGCTGTAGGTACATGCACTTTAGGAAAAGAAACATTAGCATGTGATATGATAGGCAGTCCAGAGGGTTCACAAATTTGTTCACTTAAAGATTTAGTTGGCAAGGTTGGTGAATCATGAGCCGTGGGTACTGACGATACTTCAATAGACTTAATCTGCGTTGAGCCGAATAAATCAGTATTATGTTTCTTTAGAACCACGAGTTGTTTGCCAACCTCATTGTTACAGGCTATTGACAGTACAAGTTGTGAGAGAGGATACAAAAGACCACCCCGACCATCTTTGTTACTTGGTCCCATTGTAACAGGCGGCCCCAAAGGTAAGATCGGAAGCGCTATAGGTACTGATGTTACAATAGGTGCTGTTCCAATTGTCACGGGTACATTTTTTTGTGGAGCAGATGTTTTGCTCAAGGCTTTAAAAAAGGAATTAAGTGTTATTTTGGTATGTTTGACATTTACCATGTTTTTCGTCTTTTTTTTTAACAAAGAGAGCGATTATTTTTAGCAACTTTGTGATTTCTCGCTCTCAGTGCCTCTAGATGACTTAAACCTTGGCCTACTGGCCATTCCGGTGCAGACACTGTCTTTACCTGTTTTTCCCCAGTGGCACATTTATGAGGTAGATAAGCAGTATGGGCAGGCTCTGCCTCCTCACTCGGGCCATAATACTAGAATGTATTATGCCAGAGATTAGAAGCAGAGCACAGGCCTCAACCTCCCACTCCTGGTGGAGAATATGCATCTGTTCACTACTCCTGGCCTGATTATGGTCACTACCATCAACATTAGAACCGACACATTCCATTGCATTCTTCACTACATATGAATCACTATGCGCTAGCATACACTTGGACTGTGTAGTTGAAAAATATGTCGATAGCCACTTTGTTAAATCATCGAATAGTTTCGACTGATGTGAGACCTTTGTATCAAGTGACTTAAATAGTTTACACAGACTCATAATGGTAGTGTTAATAGCAATGAGGGCAGGTTGAATCATGGTTGAGTGGTGTAGAAATAAATCAGCTGGAACTGTTTTGATTGCTCTTGGTGTAGGAAGGGCAAAGGATTGTAACATAGAATTATGCATGTGTACTTGTGAGTCTACTTGAGTAGAATTTGCCTCTCCAACATAAAGCACCTCATCATAACAATTTGTATCTGACCATAATACTGGAGATTCACAATGGCTTGCATGAATGGACAAGCAAGTCTGATCATTACCCAAAGGAGGAAACTTTATGGGTGAGGTAACAATGTGGGAATAAGAGTGTCTGACCCACCAGATTTATTATGATCAACTAGATGAGATGTTGGCATGGTGGAAATAGAGACAATTGAGTCATTCATATGATTATCAAAAGTAAATTTTGGTTTTGAAATAAAAGACGCTCGCATAGGTGTAGTCGAAGTAGCAGAGTAACATTTCTGCTGAATAACTTCTGAGTCACCTTGATTTGATGGTGTCCTAACTGATGTTAAATGAGAAATGTTCGGCGGCATGCTTGTTGTTAGTTTGTATGCCATACTAGGCTCACCTCCCATAGTCAAAAATCAGATCAAGGTCCTAGTCCAACCCACAGTGGCTCTGTAGCCTTGGTCACCTCTAATTGTTTGCCATGTAACCTTCTTCAGAATATAGATAAAATATCTGTCAGTCAGTTGCATGCTCAATCAGCGAGTTCTACAGTGTTTTGTAACCAGTAGGAGATCTGCCGGAGCAAATCCACCTTTTTAGGTTGCCAGGGCACGCTGATTAGCTTGACTGCACTAGCCCCGCAGTCACAGTCAAGCCAGTTGGTTTAGACGGAAATCACGGACATAAACGGTTGATTTGTGACAATGTCTGAGTATGGATAGGCACGACTGCTCAAAGGGCCTTGCCCCGCAGTCACAGTCGCGCAAATCACCAATTAAATCCACTGCTGCCCTTTTTGTTTTAATGCAGTTGGTCACTAAATGCAAAATAGATTTGGCAAAGTGATTAGAAGGAGGTGATCTGGTCTGGTGAAGTAACGCTCACCTTTTATTTCGGTCCGGATTACCGCAGTAGCTGATTCAAGCTCCTCTGCGGACCCGCAGCCCAGCACACCAGCGCACGACCTCCAACTCCAACTCATGCAGCTCCCCCCACTGGGGTTGGTGTGGGATGAGATAAGAAGTGACCTTGCAAGTCGCCCGAAATGCGTGTCGCACATTTCACCTTCACAGCACCACCAGAGCCAAACAGCAGCCTAACAGCTCTGCTTTCACAAACTCACCACCCTTGACACCGCAGACGGGCTTCACGCTGCGAGGGCTGGGTGTCCCGCTTTTCACTTCCTGGTTTGTACGGGAGCGTGGCTTCGCTTTGCTCTCTGAGAGCGTTAAAGGAGCAGGCAGCTGTGTAGATCAGCTGTGTAGATCAGCGTGTAACAAGATGACTTTCCCCGATCCCAGATTTCAGTTCAAATTGCAGAACAATTTGGTAAGCAGTATACGCTATCAGTGTCACAGTGTTACTCGAAGTCCAGAGTGCAGAGCGTATAAACAATAAACCTCGAACAGGAGCCAGAGCCACAGCAGACTAACAGCTCTGCTTTCGCAAACTCGCCGCCCTTGACACCGCAGCCGGGCTTCACACCGCGAGGGCTGGGTGTCCCTTTTTTCACTTCATGGTTTGTCCGGGGACGTGGCTTCGCTTTGCTTTGCTCTCCAAGAGCGTTAAAGGAGCAGGCAGCTGTGTAGATCAGCTGTGTAGATCAGTGTGTAACAAGATGACTTTCCCCGATCCCAGATTTCAGTTCAAAGTGCAGAACAATTTGGTTAGCAGTATACGCTATCAGTGTCACAGTGTTACTCGAAGTCCATAGTGCAGAGCGTATAAACAATAAACCTCGAACAGGATCCAGAGCCACAGCAGCGTAACAGCTCTGCTTTCACAAACTTGCCGCCCTTGACACCGCAGCCGGGCTTCACGAGTGTTCTTTTTCCCAACTTATTCTATCCATTCTAGAGCACTATGAGACACTTGTGCATGACGCACCATACCATGGCACAGTATAATGATCATTTTACATGACATATGGGATGGGTTGAGTGACACACAGGTGATTTAATCAAAGGTTTGGTATGTTGGTAGTGGTGTGATTGTGTTACTTGTGGTGGTCAAAGTGGAATGACTTTTAAGTTGTAAGGGATGCACACAACTTTGCACATCCAGGGGAACATGCTCAGGGTTGTTTGGTGGGCACAGTTGATTGGCCCATTGTCATAATTGAATGGAGAATGGAATGTGGCAGGGTTGTGTGTACTTCACAGGGGTTGGAGTTTAGGTGAAAAAAAGTAGCCACAAGCTGGGTACGGGCAGCCTCTGCACATGCCCTTTGCCCAGCCATATGCAAGCAGCATGCCTGTGGGTGTGGATGCGGGGGCACCATGTCCACCGGTATGCCACGTTGTGTTGCAACATTGTGCAAGATACATGCTGCCACAATTATCCTGCACACTACTCGTGGTGCTGTAATGAAGGTCCCAACCTATATATCTATATATATATATATATATATATATATATATATATATATATATATATATATATATACATATATATATTGAATCAACAGCTGAATGAAGTGGAGCCCCCCCCCTTAAACCTAACCAGAGAAATTCAAAGGGACTCATGTGGTGTTGCAATTATGCGAAAATGTTTTTTTTATAATGTTGCAATATACTAACATTCAAAAGGCATTGGCCCTCATTCCGAGTTAGGACTACACCATGGAGTAAATAGCTCCATGGTTGGCAACCATGGAGCTATTTACTCCATGGAATACCGGCATGGTGAATGGAGTAATTACCGGTCCATTCCAAGGTTGGATGGACCGGTAATTCCCCATTCACCATAGCCCTTCCCCATCCCCATTTCTGCCCCCATAGGGCTCAATGGGAATGGGGAAGGAGGTAATTACAGCACCTTAAATTACGGTGCCGTAATTTACTCCAAGGTCACTTTGCGGGTCCCGTAATTTACTCCTGCTAAAAGCAGGAGGTAAAGAGGGACCTGCAAAGGGAACTCAGAATACGGAGGTAAGGGATTACCGCCATCGGTGACCTTACAGGCGCCGGTAATCCCTTACCTCCAACCTCGGAATGAGGCCCATTGTGTTTATAATGTCGGAAATGGCATTACCATGATGTAGTAAGGTGGCAAAGCACAGAATGGACAATGAGATATTCTATACACAGACAGAAAATCATTCTGGCTAAAATGCCTTTAATGGAAATACATGTAACCAAAATGTGGCTTGAACAAGAAGAAACTGATGAGTGCTCAAAGTGTGTAATGATGAGATCATTTTAAAGTTGAGACGTTCGAGGACACCCTGCTTTCAGAAACTTGACTAATGGACAAAAACCTAGACTTTTAATGAGGCTGTGTCTGAAGCCTTATCTGAAAGAGTCCTGCTGCATCAACTATAAATTGAATAGAACACCAGAGGACAAGTCAGACATGCATGCTAGAGCATATTTCATTCTGAACGGTTAGACCAATTAAATTGAATTGTCCAATGAGCTAATGTTTAACAAGGTAGTTGCTGGGAGAGGTGGGGGCATTTTGCTCTCTCCCATTTTGCTATAAATGAGCTCTGTGTAATGCTGGGAGGGGGTTCTTTCGAGGCAGCAAACTTGACCACAGCAGATAGGGCTGCGCTGTGTCAGCTATGATGAAATAAACCCTTATGAACTTAACAGTCTCTGTGCTGATCCATTTCAGTGGTCCTTATTGAATTGTGTTGGAGTATTTGAATCCTGCACCCCAACCTCCTCGAGGTGCAGCTACTTTGTCTTAAGGTATTCGAGGGCGAGCTCTGATTCTATGGGCCCGACAGAGGTCACTCGGTCCTCGTTTACATTTGGTAGCGAGGAGGATGGTTCTTGACCATGAACTATTAATTAAAATAAGACACCTAATGGCCGTTGACACAAAGTAACTCTGGGTCTTCGGCAATATCACGAGTCCTTTGCCATTTCAGGCTTAGTAGACTGTGAAGCTCCCCATAGACAATGACTGCAGCTGGGGCCTGAAGGGACCCGGCACATCCCAGCGAACCAGACGAAAAACCTGAAGAAGGCAGTGATCGCAAAGGGACGGCGGGAGAACAGAAGGTGAGTGAAAACTTCCGTAGCCGATAAAGAGAGACAGGGACACGAAGAAAAAGAATAATGGCAGTCAAGATTTGGGAACAAACCAAATACGTTAACTGCATTTAAAAATTAATAACAAGAGTAAAATATTAATTAGGGACATGCATGCAGGTGGTCGGGGTTTGTGTCTGACTTTGTTACATGTCATGCTATGTATGTGTCTAAATGTGTATGTTGTGGCTGTTCATGTGGCTCGCTTCGAGGCATAACTGTCTGTGTGTGCAGTTAAAACATTGGAACTAGTATAAAAATGATATTTTAAACTGAATAAAAAATTGGCGTCAAGCCAAGGTTTTGAAATTGCAAAAAATTGCATTACAATAAGTGGTGATTTAAAGCACACAAATTTGTGGTGACTGCAGCACAAAAAGAGTAAGAAAACCTGTTAAAAGTACTAAAATGCTGGTACATTGTAAGCAAACACATTGGGCCTCATTACGAGTAGCCAGTAAAACCGGGTTCATTACCGGCATGCCGGTAAGAGCGGATCCGTGCTCGTATGAACCCGCTAATAGCGGGTGATTACGAGTGCGCGAGCACGCTCAAACACCCATGCCGGTAATGGCAATACCAGCATGCCGCTAAAGGCCCTCCAACCCCCCGATAGCAGCATCACGGGACCCGCCGATACCAGCACCGCCTCGGAGCAACCCCTAAATACCGGCCCGGTAATACCACCATGCTAATATCGGATTTGCAAAACCGGACCCGGAAATAACTTCATCGCGCAGGAACGGGAAATGGGCTGGCGACCATCTTTAAAAACACATCCGTTGCCATCCTCCCGAACCACCAGTCTTTTCGTGTCGTGCTGTGTTGGAAAACCCTGAGGATGTCAAAGGCCACCCGGAAGACGACCCCCCGGCAGCGGAAACAGCGTTTCTCTGATGCAGAGCTCAATATGCTTGCGGACACTCTGGCTGCACATGCAGACATAATGAAAGGCAATGACATGAAGCGTGAAGCCCAGATGAGGAGAAAGGAAATCTGGCAAGAGGAAGGTGTCGGCCGTGGGGACCACCCCACGTACTGTGCGTGACTGCCGCAAGAGGTGGGACGACCTCCGCTTGAGGGTGAGAAACATTCTGTCAAGCAACAGGAGGGCGGCCATGGCGACAGGTGGGGGTCCATACTCACCTGCTAAGATGATGCCCTGGGAGGAGACTGCCAGCACATTTATTGATCCTGAGTCAATAGAGGGATTTGGAGAGATGGAGATGGGTGCAGCATCATCCCCAGAAAGAGGTGAGTTACCCTGCACTTCCCTGTAGGGGAAACCATGACTTAGCACAAGTGACGTGGAAGTGAGACTAGGCAATGCAATGCATGTCCCTACACCCACATCAGCATATGCAAGTCAAGATTGCAGCCCAAACCCTGCCACACAGAAATGCATGCTGAGTGCCAATCCCATAACCAACACACAGGCAACATGCCGGGACCGTGCCCATGTAACCCAACACACAAACCCTATATCAACGGCATGCCACCTGCCATGCATTGATTGTCAATATGCCCCCTCAGAACACCAAGTTCCACACACCTGTAATACATGGATGCATGAATGTATGAATATTCAACAGCACTATAGTATGTCGCTGGGTTGTGACACCATCACTGATGACCTGCATCTCTTCTAACCCCCAGGCACCGATGAGGAAGATGCCAGTCAGGATCCAAGCGCAAGGGCATCTGCATCACACCATAGGACAAGGGCCACCGCCGCCACCACCCTCCAGCCAGATAAACAGGCCAGACCCACAGGCAGTGTGCCTGGCTGGGTGGAAAGCCAGCAAACAACATCTGCTGCCAGTGTAGCCCACACACATCAGGACCAGCAGCACACACCCACAACAGATGGAGGGGTGTCCCTTCCTGCCCCACCAACCACTGCAGACATTCTGGATGTGGATGCCAATGTGGCCCCCGAGGGTGTCACAGTTGTGTCTACTACACCCACCCCAAGCCCACTGCCCACTCCCCCACCCCATATCGAGGCCTACAGCAGTGACGATTCCTGCCTCCATGACTCCGACCTCAGGGATTTGGACGTGTGCCCCTTCGAGGAGGACAGCACCTAGGATGTAGGCCCCATCTATGCACCATCCACCACTCCAGCTACCACCACTCCAGCTCCTACCACTCCAGCTCCCACAACCCCTTGGAGGAACACCTGTCGAGGGTGGAGGCACAACAGGAGTCAATGCTCGACCTCCTGCGGCAGTATATTGCTGATGGGGAGGACACTAGGAGGGCCATAGCTAGTGCCATTGCAGGGACCACAACTGCCATTAGGGAGACCACAGGGGCCATTGCTGCGAACACTGCTGCCATGAATGCGTCGGCTGTCCTCATGAGGGACTGTCTGGGGGCAGTCACCCAAGTTCTAACTTCCATCCTGCTCCATATGCAGCAGCCACGCCTTGGAGCAGGCGTGGAACCTGCCTTGGATACATCCACTGCTACAACACCTGCATCCTCTGTGCCCACAAGCCCTGTGCAGATGACCCGGAGGAGTTCACAGCACTCCGAGATGCCGCCACCGGACAACAAAAAGGCCAGGAAGTAGAGTGCCCAGACAATGGGAGTAGGACACATGGATGTGGGTGAAGGGAACCATTTCTTGGAGCACATTTGGGGACATTTGGGTTTTGTAGGGTGGGTTGGGGAGTTCACTGGGGGTTTTGGGGGTTTGTAGGGGTGGGTTGGGGAGTTCACTGGGGGGAGTGTGCACATTTTTCCCTGTTTGTAAAAATACATCTGTTGTGTGCCAAAAAAATCAATGCCTGGACATTGCTCATTTTGTGCATATCCATTTAATGTGTGATGGTGTTCAGTGGCCAACTCCCAACAATCCAAGTGTGCATGTCCACATGAAGCCAGTGTGTCACTGACATACGTCTATCATAGTCCCTGTGGTTCAGAAGTATTCGTGAATTAGTGCTTGGTGTACAGCATGGCCATCCCGTGCATCACATACTGGCAGGGGGGCTACTTCACCTCCTTCTCCATCCTCATCATCCTCACGCGGCGCATGCATGTCAATATCAGGTAGCAGTGGTACATTTCTCCGGATGCACATGTTGTGCAGCATGACACAGGCCATGGTGATCTTTGCCACCTTCTCAGGCCTATATAGGAGTGCCCCACCAGACCTGTTTAGGCAGCAGAAACGTTCCTTCAACAGGCCAAAGGTCTGCTCAATCACAACACGGGTGCGGGTGTGCACACAATTGTACTCCTCTTCATGGCTGTTCTGCGGGTTCCGCACAGGGGAAAGTAGCCACGGCCTCAAGGGATATCCATCACCTGCAAGCAAATACAAAGAGGTGTGTGTCACTGTGAGCTGCTACCTTCAGGAAGCACAGTCATGGCGGCAGCTATTTGGTGTGGACATGCACATGTCCCTGTACGTCTGAAAAATTGTCACCTAGATGCATTCTATACTGTTATGAGGGGTGGTAGTCTGGATGGTATTCAATAGATGATGCAGGGTGTAATCATGCATGCTGAGGCGGATGTACTGTGGTAGTACGACAATGTTTGGCCTCCCATTCAAGCAGTTCATTCTACACTATACATGGTCACACTAGCCACATTGGCACAGTTGCAGTCCTGTACAGTTATGCATTGCTTGCCATCACCATGGTGGCCTGCTTGTGCATCTTACTTGTTGTCATCGATATGCATTATTTGTTTAATTTGTGCCAGTGATGTGTCATGTTCCGTTTGGGAGGTTCAGGTCTGGAGTGTTTAGCTCTGCATGCATTCTCCAATCACTGACAATTGCCACCCAGGTGGAGTATGCATCCCCCCTTTCCCAACCTGGTGGAATATGCATCCCCCCTTTCCCAACCAGGTGGAGTATGCACCACCCCTTTCCCAACCAAGTGGAGTATGAATCCCCCCTTTCCCAACCAGGTGGAGTATGCATACTCCCTCCCTTTCCCAACCAGGTGGAGTATGCATCCCCCACTTTCCCAACCAGGTGGAGTATGCATCTCCCCTTTCCCAACCAGGTGGAGTATGCATCCCTACACATCAGTACCCCAAAGCACTGCCATGGGCCAGTTGTGCAACTCACCAAGCAGCCAGGCATGTGGTCCAGCATGTCGCTCCATGTGACGGGGTAGCGTGGAGTTGCGCAGTACCATGGTATCATGTGTTGATCCGGGAAATCGGGCACAGCAATGTGTGAGTCACATAAAATTTGCACATTGATGGAGTGGTATTGCTTGCCTCTATGGCATGGGGGACTACCAATTCCACATGGGTGCAGTCGAGGGCACCAACACAATTGGGCATGCCTGCCAGTGTATGGAAGCCTACTTTGGTGTCGGCTATCTCCTGTGCAGTCGGTGGTATGTGGGTGCTTGCATGCTTCAGGAGGGCATCCAGCACTTGGTTCAACATGCATGAAAATAGTGGCTGTGAAATGCCATGCAGCTGGCCCACTGTGTGTTCATAGGTGCCTGTGGCCAGGAAGTGGAGCACAGACACTACCTTTAGTAGCGGGGGCATGGCAGTGCGTATTTTTATGAGGCTGGCAATATCGTTGTGTATCATGTCCACTATGGTGGTGATGGTGTCCGGGTCCAACCGGTACAGGGTGTGGATCTGATAGGGGTTAGGTTGAATGGGCTGGGTCTGGTGTGAGGGATTGGTGGCTGCCTACGAGGCACTGCTGGCTGCGCTGGTGGTAATTGCTGGGCCAGTCTCACCCTCCTTCTACTCCTGCGTCTTCTCTGTGCTGCCTGTTGTTGCTGCTGTAGTTGTTGTTGTAGTTGGTGTTGTTGCTGTAGTTGTAGCAGTATTGGCATGTACTCCAGCGCCATGATTGCAGCAGCTAGTGGTAGCATTTTGATGTTGGAAGGGGTGTGGTGTGTGGGTTTGCTCATTTTATACTGGCCCAGCCTCCAATGACTCCACCTGTGGGGATTGTGTGCACCTGTGGCAGTTGGCTTCTTTCCTGATTGCTGTTTGCGGATGGTCTGCGATGCCTGTATGGCCGGCATCGTGCAGCCCGTGATTACCGGCTTCGCAATGCCGGTATTTGCATGTCCGCGTGGGTTGGGATGTCCTCCTATTACCGGCAGGCCGGTATTTGCTCCCAGAAGGGGCGCGTGTACGCGCCCATGCCGCTATTAGAGACACCGTTATTTAGGGTGCCGCTAATAGTGGGTTGCCGGGTCAGAATACACCGGTGCAGTAAGCGATTCCGGTATTCCTTTACCGGCATTGTTTTTCGCTTACCGCCAACCTCGTAATGAGGCCCATTGTGTTTCAACCCAGCAGCTATGGAGTTAAAGATGTATTTCCTTATAGCAGGCAAGATAACCGATAAATTGTGCTAAGAACAAGGGATTTTCACATTGAAATGGCTGAGTTGTAGTGATTTAGGGAAGTGCTGTTCTCGTGCGTTAAGAGAAATAAAAACGTGCTTGCTTTATGGTCCACGAAAATGAGCAGTGATTTGTCAAGGAAGGAATGTGCAAAGACAGTTTGAGATAAAACACTGCCCGGCAAATGACCCTGCCTTGCAAAGTTGTATGGAAAAAGAGACAGGCTAACAGCCGATGTAATTTGAGGTTATTTCAGTGCTCTATAGAATGTTTGAGTGCATGTGTTTTATACGTTGCAGTTAATTTCTAAAACATAGTGCATTGCATATAGAATGAATGTGTCTCACAACAGAGCAGCCCCAGCAATTGTAGGAAAAGGGCTTGATTGCATATTAATGCGTCCGGCCTGTTGGGGAAAGCACTGCAAGATTCTTTCATTTTAGTACTGGTGAGCAGACATCCCAGTTCTTAGGAGCGGATGACTAAAAGCTAGGCCCCATTGTGGAGTTTCAAGGAAAGGCATACATTATTCGGGTGACCTGGACGGTCTGGGGAACTAACAAGAATGATTCATTCCGATAAGGATGAATGAGCACGGACGAAAATACATCTTTTGTGCGCTGCCAATGAGGTTAACAAGAAATGCATTATTACTGTTAGCCTGTGCACGCCTCATCCGGGTTATGAGAGGCATCTGTGTGGCAACATTCAGTGTTGCCTAGAGGCCGTACTCTCAGTGAGACATCCTATGCGGCCGTGCAGCACTTAAGACAAGTATTTAAAATGTATAAAAGATTAAATGAGATGACCAGAATCACACAGCGTTTAAGGGGTGAAGCTGGGATTTGTACCAATATTGCAATTCCAAGCAGCTGAGCACTTTCTCTACCAGATCTTAACACAAACTAAAACAATCTAATGTTAGAAAATGACTTGCAAAGTATGCAACCAGCATTTCTAAACCTGACAATTTTCAAAACAAAAATGTTGCAGAAGGGGGTTACACAATGTGGGAATGATGTTAGCATCAGTTCTCCATTATCAAAGGGATTTCCCGCATGCAAGTAGGTAATACCTAGCAGAAAACAGCACAGTAATGCAAGGGATCCTATATCTTTTGACCAGGATCACTGTACCGTCTTCTGGCATAGCAAGGATACAAGCATGAACACCTTTGCTGCACAGTATTGAATTTGCATACTTGATTGCCGCTGGGACGGATATTCTATGCACATGTTTTAAGGGATTGCTTAGGTTTTAAGAATGCCCTGCTGAGCCAGCTAATTTTAACCCCTATCTCGTGCAGGAACAGTGCTGCTAATCGTGTCGCTTGTGCTGCAAACCCAAGTAATTGTGCAGATGTATTTGTGAACTTCAGATTTAAAAATGGTTCAGCCAGCCTCACTGGGATGTGCCTTTCTGATCCTTCACATGAACACATATCCCTACACTAAGTGCTTAACACACTGAGACAACTTCTGAACCCCTGTGGATGAATATGGATTTCAACTTTGGCTATTGCACACGATCAGCAACATTCCCACAAGGGGAAAGTAACGCTACAAAGATCGTGTTACCCAAACTATGTATTCCACAATGAAAACGAAAGGCAGTGCATGTTTTAATTGATCAAGGCAGAATGTACTTGTCAAAACCGACAGGCAATGGGTTTGAAGCCTCAGCAGCATGCAATCAAATTTTCCTGGCATTAGCTATTTTAGCCCAATGTAAACTGGAATCTTGTTTTAGACCAGACAGCATTGTGAAGGCTCTGGGCAGCCACCCCATGAGCCCTCCAATAAAAACATCTCTGGGGTCTACTGTTGTGTAGCAAAGAATGAGTGATTCCTAATAGCATGGAGCATGCAGAAGCCTGTAGGCATTGTGGTGCTATTGAAAAGAAGGGGCTTGCAGAATTACAGTAAAAGGCATACACTAGGGGCTGCGTGATGAAGCATCGCCTCTGGTTATAAGACAAATAGATATGTATTATAGTTACTATGGATGAGCTGCATGTTAAGCGCACACTGGATAGAGTATATTAAGTAAACACAGCATAGTGGTTAATTTAGCAAAAGGGGGATAAGTACAGACACTGCTGGGAGAAATGATAGAGGTAGGTAACCAAAGCAGGGTTGACCATTTTGCGAGAAATAAGAAGGGATGGTTCTGCGCCAAATTCAATAGAAAAGCATTCCATGATTTGGGGACAAGACGGGGGAGCTTAGCTCAGTGGCATTAGCCCCTTGAATGGGGACAGCAGTGGGTAACAAAGAGTCCATGAGCAAGAGCACTGGGGAGAAGCGCAGGATTTAAGAAATGCTTGCTCCTCGCATTGCATGTCGGAAAAGCTTCTCACCTAGGCCCTGCAGCGACACGTGTGTATGTGTTTATTTATTGTTAATTGCTGTATGGAAACAGAATGCTAGAAGTAGTGGTGATTTGTAACACTAATGTTGCAGGGTGAGTACGCATATCTGAATTGTTAAATGAGGATTTTAATCTTCGCATGGGAAGGGGGAATTCAAAGCTGTGTATGACCATCCTGCACACCCAATGGGGGAACCAGCGATGACAATGAAACAGGTCTTAGCTCCATTTCTATTCCTTTATATGGTGGGGTGGCAAGCAGCCTAGTGCAGGTGTCCAATCTGGCCCTGGTCGAGCATCGCAGAAAATATTGGCTGGGTCATTGCGCCAGCAGCCTCAGTGGCACATATATGCAGGACTGCCAGCAACTTAGGCAAATGGAATATGGTAGTCAGTGTATGAATGTTGCTTTCTATAGCATGCGTGGCTCTGAAGGAGCCAGAGAATGGAGGTCATTGCCTAATTTAGCTGTCTCCTTGCTCTCAACCCCTTTCTGGGCTAGCAGAGATCCTGTAAAGGGCACAGTCTGTGTCTGTGCATAACTGTGAATGCCACCAGCCTCATACATGTCACTCAATGGGGTGCTGTTTGGACACGTGGCTTTCATACCCTTTGGTTGCAGACACCTTGGCTCAGATATTGCTTTGTATTTCTGAGATGTGGACTATTTTTTGTATTATTATTATTTGTTTGTATTATTTGTTAATGCCTTCACATTAGTCCAGTCCAGGTGTCAGTGAGCTGGGAAAAAAACATTGCAGACATTTCAGTGGATTCCAGGCTGTTTAGACTCATAATTAGACCAGGATTTGTGATGTCATATGTCTATGGGCTTGGACAGTAAATTGCACATCTTGGAAGCCATTTTTTCCAAAATGCCTTGTGGAGGGAGAAGCCACCGGCACACTGAGTGGTGTGAGGTGGCCTAGCTCACTCCCAAATTCCCGCCAAGACATGTACGCCCCACCAACTTCCAAGTCACCAGCCGCCACTGGGCTGAACTGACCCTAGCAGCAGCATCAGTTAAATGTACCAGCATTGTGTAAGACTTACATTTGTGACTTTAAAAGAATAGCCTTTCCTCCATGGTTGACCAGTGAGCAGCTCATCTGTCGCAAAGCCATGTGCATTCTTTCAAAGAATACCAAGATTTGCATATTGCGGCACTCTGCACTTTTAGAGCCTGTGAGGATTTTTGTGAGATGCCTGCAAGGATGGCGGTGTAGTAATACAATTTAACACTGATAATGACGAGAAATGAATGAGCAGGTGGTGTAAGTATGGCGGGGAAAGGAAAGGGCCGAAGGCATTAGCAATTGAGATAGTGAAAGGGAAGTAATGACACAGAGACGTCACTCCACCAGAATGAATGAGGTAGCGGAAGTGTCATCTCAATGACCCTTGATCTCTGTTGATACCACTATAGATAAAGTTTTAAACATTTTTAATTCTTAGGGTAGCAAAGGGGACCGCGGGGCAACAAGGGATATCTCCGGGGGTGCAGCCACGACCCCTGGCGACCCCCAAATGACGTCCCTGCATTGGCACGCTAAAGATAAAGTGCAACAAACAGAGTGTAGCATGTAACCTGGCATGGCATGAGTAAGGGTTATTTTCCGGCTACAAAAGTAGTGTTAGAATTAAAAGAGGTAGTGATAACTTTCATGAGATGAGGAGCGAGTGATTTTACATGGGGTTTTAAATCAACGTGCAGGCAGGAGCAGGCATTTGCCTGTAGCTGAATGGTCCATTGCCATTCGTACGTTCTATCATTTTTGAATAAGAATGTCCCCTGAAATTAAAGGAGGTTACTGGATCATCTGTGACCTGCTTTTGGGAAATTTTGGGGATAGCACACATGTAGTGAAGGTTTTTTGTTGGGTGCTCACGTAAGGATATCAATAGAAACAGAGTTAAGCCCGGAAAACATTGCTCCAATTGGAGGAGTGGGTTAAAGGTACCGCCCACAAGATATTATGCCGCGGCCACAAATTGAGCCTTAATCTAAAGCCATTTTACCACGCATGGCAAGTTACTTGCATGCCGCATATACAAACAAAAAGTTAGAAAAACGCTGTGCTGTTCTCGAATTGTAAAAATATAAGAGCAAGGAAAGGAGGAAGACCCTCCAGCAGCTTGGTTGAGAAAAAAAAAATATGCACTGAGGGGGGGGGGGTGAGGCACCTGCAGCAACGCCTACCCCACCTGAATTAGGAACCTGAGGGACTTTGCCCATTAAAGAGAGCTAAAAGCAGCCACAGGTTATAACAACCCCGCTTATGAGTCATCTTCATACAGTAGTAGCAAAAATCAAGGGAAGGTTAAGGACAAGAATCCCACATCCCTAGCCAAGGGACAAGGGGAGACACGATGATGTGTTAATGAGGGAAGGGATCAGGCACAGATAAGGGCATCTCTTTACAAGATAACATTTACAAGGGACAAATGGATGGGAGGACAAATCTCATTGAAACCCGATGGGAAAGAAAGTGAGGATGGGAGGCCTAAAGAGGAGTTAAGGGCCAGAAGGATAAGAAGGAAAGTTAGGCTAAGGCGAGAACAGCTTTATCGCGAAGAGCAAGAAAAGCAGCTCGATCGCAAACCAGAGAGCAGCCTATGAACGTGACAGAGAGAAACAGCAAAGGTTAAAAGAAAAGCAAAGGTGCAAGAAAGAAGGGATGAGGAAATTCAAAGGAAAAATGAATATAGAGATAAGAAAAAGGGAGAAGAGAAGGGTCAGAGAAGAGGCGAGGAAGTGCAAAAGGATTGGTCACAGAAATAAACAAAACATACATAAATAAATAAATAAATAAATAAATAAATAAATAAATAAATAAATAAATCAGGAAATACTGAAAGTGAGTGGTTATCTTGAATAAAAAATGAATAAAAGGATAAGGGATACACTCAAAAGCATAAAGAAAAAGAGCAAAAAGTGGAAAACAAATAGCACTTATGAGGTTTCCTGGCTAAAAGAAAAAAGGAGCATGGGCAATAATAACATCAGGAGACCATGAAGACCAAGAAAATGAGTATGACTGATACGTTGGGACAATTAAACGAAGGAAAACTTGCACAAACCATTTTAAAGTAAATATGGTGAAGTAAGCAAAACAACTTGTGAATGCCAGAAACAATTTTGATTTATTTTACAGACAAGCTATGGACCTCTTGCGTGGAAGCACAAGAAATCGTCTGCATGGCCTTAAATTAGGGAGAAAAGAGAAAAAGGTAAGTACTAGTTCACACCAAAAGGGTGTGAACACGCAATTGATCAACACTAAAGGTAAGAGGATCCAGGTGAGTAACAGGAAAATGTAGCAAGTGACGCAAGGTCTTTACAAGTTAGCTGTTTTTCCCAAGATAGGTATAATCAGGTGTGGAAAGAGTAGAGAAATCAATAAACAGCATGGCCATTCCAGACAACCACAGAAAACAGAAGTAAAATTGAAGGTGAGTAATTATTGTTATGTTCATAATGTCAAAAGGATTGTTATGATAGAGGTATGCAGCATTAGAATAGGTAAACATTAATGGTAACAATAAAGGTGGAGGCACGTAGTAAGAATTGGTGCCATAGTCTTAGAAGACAGGGGTAGGCTAGATCAAGTTAGACAGGGACGGTGTGCAGCAAAACGCCTCTGTTTTATCTCCCTAGGATGAACACAAAGCACAAGCATAGACCATGATCCAACTAACGAAGAAAAAAGAACAGGAAGAATGGCTGATAAGCTGAAGAAGTATGTGCAGCTAACCAGGAAGAATGTACTGCTAAAATGAAGAAGTATGTGCAGCTAACCTGGAAGAATACAGCTAAGATGAGCAAAGAACCCAGCCGAAACTAAGTATCCCCGTGTGGTGGTTGGGAATTAGTTGTTTATGTGCACCAACGAATAGGGGAGAGTGACCCAGAGAGTATTTTTTGATAGCAGAAAGGGAGGAAGGGGGTAATGTCGGGAAGAAAACCTGATCACTTGCAAATGCCCGAATTACTTTTGCCTTTATCTTGACTTTCTACATACAACAGGGATCCCCAAGGACGTTTCTGTCATCCACTACGGATGTGCCTATAAGACCAGGAAAAGAGAAGACGTCCTTATTTAATTGTTTTGTCTCCTTAGGGTTGCATGTGGCACCCGGAAGGGGAAAATGTGTCCCATGATGGACGTAATGCATTGAGTGGTATTGAAAAAAAAATCATTGTCTAAGCCAGCTGACACAGTGCTGGGAATGGGGGTATTTTAGTTATGGTGTAAAAATGATCCACAAAAGGGAAATGTTTAAAAGGAAATGTTGTGTAGCTTGTCTAGGAGGCAGGGGTGTCAAATAAGAGGGAATGTCTCAATTCTAGGGAATACGGTATAATAGCCAATGCGAAAAGAGGTTTTAAGGAAATGGGTTGGTAGGAAATGTGTTAGATAAGTAGAGACCCGTTTATTTTACAAAAGAAACTCATTCCGTTTTATATTACAGGTATACGTCGAGGGACCTGTATGCCTTGGAAAATTGACGTTGAACCACGTGAGGAGAGAGGGAGGCCGTAGAGGAACCCAGTGAAGGCCTGATGCTGAATTATGTCTGCAAAGAGACTCCGCCAACCCTGCATCCCCATGCTGAGCCGTCTCCTCGAACAATGAACCCATTTGAAAAAGAAACACTCTGGGAAAAAGTGAACTTCATGTGAAAAGGAAAACAATGGACTTCTGGTCTAAGCTTCAAAAGAACCTGAGAGACCGACTGTGAAAACAGCACAATGGAAAGGAAAAGGCAACAGGACACAGACAGTCCACTAACACCAAACTCATGACAACTACAGCAGAAGATACAGAAAAGGAAAGAGTATGGACAAGAGGAAAAGACGAAGTGAAATGATAATCATGGGCAGGAGAAGATGCTCAAGAAGAGATTGTACTTTGTTGGGGTGGGAGTTGCAGACAAGGTGTGACATACGAAGAGACAATGGGCTAATGGGTTACCTCAAAGCTTGAACAAACCTCTTGAGTCTCACAATGGCTGTGAATAGTCCAAGGCATACAGTTAGATGAAAGGCACACAGTTACAGGAAGAAGGGCTTACATGGAAGGAGATGGCACACACATGTTTGTTTTTAGTATGACAATACGTTAGTATATGCCAAATTATAAGATTGTGTTAAGAAATGTTTAGATAAATGTTAAGGTGAATGGAAATAGAATATGGTTTAAAGTTGTTGTTTTACAAACAACTGAACTTTCAAGATGGGGGAGTGTAATGAAGGTCCCAACCTATATATATATATATTGAATCAACAGCTGAATTAAGTGGAGCCCCCCTCCCCTAAACCTACCCAGAGAGATTCAAAGGGACTAATGTGGTGTTGCAATTATGCGAACATTGTTTTTTTACAAAGTTGCAATATACTATTATTCAAAAGGCATTGGGCCTCATTACGAGTCCGGCGTTAACCGAGGCGGTAAAACCACCTGGTTAACGCCGGACTCGTATTACCATTCCGCCTCCGTGATTCCCGGAATTACCGGGGCATCACAACCCCGGTTTTCCGGGAATCACGGAGGCGGAATGGTGTAAATCCCCATTCCCATTGAGTCCGATGGGACTCAATGGGAATCGGGATCATGGAAACACCGGCAGCATCTTGTAATGCTGCCGGTGTTTCCTCGTCCGCCTGCAGGCGGGCGGTGTTAAACCCGCCAGGTCAGACCTGGCGGGAACATCACCTCCCGCCGGCAGGGGTCGGGATCAGGTGGTCCGGAAACAACGGTGGCGGCGGGTTTACCGCCACCGTTATTTCCGGACCGCCACGGTCGTAATGAGGCCCATTGTGTTTATAAATTTGAAAATGGCATTACCATGATGAAATAAGGTGGCAAAGCACAGAATGGATAGTGAGATATTCTATACACAGACAGAAAATCATTCTGACTAAAATGCCTTTAATGGAAATACATGTAACTAAAATGTGGCTTGAACAAGAAGAAACTGAGGAGTGCTCAAAGTGTGTAATGATGAGATCATTTTAAAGTTCGAGGACACCATGCTTTCAGAAACTTAACTAATGGACAAAAACCTAGACTTTAAGGGGGTAATTCATAGAATTCGGCGCACAAGTGGCGCATGCGGCTGGCGCACAGTGTGCGCGTGCAAATCCCTGCGCCAGCCGCGTGCGCCAAAACCCATTTCCGCGCACAAGGTATTCATGGATTCCAGCCACCAAAAACAGCCGTGGCGCACAGTGGCGCAGCGACCTTGCAGCAGCGCCAGTTACGCCCCCAAGAACGCCTTCCGCGCAGGGAAAAGCCATCAAAATCCCCAATCCAGCGCAAAGGGCTGCGCTAACCCTATACCAGCACGGCAAGCGGGCTATGTGTATTTCAGGGGTTCGCGTGAAGTTTCTCACGCGATCAGGCCTGGGGGAGTGTGCTACGTGTATAACAGGGGTTCGCGTGAACTTTTTCACGCGATCGGGCCTGGGGGAGCGTGCTACGTGTATTTCAGGGGTTCGCGTGAACTTTTTCACGCGATCGGGCTTGGGGGAGCGGGCTACGTGTATTTCAGGGGTTCGTGTGAAGTTTCTCACGCGATCGGGCCTGGGGGAGCGGGCTACGTGCATTTCAGGGGTTCGCGTGAAGTTTCTCACGCGATCGGGCCTGGGGGAGCGGGCTATGTGCATTTCAGGGGTTCGCGTGAAGTTTCTCACGCGATCGGGCCTGGGGGAGCGGGCTACGTGTATTTCAGGGGTTCGGCCTGGGCACGTGTATTTCAGGGGTGCGCGGGAAGTTCCACACGCGATTGGCCTGGGCGCATGTATTTCAGGGGTGCGCGGGAAGTTCCACACGCCATTGGCCTGGGCGTGTGTATTCCAGGGGTGCGCGGGAAGTTCCACACGCGATTGGGCTGCGTGTGGGTATTAGGGGTGCGCGCAAAGTTGTACACGCGATTTGGCTGCGTGCGGGTATTAGGGGTGTGCGCGAAGTTTTACACGTGATTTGGCTGCGTGCGGGTATTACAGGGGTGCACGCACATTTTCACACGCGATTGGGCTGCGTGCGGGTATTAAAGGGGTGCACGCGAAGTTTTACACGCGATTGGGCTGCGTACGGGTATTACAGGGGTGCGCATGAAGTTTTACACGCGATTTCAGCAGGGTACGTGTATTTCAGGGGTACCGGGGAGTCCTACATGTGATTTGCCAGTGTGGGTCCTCCCAGGTGTTCCCTGTACACCCTCCATGGCCCCTGCAGGCAGCCCACACCACAGGGGACTACCCTGCATCCCTGGTCATGTCCCGCAGGCAGCCCACCCAACATGGGCATGCCCCCCAGCAAAGGCACATGTCTCCTTGCACCAATGATCACCAACTCATGTCCCCTTGCACCCCCACCCCCAGCATTGCGGGGCACCTGCCAGCAGGCCCCCACCCATGTCTCCCACCACCTCCACCCCCCCAGTCACCAGGGGCAGCCTCCACCAGGCCCCCACCCATGTCTCCCACCACCCCCACCCCCCAGCAGTGCAGGGGCAGCCTCCACCAGGCCCCCACCCATGTCTCCCACCACCCCCACCCCCCAGCAGTGCAGGGGCACCCACCACCAATCATGGCAGTAATGGGCAGCATACCCAGCACAAACACCCAGCCAAGGATTGCATCCACCCACATAGCAAATGCAATTACATGATACAACCCCAATGGCAAGTATGTAAATGAACACATGTCCGTCACACACACATACACAATGGGTGCAAGTGAATGTCAAAACCCATATCATGACATGCATGAAACCAATGAGAAAATACCACAAAAGAAAGTTATAAAAACATGTATTCTCGAAGAAAATGAAGTAAAATAATCAAACATACAACAATGGGGATAACAAAATAAATTGACCATGTCCGATAAGTAATGTAAAAATCCAAAAAACAAAGGAATCCAAAAACTAATGTTGTCCAAAGCAAAATCATGGTGAAAAAAATAAGGAAAAACCATTGCCTCATGGTGAACACAAATATGAATCAAAAAAATGTATTTCAAAAAATCCAACTATACACAAGAATATTCCAGGGTCCATGAGCCCAACACTATAAATGAAACCTACTACTACCTAATAAAAAAACTATATACAGAAAAGTGGCCATTGTCCGAGCGGTCCAAAAAAATCTCAAAAAATAAAGGAAACCTAACACTAACTAACTAAAGAACTATATACAATGGCAGCAGGCAAGTCCTGCGGCTCACTCTGTGATGTTGCCGGCCAGGGCATCATCGAACTCCATGTCGATGTCCTGGAGGCAGGACTCTGTCCTGGCCCCGAGGTCTTGCAGGGATAACCCCATGTTCACCTCAAACTCCCTGCGAGCTTCCTCGAGGCACTCAGCCCGCCTCAACGCCCGACGCATGGAGAACTCCGCCCTGACCATGGTGAGCCGCTCCTCTTCCGCCCGCTGCCGCTCCGCACCTATCCGCTGGACAAACTGCTCCCACACGGAAGACACTACCATCCCAGGGTTCTCCTGCCCTCCGGCCGATGCCTGCCCCTCTGATCTTGATGGCCCCGAGCCATGATGCCTCCCACGTCGAGCCTGCTGCTGCCTCCGACACCACTGCCTCTGCCACCACGACGGCATCCAGGATGATGGAAACCACCGACGCCGTCGTGCACGTGCCCTGCCCGATGATGCCGTCACATCCTCCATCTGCTGGAGTCCAGTTGCTGTGTTGTCCACCACTGCTGGACCTCTGACTCCCGACTGTGGCAGGGATGGGATCCCCACCGAGCTGGCTGCATTGGTCAGGGCAGGTCCACAGGGGGCCCTGGTGGCATCTGGGCCGGAAGACGGCAAGAACGACTGGCGTATAGTCTCCACAGAGGAGGAGAGGGCCGCCAGATTGGCCAACACATGCAGGAAACCCCCGAACATGGCCGATCCCAATTGGGCCACGTCGGCACGGTGCTCTTCGTGATGACGTGCGTGCTCCTCCTGGGAAGCATGCACGGCATCACGAATCACAGCCGTGCGCATCGCAACCCCAATCAGGACCTTCTCCACACGGCCAGGGGTCCCCTCGTCTGCAGGTGGAGGGGAGTCAGATGACACGGACATCCCCTCTACCTGCGGACGGGCCTGGGACGGGGCATCCCTGCTGGTTCAAGGTGTTGCACCCACAGGTTCAGGGACAGTGACATGCACAGGCCCCTCCACGGAGACCTGTGCTGCCTCCTGGCCCTTCCCCTGGACTGCACCACTTGCACCAGCGGGGATGCCCCCACCAGGCCCCATGTGCGCCTCAGTGGCGGCCTCCTCCTCCTCTGTGGAAACCACCAACCTGGATGGCTCCTCACCGTCTACCGCTGTAGCAGGCCCCTGTGGGGGCTCACCCACCCCTTCCGCTGCAGCCGTGGGGGCATCCCCGCCGCCTTGCTCCACAGCGCCGTCTCCGCCCTCTCCTTCATTAGCCGCTGCGTAGAGGGAGACATAGAACACAAGCATCAGGGTACTGTACAATGGTCCCCTAGACAGGAAGCAATAGCAGATGAGTGCCACTGTCAAAGTACACTTCCATCATGTCACACCACAACACATGTGTCAGTCCAGGCAAAACACACACAGTGACAGTCATGGTGCGTGCCATGGACATTTCAATGCATGTCCAATGGACTCTCGAATCATACAATGTAATGGGACTCACATGCATCATGGGTCATGCCTATCACATGCACACACTTCACCTCAGTCACATCCATCTGGCCCCGTACACCCCAATCACAGTGCATACAAGGATGACTAGGCTGCATCAGTGAATCTGTACATTGTCACAGACATGTGTCATGCATCCATGGCACTCACAAGTCACAGACACGCAGGTCAGGCACACAGACATGGATACCACATATGCATCTGGCATCAGCACCCATCCCTCGCCCCCACCCATGTCCAGGAACAGAGACTGCCATGCTCTCATGTGTGCAATCTGCACAGGGCTCCCCATGTCGCATTCAAACACATGCAACAACCGTGCGGTTCACACATTACAGGTCGCACATGCATTCCCATGATGTCCCTGCACACATACATGCGTACATGGCCTATGTCACACATGCAGGCAAGTATCAGACAACCAGCACACTGCAACATGCCCTGTCTCACACAGCAATGCTTGGCCACTTACCGCTCAACTCCAGACGGGTCTCCCTCTCAATGACCTGGGCGTGGAGCGCTGGGTGTGCGTGTTCCAGGACCCTCATCTGGATGGAACTCATGCGGCCACGGCCCCCCTCCACGAGGCGCCGGGCCTTCATGAGGGTCCTGGACCTCAAGTCTTCCCAGCGCTTCTTGGCCTTCTGGATGGTGCAGGTTGCCACCCCCTCCGCGTTGATGGCAACCACACAGTCGGCCCAGATCCTCTCCCGTCCTTCCTTGTTGGCGCGGGACAATCCGAAGAGGGCATCCTACTGCCCCAGGACTTGCTCCACCAGGACACCAACTTTGGTGGCACTGAAGCTGGTGCCCCTCTGCCCCTCTGGCCGGGGGTTGCCACTGGTGCCAGATGTTGATGTGCCCGACATGGCAACCCCAGGGGCAGGAGTGGGTGGGCAACTGGGTCCTGGGGCTGGGCTGTGGAGCGATGTCATCCGAGTCGGGAGTCTTCTGTTCCAGCAGGGGTGGACACAGCAACTGGACACCTGCAGATGGCTGATGTGCAGGCACCAAATGGCAGAGCACGGTGGCAGCAGGCAGGCAGGCAGGCAGGCAGCAGCAGATGGCACGTGGGAGGCTGCTCGGGGCACTGGGGGGCGTAATTCAGCCTTCTGGGCAAGAGCGTGGTCTTCCGTGTGTTTTCGCGTGGCCAGCTTGATACGGAGTGATTTGGAACGTGAAAAATCTGCACGTCAGCGTGTAATTCGAGGAAAGGCCCTTAGCGCGTAAGCGCGTCTGCACGCATACGCATTTTCATTGGACAGAAGGCCCCTCAAGTGCAAGCACCCCTGTGACGTGACGCGTACAGACGTGCATGCGCATTTCAGCGCGCGTGAAAAACTGCACGTCCGCGTGTAATACGAGGAAAGGGCCTATGCGCGAAAGTGATGTGACGCGCGCAGGTGTTTCCCTCATTGCACGTGATGACAGAACACACGTGGATTTCCACCAATCGCGTGTGAAAGTTCCCGGCCCCCTGGAACACGCGTACCCAGGCTAATCGCGTGTGGAACTTCCCGGGCACCCCGAAAAACACGTACCCAGGCCACTTGCGTGTACGCACACTCCCCTCCGATCACACGCGATGACAGACTGTATCCGAACACGGGAAACACGCGCACGGCAAAAGACGTGCACAGGCGTCAACGCGTCTGCCACACGAAGGCAGGCGGAAGCGTCCCCGCGCACAGCATAAAAGTGCGCGCAAGCAACAAACGCGTATATACAGCTACGATGAATGCCCCATTTGTCGCTGCACTGATCGTGGGACACCGCAGGAGGAGGAGAATAGCCAGGGCACGCATTTTCGCAACACAGACAAGCCTTTTTGGGATGCCTGACGACCAGGTCTATGGCAGGTATAGGTTTCCACCCCATATCATCCTAGACCTGGTCAGGGAGTGGGAAGATGACCTCACATCCCCCATCCTTTGCTCCCAAGCATTGAGGCCCTTGGAGAAGGTGCTCAATGTCCTGCATTTTTTGGCCACTGGGTCATTTCAGCGGACCACTGCCATAGTGGGGGGGGGTCTCACAGGCCACGCAGTCACGCTGCCTACACCAGGTACTGGCAATCATGACAGCGCGCCCCTCAGTCCGCAGGCACATATACATGCCCAGAACACCCGCAGAAAGGCAGGCCGTTGTCCTGGATTTTTTCAGGGTGGCACACTTCCCCAAAGTGCTCGGTGCCATAGATTGCACCCATGTGGCCCTACGTCCACCTAGGGCCATTGAGCACATCTACCGAAACCGCAAGCACTGGCATTCCATCAATGTACAGGTGGTATGTGATGCAAAGGGAATCATCACCTCTGTCTATGCAAACTACCCTGGCTCCACCCATGACAGTTTCATATACAGAATGTCCACCCTGAGCCGGGCCCTGGAAGCTGGGCAGCATGGCGACACATGGCTCCTAGGTCAGTACAAATGCCCTTGCACATGCATGCAAGTCACACACAGACAAATATCCAAACCCTAATAATCTCAACTATTATCATCTCCCCAGGGGACAGTGCCTACCCTCTGGGCAACCACATGATGACGCCAATCCGGAACCCCATCACACCACCCCAGGTAAGATACAACGCCGCCCATATTGCAACCAGGGGCATAGTGGAGCGCACATTCGGAGTGCTCAAGTCACGTTTCCGCTCCCTTGACCGCTCTGGTGGGCAACTACTCTATGCACCACCAGTAGTGTGCAGGATCATTGTGGCAGCATGTGTCCTGCACAATGTTGCAACACGGCAGGGCGTCCCGGTGGACATGGTGGTGCCCCCACATCCCCAACCACAGGCGCTGCCCATGGGAGGGGACAGGGCACGTGGCGAGGAATCCCGGACCCAGCTTGTGGCCACATTTTTCACCTAAACTCCCACCCCTGCGGAGTGCACACAGGCCTGGCACATACCAGGTGACAATCGATGATGACAAAGAGACAGTCAACTGTCACAACCTTACCACCCTGAGATAGTTGCCATGGAAGTGCCACATCGTCTGCATCCCTAGCTACTTAAACACAAGCTATCCTGTGTGACCAAAAGGCACACATATGACATATGACATGATATGGGCCATACACAAGTATTCCAAGGCGCAATGAGGCAGGGAGGGGGGAACAAGGGAACACAGAGAACGGTACTACTAGGCCAGGTGTCATTGGGATCGTGCAAGTGCAGGGGTAGGGGGAATGGGAAAAGTGCAAGGGGAAGGGTGGGGGGGAGTCCAGTACAGGGGAAGTAGCCCAAAAAAATAATACATAGGTCGCCTGGTGGCAACTACAAAGGTGAGTGCAGACAAGTGCTGGGAAGGGAGGGCTGTAGGGATACAGAGACAGTACTGCAGTGCAGGGGTTGCCAGGGAGGCAGTGCAAGTGGAGAGTGGTTGGCCAGGGACCGAGGTCGGTGAGAGTGGCCCAGTTGCAGCTCCTGTGCAGTTCCAGTGGAGAATTCTGCAAGGGAGAGGCAGACAGTAAGCAGAAGCAAAGAGGAAGGACTTGAGGTGCTTCCAGAACTGGAGATGATTCCCCTCAAGTTCAAGTCAGGCCGGAAGTCTGTTCGAGGGGAAGGGCCCTGCTGCGGAGAGAAATCTACCCCCAGCTAGTTGCTCTGAGAAGCGGATGACACGGACATGCAAGGTGTGCATCACACACACCTGCAAACCAGGCCATGGCCATCACTGTCATGTCACACAAACCCTCCCAAACATCAACATGTCATGGCACGCAATACCCATACACCAATGCAGTAACGATAAGGTACATATTGCCATGTCCTAAATGCACAGTGGCATCAGACACTGCTGCCTGACCCGGGATCAGATGAAATGACAGACCAACAACCTCCCACCCAAAATAAGTCATTTCAAAATGCATTACAACAGTCGTAGACGTAACATCACAATGAATGCCTGTCTACATGCACATCATGCATTGCAAAATCAACACTGCAGCTCATGTGTGCAGTGTCCTACTCCTGCATCACACTGCTCAGCGCACAGCACAGTGAACAGCCATTGTGTGTGATGCACACCCTGAGCATCACATCTAAGTGACAGACCACGTCAACCATCAAATCAGGCATGTACTGGATCCATGATCGGTCACAGAACATGTGCTGCCGGGACACAGTGGGCACCAGAAGGCAAACAGTGTACACGTGTATATGCAAGGGTGGGAGTACATGTAGTGCATCAGAGTGCAAGTGTGTGGTTCTGCAAGGACATGCACTCAACATATGCATGCGCACTCAAGTGACCATCAGTGTTCCCTACACATCACATGTGAACATCCACCATGTGTACACCCCAGCATGTCAAACCACAACTATCCCCTCGCACCTGAAAGGAAAACACAACACATGAACAGGCATTGATCAGCAGAACACAACATGTACATGGGATACCACCATTACTATGTCAGAGTTCCCATCACACTGCAGGGCAAGGCAACAATCAACAACAACCCCCCCCCCCCTCACAAATGACCATGACCCACTGAACAACTGCACCTGGGTCATGGAGCCCCCAAATCTCAATTCCACCTGGCCACAGGATCACCTTTACCCTTCGTCACCATCTCCCACCTTGTGTGTAAAAAGATGCCTGAACCCTCAGAATACACACTCATTTCTGAAACACAAAATCCAAGGCATAAAAACGAACCCAAACACCCTCCAGTAGATGACTTGACGTAGCAGTACCTCACAAAGGCCAAGTACTACCACAATGATGCAACAACCAAGGTAGCACAGCCAAACAATGTCACGACAGGATGTGAGACATGTGTGGTACATGACATAGGATGATGCACCATGAATGGATGTGTACTGTCAGAGGTCCCCTGTACAGGCGCTGGAGTGCCACAAAACAACCACCCCCACCATGTCCCGGGTGCCTGCAAGGTCAAACTCACACAGGCCCCTGAGACCCTGGTGGGGAAGGAGGTTCAGGGATATGCAGTCGGGACAGGTGTTGACACACTGGATGACTGGAATGAGCGGCAGGAGAGGGGAGGTGGAATGACACATGAAACTAGGGAATACACGAAAATGTACAACCTGCATGAACACATACACAATCCAAACTGACTTGGACATCATTGTCATGGCCTTCTGTAGTCCAGGCTCAGGAGTGGTACGAACCAACCACCCCCTCTAGGGTTTTGGCGCCTGCAAGTTCGGGGCTTACACAGGCATCCGCAACCCCAGTGGGGAAAGAGGGTCAGGGAACGTTGCTTGGATAGGCACGGGAAGCAGGAACACCGGGTAGAGGGTACAGGTTTCAAAATTGCATAGGATCACGGGTGATTAGGGAGAAAATAACACCAAATTTACCCACACATACATCCATGCATCAGTACACTCCCCAGCAAGGCTATGCAGAGCAGTTTGTAAGAAAAACAACAAGACACTTAGCTCTGGTTTTGAGTGCTGGCCTCCTGCCTGCGCACTCTCAGGTCCGGTTACAGGAGCACTGCAATGCTGCAAAGAGAGACACAGTCAACAACCTGTACGTGCCAATTGCACAAAAACACAACACCAAACATGCCCATAGCAACAGACTACTCTACAAACAGACAATCTGTGGTTGATGCTTCGTACCCATATATAACATCACCCCTGTGAAGGGTCATACACAGTCAATGCAGTAAGGCAGCCGCTGCTGGGTGCGTGGCAAATGGAACACCAATGTGTCACAATTCACACAACATGCAATGTTCCCTGGGTAAGCAGACAGACCCATATAGCAAGCCATGACTACAGAGCAAGTTGCGTACCACCATGACCGAAACAAAGTTGGCAGTGCATTTATCATGAAGTACGTGGAAAAGACATGCACTGCACCCGAGTATGTCCCTTGCTGCATGTCCCTGTGAGCTGCCCCTTTCCATGTCTCGGAAGGCTACATGGTTGATACAAGTGGCTCAATGGACCTTGGTGTACCGGAGGGTATGTGCCACTGCCCCTGCATGTGTCCCAGACAACCCTACTATCAGCAGCCATCAGTCCACAAACACATCTGAGCTGCATTGTGTGCTTCAACACCAATATTCGTCTAAGCTCACCCTTAGTGCTGTGACTAAGCCTGCATGTGCAACTCGCCTGGTGCAAGCTTTGCTGTGTCGTGGCCCCCCTGTGATGCTCACCTTGCCTGGAGTTCCTTGGGACATGTCAGCAGTTCTAGGATGTGGGTCTGCAATCACTGTGCCTCTGCTTCTGCACACATGTGCATGTGGGCACCAACAAACGGGTCCAGAATTCCGTCGTCCAATGGGACATGTCTGCTGGCAAAGGTGCTCTGGAGGCTCATCCCCCTGCAGAAAGGGCATGGAACACATGATTAATGCTTCAAAGTCATCTGTGTGTGTCTCATCAGGCATCTCATTACTTGACCATGTCAGAGAGTCACATCACAAATCACACCATCAGTCCGTCTTTCACCTACAAAGTGTGGAACACTATCTACAGCATGAATTGCAACAAGCACATGTACAGGAAAGAAATGAAACATACTACACAATGCATAGCAATCAATGTCCACATTAATCATGATACACCCCATCTAGCAAAAGCTGAACAGTGGACAATGACACCTAAATCTTCCCCACTAGGGGTGTCAACAAAAGTCACACAGCACCAGACATGCCACAGATATGACAGTCCAATGCCCTTGTGTAAAATGCTGTAACACCGAACCATCCTTGCGAGCCCATGGATAAGGGAGGCAGGAGTGGCATATGTGAGTCAAGGAACCCAAGCAGCAAACACATACACAAGACAACCATGAAGGGCCCAGCTGGTACAGACAGTTGATGCCTTCAAAAGCCACAAAGCACCGCACCGTCACATGAAAGCACAATAGACTAGCAATTTTAAACTAAATCAACTATTAACTAATTACACTAACTATGGAAAACCTACATTACCTATTTAAACTAACTATCAAACAGAAACTTAACTAACTAAACTAAAAGAAAAATCAAAAATGGCCACATATGACCCGGGGGGGAGGGGAGGCACCCAGGAGGGGGGAGGTACAGGGTGCTGCTCAACATCCACATGAGATGATGCTGAGCCAAAAAAAAAACCTCCATGGGCTCAACGCCTGCACATCACGACCTATGTGGGAGATAGATGGTCGTCCGAGTCTGGCTCATCCTGGAAAGGAGGACGTGGCACAGTAGCCTGGCCACGCCTAGCCGCAGCTTGCCCCTCGTCAGCAGCAAGTCTGCTGGACGGGTGAGCCTGGTTCTGTGTGGCGATGTGACGTAGGTCTGCATGCAGAACTTCCCGTGAAACACGTGATTCCTCTTGCAAGGTAGCACGTGTAACACGGAATTCCTCCTGCAAGGCCTGGCTGGACAACCGCTGGACCTCCCGGCAAGCCTGTAGCTCAGCCGAGATGGTACACTCAAGCTGTGCAAACCTCTCCTCTGCCCGCTGCCTCTGGGACATCATAAGGACCCCCAGAGTGGATCTGAGGGAAGCATACTCCTCCCTCAAGGCATCCATGTGCGCCTCTGCGTGAGCAGCAATTGCTTGACGCAGAGACGAAATTTCAGCCTGGCGTGCCCTGTCTGAGGCCGCCATGCCCAGCCTGAGCGAGCGAGCCGTGGACCGTGCCGCCTGCTGCTGGAGAAGCACCTGCCTAGCAGTGGGGAGCACAGATTGGGCCACACGCTCCATGCTCTCAACGATGTTCTCCATTGCTGCCCCCTGCCATTCAGAATTGACACTCATGTCTTGCTCCCACTCAGTATACAGCGGTTGCGCGCGGCGACCGCGTTGCCGGGCTTGACCCCTGCGGGACCCAAGGACCGGGGGTCCTCGCTGTGTTGGCACCGCCTGCGGCTGCATGACTACATGCCCCCGTCGACGTGATGTCCCAGGCACATCAGTGACTGGTGTGGAGGGTGACCCTGCGTCCCGATCCACCACGGGCGGAGGAACCAAGACTGTCTGATCCCTCAGTGCAGGGGTCGCAGACAGAGGAGTGTCCACATCAGAATCACTCACCCCTGACACATGGACTTGATGGTCATCCAACTCAACATGGACGTCAGAGTCGTCATCAAGGCTGGACTCATAGGCAGCCAGAGACAAGATGGACTGCAGCACTTGGGGGTTTTCGTGGCCTACCACCCCACGACCCCCACTAGTGCCGGGTTGATGTGGCGTTACCAACCCTGTGTCTGGCATGACAACACCATCCTCTGCCTCCATTGCGTCATCACCTGAAAAATAGAGAGGAAAAGGTCAATACACATGTCAGAAGCACACGACACACACACACACCGACAGCAAAGGCATCAGGCAGACATGTGACACACAACATATGACCTGGCATGCATGCTGGGTCTACTTTGAATAGCTTCTGTGATCAGACCTGTTGAAAGGTGGCAGTTTCCATGGAAGTGGGTCTATGCAGTGCAGAAAATGTGTACGCCACTCACTACCTACATGTACAAGCACTACATGGTGTGTGCCAGGAAATGTGAAGGCAGTGCAATGTCAAAATCAGACATCACGTGCATTGTGCATTCAATGTGTACCATGTCCAGAAGCCAAGCACCCCTCCACCCCAGTACCAAAGCAGGGATGCCTATCATGGTATCAAAAGGCTGACCATACACCTGTGTATTGACAGGCAGTGTTGACTGGCATCAACAGCTTCATGTGATTCAAATTACAACACTGCAAATGATGCTGAGACAGTGGGCAGGACACATGATGGAAACTCCGGAGGCCGCCCATGTGTGAAGAAGACACAACAAGAGTTGGACAGAGTCATTGGCCATTGAACAGGCTGAGGCCTGTGAGCCACACAGATTGTCAGAGCCTGAACATGTGTGCAACGCAGGACTGAGGCACAGTTGACATGGGAAGGCTGATGAGATGGCAGGCAATGTATGTAACCAAGGACTGATATTACAGTGATCATCCAGTCAGGGACACATAGGGGCATGCGTGCAATGCACATGGAGCATGAATGGGCACTCATGTCCCTGCGGGACATCTGATCCATGCACAGTACAAGTGAGATACCCTGCATCGAGTACTAAGGCTGTACGACATGGCATATGTCTGGCAGATTCTACGCTGGAAGTTAGCATCTACACAGGACACATGGACAAGAAACTACACATTGGCAAGATTGGAGCAGACCAGTGCAAAGGTGGAACTGGGGTGCAGAGTGGCGGAGGAGGGGCAAGGGAGCATGCCTACATGGAGTCCCGCATGCAGTCAGAGGAGACATGCATGACGGTAGCATTGCATTACTTACACATCAGAACCATGTACACGTCACATGTAGCAGCAATCATGCACAACACATCCCACAAGTGAAACAGACACATCCTCAACAAACACGCATCAACACACACTGGACTGGGCATCAAAGTCCAGCTTCTCTCCCACTCCTTCGACCAATTCAGGTGGTATGAACTCCGCAACGAGAGCCTCATGCGGAGTGAGTTCTTCCTCCTCTGGTGCAGGCCCACCGCCAGTCACCAGAGTCAAGTTGTAATTTGAGGCACGCCTGGCCTTAGTGCTGCGCTTGATGTCATTCCAACGCTTTTTGCACTCCTGCGCCGTGCGCACCTCATGGCCGAATGAACTGACATGTTCCGCAACATGCTTCCAGTGGGTGTCACGTTGGGCAGCCGTGGTCTGACTATTGGCACCCACTAGCATGTCACGGCTGTGGCCCCGCACGTAGTCCACGAGGAAGTCCAGTTCCTGCTTACAGAAAGGCTTCTTCCTCGACGTGCAGGAGGTTGTGGCTGTGTGTGGGGTCCCAGCCTGTGCTGCAGGTGCAACCTTCCTCCTCTTGGACTGTGGCGCAGACCCTGGCTGGCTAATGCCGCCCTGACCAGCATAGCCAGTGGGTTTGGTGGATTGAGCCAAGGGAGTGGCAGGTGGAGGGATGACCAGAGGCCTGACTTGTGTCAGTGGCAGCTGGGTGCCCACTAATGGACCCTGCGCAGCAACATCACCTGTGGCAGGGTGGTTGACCGCAACGGTCCTAGTTGGCAGACTCACAACCGGGGTGCTGTTGGGTGCATCTGCCCCTGCACTTGCCAACACCCGGCTGTTCGGGGCAGCAGATGACATGACTGCCCATGGACACGTGTCTTGGTCTGAGAAGCCCGGCCTGTCCCTATGGTTTCCCCCCTGGCCTGTTGGAGATCTACCAAGGGCTCTTCAAGTGCCAACGCAGCCTGCGCTGGCAGACCCTGAGCCTGGGTGGCGGTGTCCACAGTTGCACCTCCAGCTACCACCACCCTTGGGCCCGTGGCAGTCGATGGAACGGACTGCCGCGTCATATGGGTGCCAGTGCCAGATGCAGGAGCTGCATCCCCCGGAACCACAGGGGGTGGTGGCATGGCTGCACCGACACATGGCACAACATTGTGCTCAAGAGGCGCACCCCTGCCTCTTCACCCTCTGTGGCTGCCCTGGACACCCTGGAGTCCCCCTACTCCCTGGTCACCACGGCCACGTCCCCGACCACGCCCGCCACGAGGAGTACGCCCAGCTGAGGCGCCCCTCACCTTTGGTGGCCTCCCAACCATGGCACAGATGTAGTAGTGCTGGCACAGATGGAGTGGTGCCAATGGGAGGTGTACACCACAATTGACCTGGGCAATTGGGGTGAAGGGGGTGGGAAGCAAGATGTTAACAGCGCCCCTGCACCTGCAAGGCTGTATGTGACCCCGGTGATGTGGTGACGGGTCACGCAACGCTCAGGCGCCCCAAAACTGCAGTAAAACCGTGCACGCAACCCTGCAGCCTACGTGCATGGATTGAACCTCCCACAGTACGCGGTGTAACCCAGTAACACGAATAACGCGTACGCGTGGGACACGCAGGCTACTATGACATCGAAAATGGGTGTGATACACAGGGGCACCCGCAGTGGGAAAAAGAGCGTGTGTGACTCACCGTCTGACTAGCGCGATGCAGAAAAACACACGTAGCCAATACCCCCGCCAAAAGAAGAGATACGTCCTTGATCGCTGTGAAGTTGTGATGGCGCGCGAAACAACAGGAAGCAGCAACACACGTCGGTCTCCACGAAAGGCACGTACAGCGAAAAGCTGGGCCCGCTGACCTTTAACCCATGCTGAGGGAAACGCACGCGCACGTCACATCACTTACGCGCATAGGCCCTTTCCTCGTATTACACGCAGACGTGCAGTTTCCACGCGCGCTTACGCGCATGGCCCTTTCCTCGTATTACACGTGGACGTGCAGTTTCCACGCGCGCTTACGCGCATGGCCCTTTCCTCGTATTACACGCTGACGTGCAGATTTTTCACGTGCCAAATCACTCCGTATCAAGCTGGCCACGCGTATGCACACGGAAGACCACGCTCCTGCCCAGAAGGCCGAACTACTGCCCCCCAGGGCCCCGAGCACGCTCCCACCTGCCATCTGCTGCTGCCTGACTGCCTGCTGCCCACGTGCAATGCCATTTGCTGCCTGCACATCAGCCAGGGGTGCTGTTGCTGTGACCACCCCTGCTGGAACCGAAGACTCCCAACTGGGATTCCATCGCTCCACAGCCCAGCCCCAGTACCCAGTTGCCCACCCACTCCTGCCTCTGGGGTTGTCATGTCGGGACAAACACCATCTGTGACCACTGACAACCCCCGGCCAGAGAGGCAGAGGGGCACCAGCTTCAGTGCCACTGAAGTTGGTGTCCTGGTGGAGCAAGTCCTGGGGCAGTATGATGCCCTCTTCGGAAGTTCACGCGCCGACAAGGAAGGACGGACTCGGATCTGGACTGACATCGTGACTGCCATCAACGCAGAGGGGGTGGCAGTCCGTGACTTACAACATGTCAGGAAGCGCTGGGAGGACTTCAGGTCCAGGACCCTGAACAAGGCCCGGCGCCTCTTGAAGACAGCGGATGCCAAGGGGCACCGGGCCCACTTGTCGGAAGAACAGATGAGGGTCCTGGAACGCATATCCCCAGCGCTCCACGTCCAGGTCCTAGAGAAGCAGACCCGTCTGGAGTCGAGCGGTGAGTGTACATGCATCCTGATTGTGAGCAGTGCATGTGGTGATTATTCGGTAGTGTGCAGGTTGCACATCTGTTTGTATGGGGTCGAGTATGGGTGGGGGTGTACAAGGCCGTGGGGCTGACAAATGCGAGGGCTGTGATGTGTGAGACATGGATGGTGCTTGTATGTGTAGGCTTGCATGCCAAATGCAGTTGTGTGGGCACACATGTTTGGATGAATGTGTATGTGAGTAGACATGTCCGTGATGTCACGCATGTATGTTGTTTTCGGCTGCATGTATCAGCACTGTGTACATGTGCATGTGTGTGTATTTGACAAGGGTGTAACAGTGATGCCACATGGATGCATGTGACAGCGGTATGTGGAAGCCTGATTGGCAGATGTGACATGGATGGACGTCTGGACAGTGCGACACTTGGCAGGGGTGTACACATGCATGCAAGTGTGGTGGTGTGTGTACATGTGTGGTGCACTTCCTGTGTTGCATGTGATGTCTGGCTCACCTTTGGCTGCTCATGCTGTTGTATGTGTATGGATGGTGGTGGCAGTTGCGATATGGCTGTGGTATGGCTCATGTGTGCGAGTTGTAATGACATGTGTGTTGGGGATTGTGAGGACCTGGTGGAGGCTGCCCATGGTGGCTGGTGGCTGGGGGTGCAGGGGGACATGCGTTGGGGGGGGAGTAGTGCAAGTTGACATGTGGGTTGGCTGGTGGGCATGGGCATGGTGGGAGGGGTGCCTGCATGACATGTGCTGGGTAGGCCCCTGTGGTGTGAGCCACCTGCAGGGGCCGTGGAGGGTGTAGAGGGAACACCTGGGAGGACCCACACGTGCAATTTAAGTGTGCTGCTCCCCGCGCACCCCTGTAATACACGTACGCTGTTGATATCGCGCACACCTGTAATACACGTACCCTGATGGAATTGCGTGTGTTACTTCCCGCGCACCCCCGAAATACACGTACCCCGCTCAATCGCGTGTGTCACTTCCCACGCGCCCCCGAAATACGCGTAGCCCGCTCCCCCAGGCCCGATCGCGTGAGAAAGTTCACGCGAACCCCTGAAATACACGTAGTCCGCTCCCCCAGGCCCGATCGCGTGAGAAAGTTCACGCGAACCCCTGAAATACACGTAGCCAGCTCCCCCAGGCCCGATCGCGTGAGAAAGTTCACGCGAACCCCTGAAATACACGTAGCCCGCTCCCCCAGGCCCGATCGCGTGAGAAAGTTCACGCGAACCCCTGTAATACACGTAGCCCGCTCCCCCAGGCCCGATCGCGTGAAAAAGTTCACGCGAACCCCTGAAATACACGTAGCCCGCTCCCCCAGGCCCGATCGCGTGAAAAACTTCACGCGAACCCCTGAAATACACGTAGCCCGCTCCCCCAGGCCCGATCGCGTGAAAAAGTTCACGCGAACCCCCGAAATACACGTGGCCCGCTCGCACAATTGCTGTATGTTTCCACTTTTGTAATGCGCAGGGACGCTACCGCCTGCCTTCGTGTGGCGGACGTGTATCGGCTTGTGCGGGTCTTTCGCTGTGCGTGGCTTTGCCCTATTCGGTTCCATGAATACGTGTGGTTCGGGTGCGTGTGGGCGTTCCATCTGCTTCCCTGCAGTACATCCCCAGTTACGCCCTTGTTTTCGCGAGTTGTTCCCCATTCCGCGCGTTACGCCCCGTGTTCCGCCCACTTTCTGGTGTATGCGCTGAGGTTGTGCGCTTTCACTGTGCGCGTCGCGCACGTCTTTTAGGATGTTGCAGTGACGTGTGCGCCATGCACGGGTTTGGCGCACATCCCGAGGTAAACACGCGCAGGGACTTCCATGAATCGCTTGTTTTTTTCCGCTTGTGTCTGCTTGCACGTAGATTTTCGGCGCACGTTTGTTCCATGAATCGGCCCCTAAATGAGGCTGTGTCTGAAGCCTTATCTGAAAGAGTCCAGCTGCATCAACTATAAATTGAATAGAACACCGGAGGACAAGTCAGACATGCATGCTAGAGCATATTTCATTCTGAAGGGTTAGACCAATAAAATTTAATTGCCCAATGAGCTAATGTTTAATGAGGTAGTTGCTTAAGACTGTGCTGGGAGAGGTGGGGGCATTTTGCTCCCTCCCATTTTCCTGTAAATGAGCTCTGTGTAGTGCTGGGAGGGGGTTCTTTCGAGGCAGCGAACTTGACCACAGCAGATAGGGCTGCGCTGTGTCAGCTATGATGAAATAAACCCTTGTGAACTCAACAGTCTCTGTGCTGATCCATTTGAGTGGTCCTTATTGAATTGTCTTGGAGTATTTGAACCCTGAACCCCAACCTCCTCGAGGTGCAGCTACTTTGTCTTATGGTAGTCGAGGGCGAGCTCTGATTCTATGGGCCCGTCAGAGGTCACTCAGTCCTCGTTTACAGTGCATATAGCAACTCACCACCAGAGTGGTCAATGGAGCGGAAACATGATTTGAGCACTCCGAATGTGCACTCCACTATATCCTGAGTTGCAAAATGGGCAGTGTTGTATCTTACCTAGGCAGGTGTGGTGGGGTTCTGTATTGGCGTCATGATGTAGGTGCTCAGAGGGTAGGCACTGTCCCCTAGAGAGGTGAGAATGTTTGTCATTAGTTTTTATTTGTCCTTGTCTAACATGCATGCATGTGCAGGGCCATTTATACTCACCAATGAGCCATATGTTGCCATGCCTCCTAGCTTTCAGGGCCCTGTGTAGGGGTGACATTCTGCATATATAACTATCATGGGTGGAGCCAGGATAGTTTGCATAGAGAGAAGTAATGATGCCCTTGGCATCACATACAATTTGTACATTGATGGAGTGCCGGTGTTTCTGGTTGTGATATATATGCTCCATTGCTCTAGGTGGACGTAGAGTAACATGGGTGCAATCAATGGCACCGAGCACTTTAGGGAAGTGAGCCACCCCATAAAAATCCTGGACAACGACCTGCCTTTCAGCAGGTGTTCTGGGCATATAGATGTGCTGAAGTACTGAGGGGTGTGCAGTCATTATTGCCAATGCCTGGTGTAGTCAGCGTGACTGTGTGGCCTGTGAAATGACCCAATTATGGCAGTGGTCTGCTGGAATGACCCAGTGGCCAAAACATTCAGTACACTGAGCACCTTTTGCAAGGGGCTCATTGCTTGGGAGCAGAGGGTGGGTGATGTAAGGTCATCTTCCCACTCTGTGACCAGCTCTAAGGTGATATGAGGGGAAACCTATACCTGGCATAGACCTGGTCATCAGGCATCCCAAAAAGGGTGATCCTTGGGTGGAGAATCTGGGCCCTGGCCATCCTCCTCTTCCTGCGGTGTCCCACGATCACTGCTGCAAAATACAGTACATTTGTCGTGGCAGTATACATGTGTTTGTTGATTTACGCATGCTTTTTATGCATTTTATTTTGTGTAATGCGTTGACATTTACAACTGCTATCGCATGACGCACCTGTTTGAGAATTTGCGCTCACTATTTTGTGCACCGGCGATCCCTATTTGAATCCATGAATATGTTTTCTTTACACGTGTATGGGCGGTGCGATTGTTTCATTGTTTCACTGTGTAACGTCCCTCATAACGGCCACGTTTTCACTTGTTGTTCCCCATTCCATGTGTTTTGCCTCCTTTTTCGGTGGCTGCGCAGACCTACACGGCCATTTGCTTGGGGTCTCGTGCAAGACGTTCATGCTGTCGCATTTACGTGTCAGATCGGAGCAGATTCCTCATAAGTCCCAGGTACGCCCCACGCATTTTGTTCCATGAATCAACAAACGAGTGCTTGTGCGTGATTTCACGCCCATGCCCAGTTTTTCCATGCAATATATTCCATGAATTGGGCACTATGTGTCTCGGACTCATCTTAACTATAGGGCAGCTATCACCGCCCTATAATGTAGACTTGAAGAGCATTAAGATGTCAAGAAATACAAGGCACAACATGGGAGAGAATGAACCAAGGTACAGCTATTTCCCCTAACAAAGAGATTGCAGCAGGCTCATAAGAAGGAAGGCCTCAGACAAATGCTGAATCCATAAAAAACACAGTTATTTTAGGAGCTGTATAGCTATCCAGAGCAGCAGTCACAGCTCACTCCAAGGTTAAGCATGGAAGGGAATAGTGGGCATGCAGAATGAACACAAAAACAGGATAATGGTTCCCATTGGATGAAGCAGTAACCATCCAAGTTAATTGAATTGATAGAAACAACCAGCCATTCATGTCCTGGTGCACGTGAATAGTATGCCAAGGGGCTCCATTAAAAATAAAGGGAGGGTGTCCCAAGAGGCCACAAAGAATATAACATGCACCTTAGAATTTGCAAAAAAAAAAAAATTGAAAAATTACACTCCCCAACACGGCACCCTAACACGTGATTAAGCCATGAAGAACACCAGCTATTCATTATAAGCCAAGTTCAGATAAGACTCCTGCCGACCTCCCTAACATGTACATAGAAATGAAATGATACACAATGCCAAACTATAAAAACTGAAGATAGCTTGAGGCATAGGATATATGAGGAGTTACTTTTATTGGAATATGTGCAGACCATGTACTTCCCTTCCCCAACCAGATGTCTCCATTGTATCTTGACATCTTGTCAAAGTATCCAAGGTTGATGAGCAAGATCCCAACCAACCAGAATCTTTTTAGCTATATCGCCCATGATGAATCATGCAAGTCAATAAGTGACCAACAAGGTGATGCAGTCAACATTGCATTGAAAAGGGCTGGACACAGCTGGAGGCACCAGATGTCTACTAACCAATTGTGGCAATAACCCCTATGTACTCTATATCTAACATAGGATACTAACCAATTAGAAACCATGATAGGTTTGTATCAGAACGTCATTGATGATGTGTTGTCAATATAAAAGTTGTTCACACCCATTGTATCTTTGAGAGCCATCCCGGCCACTATTTACATGTTTTGAATGAAGCTTGGTTTTGCTCTACACTTTGAGCACTCCATTATTGAGTATTGTTTTTTATAATGGTGAAGTAAAGTGGGCCCTCTTCTACACCACTGCGTGATGACATACCACCCCCAGTTAAGAATGATAGTGTACATGATAAGGGGGAACATAAAACCATCCAATGGCCCCATGGAAGGCAGGGACCAACACATTATGCGTAAGGAACTGAGAACTCTATTTTGTATACTCACGAGAAAACCTTCTGCACATGACTGTACATGCTTACCATTGTCAATGATGACTTTTATCTCCTTGATTCACAGTTTAATGTGCCTTTATTGTCAAACCATGTAGTGCCCTTGCATGCCCTTCTCTCTCGCCACCAGCAACCTTCCACTTCCACATTCACAACTGACTTGCCATCTCTGATACCTCATCACCAACACCCTTGTTCTCCCTTCGCCATCATCCCAACACCCTTACCTTCCTTCCACCCTCTACACTCATTTCCAATATGAATGCCTCTTCAGTAAACAACATATTTATGGTATATTTGTCCCTATGCATGTTGCTCTTCTTGCAAGCATGTGGTTGACCAGTAGGACTGATTATGTGGGCTCCTACAGTGACTCTTCAATGGGGGGACGTAGTGGGGGTACATACGTGTAACTTGCATTATACAACACCCGAATGTACTGAATTGTCAAGAGCAGTATGATGCTCCTGCCTCTGTGAGGTGGTAGCACTAACTGTCTACCAGCCCAGCCATCTTTTAGGATGAGCCCAGAATGACATCCCTTGTGGACTGCAGGATTTACATTTGTTGTCCTGCCGCTGATGCCAATGATTAGGGTGGGCCAGAGGGACCTGGAGATGGTCACAATTAGAGTGGGTCAGTGGTAGGCAATGGAACCCATTGACATCTAAACAAGTGAAAAATAGATGATTGGTCTCTTCAGAAGTCTGCAGGCTGGAGAGGGTATCAGGTGTAGCAGGTGATGCAGGAGCACTCTCATTATAGGAGGCATGGGCAGCAGATGCAGTAAGAGTTTTAACTTAGGTTGTGGTGGCCACAAATTCTGATGTGTTGGCAGTAGATCTGGTGGGTGCACCTTACTTTCAGAGACAGACGCCATATGTTTTCTTGCCAGAGGTCTTCTGGTGGGTGCCAAGTCTGTGGTGAGTAATAATGGCAGAAACGTTACTTGTGAATAGTGTGGTCACAATGGTGATGCTAGGGACAGGTTGTGTTGACCCTGATGGGCTGGCACTTCTTCCTCTACCTGGGTAACCTGTACTTGTTAGGGGATACATGACAGAGCATTTAGGCATCATGGTGATTACAATTATGATAGGCATGAAACATGTGCATTCTAAAGAATGCTGACCTAAAGCCAATGGAAGTGGAGAAAGTTCACATACTATGGTATTACAAGTGTACTAATGGTACCTAAGTCCTATGATGTGCACACACCTTAGTAGTTGTGAAACGTGAAGTGGTTTTTCTTTGTTTCCCTTTTTCACCCTCTGCCTCCTTGTACCTCACATGCTTATTGTTGTGCCCTGGCTTCTCTAAAGGAGTTTGTGGCATGTCCTCTGCTTGAGCATTCCGGTGATCTGTCTCCACAGCCTGCCACAATGAATCTGGCTAGGATGGAAGTCCTCTGATCAAGACATGACATTAATCTCATGGGATCACTGCAAAAAAAACAAATAGGAAAATAAAGAGGCCGAAAATACAAAATGTCTTTAATTGAATTGTTTACATTGTTTGTACTTTTTTTTACAAACAAATAGATGTGGTTTGGGGTAGGGAATATATTAAGGTGAGGGATTGGGGAGGTGTTGTGGGGGTCGCCCCTGAATTGTAATGTTTTTAAAAAGTGCAAAATAAAAGAAAAGGCATTTTCAAAATTTTATTTGACAAAATCAGCGTTTTCAGTCTTGTTCTTTTCTTTTCAGTATTATAACGCAAATCTGCTCTCATGGTGTGCTCAGCAGGATTGGGTTGATTGCCTGCTTCAACATCTGTTCCTCTTATACCGTGCAGGCCAGCCATTTGCCGGATATTGCTGACATTGTCCTCCCAGGACACGTGGGCGAGTTGCTCAACTGTGCAAATTGCTGTGGAATCTGTATTCTTCCAGTGAATGGGCAGTGTACTAATATTCAGGACCTTAGGTCATTCCATCTCTTGGTGGTGTGTGCAATGTCTGAAGGCAAGTACCCACTGTCACCACCTTGTCACATATTTCTGTCTAGATAGTCTTCTTCCTATAGACAATGTTTTTTTCAATTCTGTGCGCAGAACAGCTCCTTAGCATGCCTTACCAGCTCATCAGCAAGGACCTGTTGAATTTGTATTATTGAATAGGAATTTTCAACGCCTCAACCTTGCATTTTTCAACTATCATGGTTAGCAGTACTTGTTGGCTCAGGTGGCAACAGAAAGTGGGTGATTTTGGCCCTATAGAGTTGTCAATGATTGCCACTGTTGAGCTACCATTGACATAATTATGCTATTTTCTTGGTGGCAGATTTCCTCAACTTTTTGTTAGTAAGGTTATTTCTGCTGAAATGTGGAGGAATTACTAAGTGGCAATATTTGTGCATGTTGTCATTATTGAAGTGTTACATGTAAATCCACAGTTCCAGTGTCACCTGTAAAAACTTGCAGGGTTTCATTTTATAGATTTTTGAATTAAACAGAGCTGTGATTTATCTGCACGGAAATGTTACCTTTTCCCAATGTAAAGCAAATGTGGCTGAATACAGTGAATACGGTGAGAAAGTGTAGCGCATTTCCAATTTTACATGTTCAAGCATTCTATTTTGAATGAGCTCCTGCTAGTTGAAGTCTCTCCCGGTCTTCACACTCCTGTGTTGTAGCATATCATTGGTTCTAGAGGGCATATATCTGATTTCTAATTTGGGGGATTTCAGACCCACTTATGGAAATCTTTCAAAATCACAGAACCACAATGGACCCTAGTGAGTCCCAGCAAACCCTTGCAGCCAGTTAGACTCATCTTGTCCCTGTTTCATCTGCTTCTAGGAAATCAGGCATGTCTCTGATGAATCTGTTTCAGGCTCCCTTGTGGATAAGACTTGTTTTCATCTCCAGATATTGCCAAGATCACCACTCACCCATGTGGCATATAAATACCCATTCTCTGCAGCCTTAATTATCTCCTTTTTCCCTATGTGTTTCTCCTTTTATAATTAGAATTATTCCTGCAATATATTGGGCCTCATTCCGAGGCTGGAGCTATCCATGGAGTAAAGAGCACCATGGTAAGCAACCATGGAGCTATTTACTCCATGGATATCCGGCATGGTGAATGGAGTAATTACCGGTCCATTCCAAGGTTGGAGGGACCGGTAAGTCCCCATTCACCATACCGGTTCCCCATCCCCATTCCTGCCCCCATAGGGCTCAATGGGAATGGGGAAGGAGTAAATTACGGCACCGTAAATTACGGTGCCGTAATTTACTCCGAGGTCCCTTTGCGGGTTGGATTTTTAACGCCTGCTAAAAGCAGGCGTTAAATGCCAACCCGCAAAAGGGAACTCGGAATATGGTGGTAAGTGTTAACGGTCACCATCCCATTAACGGTGACCGTTAACCCTTACCTCCAGCCTCGGAATGAGGCCCATTATCTTGACCTCACACTTTTTGGTTGGTCAAGTCTTTCCATTGACTTGCATTGTAGGCAAACACTCCCAGAGAATATACCACTTAGTTTTCATTTGTTGATCATGTTTCTGAACATGTGAGAGGCTGGGAGCTATAAGTTCTGGTCACTTATCAATTCAAAATCATATTATATTCCATGGGGGTCATTCCGAGCTGGGCGGTAAGGGTTTACGGGCACCTGTAAGGATGCTGGTGCCGGTAAACCCTTATTATAGGGCTCAATGGGAATGGGGAGTAAAGGTTTCCAGCCCCTGGCAATGGGGAAATACAGGGTCCACCAGAGTTGTAATGGCCCTGTATTTCCCCATTGACAAGGGCCAGAAAAATGTGCAAGTTTGGCCGGAGCCTGCCGGTTTTACCGTCAAGGCTACCGCCAAACTTGTAATGAGGCCTATGTTTTATTTCATAAAAGTGGTTTCCATCATTACTTTCTGTGAGTTTAAAGTTGTTGAAAGGGCAGTAGTTCCAATAACTAATTCCAAAGGACACACATACCGACGCACAGACCTACTGCGCTACTGTCAAAGGATGCCAGCCCACATGCTGGCTACTCACACTCTGTGCAGTGAACCACTGCTCTCGAGTTAGGGCCGCACTTTGAACAGTGAAATACATTAATAAATACAAATGTTAAGGTTCAATTTGAGTTGAAATCAATGGCATGTGTTAGACAGAATCATATGCAGTACCCTTTGGGAACACACAATTAAGACTACACGTGTAAGTACAATTTCACCTTTGGTGCAAGCCTGTACTACAGAGTAACGTGGTGGCAGTGGCTGAGCAGCCAGACTTATCTCAAGAGTAAAGTGAGCAGTAGAACATGTTACACAAAGGACCAGCAAATACAGTGATTCCAACAAACACTTACTGAAGGTTTCTTGGTAAAAGAATATACATTTATTTAAACAGTTGTTTATAAAACATTCCACTAGTAATAGCAGCTCAATATCACAATCTAATAGCTCAATATCACAATCTTACCCCTGGGTTTTGTGCGCCATACTAAATAAATAAACATATACTAAAAAAAACGAATATACTACAATACACAACCAATCAGTTTCTGAACAAGTACATTTCCTCTGAAGTGGGAGCAAAATGGCACTTCAGTTACTTTAAAAAGGGGTAAAAAGACAAGGTTGTAAGAATCAACAGCGCAAATACTTTCATAGGCAGGGCAAATGGTTTCAGTTCACTAGATCCAGAAATTCAATTCAATAGGCCTGGGCCAAAGTCAATGATTCAGAGTCTTGTAAAGCAAAGCACAGTCTGTTAGTAAACGGTTAAGTCTTTGCCACAGATCTTAGAATAATTTGCTCTGATGAAAAGTTAGATGTTGGTTTAGGGAAGGACAAGCGTTCAAAGTCAGGAAGGTTTCACAAACTTTCACCCTGGCGGAACAGAGTTCTGCAGCGCACTTACACAGTACCTTGTAAGTGAAGAAAAGCTGTAGCTGAGGCAGTTGTTCCTGACAGTTCCTGCAGATCTCGCTGTTCCTGAGCTTCAGTCGTGGGAACAAGAAGGAGGATGTGGGGAGGTTCCTGCACTGCCCAGGGAAGAGGCCACAAGCTTGCCAAAACATTGGTTTAAGGTGTGAGTGCCTTAAAGTCCCCAAACTTGTTTCCTTCCCCCTGGCTATCCGGTTTTCAACAACACTCTGAAGAAAATTCGACCAGGTTGGGGACCGTGTCCAGGTGGCTTCAAGGGAAGAAGTTAACCTTGAAGGGCTTCTCTGTTGATGGAGTTTCAGGCAATTCGGACTTCCAGCATGGCTTCACTGGTGGACCAGGAGTTGCAGCAGTCGTCTTCCTTCAGCTCGTCTTTGGTTCTTTCGTTCCAGTGGTCGACACTGCTTTCCAAGTCCCAGAGACCTGCTTTTAAACAGTTTTCCCCCATTCATTGCAGCCTGGCTGTCACTCACACAGCAGGGTGGCTGTCCTTGCTGGACAGCCAGCCGGCCAATCACGCAAGAGTGCATTCAGGTCTCCTAGGAGACTAAGCACAAGGAGTTTCAGGCACCCCCTCACATCCTGTGCACCCCAGACACTCAGGCGCCAGTGGAAGGGCTTCAGCACTGAAGCCCGCCAAAGGCCAACAAACAAAGGGACCAAACCTGGTTTGGCACGCAGAGACAAACACAAGAAGGACCTTTCCAAAAAGAAATGGCGAAAAAAGTTGACCAGAGTCTGTTTTTACAGATAGGTCTTGGGCGCTATATTTGAAAACATGGCTGACCTGATTTTTAGCTACCGGTGTTCGCGTTCGGGAAAAATCATGTTAATTTGTTTAAAACTGACACCAGCCATTTCAAGGGGGAAAGGGTAACATTTGACTGTTGCATGAGTGTTTAGTCTCAGGGGAAGCTAGGCAACCCCTCCATCACTCTATAGGAAGTGTGTGCTGGGTCTGTAAATTTAAAACGTCTAGTAAAGTCAATTTAACTTTACATGCTCTGGGAGACAGTAGTCAGTCCCAGAGAAGGTATTTAAACCTTAGGGAGTCTGAAAGACACCCCTGTGCCACTGCACTGAGGGTGCTGTGCGACACACAGAAAAAGATGATGCCTATGTAGTTGTTTTAAAACTCCATATCCAAAGAACACAAAAGTAAAACACACATCAAAATACATGGAAGAGTGGGAAACAAGGCTCACCCTCTTCCCAGGCAACAAATCAAATCCTAGAAATCCAGCAAAGTTGCTGGGGGTCTCAAAAGGTAAGGGAAATTAGCACATTCTTGGGAATTCTTCCTAACAACATGTTATTGTGTTAGCCATCAAGTGAGAAGGCCATTGCATCTTAGAGGCGCACCTTTTCTTTGTGATTAATGAAATACTCAGCGCATGTGGAGTAGCAAGGCACCTTTTAGGCATTTCTTGATTTACATTCAGACAGTTTCCATTTCTTTAAATGTTTTCTACACTGAGCACTTAAAAGAAATGTGTCAAATTTGAACTGCATATCCCAAAATGCACAACTAAAGATAACAAGCCAGTGCCCGGTGATTGCCAGATGTGTGATGTAGAATACACCACAACATGCAAGACACAACCAATGCAAATAAAGGCATCTGTTGATGGCCATATACAATTAAAAAACAGAATAAGGAAGCCATTTTATGAACATCCTCCACATGTCAACTGTGGAAACAACCCAAAGCAGATTACCATATTAGAAAATGCATCCAAAAGTCGCAAGCACCTTACCCAAGGGGGAATCCTTACACTTACTCCCAAATCTTGAACATGCATGACATAGTAATTGTTATTGACACATCACCTAACATCATACACACTGTATTCCACATATATGAGCAGGGTTTAACTATTGGGTCTTGCAATCTACACACCACTGACACAAATTCAAAGCAACCACAAATTACAATAACCAGGTAGGCAGCTCAGAAACAATTATTAACATGTGTTAATTCACAAAAACATTGTCATGTCTAAAAAAGAACAACTGTACCAATCAGAGTAACAGCAAAGTCACCTGACCCTGTCCCACAGCTCAGAACTAGAAAGGCCCCAAACCTACACCCATCCAAAAAATTTGATGAACCGCCTAACTACTAATATCTTTTAAGTCAAATAAAATTCCCACAACTGTATAATGCACAATTTCCTTTGAATACAAATAGACTACAAAAGAAAAGCACTACAACACCAGGCCATGAGAAACCTCACAAGAAGATGTATAAGAAACTTTGCCATCATTCTTGAAAGTCAGAAAATGAAATCATTACAAGAAATGAAATAAACTATTGATGAGTGTGGCTAAGAAATAAAATAGTTGAATGCGTCTCTGGTTAACAAGCACGAGTTACTCCATAAACAACACAGTTTAGTAGAGGCAACACAAGGCAAATTGTCTTGTGTGCAGAAAAGCCAAAACAATGCCAAAAGAGAGAACCTTTAAATATGTATGATGTTCAAAGCCAGTATCCACAGACAGATAAGTTAAAAGCTAAAATAAGTGGTCAAGCACTTCATGTCAATGGCTTATTAGATGACATTATGAATTTAAAAATCCAATTGAAACAGAGCACAGAAACAGCTGCAAAGCTTATCATGAATGGTGTAGATTCACAGACTGAATTTGATCAGCTATATAATGATACACACATCATTAAGAAGCAACAGATTCAATTATCACAGGAAAATCGCACTGATCTTTTAGAAATATATAAGCTCAAACTTACAATTGAAAGCACAGGGTGATCATAGTAGTCAGATAACTTCACAAGAGTTAATGGAAACAATTGAAGAAAATGTGTCATTGACAGAGAGGGCAGAGGCTGGGTGCTGCATTGCTGAATCGTTTCCTAGCTTATCAACATCTTTTGCAATTTTGGTGTGGTGTGATTGACAAGAGCTAGCCCCACCTTGGAGGTTCTGGGATTGGATTACTGCCTATTTAACATGCTCGCATGCGCACAGCACACGCACACGGGCAAGTACACGTTAAGTACCACTTTGCCGCTGGACTATTCACTTTGGCTGGATGCTTGATTCCTGAAATTGTTTCCTAGCTTATCAACATCTTTTGCAAGGTGACGTGGTGATTCTGCGTGTCTGCTATGCCAGAAGCCCTCCGGCGGCATAAGACTTTCTCACAAGTTACTGTTGCAACTGCAACTGTTGACGTTTCTCTTTTTTGTTTGTTACAGTTTGGTGTGGTGTGATTGACAAGAGCTAGCTCCGCCTTGGAGGGCTGGGATTGGATTCCTGCCTATTTAACATGCTCACACACGCACAGCACGTGCACACACAGGCAAGTACACATTAAGTTACGCTTTGCCGCTTCGCCGCTTCGCCGCGGCGGTTCGGCATGCTGCCTTTGCAGATCATTTTGAGAATTAGGTACTGTGGTTGCTGGCAGTGGACAAAAACAGCGAGGGTGTCAATTAAGTGTTTGTGAATGGTATTTACAATGTATACACTGAAATCCAACATGCCAGCTTATACAGAAAAAGTATTATCTTTGCCTGCTTCCTGCAAAGCTATCCACTCTTCTCACACTTCGATCACCCTGACACCCCACAATGCGCACTCGGCAGGTCAGTTCTTCAACATGCCGAGTGCTTTACATACTCCTGGGGCTAACTTGGCATGTTTCACACCAATGTCAAGGCCCAAATCATTGGTAAGCATGCATTCTAATGTTAATTATCCTAATCAAGGCCTCTGTTCAAATGTCCGCCCTAACTGTTGCATCCTTTCAGACCAAACTCTTCTTTATTCAGTCAAAGCGAATGGTGTTAAGAACGATAATTGTTCACCATTGTTGTCATCTCCGATACCTTTTTCAATTCACAGTGGAGATAGCACTGGCATTTCAATCTATGCTAGCCAGTGCGAGTCTTCGATCTCAATTATTGACAAGATGGGGTCGCTCAAGGAGGCAGTTGATGAGTTGCATTCTACTTCCTCTCTTATTCGATCATCTCTGCCCTCCTTTGCTCACCCTACACTTCAGGCCCATAGCAAAGTACAACAGGAAGGCCCACTGCTTAACCTTAACATGAGTGAAGTAGCCTTAACAGCTATTGACACCATGGTTCTCAGTCTGTTTAGGCTATTTGAAGTTCTAGATACCAGAATTTCAAAACAAACTGACCTCCTAGAACAGATAGCACATGGGATTTATGTTATGGGATGTTGCTAACAAAATATCTAAAGCCAGAGAACGCATTGCTCTAGCACAAGCTAATAAACCTCAATGCAGCGTCCCTGCAGAGCAACAAACAACAACCGGAAAGGAGAAGTTTCAATTCCACTCCCCAGAAACTATGTTAAAAACATTAGCTTCTATGAAACCATCATCTTGCGCAGAAAATATCCTCCCTCCCAAGATCATCCTACAATATCCTGAAATCTTTGCGCCACTTTTTACTAAAACTGTCAACACCTCATTTTGGGACCAAGTAGTGCCCAACAACATAAAAAAGGTTACCATCACACCCCTAGTAAAAAAACCTACTCTTGACCCTCGTGACCCCAACAACCTAAGACCCATTACAAATTGTAATTTTACTCTTAAAGTACTGGACAAAATAGCAACAGCCCAATTCCAAGAATATGTGGAAAGCCATGAGATCTTACATCCACAACAATCTGGCTTTAGAGCCGTTCATAGCACCGAGACCGCTATGCTGGACCTACAGTCCAGAATGTTGGAAATTATGGACAAGGGAAAGGCTGGACTTCTGGTCCTGTTGGATCTGAGCGCTGCCTTCGACCTGCTTGACCACCAGCTCTTGCAGCAAGCACTTGAGAAGGTTGCTAATTGCTCCAAGGAATCAATAAGTTGGTTATCATCCTTTCTTGAAAACAGAATATCCAGAGTACACTGGGGGGACAAATTCTCATCTGAATTTAACATCTTCTGCGGGGTACCACAGGGAGCTAGTCTATCCCCCTTGCTCTTCAATCTGTACATCCGACTCCTAAGTGAGCTACTACAACAACTCCAGATATTTTTCACCAACTATGCTGACGATACTCAGCTGGTCCTGGAACTGAGTGGGGACTACACTAAGGATAGTACGATACTAAATACACTCTATGGAAACATCGAAGATTGGATGGACAATAACTGGATGTGCCTGAACGGCAATAAAACCGAATTAATGATTTTCGGATCCATCCAGGCTCGAGCCAAGCTCCCCGCTGAATATCAGGCCTTCCAAATTAAAGAAACTCTTATTCCAGTGTCTGATAAGGTCAAAACACTATTATCTACAAAAAGAAAGTCCGGAATTGAATAGGTGTCGCTAAATACTCTTACCACATAAAAATTGCAAACTCGATATCACAAAATTTTATTAAGAATCTATATATTCCATCATAAAAATGATCATAGTACATAAAACATACATTATGTTAAAACCACACAAGTAGAATACACCGTAAATGAGTGATATTGTAATAACTTCCTTCGGATCATACACTGTGTGTGCATATCACACTTTGATTCCTATGCCACACCACTCATGGCCTATTTCTTATAGGTGCAATACCAACAACCCAACTTGTACAAGTTTCTGTCCTTGATATAAAATAATGTAGGACATTCTTCAGGGGAAAATTGTCTTGTGCAATGCTTAAAAATTCTTCTTTAGGGGAGAGCCCTGTTAAACAAAGGCATGGACACCCTATTAGTATCTAATAACCAAGTTTCAATCTTCATTTACATAAAATTAGCCCTTATCCCTAAAAGGGCAGGGAAACGCATGTCTATAATTACATACCTCTCTTCCCATTAATGAAACGTGGGCCTGTTCTGGCAGAAGATTCCCAATTTCTTCAGGAATTCTTGCGTTTCCTATTCGTCTCTTCTCTATAGTGTGTACAAAATACATCAGGGAAATTATCAAAAATCCCATTTCTATTCATGACAAAACGGTTCACCGGTGAAGAAATAATAGTAAGTCATACCTATCGTAAAGTCGGATAGGGAAGTAGTCTGACTAACACATCTCTCTGTCCCGTATTCAATGTTCCACAGGGAACTTCTCTTATGTGCAGATTAGCTTCTACTCCACTATCCTATAAGGGTCGCAGTCTGTAATGACATAAATCCCATATAGCTGTATTAAATTTCTATACCGTTTGGCATGTGGAAACCCCCATCCCAAGAAAAACAAAAGGAAAATGGTGGCATTCCATCACTTACTTGTAGGTGTTTCCATTTGCTGTCCCTCAGGAGTTCACCGCTGTATGGTCACTGGCCGGATCCACTGTCCCGCCCAAAAAATTGCGGGTAAAAAACGTCCCTAACGTGACGTCGTGACTTCATCACGTCCCCGCGGCA